>NC_042615.1:743156690-743756690 GCF_901001135.1 Rhinatrema bivittatum | reverse complement strand
TCTAGAGATCAGGACCTGATGCCTGGGCCTTGACCTGGACCCAGGACCAATTCCAGAGCCTAGACAGGAGGCCGGGCCCCAAATGCCTGGGTCTCGGTCTAGGCCAGAACCCAGGCCCGACATCAATGCTGGATACTTGGCCTGGACTCAGGCCCAACACCATTCTCTGAGGTGAATGTACCAGAGTTAATTAACTCTGGTACAACCTCAATGGATGGCATCAGTTGAAGAAGAAATGAATATTGAAGAGCTGCTCTGAGGCCTGGCTCCGGGTTTGGACCTGACCCTATGCCAAGGCCCATGTGTTGGGACCCAAGTATTAGAAATCATATTATTCAAGTGGCCCTTCCATCAACTACAAGTATAGCGATCACATCTCATCATTTGGGACATTGATCTTGTAGTACATGTGATTTGTGCGTCAACACTGTTGAATGGGACACCTGGCAACAACTTATTGCTAAGAAGATATACAAAAACATTTTTATTACCGATTGTAATTCTCAGAATGTAGTATATTTGCTACAATGTACATGTCCCCAACTATATGTTGGGCACACTTCAAGATCAGTCAGAATTTGATTAAGAGAACATTGCAGTCGATTACACACTTAAAAGTTGGATATGCCAATTGTCAAACATTGGCCTGGATTTTCTAAGGTTGCAAACCTTAGAGAATCTGGCGGTAATGGGGGTTAAAGCAGGGGGGGGGGCCTGCAAAAGCCAGCAGCGATCGCACCACCGCGGTGTTATCGCCGGCTTTCACACCCAATAGCGCCACCATGAAAGGTGGCACTATTTGGTGCACTACTGGCAGCGATAAGGTGTCCTACCTTTTCGCCGTCAGCAAAATTGTCGCAGAGTCCGTCCCGACACTGCTCTGACTCCTCCCCTTCCGGAGCGGACTACGCCTTGACTCCGCCCTGATTTAGCTATCGCACACAAAAAGGGACTTTTCACATGAGAAAAGTCCCTTTTCACGTTCGATCCCTTTAGAAAATGACCCCCATTGTTTGCAAAATAATCATAGTTTTGATCAGCCTTGTTGGACTATTTTAGATGTGATGGTTGTTCCCGATAGAGGTGGAGATATTCAAAATCTTCTAAATTATAAAGAACAATGATGGATTTACAAATTATCATCAATTTTTCCATCATGTATGAACTATAGCATCGAGTGGATGTCATTGGTTTGAATTCCCATGGTGTCTGTTAGCTTATTGGTCCCTTTAAATGTTTCTTCGTTGTTTATTGGTTAATCTTTGGTCCAATCAGCTTGTTTAAATATAGGTTTGTAAAATGACAGATCCTAGTTGGAAACACTAAAATTATAGAACTATGTGATGATTGTATTAACTTTATTGTAACCAAGACACGTATGTATTTTATTCAATTTTATCATATTTGAATTTTTGGGAGTTTTATTGTAGAGATGTAAATACATTTTTGTGATTTTATTTGTTAATTTCAGATTTTGATAGTAAACCTTTTTTTGGTCCCTGGGGAAGGAATTCTTCCAAAACACAAGCCATGTCAGGCAGGCAAATATCAAATTATAGAAGAAATAAGTGTCTTTGGTTTCCTCGGTGATTCTATAGTAATATAAATGTATTGTTTAAAAACTATGCGAGACCTATGATAATACCCTAAATGGGTATTTTGATCACTCTTGGTGGTTGTCTAAGTTCATGACAAAACATAAATAAGTGAATCTAAAAATTGTTCACCCATTTTATATATGAGGTCGCAATAGTAATCGAATGATAAATTTTCCTACGTGTATGGCTTTTGACAGATTTTGTTATATTTGGATGAGCAATTTAGACACACACACACATAAATATATGGAATCGTTCATATCTTGGAAAGCATAAAAAGGAAGGTATTGTAATACAGAAGACCTGTGATGGTTGCGTTGGGAACATTCACTTGTATATGTGAGTTTTTCTCCTTTATAACTGTTTTGTCTCTTCTGTGAAAGTACAAACGAGCATGAAAGGTTCTATTCGACCAGAGGATGGCAACATTTATGTAGGGGAGGGGGAGAGTGGGGAGGGAGGTCCCTGTAGTGTTCCAATTTGTTTCAGAAATCAGGACCCAAATGTGAAACTCTGCTAAACAGATTTGTCAAAACATGTTATAGAGCTGACATTCGGGGTAGTTATTCTCAAGCTTTCTTAGTCTGCCAGTATGGAGCTTGAACCTATGATCCCTGGCAGCTTGGTGGCATTATATCTCCCAAATCTTGCATAAAGCATAAATGAACCTAAACTAATAGGAACCGCAAAGAAATCCTAGTTAGGAGGACTACTGGGATATGTCTTTCAAGGGCAATACAGTCCCCCAGAGAAGCCCTGCATTCTCAGTGGAGGAAAGAGCGGTACCAGCAAAATCTGGCATCTGGTATATAAAAGTTTAAAAAATAAAATAAATAAATAAATCTTCTGGGTGCCTGACAGCTCAGCTCACACTGTAAACTGCTCCCTTTGTAATGCTGGCAGCACATTTTTAAAGCTTTTGTCCTTATTCTGCTAATCTTGTGCATCATGAGATTAGCGAGGTCAGCTTGCAAATTTTGAAAATGAGCATAGGGCTAACATTTTAGGGAGACTGATGTTCTGGAAGGAGGGCTCGTGTCATCATGAGGTAATCCCTATATTGGACTATATCTTGAAAAAAAAGAATTAGCATGCTTTTATTAAATCTTACCCTGAGAAAGCCATTCTCTGGTAGGGCTGGTTTAGTACATCCGGCATCAGATTCAAGATCAACACCATCTACCTCTTTTATTCCTTCATCATCATTTATGCACAGAGCTCCCCTAAAAAATGTCAATATGCTATTAGGGATATAGAAAGGCAGATTTATCTATAGAATCTAAAAAATAGATTTCAATCCAACAAGGAAAGGGAGTAGCATTAATATAAACTGTAGTAGACTTTTTTATTTGCTTTGTTCATATTTTGGTAGTTTGAATCAATTTAAAGTTCAATCTATCTTCTTTTCCCATGACATAGATGCAAAAGTGAGCAGAATGATAGGGTTGGCATGAATCTTATGCTGAGGCATAGTTGTTGGAACCAAGATGGTGGTGTTGTGTGTGTGTGTGAGTGTGGGTGGGGCACAGGGTCTTTGGGCCACCCAAAATTCATGTCACTGCCAGGCATGACTCCTCTCCCCTCCCTTCCTAACAGTGCAAGTTTACGGGCCGATTCAGTAAAAATGCAGGAGAGCGAACGAACGCCCGCTCTCCCGGCGCTAGGGATACTAGCGCGTCCCTAGCGCCTCCTTTTGACCCCGGCGGCTGTCAGCGGGTTTGACAGCTGACGCTCAATTTTGCTGGCGTCAGTTCTCGAGCCCGCTGACAGCCATGGGCTCGGAAACCGGACGCCTGCAAAATTGAGCGTCCGGTTTTCAGCCCGACAGCCGTTGGCCCAATTTAAATTTTTTTTTTTTACTTTTTGCCCCCTTTGGGACCTACGACTTAATATCGCTATGATATTAAGTCAGAGGATGCACAGAAAAGCAGTTTTTACTGCTTTTCTGTGCACTTTCCCGGTGCCGGCAGAAACTAGCGCCTACCTTTGGGTAGGCGCTAATTGCTTAGAGTAAAATGTGCGGCTTAGCTGCACATTTTACTTACTGGATCCCGCGCGCATACCTAATAGGGCCCTCAACATGCATTTGCATGTTGAGGGCGCTATTAGGTGCCACGGGTTGGACGCGCGTTTTCCGCCCCTTACTGAATAAGGGGTAAGGGAAACCGCACGTCCAAGGGCAGGTTAACAGTGCGCTCCGTCGGAGCGCACTGTACTGTATCGGCCTGTTAGTGATTTTCTCACAGCTATACAATTTCTATCAGGTTTCCTACTTTCAAAGCATATCTGAAAGCTGAAAAGTGCAAGAGAATGAGACCTCCTCTGACTAGAGTACCATGTCTGCTGGTCCAGCCCCCTCCCTCCTCAGAACAGGCTTTGTTGGTTCAGTCTCTCCCCTTTCCTCTCCCCTCCAAGATAACCTGATGATGCTATGACCAAGCTCTCTCTGCTGGAAGGAGAATAATTCACAGCCAGAAAAAAAAAAGAAAGCAGGAGCTGCAGCTTTATCATCCCCTTATGAGAGACTGCCAGGAGCAGAAAAACAAAAAACAAAGCAAGGGCTATGTTTGATCATGAATAAGTTTTCTTTTCTTGTTGTACTGCTGGGAGTCAGGGACTCTCTGCCCTGCCTGCCAGGCCTCCTGTGTGTGTGGGCTGATATCAGAGAGGGGCAAAACAGTGGGCCATTGACAGAGTAAATGGAGACAGTGAGTGCAGAAAAGAGAGGGAAGAGGGAGAAGGAAGTATAGAGTTGGCTGCTGTAACAGGGTAGAAACTTTACATGATGATGCTATAGTGCCCTTGATTAGCCAGTCCAGTGGAGGAGATAGTCTATAAGTGAGCACATGAGCAGCAGTAGAAGCATAGGTGTGTGTATATATCAGTGTCTGAATATGTCTGAAAAAGTATGTGTGACTGTGAAAATGCTATTGTGTGTATGTCTGATTCTGCACAACAACATGGTTTTAGCTACTTTTTACTCAATCTGGAGATTCTCAGTCCATCTAGTGACTTTCTTCAAGTAGGAGTTGGCAACATTGCATAGGTGTTGGAACAGGGTGGGCTATCCAGGCCTTGTCCCGGCAAACTTTATCTCAGGGGTAGGCCATCCCTGCCCACAGGTAGAAAGAAGATCCCAAATGATGTGACAACGGTGCTATTAAATGATGACCCACCAATTGGGTTCCCACCTAAAATGGGCAGGAAAAGGACCCTGTGGTGTTGCTGGATAATGAAATGTCCATGGGTTTGAAGAAGACATGGTGGGTGGTAGAGGTGTGCATCCGTTTTCCATGTATTTGTAATCGCAAATTATTTTTTGCTATCTGTTAAATACGTGGGGAGGCGAAACGCATCGCGACTCCCCACGTATTAAACAGATTTCTTTTTTATTCGGCCTAAATAAAAATTTAAACCCCCCCACCCTCCTGACCCCCCAAAGACTTACCAAAACTCCCTGGTGGTCCAGCGGTGGGGTCCGGGAACTCACTCAGACCCTCGGTGCTAGTTTCATAATGGCGCCGATAGCCTTTGTCACAGGGGCTACCGGTGCCATTGGTCAGCCCCTGTCACATGGCCATCGGCGCCATCTTGTGCTCCTACCATGTGACAGGGGCTGACCAATGGCACCGGTAGCCCCTGTGACATAGTATGGGCAAAGGCTATCGGCGCCATTTTGAGTCCTGGCGTCGGACGGCAGGTCGCTCCGGTACCCCCGTTGGACCCACAGAAACTTTTGGCCAGCTTGGGGGGGCCTCCTGACCCTCACAAGACTTGCCAAAAGTCCAGCGGGGGTCCGGGAGCGACCTCCTTTCACGCCGTCCGTCCGATCCCAATACTCAAAATGGCGCCGATCGCCTTTGCCTTAACTATGACAGCGATCGGCGCCATTTTGAGACTCAAAATCGCCGTCCCGCCAATACTCAAAATGGCGCCGATCGCCGTCATAGTGAGGGCAAAGGCGATCGGCGCCATTTTGAGTATTGGGATCGGACGGACGGCGTTTTTTCTCAGGGGCAGCCATCCCGCCCACAGGCAGAAAGAAGACTCCAGCAATTTTCTAGTATCAAGCATTTTATTGGTTGGTCTGGAAATTAATTATTATACTCTATGAATTATGCAAGGAATGTATGTAAGAAAGAATAACATTAATTGTAAACACAGAGGTCCATGCTCAGTAGACCGGTTAGTGGACAAGTTATCCGGCTAAGAGGGTCATTTTCAAAAGCGATCGCACGCGAAAAGGGACTTTTCGCGTGCGATCACTAAATGGGGGCGGAGTCGGCCCCGGAAGAGGAGGAATCGGGGCGGCACCAGGGCTGATGCTGCGCAGACATTGCTGGCGGCGAAAGGTAAGGACCCTTATCGCTGCCAGTGCGAAAGCCGGCAGCCAGCTAAGCTAGTCAGATATCTTGTCCCATATAATCAGTGGGTTAAATGCCTTGCTGAATATTGTAGCCTAAAGTTATCTGGCTACCACAGTTAACACTTCTAGCAGTGGAAGCGTAAATGTGGGTACTTTACGCTTCCAGTGCTGCTTCTCTCAGGAACCTGCAGGTAAGTTCTACCTTGCTCCCAGCAGAGTTATATTTTGGAATAGGGGTGGATTGGTGGGGGGCATGTGGCCTGGCATATTGAAAATATATATGAGTGGATGGGAGGGTTGTGGTGCTGCTCACTTAATGAAACAGAGAAATCGGGAAGGATGGGGGGAGTGGGCCTGACCTGCGACCTATCATGGTTTTACCTTATTTTGGGGGTTTCAGAAGTGAGGGATGCAAGGCCTGATAGGCCAGATTTTAAATTTGCTGGCGGGAAGGGTGAGAATCGCCCACAGGCCCCTTGCACTTTCTTTTATTTTTTGGTCAGCACTACTTAACTGGATATCTTTAAAGATACCTAGTTAACTAGTTAGCTAACCAGCCACACAAAGCCTGATAACTGTAGGCCTGCTCTGTTGTTTTTGCATTTGCTCATCTGACTACTTTTCTTACACTGCTTCTTTCAGCTTCCTTAGCTTTGTGAATCATTAAGCTAGGGATATTAACAGACTGCAATTTGTCCAGGATAGACTTTTTTCATATATCTTCACTCTTCCTTAAATATAAGCCCAAAATGTTGCCCACAATGCAATCATTCCTTAAAAAGTGATCACTGTCATGTCAGTGCACTTCAACAGCCTTAACTGACTTTTATATCCCTGCTAAAAAAGCAGGAAATGCTACCAAGATTCTCATAAAATGTTCCCGTTTCTTACTTCCCTCCTTATTCTAAACTGCCTTGCTTTTCAAAATTGTCAGTCTGTCTTTTTCTTTCTTACTACATAATTTCTATTTCAAGCTTTCCTATTCCTTATTCCTTGTCTCCACATATCAAAATAACACCTCCAAACTGTTGCGCACCCCGTTCGCTTCCAGCCAACGCATGGGCCTGATCACCTCTCTAGTTCCTCTGCAGGTCCTGGGTCGTCCTCCCTGGCGGCGGCCGCGAGCTCTTCCAGACCTTGGCATCTTGTGACGGCGGCCGCCAGGCCTTCCACTGTGCACCAGGCCTCACGCCGGAGTTCGGCGCCTTCCATGGCGTTGGCCATGCCCTTATGCATGCATGCACAGTCCGCCTGGACTCTTGTAGAGCGGGGGTGGGTTCTAGCTCCTCCCTGATTGAAGGAATTACTTAAGGAATTTCCTGCCTGCACTTCCTTGCCTTGGCATGTGGTGCAGTGCCTAAGGTGAAGAGACCTTGCTCTGAAGATTGTGGGTTTAAATCCCCCTCCAGTGCTTCAAGAATTGATTCCAAGTTTGTGGGTCCCAGCCCACACATATCTCTGAGTCCAAGAACACTTGTTTCCAAGCTTGTGGGTTCAAGCTCCCACTTCAAGAATTCCTAGAACCGGAACATCACTGTCCAGTTCAGCTGTTTGCCCTGGCCCTTGCTCCTGTTGGTTGGTTCTGTGTCTGACTGTTTCATCTGGTGTTTCTCCAATGACCAGAGATATGGCCTGGCAGGACGAAGATTGAGCACTGTTTTGGGTTGGCTAGATTGTCACTGTGTTCTAAGCCATGTTCTAGGATCCTTTTGTTCTAGCGTCCTCCTGTTTGTCTGTTGTCTCCCCAGGTAGTGCCTCTGGACTGTCTCACTGGTACTGATCATGACCTCATCCTTGACTCCTCAGCCTGCTTGTGACCTTATCTGACCTCTGCTTAGTTGACTACTCTCAGACTGCTTCCTGGTAATTGACTCCTGCTTCGTCTGACTGACCTCTGGATCCTGACCCCTGCTTGATTGACCATGTCTCCTGATTCTGGCTCTGTCCCTTGCCTTGTCATCGCCTACACTGTTCTGGTCCTCCTTGCTCCATCTGAACCTGATCGTGCTCCTCTCCAGTCTATGGGCACACCTGTCTACCATCTCTCCAGGAGACCCTGCGAGGTCCACCTATGTCCAAGCGTCCCGGGACCCTATGGGCTCCACCCGGGGGGACTGCGGGCTTCCAGTGGTGAAGCTCATCCTAGCCTCTGTCTCCTCCAGTGCTCCACTCCCCTGGAGGCAGGTGCTTCATGGTCCCTACCAGGGAGCCATTCTCCACTGCTCCAGGACATGGGTCCACCTCCCGAGCGCAACAGAAACTTGTATTAACCCATCTTCTCCCACAGAGGTTTTGGGGCTATACTTCCTATAATAAAACAGCAAATACAATTTGGAGCAGATTTTAAAACTTATGCGCGGGCATAGATCTGTTTGCACAACCCGGTGCGAACAAATCTACGCCCGATTTTATAACATGCGCACGCTGCAGCAGGCATGTTATAAAATCTGGGCTCAGCGTGCCCTGACGGCTTTCCCTGTTCCCTCCAAGGCTGCTCCGAAATTGGAGCGGCCTCGGAGGGAACTTTTTTTCAGCCCCTCCCACCTTCCCCTCCCTTCCCCTATCTAACCTACCCCTCAGCCCTAATTAAATCGTCCCCCCTACCTTTATTTCAAAAGTTACGCCTGCCTTGGGCCGGCTCGCCATCCTCTAGCACAGGCCGCTGTGCTGGAGCATTCGGCCCCGCCCCGGACTGCCCCCAGACCACCGTCACGCCCACGGACCCACCCCTGGACCACCCCCTGAACCATCCCGCTGCCACGCCCCCAAACCCGCCCCTTCCCACCCCTTTTTCGAGGCCCCGGGACATACATGCGTCCCGGGGCTTGTGCGTGCCGCCGAGTCTATGCAAAATAGGCATATGTTACGCGCGTAGCCTTTGAAAATCTGCCCCTTTATTTATAACACGCAAAGAGACCTTCAGGTCTATATTCAGCACGGTCTGGATAGCAAAGTTAGCAGGTGGAGAGTGCAATAAGCTAGGCAGAGAGTGCATTGTACAAATCAACTCCTCTTGAAACTTTCATCAATTGAAATTAAAAAAGTGATTTATACTTTTCTGTTTGTACCTCCTACTGTGTATGTAACCCCCCCCCCCAAAGTACCTCACCCTCCAAACCCCACTCCGAGTTAAAAGGGCCCCCTCTTACAGTGGTAAAAATACAGTGACATAGTGATGTCTCTCTCTCTCTCATAAAAACCTTTTCCTGGTAACGCGCCCACAGTGTATTAATCAGCGCGATGTTTCGTACCTTGTGGAAAATGACCTATGTGATGCGGGAGCAGGGAAATTAGCCTAACCATGTCCCTTTTTTGTTTATCGCAGGTGCTATTTCCGTTAAATTTATAGCATTTTGATAAATCTAAGGGTTATTCGGATAACTATTATGTTATCTGTCTAAATGTCTTTTGAATACTGACCTCCTTATTACTAACCAATCCCTTTCCCCAAAATATCAAGCCCTCTCCTGCTTTATTAATCTCCCAATAGCTGTAAGCACTCCCCCAAAAAAGCCACCAAAAGCCCCCTTTTCAAAAACAATAGTTCTAGAGATCTTCCAGTCAAACTGACAAGCTCTAGCTTGCAAACCGAAATTTTCTCCATTCCCCCCTCCCTTCCTAATTGCTCCCAAAGGGGCATCCCCCTTCAGTGTGACCTGCCCGTGTTGGGGTCTTTCTGTTAGCCTGATAACATTACTATGGGAGTGGTGCCAGCTTCAGATAGCTCACCGGCAGCAGGAAAAGCAGGAAAACAGCATTGAAAGAGGCACTGGGGGGACTTTGGCAAGGAGAGGTCACAGTCTTCTTATCCCCGGTGCCTAGATATTTTGCCGAGCTTCTCCTCTTCATGGCACTAAAGCCCTCAGGCTGTCACGCCGATGATATCACTCAGGGACGCAGAACCAGCTTTAGCCCGCTCGCCAGCAGAAGGGGGAAAAGGGGAAACGGTGCTGAGAAAGGTAGTAGGGGGTATTCCAGCAAGAAGAAATCGTAATCGTCATTCTGAGTGCCTAGATGTCCTGGCAAGCTGCTCCTCTCTCTGGAGCTAGAGTCAATGATTATGATTGCTTCTCTTCCTGTCTGCTTATTCCAGGTATTGATTCTGCTAGGTAATTTTGTTTTTATCCGTAGCTAGATTCTATTTGAGTTGGCACCTACATTTAACTTTCCCTGTCGGTACTGGGTTTTGCTGATATAACAAATCAATTTGGAGTTCTTCCAGAATCTCTTGGTTCTTGGCCTGAAACCTGCCTTTACTTTTGTCTGCTTGAATCCTTTTATATTCCTGATTGTTCTTATTTCCTTCCTGTTCCTGCTTTCTGTGCTGATCTTCTGTTACAGCTGCCTCATCTCAGGCTTCTTGAATCTATACCTCTACCAGGCTTTTGACCTGAGGTCACATGCAACTTTGATTCTACTTATTTCTTTAGTTACTGTCCTTAGCTTTTCAGCTGCTTTTTTTTTAAGCTAGAGTAAGTATATGCCACTTTCATCTTGGCTGTTAGACAACAATAATTTATCTAAGTTTCAATAGTTTAGCTTCATATTTTCATGGCAGTGCCTGAACAGTTCTTATTACACCCTGTAGCCTTAGAAGAAAGCACGGGAGTTTCATAAACACAATTAGTGGTTCAAATTCTTAACTTACCTATTTGGAAATAGCGAGAAGTGACAGTCCTCTTCCTGCACCTGCTGACCCTCACATGGCTTTCCTCCATTCAGTGGTGCTGGGTTATTGCACTGTCGTGTCCTTCTTCTCTGTAAGGAGCCATCACAAGCAGTCCAAGGAGACCAGCAACTCCAATAACCATCAATAGCAACTTTAAGGAATGAAAAAAAAATCTTCAAAATATTTTTACTGGATGAAATGTACTGGGGGTGCTAGTAACCACTAAATACCAACATCCAGTATGAGAAAAACCTTTAGTCTTTTATTATAAGATCTCATAATTGGAGCAGTGCAGCTTACCAAATAATGCAGAGTAAACCCCCAGCTCAGCTCTTCTGAGCATTATACATTAATGTCTCTAAACTTGCTCACCAATGGATTAGTTTATTTGTTTAACATTTTCCAACTGGTGGACATTACAATTTTATCTTATATGTGCTAATATGACTGGATTCTTTTTAGTCATATGATTTCTTGTAAATTGAGTCCAGAAGGCAGAGAGTAAACTTACTGCTGACAACTTTGGCATAGTTTTAGCATTTCAACAGCCTTGGCTTCTGCTGTTATTATATTTCTACTTTATTTCTCTGCCACCAAACTAGTCTGGCTTCATAGAGAACCCTCTCATACAATTCTTACATTTTTAGTATGACAATAGTATACTCCAAGTGCCAATACCACTAGCCTCCATCTCAAAACTTAGGTTGGTTCTATGCAGGCCCAGCCCATGGAGCAATGAGTTAGATTAAAACTCATAACCATCACAGGGGTGGAGGCTCTGGGTTGGTCTCATGTTAGCTGAGGTGGATCTATCACATCTGGAATTCCATTTCCTCAGGGGAAAATATAAAATCAAGCTGACATTATTTTCCTTAAATGGAGATTAGAAAGTTCAGTAGCAATAGGACGTGAGGTTCATACTATTGTAGAAACTATAAAACTGGTGGCAGACTTACAGTAGGAAAGGCAAAAGAAATTAAGAAGTAAAACTTAAGACCCGCGCGCGTGTGCACATGTGGGCGATTTTGTTGGCATTTGCACATGGACGTGCCAATTTTATAACATGCATGCATATATACACATATATGTATGCATGTTATAAAATTGGCTATCCACGTGTATATGCAAGTATGATTTTATGATGTCTCGCGTGTATAAATAGAGGGAGTTTTAGTAGGTATGCATGATACCTTTTTCCCAGTTTACTCCCAGTTCGCCTCAGTAAAGAGGACTTCCTAAACCCCTTAGTTAACTTGCCTCCCTTGTCTCTCTTGCACCCAATTACCCTTTAAACCCTGCTAACTAGCGTATTTTGTTTTGTTACATGACTTACATGCCATCCATAGCAGAAGTAAAGTTACGCAGTGGAAGACCCCGGTGCACACTGGATTCATGTTATAGACCCAGCCCGTTCATGTCCCGCCCATGATCCACCCAGACCACACCCATGCCCTGCCCCTTTTTCCCCAAACCCTTTTTATCCGTGTACCGGGAGATACACGTGTGGCCACAGGCCTTTTAAAATCTGCGCGGATCGCGTGTGTCCGAGTCACATGCGTATTTCCCGGCTTTGGTGCATAGGGCTTTTAAAATTCACCCATTAGATAGTAATGGGTGACCATACTTTATCACAACACAGATTACACGCTAATAACATCTTATATAATAAAAATGATATTTAATGTATGCAATGGCATATTTATCAATGCTATACAAGGCAGGTAACAAAACAGTGTTCAAAAGGAATAGTAGAGTTCAGAAAAACTATAACAGATAGATTTTAAAAGCCATATGTGGGCCAAAGCTGGGAGATATATGCATGGGTCGGGCAGGTGCGCACCGCGCAGATTTTAAAAGGAATGTATCTCCCGGAATGTGCAGGAAGTCAAAAAGGTGCGGGAATGCGCACATGCGGTAGATCTGGAATTTGCATGCACAAGCATGTGTCCACGCTGGTTACAAAAACCCTAAACGATATAACATGTAACCAAATCTGAAAAATAAATGACCTGTTATATGGATGTCTATTTGAAGTCTGAGTGTACCTTCATACGATGCTGTAAGAAATTCAGCTATCGTGTCTATAAGCCTATATAGAGGCTTTAAAGATCATTAGGTACCTCAGTGATGAAAACTCCTTAAATGTCCACTGTCCACTTCCAAGTTATTGCATTGATGATAGCACAAATAATGCCATTATTGTTACTTATCTTTAGTTCTGTGGTCGGTCTTGCTCAGCTGACATCCAGATGTTTCGGAGACTGGCTCCTTCTTCAAGGGCTGGTAGTTCTCAAGAAAGACTCATGGAACAATGTTACAATGTTACAATGTTACTAAAGATAAGTAACAACAATGGCGTTATTTGTGCTATCATCAATGCAATAACTTGGAAGTGGACAGTGGACATTTAAGGAGTTTTCATCACTGAGGTACCTAATGATTTTTAAAGCCTCTATACAGGCTTATAGACATGATAGCTGAATTTTTTACAGCATCGTATGAAGGTACACTCAGACTTCAAATAGACATCCATATAACAGGTCATTTATTTTTCAAGCATGTCCAAACATAATTGCATGCAAATGTACACTCATGCAGCTAATTATATATCATACATGCATATACGTGCATATGATATAAAATAGTCATGTCCATTCGTGCGAGCCGCCATATGCCAGCATGGCTGTTTAAAGGTTACCGTCTAATAGGGTCATTCATCAAATTGTGTTAGGGTCTTATGGCTTGATAATAGGCTCTAACACGTTATTTCACGTATATTGCACAATACTGCCATGATAAGCACATAGAACATAAGATTTGCCATCCTGGGTCAGACCAAGGGTCCATCAAGCTCAGTACCCTGTTTCCAACAGTGGCCAATTCAAGTCACAAGGACTTGGCAAGTACCCAAACATTAGATAGATCACAAGCTACAATTGCTTTTTAATTACCGTGATACCAGTTTATGGATTTATCTTCTAGGAACTTATCCAAACCTTTTTTAAACCCGGTTACACTAACTGCTGTAACCACATCCTCTGGCAATGAATTCCAGAGCTTAACTAGTCGCTGAGTAAAAAATAATTTTCTTCAATTTGTTTTAAATGAACAACTTGCTAACTTCATGGAGTGCTACCTTCTATTATCTGAGAGAGTAAATAACTGATTTACATTAACTCATTCAAATTCTTTCATGATTTTGTAGACTTCTGTCATATCCCCCCTCAGTTGTCTCTTCTCCAAACTGAACAACCATAAATTCTTTAGTCTTTCCTCATAGTGCAGCCATTCCATGTCCCTTATCATTTTGGTCGCCCTTCTCTGCACTTTCTCCAGTGCACACCTTGAATACTGTGTACAATTCTGGTCGCCGCATCTAAAAAAAGATATAATTGCGATGGAGAAGGTACAGAGAAGGGATACGAAAATGATAAGGGGAATGGAACAGCTCCCCTATGAGGAAAGTAAAGAGGTTAGGACTTTTCAGCTTGGAGAAGAGACGGCTGATGGGGGATATGATAGAGGTGTTTAAAATCATGAGAGGTCTAGAATGGGTAGATGTGAATCGGTTATTTACTCTTTCAGATAATAAAAAGACTAGGGGGCACTCCATGAAGTTAGCATGTGGCACATTTAAAACTAATCGGAGAAAGTTCTTTTTTACTCAACGCACAATTAAACTCTGGAATTTGTTGCCAGAGGATGTGGTTAGTGCCGTTAGTGTAGCTGTGTTTAAAAAATGATTGGATAAGTTCTTGGAGGAGAAGACCATTATCTGCTATTAATTAAGTTGACTTAGAAAATAGCCACTGCTATTACCAGACTTAGTTAGACTTAGTTTTTGGGTACTTGCCAGGTTCTTATGGCCTGGATTGGCCACTGTTGGAAACAGGATGCTGGGCTTGATAGACCCTTGGTCTGACCCAGTATGGCATGTTCTTATGTTCTTATGCAGTGCACATATATCCTTTTTGAGATGCGGTGACCAGAACTGCACACAGTATTCAAGGTGCAGTCTCAATATTCCGCGAAATATGTGGTATTTTGCATTTCCCTGCCCAGATACTGCCCCTATTACAATGACCTTCTATGCATAAGATTTGCATGCATGAATAATGAAAATGCATGCAAGCAGGTCATCACTAAGCAATTCAATGCAAATATTTGATCGCGGCTGACCGAAAAGGTAGTCAGCCATGATAAAATAACAACACCTTGGTGGATAGCATTAAATGTGCAGGCCTGGGACTCTAATGCGGATCCTGAGGTTCCCGCCGCATATTTAAATGGCAGGGGAAAAAAAAAAACTGCAGCCAAACAGGGAAGTTGAGCAGGGTCATTGCTGACCTCCGTTTCAACCTGGGCCTACCGTTCAAGGTAGGCCTGACTGCTGTAAAATAAAAATAAAGGTTACAGTATGCCTGTGGTGGCAGAGGTCCCCACCCTCTGGACCCCATTTTGCCTCCCAATAGACAAGTTCTCTCCCTGCCCCCTGTACCCCTGGCAGTCAGATCCTCCCTTCCCCTCCCCAGCCTTCCGAAAGCCCAACCCCCCTCCTCCACCCCCACCCCCCCAGCCCTCTGATAACCAGATCCCCTTTGCCTCCCCAGTCCTCCTCCAGGGACCCCTTAACTTATCATGGATCCTCATCGTGGAAGAGTGTACCCTCCCATTTTGGAAAATGACACCGGCTAGGATGGGTGTGAGGGTGCACCCGTCCCCGTCGTGGGATCCATGATACCATACAGGGGTCTCTGGAGGGAGGCCAGTGGATGGGAGATATGGCTATTGGACAGCAGGAGGAGAGGGTTGGCTATCAGGGGGGCTGGGAGTGGGAGGGGGATCTGGCTGTTGGAGGGGTGGGGGGGCTTGGCTATTGGGAGGGCCGAGAGTGGTGGAAGGGGGAATCTGGCTGCCATGGGGCATGGGATGAAGAGGGGGCTTCCATTGTTGGGGAGAGGGGCCGGGAAGGGTAGATCTGGCTGCCAAGGGGGTGGGGTAGACTTGGCTATCAGGGGAGCCAGGGGGTGCGGGAGGCAGGATCACATATCGGGGGGGGGGGGCTGGGGGAGAGGGATTGGCTATTGGGGGCTGGGAGAGGGCGCCACTGGTGCATGCATACTGTAAATTTAATATTTATTTTGGGGGAGTCAGGGCCACCTCGAGCTGCAGCGTCGGGTTGAAATAGGAATCGTAATGACCCACACTCAACCTGCCTGTTTAGTCGTATTTTATTTTGGCTGGTCAGCGGCCCTTTAAGATAATGGCGGTCCCATGAGGTTTGGGCCGTCATCGCGTTCTTGCCGCACTTTTATATGTCATGGTGTTTGGCCGCAACACAAAAGAATGCACTATTGAGCCACTGTGGCACCCTCGTGCCATTTTCCAAAATGGGAGGATACTGGGACCCTCTCTAGCACAAAAAATTAGCATTTTGATGATCCTAGGCCAAAGTGAGTAATAAAATACTGGGATGATCAAATTAAAACAGAAATGGCCACCACTCCAATAAATGATAAACAGGAAAATAACATCATAATTATGCAAAATGTATTATATCTGTTCACGTCCAAAGAAATATGTGACCAAAAAAAAATGTTTTGTCACTTAAAAAAAAAGTGAGTGTCATTAACTATTAAATTGCTTTGTGTAATTTTTTAATCAGGAAAGCAATAAACAAATGCAAATAAATAAATAAATATTACATGCTTCCTTATCTAAATATATTACTGATACATTTAAATTAGTGATGCTGAATTTTTATCCAGTCTTCATAATGAACAATAACACTATTACTGCTAAAATGCATTTTAAAGAGTATATGAACACCCGGCAAAGATGAGAAAGTTGCAGAGCCGCATGGCGGTTCGCAACCCACAGTTCAGCAAAGAGAAGACAATACAGGGCACCAGCCACGTGGTGAAAAGGAGGAAGAGCTGCAGGGCCGCATGAAGATGAGTTGGAGAGCTGTGCAGCCAAGAAGAAGAGCTGCAGTCTCCAGGACCACGTGGTTCCCAGGCGACCATAAGGAAATAAACAGCTGCGAAGCAGTTCCCAATCTGCCTCGCAGCAGAAGTGGAGGGCAGGGGCTGCTGGGAGAGGCCTTGGTATAAGCATGTGTGTGTCTGAGCATGTGTGTGTGTGTGTGTGTGTGTGTGTGAGCAGAAGCAGAGTGTGTGGGTGTCCGAGCATGTGTATGTGAAAGGAGGTGTGTGTGTGTCTGAACATGTGTGTGAAATAGGAAGCATGTGTGTGTAGGTGAGGGAGCACTGAGACAAATGCAAGCTCTAGGGATGATGGTTCTAGGTGACCAGAAGGAAAAAAAAGCCACTTGGCTGTTCCCAATCTGCCTCACAGCAGAAGTGGAGGGCCGGGGCTGCTTGGAGAGGCCTTGGTATAAGCATGTGTGTGTGTGTGTGAGCAGAAGCAGAGTGTGTGTAGGTGTATGTGCATGTGTGTATGAGAGAAGGCATGTTTGTGTGTCTGAGCATTTGTGTGAAAGGGAGTGTGTGTGTGTGAATGTGAGAAGGAGCACTGACACAGATGCAAGCTCTAGGAATGATGAAATAAGAGGTCTAAAATAATAGTAATTTTTTTTAGAAGAAAATTCTTCAGTTTATATTAGGAAAAGTTGAGGTATTGAAGCATAGGGTGTTCTTTGTGTGTCTGAACATGTGTGTGTGTGTTTGAGTGTGTGTGTGTGTGTCTGAGCAGCTATATGTGAGAAAGAGGAATCGTGTGTGTGTGTGTGTATGTGTGTGTGCATGTAACAGGGAACGTGTGCGAACATGTATATATAGGATGGAGCATATGTGAGCATGTATGTGAGTCTGAGAATGTGTGTGAAAGAGAGGAAGCATATGCATGTGAGCATGCACATATGAGGGAGAGAGCATATGTATGTATAGATATATATCTATGAGAGATAAAGTTTATACATCCCTCCCTCACTAATCCACTACACTCTCCGAGTGATTGGAAATCAAAAGGTTCCAGGTATCGAGAGCGTGAATAATTTTATCCTTATTAGTTTTAATTTTTGGTATTGTTTGATGTGTCTGCTGTTTTCAAAAATTTTATTGGTGTTTGAGAAATTTAAAACAAATTGTTTATGATTTTTTAATTATTGGATCTTCCATTCACCAGCTGTTTTGAAATATTCTTTTTATTAGTATGTTTATACTGCTATGATTATATATTTATTATATTTCTTGATTTGATTGTTTTAATGTCTGAGGACTGGTGGTAGTTTCTGTTTTTCCATTGTTGCACTGCATAGAGTATGACTTGTTGTGGTTGTCCTATTCAATTTTTGCCTGCAGTTTCTATTTATACTTTATGGTCTCTTTATTCTGTATTTGGTGAGGCTCTGCCTGCGTTCTGCATGTGTGATCAAGGAGAGGTATTCTGCTAGCATGTTTCTTCTGTTTTCTTAATAGGAGGTGTACTGGTGTTTTAAGGCATGATGTAATATTTACAGTGTTGCTTTTTCATAGATAGGATTGTTATTTTTTTAAGTGCTGGCAGTTATGCTGTTTTGGTATAGTAGGTTTATTATATTTTAATTGTAATTTACTCATGGCTTTTTGAGGGTCAAGCCCACACCTAACATGCATTACAGTAGCCCTAATGCTATATGGGTTCCAAGTGTCTTTTTTTTTCGGGTTTTCTGATTGGCACCAAAGAAATGCATGCAAATTCTTGTGATATTTTTTTTTTTTACCTCAGAACACTGTACTTTGAATATTCTTTCTTATGTAAAACCTGAATAATGAATGCATAATTTTTAACTGTGTACATGGAGAGAGCATCTTTGTGATTTGCCCAGTGCACCTAATACTCTTGCACCAAAAATGGATTCCAAGGGAGGGGGGTGAAGACCCGGTGGGTAGAGGGGGATGACAGTTTTAAAGTTTAGGTCGCTGGAAGGAACTGGGCTTTTTTTTGGCAGGCCCGAGACAGAGACTGAATGAAGTGGGTGTGTGGGTGTGTGTGTGGGGGGGGGGGAGGGGGAGGGGGTCAGCACAATAATTGTTCTCACAGGGCAAAAAAACAGCTAGCACCGGCACAGTATGGTATACTTTTATTATATGCTAATGAATGTTGATGTAAAAAAGTAGAACTCTTTTGCTTAAATGCTAGTATGTAAAATATAATTTGAACCCTGTTACTAAATTCTACATTCTACATTTATCCCTATCAAGCTAGGGCAAGAGTACATTGTACAAATTTCATCTTTGTGTACCTTTCCTCATTCTAAATCACATCAAATATTCACTGATGTGTACTGTGCTGTTCATACCTCTGACTGTGCATGTAAAACTGCCCCCAAACCCTGGACCACCACGAAAACCTCACCTCGAGCTACTAGTTCACCCTCCTACAGTGGTATAAATAGATGACAAATATATGTGTCATCCCAAAGGCGGCCCTCTCTCTCTCTCTCTCTCTTTTCTCTCTCTCTCTTTTCTTTCTCTCTCTCTTTCTTTCCCCTACTCCACTCCATTCCCTCTCCCCTCGTTAAACACCCCTCATTTTTATAAACCCTGCCCAAATTCCACCCCTTTGACTAAATATCCAAAATTTGTATATGCATCTCTGCGAAAAATAATGCACGTGTCATGGCATTATCATGGGCTTTGGGGCCCTAAAGGCCACCATAATGCCCTGATGCATTTTGATGAATGACCCTGTTAGTGTGCTATATGACAATATAAGCAACATCAAATAAAACAAAGGAATTATTTCAATTAATGGATAACTCAATTTAGTAAAAAATTTGCTGGGGAAAAATTCTTGGAATCAGCATACAAAGAACTCAGTTTTTTTTTTTTTCAAAATCAGCTCATCTTTGTGATTATCCACCTTTACCATAAACCTTTACACAACTACTTTGCTTTTTTTTTTTTTTGCAATTAACTCCAGTTCTTAGCTCAAGGACAGAGTAGAATATGTAATTGAATTTCTGCTTCATCATAATTTTTTTCTAAATATAATTGTTCCCAACATCATTTTCACTCTGCAGTATAATGCAAAAGATATTCAGAATTCATATGAATAAAGACAGAATTTTTGATACCACATCTGTTCAAAAGCTTATAAAATAACATATATAATGTAAACCGGTATGGTTTTTATCTCTACAAGAATATCGGTATAGAAAAAAATAAAAATAAATAAATAAATAAGTTATTTACTTAAGAAAACTAAATCTTTCAGTTATAGGTACAACTTAGATTAAAGGTGCAGATCAGTTCCTTTTTGCAAAAGTCTGTGACATTCCTTGGGGAAGGAAGAATTTCTTTTAGAGACAAAGCAACATCTTGACTAACTATATTCTAATATATTTCTGTACAAATATACATTTTAGATATTCACTCATTTGCAGGAAGTATATTTAATACATTAATGGAAACTCTTACATTTATTTACTGCTGCTTAATAAACTTTTAAATAAATCAATGGTGATATCATGTATTTATCACAGAAAAGAAAACAAAAACTTTTTTTTTTGTTTTAGCCAAATTGGCACAGCAAGTATAATATATAGGCAAAATTAGAAAGAAAACATAGAGGAAAATGATTAACAAACTATAACAATGTAGATTCACAAGGGATACAATGTAGATCCCATAGGGATACAAATACCTGTCTAGGGAGGAGGCACTACGGCAAGGCACTCTCTCTCTCTCTCTCTCTCTCTCTCTCTCAGCCTGCATCATACTGAAACAGGCCTGTCAGGAGACATCATGAACTGCGATATACTGGCAATGTAGCCCAAATTGGGCTAATAGCGCAACTTGCAATAACAGCCTTTCGCATAGCTGATAGTGCAATTTGCAATACACATGCTTATTAGCTTTGCAATACACATGCTTATTAGCATAAGGTACACCCCTTTTTAGTATCGAATGCGATATTGGAAAATGAGGCCCAAAAATATGTAACCATTAACTTGCAGGGTCTCACAGTCATAGGTCCCTTCTTCAGAAGTTTCTGTAGTAGTTATAAGGAAGCCATATTTTATACCCAGATAAACATATTTTACATTGATTTAACATTTCTCAATAATCAACAGTTAACAGAGAGATGTTACATGTGTGTCAAGAATGAAAGGGAGAAAAAGAGATATATGATTGATTGTAAACAAAGGCATTTTAGAAAGACAGAACAGGGGACAAAGTAATTGGAATTCATAATTCTGTGCACTCAAAGAATCATGGGCTTAGCCAAGACATAACATTTATGACACTAAAAAAATCTGTGATTTCTCTAAAGTGTTGGGCATAATAGAACTGGAAATTTTTAATGTTTTTATCTAAATCCTTTCTGTTTTATATATCATATAATCAATTTTCCTTTCATCTTTATTTCATTACTTTTCATTGATATTCAACCCTTGTCCAACTCCTCTCAGATTTTTGTTTAGATTATTTGATATCACTACATAGGTATGTAACAGAGCCATTGGTCTTTATGCAAAGATACAGTATATTCTTTCAGAGACAAATTTTCACCATGTATTTGTGGCTTCTTTACGGTTTTAGGTTTTCAAGCTTCTAGTGGTATTGAACAAGCTTTGATGTCTAATGGCAGAATTGATTTGATATAAGGTTGTTCTCTGTACCTCTGCCTTTGTTTTGTCTTATTTCATGAAAAGGATTTTGGGAATACATAACCCTGAGGCAGGCACTTTACCAACACATGGCAATGTTGGCTATTTTTTTTAATGGATTATTACTCAATATTTATTTATTTAACTTTTAATGAGTGTGTCATGTTTTTAATTTTGTTCAATTGTACATCTGTATTTTTACAATAAATTGGAAGGTGAATCCTTGCAATTTGAGGTTATGGAACAAGACGCAAACTACTACAGAATAGCTGAAGAACTGATTCTCTGTTTTGTATTGGCCCAAGTCAAAATCCTGATCTAAACCCTATTGAAATGTTCTGGCAAGACCTGAAGTAGTTGTTCATGCAAGAAAACCCTCAAATGTCATAGTTTAAATGTTTTTACATGGAAGAATGGACCTGAAATTATTCAAGCTCTTTTTTAGGCAGGGGTGTGCAGAAGTAAAATATTCTTTTAGTTTTTTGTTTCATTTTTCTGGGATATTTTCCCCCACAAATTTTGTTTTATTTACTGTTTAATTCATTTCTTTTGTTTAACCCCCCCAAAGCAAGCAAAAAAGGAATCAGGGTCTCCCAAGGCCTCCCATTCCCACCACCCATCTCTTCTACCTGGAAAAATGCTGGGCCCTGGATTCCCCCCCTCCCAGCCCCCATTTACCCGATCCAAGTGAGGATCCACTGGCGAGGGCTAGGACTAGGCTGAAGCCTCTGCCTTGCATAGGCCTAGCCCACGGTAGGTCACTGCAACATCAGACTAGGCTCTACACAAACCTGAGGCTTGGAGGCTGGGTTACATTGCCTGGGCATATGCCAATGCCGGGGCCTAGGCCAGATACCAGGGCCTCAGCCGGGTACTGACTGCTAGGCCTCGGCTTAGGCCAGAGCTCAGGCCCAGGCCCTGTCCAGAGTTCATGTCTCATCACCTGGGCCCAACACTGAGCCTTGATCCAGAGACCAGTTCTCAATGCCTGGGCTTTTGCCTAAGAATATAACATGCCATACTGGGTCAGTCCAAGGGTCCATCAAAGCCAGCATCCCGTTTCCAACAGTGGCCAATCCAGGCCATAAGAACCTGGCAAGTACCCAAAAATCTAAGTCTATTCCATGTTACCGTTGCTAGTAATAGCAGTGGCTATTTTCTAAGTCAACTTAATTAATAGCAGGTAATGGACTTCTCCTCCAAGAACTTATCCAATCCTTTTTTAACCACAGCTATACTAACTACACTAACCACATCCTCTGGCAACAAATTCCAGAGTTTAATTGTGCATTGAGTGAAAAAGAACTTTCTCCAATTAGTTTTAAATGTGCCACATACTAACTTCATGGAGTGCCCCCAAGGCCTTCTATTATCCGAAAGAGTAAATAACCGATTCACATTTACCCATTCTAGACCTCACATGATTTTAAACACCTCTATCATATCCCCCCTCAGCCATCTCTTCTCCAAGCTGAAAAGTCCTAACCTCTTTAGTCTTTCCTCATAGGGGAGCTGTTCCATTCCCTTTATCATTTTGGTTGCCCTCTGTACCTTCTCCTAGGCCTGACACCAGGGCCCAGCCCAGAGGTCAGGTCTCAATGCTTGGCCCTTAGCGTGGACCAGAGCCTGAGCCCTAGACAATTTCAGGGCTCAGAGCAGAGAATGGGTCCCAACACTTGGGCCTTGACTTAGGCCCAGGCCCAACACCAGAGCCCTGCCCACAGGCTGGGTTCTGACGTCTGGGCCTTGACCTAGACCAGAGCCGAGCCCAGTCTGGAGCCTGTCCTGATGCTTGGGTTTCAGCCTAGACCAGAGCCCGGGCCCAGGTCCGACGCTGGGGCCTGGTCAGGAAACTGGGTCCTGATACCTGGACCTTGGCTCAGGGTTAGGCCCTGGAACAGAGGCCAGCGCACTGGCTGCATAGGTCCTCTTTCTTCTTTTCTTTTTTCTTCAAATGATGGCATCTGCTGCAGATGCATTGGAGTAAATTAACTCTGGTGCATCCTCCTCAGCAGAGGGTGCCATTTTGATGTATGGCATGGGGCCTGGGCTCTGGCCTAGGCTTAAGCACAGGCACTGGGGCTTGGTCTCCAGAATGGGGCCTGGATTTCAGCCTGGGCCCAGCTCTTGGTGTAGTCCAAGGCCCAGGTGTCGGGATCCATCCTGGCCATGGCATTGGATCCCTGAAGGATCAAGTAAGTGGGGGTTGGCAAATTTTCCGACCCAGCAACATTTTTTGGAAGGGCCTGGGCCTTTGCTAGGTTCATGGCTAAGGCCCCGGCCTAAGGCTCAGGTCTAGGCTGAGACTCCATGTTGTACTTGGAAGTAGGCTGTGGCCCAACGTGGCCATGGCCTATGCCTGGGCGAGGCCCTGGCCTTGGGCCTAGGCCTATTCTGAAGCACCGGTGTTGCATTCAGGCAGTAGCTGTAGACCCCTGCTTTGGGTCTTGGCCTATGTACTAGTCGAGGCTCTGGCCTTGGGCCTAGGCATATGCCTGGAGCCTTACCTAGCAATAGGTTGCAGCCACGGACTAAGCCTGAGTGATGCCGGGCATAGGCCCAACACAAAATTTTAACTGAATTAAATGAATAGGATTCATTTAATTTGGGTGGCTTTATTTCATTTCATGGCCCGCCAAAAGAAATGAATTGGCCCTAATTTGTTGCATTTTACAAATTTGGTTAAAATGAATGCACATCCCTAAAAAGCATGCACATTATATAGATATGCAAGTACTTTCTGGTAACTAATAAATCCACTTACTGGATATGACTGATTTAGAGAGATTTGCTCTATTTTGCCTTTGTTAATGCCACCTAAGCATTTGACATTTATTTATTTATTTATTTACTTTTATATACCGGTGTTCGATTTTACATATCACATCGGTTTACATTTAAACAAAATTTGCAGGAACTTATGCGTTACCTTTGTCAAATACATTAAACATTTAAATATGGGGATTGTTACTACTACTACTCTGTGGTGTCCTTCAATTGTAAATACTTGGCAAGGATTTGAAATCTGGATATATATTATTTTTTTTACTAATAGTGCAAATAGTGGATCCCCCTTAAAATGTAATAGCTGCATTCATGTTGATTTCATACTATTATAGCTTATTTTTTTTTATTAATTTTATTTATATTTACTACTCTTCTCCAGGGTATGCATATTTATGTCGTTCAGTCTCCTCTCATAAGTCTTCCACTGCAGACCTCACATCATTTTGGTCACCTTTTTCTGGACTACTTCCATCCTATCTTTATCCTTTTTGAGATATGGTCTTCACAGCTGAACACAGTACTCCAGGTGAAGCCTCACCAACGACCTATACAGGGACATTATTACATCGCTGTACAGCAACTGGATAGACCATTTTGGTCTGCTGTCATTAACTATGTTACTATATATTTATTAAACGTTTTCCTTCTTGTCATCACAACTGAATTAAAAAATTTATATAGTCTCATGTCATCCCTGTCTAGATCTTAAAATCATCAGGGTGTTGCAATAATAAACTGTAAGTGATTTTGCTAATGAACTTCAAGAGATAGAAGACTGAGAGCAAACTAATGTGAAATAGTTTAGTTTGAGTGAAGAAAATACTTATGTATGCATAGGATGTCTGAGCAGATGAGTAATATGTCTAGGATTGCTTACATTTTCTACAGATCTATAGAGAATATCCAAATATATCAAACTATAAATAACAGGGTTGACTAGAGAAAAAAAAAGAATTAATTGACAGCAGCTATTGAAACCTTTACACAGAAGACTATATCATCATTTAACATTTTTGCAAATTAGTTTGAAATGTACTCGATTTGAGATTCAAATGCATGAGTAAATGTATTTTAAATTGAAATGGAATGCATTTCAAACACATATGTAGGAAAAGCTAAAGTTTGTTTTATGGATGTTTTAAAGCATGGTTGTTTATGTACATTAAAAAAATAATTTTCCTAAGTACATTTTTTTGTAACATGGAATTTGTAGGCACATAAATGCTCATAAATCATCTTTACTTATTTGAATCACTTGTCTGTTGCCTTCAGAACAGTATTAATACTTAGTACCTGATTTGTAATCTGGTGCTCGTTTCTCACAGCTCTCCCCATAGGTTCCAGACTGACACACACATAAGCACTTCGTGCCTGATAGCACAGGCCTGCCGTTATTAGGACAAGGTTCACATCTGCAAGGGTCAAACCTTTCCAGGTACTCAACAAGAGCTCTCAGGAGGTTGCGGCGCTTCGTCACTGCACATGGAAAATCCTTAACCAGATCCAGTATGGGGGCGAGCTACAAAGAAAAGCATAATGAAGACAGTAATTGACTTACAAGATTTTCTATGGTAGATATAATCTGATATTTTTTTGTGCAATGATATTTATTTGAAGTCTCAGAATAAATTATGAGTGCTACAGAGAAAATGAGACCAGAAAATAATTGAGCCCTTGACTTCGTTGTAGCACTATGTGTGCTACATTTTTGCTGGGTATGTGTAGCACACGTGCATTTCTGTCAGGTAATGATGAACCACTTCTTGAGCGGCCTTACACAGTGGCACCTTTTTTTGTGGTAGTTTCATTTTGGTTCAGGCCACATCATGGATTCTAAACCTGCAGGTTTAAATGTTTCTAAATCATTTTGGGCTTGGTTTAGCCTAATTTATTTTGATCTCTAAAGTGCAAATGTCAGTATTTGGTACAGAAAATAGGAACTTTGACACCAACAGAAAAATATTCATTGCAGACTTAAAAAATACATTTTGGCGTATTTGACAAAATAGGGTGGATTTCTGATATATGTATGAACAGGAACAATGTAGTGCTTCCTGAGGGACTTAGTTCATTTCGCATAAATATGGTTGGGACTAATAGGGTTTATGCTTGAATATTAGCTATGTGGCTACACTAATATCAGGTTTGTTTTTTAGGAAGGAAAATGGAAAATGCATATAAGCCACAGTATAAGACAAACTGGGGAATGTGTATAAGCTGCAGTATATGATGAAGCATTCATTTCATTGAACTTTAATTGATTCAGATAAGTTTATTATCTTTTAAATATCTGGATTGGATATTTGTGATAACTTTACTATAGATGAGTTGTTAGCTTCTTTCCCCTGAAATAGCCATTTTTGGCAAACAAGTGTTCTCTTGTTGGGATCATTTATATCAAATCAGGCCCCAATATTCAAATGGGGCTGAATGCTACTTAGCCGGCTAAGTAGTGACTTATCCAGCTATGTGGCAGCTGCTGAATATCCGGCTATGAACATCTTGCTAATATATCAATTTAAGATTTGAGTGGGGAGCTAACATTTTGGTAATACATCTGAATAAGGCTTTTTGGTAAGAAAATAATATTATGAGTGATTTATAGTTTAAAAAAATGTTTAAATTGATGATGGTACAATGATTGGAGGGTGGTTTAAAATACTAACTAAGGGATTAGTGTTTTTTATGGATTAGCAAAAGGTCACTTAAACATTATTGGAGAGTCCTTTCTGCCATGTGCTTTGTGTTATATGAATGCTCCATTTTTTAAATTCACTCTTTGAAGTTGCTGTTGGGAAGAGATATATAAAATATTGTCAAAGTATTTTGTGCTCTTTGAAAGACTGAGTATTCCTTTTTTTGCTGTTATGTTCATTTTTAGCCTGATTTTAAAAGGGTCACAGGCATAAATAATGGGGATTATATATGTGGTCAAGCTTTGTACACTTTGCACGCATTTTTGGAAGGGCCTGGCCACGTGTGTAACCACCGTTACGTGCCGAAGTGCCATGCCTCTCCAAAGGGGTAGGCCAGGAGGTTGGGGTCTGGGTGGGGTAGGGGGTGGGCTGGGACAGCATGCGCCGGTAGCAGGCCGGCTTGCATCACTTGCTTCTGCTTATCAGAGCAGGCAAGTTACAGAACAAAAAAAAATAGGGTGGGTGGATAGGGGTTAGGGGACAGGGTGGAGGGAAAGGGGAGGTCTGGGAGGGAACTGGAAAAAAGGCCGATCTCGTCGCTGCGTGTAATGGGGCAGATTTTCAAAGGGGTACGCGCATAAGATATGCACGTAACCCCCGAAAAGCTGCCCCTTCCACGCCCTGCGTGCGCCGAGCCTATGTTGCATAGGCTTGGCGGCGTGCACAAGCCCCAGGACGCGCGTAAGTCCTGGAGCTTTCCTGGGGGGGGCGTGTTGGGGGCGTGTCGCGACGGCACGTCATCGGGGGGTGTTCCGGGGGCAGGTCCGCGTGCGTGCTTCCAGCCCGGGGGCATTTCGAGGGCGTAGCCGAGGCCTCCGAAACTGCTCCCGGGCCGGGGAATCGCGCGCTTGCAGCCTCGGAGGGAACGGAGGGAACAGAGGCAGGCTGTGCTGCTCGGTGCGTGCAGGCTGCCGATTTTGCCCAGCCTTGCGCGCGCTGACCCTGGATTTTAAAAGATATGGGTACATGAACAAAAGTACGCGCGCGCATACTTTTTAAAAATCTGCCCCAATTTGAACATTGCCCCCCATGCGTGCGAGTCGCAGGCCGCCCGTACATGTTATAGAATCAGCGCTCCTTTTAAAATCAACCTCTTTGGGGTAGATTTTCAGACCGCGCGAATAGGCGTACTTTTGCTGGCGCATCAGGCGCCAGCAAAAGTACGCGGGATTTTAGTAGATACGCGCATAGCCGCGCGTATCCGCTAAAATCCTGGATCGGCGCGCGCAAGGCTATCGATTCTGTATAGCCGGTGCGCGCCGAGCCGCGCAGCCTACCCCCTCCGACGCCGCACCGAAATCGGAGCGGCCTCGGAGGGAACTTTCTTTTGCCCTCCCCTCACCTTCCCCTCCCTTCCCCTACCTAACCCACCCGCCCGGCCCTGTCTAAACCCCCCCCTTACCTTTGTCGGGGGATTTACGCCTCCCGGAGGGAGACGTAAATCCCCGCGCGCCAGCGGGCCGCTAGCACACCGGGACGCAACCTGGGGCGGGTCTGGAGGGCGCGGCCACGCCCCCGGACCGCCCCGGGCCTTAGCCACGCCCCTGGGCCCGCCCCCGGAACGCTCCTGACACGCCCCGAAAACGCTGCGCAGTTCGGGCCCGCCCCGACACGCCCCTGACACGCCCCCCTCAGAAAACCCCGGGACTTACGCGAGTCCCGGGGCTCTGCGCGCGCCGGTAGGCCTATGTAAAATAGGCTCACCGGCGCGCAGGGCCCTGCTCGCCTAAATCCGCCCGGATTTGGGCGGATTTAGGCGAGCAGGGCTCTTAAAATCCGCCCCTTTATGATTAGCAGTACATTATACGCCTTCATTGTTTGAATAGTATAAGAGGATCCAGAATAAATAAACACTTTACTAATGGCTTCCATGTTGCCCACAACCCACTTGCAAACACTTATTTTCCCAAATATATGTGTCCTTTTTCTGCTTATTTGTACTTGCTCAGGTAGGAATAACTGCAGGGCAGGGCACTGCTATAGGCCTGTAGTACCCATTGTTTTATTTATCTATTTATTTATTTATTTATCGAGTTTTATATACCGCGTTCGGTTTCGCCATCACAACGGTTTATAAAGTTTCGATGTTTAACAGAGTTTCCAAAAGATTCATGCGATTGTTAACATAGATATTGTAGGCTTTATAAACTTTATAAAATTTCCAAAGAGAAATATTGTGGCGTCTCTGTTAGTCCTTCTGAATGACGCCAATATTCAGCACTACTTAGCTGGATAAGTAGCAACTTTTCCAGCTAAGTGCAGCCGCTGAATATTCTTCTGTGTTTAGCGGTCAAGACTTAGCCGGATACGTACTTAACCAGCTGAGTAGGTAGCTGGCTATCTAATGGATGGACAATGGGCAGATCAGAGCTACTTATCTGTCTATCATAGTTGGATAACTGCCAATATTCAGACTTATTCGCCTATCATAGATGGATATGTTAGACTTGCTCAATATTTAGTCTTAACTTAGCTGGATATGAGTTATCTGGCTAAGTGGCTATTTCAATGGGGATATTCAGCAGCATAGCCATGCTATGCTGAATGTCTCTTATAAGTTAGCTGGATCATTCTTGTCTGCTTAATTTACATAGCCATTCAGCTTTGAATATTGAGGCCAATGTATATAAATAAGGGTCAACAGGCAAATTGTGATACCTTTTTATTGGACTACCTCAATACATCTGAGGCTGGCGTTTCAGAGCTATGCTCCCTTCATCAGGTCAGTGAAGAGACTTCTTGGCATATACAGACAGCCTCCTGCCTCACTGACTCTGACATTTCAAACCCCTTGTAACTGTACTGTTTCTTCACTGGCTTGATGAAGGAGTAAAGCTCTGAAAAGCTAGTTACTAATGTACTGAATTAACAGTTGGCTAAATATTTTGCATTTAATGGACCAGGAACAGTTTTCTTACAGAGGACAGGGGCAAGCACCTTTTTAAACGGGAAGTTCCACAGAGAACTCATGGAGTCTACCTTTCAGAATGCACTTGTATACATACAGTTACAAAGATCTGGAAAAAAATACTTATGTATGACCATACTTCACTACCCCTCCCATCTCTTGAAAATTTGGGGTGGATCAGATGCAAAACCAAAAGGTTATTAGGTGGCATAATTATATATTCTTATTTTTGAATATGTGTATTTCTCTATCGAGATCCTCATAGACTTTCTGACATATCCAGAAACTTTTGTGTTGATTGAATGCAAGACCAAAATGTTAATGTGGCATTAATATCATACGCACATGTGGATCCAAATAATTTGTTCCTCCCAATGAAGCTTCAGCGAAACATAGTCCCATGTCGGGGGACAAAGGAGCATTAATACACACACTGCTGATATTGTTTTGATTTACTTACAGTTGTTACTAATTACATTTTTGACATTACATTCACGTGCTTTTGGTCACTATGGGGTGGATTTTCAAAGGGTTATGCGCTTATATTACCCGCTTATATAACCCGCTCCTGCGCACGCCGAGCCTATTTTGCATAGGCCTGGCGACGCGTGTAAGTCCCGGGGCTTGAAAAAATGGGCGGGCCGTGGGTGGGCCGGGGCGGTCCGGGGGCAGGGCATGGGCATGGCCAGAGGTCTCTCCACCTCTGCTGGGTCCGGGGATCACGCGCCGGCACTTGGCCGGTGCGCACAACCTATGCCTACCCAGAGGCAGACGTAAATAAAAAAAATAAAGGTGGGGGGATTTAGGTAGGGTGGGGAAGGTGGGGGGGGGGGGGGGCGGAAGGAAAGTTCCCTCCAAGGCAGCTCCGATTTTGGAGGGGCCTCGGAGGGAATGGGGAAAGCCATTGGGGTTCCCCTAGGGCTCGGTGCACGGAAAGTGCACGTGTGTACCCCCTTGCACCCGCTGACCCCGGATTTTATAACATGCATTCAGCTGCGCGTGCACATTATAAAATCTGGCATAGATTTGTGCCCGCCTGGTTGCGCGCACAAATCTACACCCTCGCATATCTCTTAAAATCCGGCCCTATATGAATCATCAGGCCATTAAATTATTTGCAGCACACTCATTATTTTTGTTCAAATAAAAAAATGCCATGTCAGAATCCTCATGTCCTTCCTGACATGTTCTGAAAACTTGGTGGGATTTGGATGGAAAACCAAAATTATTAGGTAGTGTAATTGCAAAAATGTTAGTAGGTGGCATAATTGTGCCTGTGCGTTCATGAAATATGTGGTTCCTTTAAAAGATTTCCCTGCTATGAGCCTCATGCATCCCCTGACATGTGGTACACATTTGGTGTGCAGTGGATACAGAGCAGGTGTTCAATAACCAAGTTATTAGGACATGACAATTATGTGCACGTATTTATGGAATAAGTGGTTCCAGAAAATTGCTATCTGTGCCTGACTATTCTTTGGCCCTCCTGAAAATTTGGTGTTGATAGGACACCGAATAGGAAAGTTATTCGTATTGTACAGACACTCAGAGTGATTGCATAAGCTTCCCTCCCTGGGGAAAGTAGGATAAAAATGCTTTGGCATGCCCAAACATCCACAGTATATAGAAGATGTACACCGCCTCTTCTTGATTTAAATACAAGATCTTTTTTATCATTCCATTCACATCTTTACTAACTCTCTTTCTCACTCTCTACCAGTAGCACCTCTCATATCCTTATTTGCATGCTACAAACCGTTCAATACATATACACATCAAGAATAAGCTTACCTATGGGGGAGGGAGGGAGGGGGCAATATTCAAACATACTCTTTGGATGTGGATAAGCACTTGTTTACCTCTGTCAAATGCTTTGAAAATTGCCCTACCAATGGGAGAACAGTTTTGTGCTCACAGGACATTTCCAGAGGCTGGAAATGAGCACAAAACCAAATCCTGACTGTGAGGAGGGGGCAGGGTGTAATCTCAAAAGCTCTTCTGAAAAGTCTCTGGACTCTTTTTTTTCAAAACTGGGGTGGGGGAGGGGGGGTGCTCTTTCATGCTGTGTGCACGATGAAACAAATTTTAAAAACAGGACCTCGTTTGATGCAACGATGTAATGATTTATTTAGACTGCTTCCTGCATCCTAGATTTATGTTAGATGACGATGTAAGGAATGGAAGATGCTTGCTGGCATTATTTACATTTAAATATTTTTAGGAAGTTTTGTTCTTCCCACAGTGCTATTTTGTTGGTGAGTTCACACAGCATACCTCAAAATCAACCACAACAGGATTATCCTTTGTTGATTCCAACCAATCTGTGAATATATTACTTTCAGGGAATGCACCCTCTTTCTTCCAGGCCAAAGCTGCTGCATATTCAGTTCTGCCACCCCTCACCAGTGAAACAGACCTTTCTGACGACTGTAAAAAGGAACCTAGATGGGATTGAAAATAAGATGTTTCTAACATCAGCCCAGTATTATATATAAACTTAAAAGCAATTTTTTTCTGTGAAGGTGATTATTATTCATTCAGACAGTATTTGCTTTATAGATATTCTATATTTGGATGTAATACTCTCTGGTGGCTGTTGCTAAATTCTGCAGTCTTCTACGAGCCTCTCTCTCACTCTTTTAGCATTTCAACCTCCTATTAGTGTGTAGGAAATAAATCAACAAATTATCTTCACCATTTTATGCTTTATGCTATTTATAATCATGTTTTCAAGTCTTATTCTCCCGGCGTGACTGATGATTTGAAACTTTGAGAAGCAGAGAGCTATTCTCGATTGCACCAGTTTCAAAGAAGAAAATACATCAAAGACTCCAAGTATTCCAAAAAAGCACCCAAATAATTGTAATCCTTTAAGGTAATATTTTGCATCATGCTCTTCTCTGCTATATGAACACATATTCCCCAATAATAAAAAGAAACTCTGTAAGCTAATTAAGTAGGCAAGTTTCAAAGATATTTATCTGGGTAAAAATGACTTGACTCAAAATTGATTTCCTCAAATGCGAATAAAATTATTTGCAAATTAAAGAGTACCTGCACCTTTAGCCACAGCATGGGAGTAATTTTCAAAGAGACTTATTTGCGTAATACAGTATTTTATGTTCAGAAATTGACCTTTTACAAAATTGCCTACCCAATATGCGGGTAACATACGTGTCTATTCATGCTTGCACATACATTTACCCAGGCAATGAGCGTAGGTATTCCTGTGGGCGAAGACTGGGGTACGGGTTTGGATTTACATGCATACTTTATAAAATTCAAAGGCATCCATGTCAATTTTTGGAATATTTTGTGCTTACCAAATAGCAGGTTTAACTAGTGTGAGATTGAGTTGGTGTGCTAATTTTCAAAGTCTACTTATACACTTTGAAAAGTCGTGCAACTTACATATGTTTTTGCCAGTTTTCTTAAGCAAGCTATTTGAAAATTACTCATTATGTCATTGGGAATGTTGAAGAATTAGGAACTTCAACAAAACTGAAAGATGAAATCATCTCAATGAGTGCAAGAAGCAGATACCTTCATAGATGCCTTGGTTGTACTATTTGTCCTTAGAAGACACTTAACTTTGAACCATCAGCTCCTGAGTCAGTCAACTTTCCCTCTCTTCTGTTGTCATTTGAAGGATCCATTTAGCTGAGCCCCACTATGGGTATAGATGATACAGCCAAACCTAGAGATCATGTCAGCCTCTGATAGGAGCTTTTTCATCTTTCTTCTAGGTCTTAACTGCCCTGGACTAGAGATGACTCCATTGCTGCAGCTTCTGACCCCATGTGACTCTGCTCTCTTTCCGTTGTTGTCATCTGGGGTGGGACATTTAGCCATCTCCATTGTGGGGCTGTCAGTCCCAAATGGGCAAACCTAAGGGAGATTCCCCTTGAGAGAAACTGGAGGATTGGGGATTTGGAGTTTTGATATTTATAGTTAATGGGGATGTTGGATACATGTGGGTGCTTTGTTATTATTGTTTTTGTTATGTGAATTACTGAATGGCTAGATTAGTGGCTTAGAATTGCCCTACTGAGAATAGGATTTAGTTTGAACGAGGCATCTAAACTGCTATTAATGTATTGTATTTTGATTATGTATTTTTATCAATGTATTTTTTTATAATGTATTTTACTGATATATTTAAATCAATGTATTTTTAATATATTTATTTTACTACTCTGTTTGTGTATCCTAAACCACTTTGTATTAAATTCATTAAAGCAAGACAGTATAGGAATGCAATATAACATTTTTAAAAAGTGTTCCTGGCGTGTCTTTAGTTTGGGAAGGTTAAATAACCTGCTTTCTGGTGATTTTCAACTGTTCATGGCTATGTTGCCACTTGTCAGCCATCCACAGAAATAGCAGATATAAATTATGCAGACTTTTGGAAGTAATTTTAAAAAGCATTTACATGCATAAAACTTGGTTTGAAAATTGCCTTGCTGGATATGTACCTAAAAGTATGCATGAAACATGATTTTGTATAACAGTGGCTTCGCACTATTACCAAATGTTTTCCCTGTTTGCATTTGTTGGAAGAGTTTGCATTTTTAGATCTTCCACAGATGTTGGCTTTTCCCCCTGTTTTTGGGATTGGTCAGTGCTCCCCTACTAGGTTGAACATGCTCAAAGCATGGCTGGATGTAGTTTTTGGTTGAAGGTGGAAGGAGATTTCATGGTGGATCCTTATATGCTCTATAGCCTGCAACAGTGGGATTTTTCAAGTGTAGAAGCCTTCCTAGAGCCTTCAAGGACCTAGAGGGTTCTGACTTGTGAAAGAAGAGTGGAAAGGATCTTTGAACTTTAAGAGCATTGGCTATTTTCTCTGACAGATCTCAGCTCAGAAGGGCAGATACCTCACCCCCACCCTTGTCTGAGGGGATTGTGCTCTGTGTCCAATTAAATCTGAGTCCCTAGGGCAGATGCATGAGCAAGAGTCCAATAGCACACCAGGCTATGCTCCACGTAGAGTACTATGTGAGAGTAGAGAAGGTTCCTGAAGATCTCATTGACCATAAATTGGAAGACTGCAGGAGCACTGCACATCCTAAAGGGCATTACTTGATATTCATAATGTCCATCATGGGTATTAAAGGTGGCATTCCATTCATCACCTTCTCGAATTCTGACCAAGTTGTATGCCCTTTGGAAGTCCAATTTCATAAATACCTGTGTGCCTCAAAGGCAGTCAGGGAACTCAGATATTAATGGAAGCGGATAACAGTTCTTTTTCGTAATGGAGTTAAGACTGTGGTAGTCAATGCAGGTGTTTAAGGACCTGTCCTTCTTCCCTACGAAAAAAGATCCATCCCTGACAGGTGATGAAGAGGGATGAAACAAGCCTCTGTCCAAATTCTTCTCTATTTATTTTTAGACATATCACTGTCTCTAGAGTAGAGAGTGCATAAACTTTGCCTCTGGGCAGAACTTTCTGGGGAGCAAGTCTATGGCACAGTCATATATGCAATGCAGGGGCAACACCTCCACCTGCTATTTGCTGAAGATATCTGCGAAGTCAGAATATTGGGGAGGTAGACCCAGGAGCTCAGAGGTGGCTCTTCGGGCCAGGGATACCACTGATAAGACTTTGGTGAGGCATTGCTCTTGACAATATGGACCCCACTGGGTTAACTGTAATGTGGTCCAGTCAAAGTGGGGTTGATGAAGGGTAAACCATAGTAAACCATAGAGGCTGATTTATTCCTTATGCAGAATCCCAGTTTGCATAGTCAGTGGTATCATAGCTCTGATGATGTGTCTGGGAAATATTCTCCAAAAACGGATGAGATGGACAGTGGTGAAGACAACAGGACTGTCAGTATCTGGTAATGATGCACTAATGGCTCATGAATGAAGATTCCACCTGTGCCAGTGTCCAGGAATGCAAGAGTATTGATCAGAATATTCCCCAGGGAGAACTGAACTGGTACTAGTAGCTGTGCAGAGGTGTAAGGATGACCTAGAGTGGCCTCTTTCATCAGGCCTAAGTCCTTCCCAGCTTATTCAGGCACTGGTGGGTGAAGTGCTCTGAAACTGGATGGAGACTATGACATCAAAGCTTTTCCTCTGCAGATATCTTGAACCAGTGAACCTGCATGGCTTCTTCAGATGCTAGTCCTAATTTAGGAGGTGGACAAGAAGGTCTTTGGAAATTCAGGGCAAGATGGACAGGGCAGCACACTGAACCCTTCTCCCAGGTCTGTTCCTGAAAATGTAGGTCTAACTGAATAGCTAGACTGATGAGACCCTCCAGCGTCTCAGGTCCTCAGCAGCCAATTCATCTTTTATATGCTCAGAAAGGCCTTGCCTAAACATGGCAATCAGACTGTCAATGCTTCACTGCAGTTCTGAGGCCATTCTGTGAAAGTCCCCAGCAATACTCTCCTATGGACCACTTACCTTGTCTGATCCGCAGGAGCTTAGAGGCCTTGAAAATGGAGTGACTGAACTCATCAAAGATCTGCCGGAATTCTTGTAAGATGCAATTCAGGCCACTCAAGAGAGGATTATTTCTTTCCCAGATAGGTGATGCCCAGGCTAGGGTGGGAAACAAGGGTGCTTAAGTTCGAATTGCATCCGACACTGATTTACTGGGTCACTGTCATATCTTGGAGGTAGAGACAGATGCAATGTGGGTGTAGAAGGTTGTACCATGGGGGTTAGAGCGGGAACAGAAGCAGACCTGGCAACTATTCCTTGGAGATTCCCAGCCATGGTGTTCAGCTGATCCTGCTGCTGCTGGAGTTGGTGTGTTAGCCTAGCGATGGCAGAAGACTGAGGTGAGTCCACTGAGCTTACGGCCTCAGCAATCTGTAAAGATTGGTGTGAGCCCTTGGAGTTGCAGGGTAGATGAGGCAGTCTCATAGGTAAACCTATGAGGCCTATGCTGGCAGCTGGAGTACATACCATGTAGCGGGACAGACTGGAGCTTCACCCTTACTGGTTGCTTGGGCTCTGGCCTAGCAAAGAAATGTAATGCCTTCAATATCTGTAATACTACATCTTTCACTGACTTGACAATATGTTTTGAAGCTAAGATCAAAGTTTGTTCCTCTGAAGAAGCCTCATTTTGAGGCAAAACTTGGGCCTTAGTCAGGACTGGAAGGATTGGAGATGTCACATTTTAGAAGATGTCTTTTTTTGAGTGCTGGTTGAATGTGGGATTGGAGAATTTGGAGAAGTTATGGTCTTGAAGATATCAATTTTTGTATGAAATCTTGTGGGATAAGCTAAGATACCATTTTCAAAGTGCTGGAAGTTTTATAAGATATAAGAAATTGATGAATAAAAATATTTGGAAGAATCTTTGGGTTTGGTGTGTTAATTTGTTTTATGGTTGTATGTATTAAGGTGTGGCTGGTGGTGGATGTAGAAATATTTTGTATGTATGAATGGGTATGTATTTTTATGGGTGGGTTTTAGAGGTTGATCATGGTGAAATGTAAGAATATTTAAGGTCATAAATGCAAAATTAATATGGCTATGAATTAATGTAAATTAATGTGAATTGATCTGTAAAGTTATTTGCTGATATTGGGGTTAATTTTTTAAGGCCCACGTGGGTGTCCATGTGCGCGCGGTTCCTGGTGTAAGCACATGGACGTGGCTATTTTATAACATACGCGCGTTGATGCATGCATATTATAAAATATGATTCCCATGCGCACATGTGTGCCGGATTTTAATATCTGCTCGCGCACGTGCGGGCGGGTGGCCTCTCACGCACATGGGGGGGGGGGGGGAGGCAAATTTTGGAAAGTACGTGCGGAAACGCGATTGGGCCTTTGCACAGTTCTGTCCCAGTCTGCTCCAATTAAGGAGCAGATTGGGAGGGAAATTTCTTATACCCCTACCTACACTTCCTCCCTTTTTCCCTCTCCTCCCCATCCCCTACCTAGCTATCAATTTTTTTTTGTTTTTTACCTTACTGCTCCTTAGGATCAGAAGTAACTTTGGCATGCCAGCCTGCTGCCAGCGTGTGCTTCCCTGAGACAGGGTCTAAGAGCCGCTGTCCCAGTTGGCCCCTGCAATGCCCATCTCCTCCCCGCCCCCGCCCTCACCCCACCCCTTTTCGTTGGCCAGCACTTCTGCGCATACCGGGGGTTTCACGTGTGGCTGGGCCATTTCTAAAATGTGCTCGGCCACACGTGTAACCCCTGGATTTTACGTGCGCAATGCTTTGAAAATTCGGACAATTATGAGTAAAAAAAGTATAGTGAAATTGATTTATATGCTTGCCCCTTCTGCTGCGGACCTTATAGACTAACCAATTTATTGAAGCATGAGCTTTTGAGGACAGATTCCACCCGATGCCTGTCATCTTTATCCTCTCATGTATTTCAAGAATTTGAATTTGAATTTATTAATACTTATTATTTGCACTCATTACAATATAGTTTGAGGAGAATTATATCTGAATGTTTATAAAAATGCATCAATCAATACACAAACTCTGTATAATATAACAATACAATTACAGACTCTTAGAATCTTCTTCCCTTGCATGCACAAAAGGACATGAACTGCGAATCGATAAGGTAATAGGCTTGTATAAAATCATTTTTAGGGTGTTCTTCAATGCTTTTCCACATTCAATCAATCTGACAAAGCCTGGCAATGAATTCCAAAAGTGGACACACAACTAAAAAAGCCCTGTATCTTGTAATGTCCAGAAGGGAGGCATGATCAACCAACCACTGGAAAACTCAAGGATTTCCACTTATTTCCCATGGAAGTATTAACACTTGTTGATTACGAAAACTGCTTCCCGCATGGAGCTTACACACTAATCCCTTAACATGGTTTTATGATTTTGTTAAGCTCTGCCTGAGTCATGCTGAGGATAAAAATGCTCACTGCCTCTCTCTCTGTCTCTCTTTCCTCTATCCAGGCTAGAGGCTTTCTAGTCTCTTCACTTTTTCCTCTGATTTCATAGAAACAAGAGAGCCTAGCTCCTCTCCCACCTTTATCCTGGGAAAGAACAAACTGGAAACTCTGCAGGCAGAAAGCACCTACTGCACACCCAGATTGGTGTACATCAATGCCATCCCTGCTTTAGGAGCTGGATCTCTGATTTAGGGAATTCTTTGAATTTAGAAAGGCACAGGGGCCTTACACATGAGGCACATTTTACATAATAATCTGTAGCTTGTATTGTATTCCTATGATCTCACTCAAAGATTTGTGGCTTACAAATCATGGACTGAGATTCTAAGAGGGCTCTGATTAATAGGAGATGGTCTGTGTTGGTTCCTTTTTCTCCCTGGAAGTGGGGTCTTCATTGTCATGAGCTTTCTCTCTGACTTACTTGAGTTATTGTATGTGTGCGTTCCATTCATTTTTAAAATTTACAACTTCCATTTTACCTTCATATTGTACTGACATTTTGTTTGTAGTGCACTTCTCTCGCACTGTTTTTTTCTTTCTGAAAAACACACGCCTAGTTGTTTCTGTTCTGACACATTCTTTTGATTCCTCCTTTGTCAAACCTTTAAAATAATAAAAAGCAAAATTAGAATTACTTAAGACCAGTAAAGGGCAAGTGCAGTATACACAAGTCTCTTGAGCTGAAAAAAAAAAAAAGATAACGGGCTATTGTTTTCCCAATTCAAATCAAAGTATCACTGTTCAATACATAATAACAAATGTAAATAGAAAATAACACTTTGCCACAAAGCCAAATAATAAGGGGAGTAAAAGTATATGAAGAAAGTAGGCAGGCTCAAAGAAAAATAGATTTTCTTTCACTTTGTAGAGGGGAACTGCTCATGGTATGTTCATTGAATGCTTGCTTGGGGATTACAGGTTTGGGGATTGTATTCTTGAAAATAAGCTAGTTTGCATCAAAGCCTTGAGGTGAATGTGGTACTCAGTCTACACACCATCCACCTGCAGCGAATAGACACTGCCTGGAACTTGCTTGACTTTTCCTAGCACCATTGGGAGCCACCATGTCCTAAAAACAATATACCTCCCTTTCTGAAATTTAGCATGCTTCAGAGTTATGTTTTTTTCTCCTCCCTCTGGTAAGAATCTCTATGATCAAGAATATCTCGCAGTGATGTGACCACCATGCTTCTGAATAACAGAGTCATTCATCAAAATGCATTAGTGCGTTATTGCGGGCGTTAGGGCCCTAACACCCATGATAACACCATAATGCATGCATTATTTTTTGCATCACTCGATGCGTATGTAAATTCTGAAATTTTAGTCAAAGGGGAAGAGTTTGGGTAGAGTTTATAAAAATGAGGAATGTTTAATGTTGCATGTGATAGTGTAACACATGTTATCATGCTGGAACTAACTACAACTTTTTTCCTGGTGTTAAGCTGAGAGAGGGGAGAGGGGGTGGAGTGGCGTGGAGTGGAGTAGAGAAAGAGCCTCTAAGGTGGCACACATATTAGTCATCTATTTATACCACTATATGAGAACATAAGAAAATAAGAAATTGCCATTCTGGGTCAAACCAAGGGTCCATCAAGCCCAGCATCCTGTTTCCAATCCAGGCTACAAGCACCTGGCAAGTACCCAAACACTAAATAGATCCCATGCTACTGATGGCAATAATAGCAGTGGCGATTCTCTAAGACAACTTGATTAATAGCAGTTAATGGACTTCTCCTCCAAGAACTTATCCAAACCTTTTGTAAACCCAGCTATGCTAACTGCACTAACCACATCCTCTGGCAACAAATTCTAGAGCTTAATTGTGCGTTGAGTGAAAAAGAACTTTCTCTGATTAGTTTTAAATGTGCTACATGCTAAATTCATGGAGTGCCCCCTAGTCCTTCTATTATCCAAAAGAGTAAATAACCAATTCACATTTAGCCATTCTCAACCTCTCATTATTTTAAAAACCTCTATCATATCCCCCCTCAGCCATTTCTTCTCCAAGCTGAACAGTCCTAACCTCTTTAGTCTTTCCTCATAGGGGAGCTGTTCCATCCCCTTTATCATTTTGGTCGCCCTTCTCTGTACCTTCTCCATCACAACTATATCTTTATTGAGATGAGGCAACCAGAATAGTATACAGTATTCAAGGTGCGGTCTCACCATGGAGCGATATAGAGGCATTATGACATTTTCTGTTTTATTCACCATTCCCTTCCTAATAATTCCTAACATTCTGTTTGCTTTTTTGACTGCTGCAGCACACTGAGCTAACAATTTCAATGTATTATCCACTATGACACCTAGATCTTTTTCCTAGGTGGTGGCTCCTGATATGGAACCTAACATTGTGTAACTACAGCATGGATTATTTTCTCCTATATGCAGCACCTTGCACTTCAGTCATCAACTCAACTATGAGTAACTAAGTTGGAAGCCACATTGCTTTTCAGTGTGGTTTTTTGGATGCAAAAGAATGTGATCATTATCAGTACTGTTTACAGTGAAGGAAAGGGGCTTGTATTGGAACAATTGCAAAAGGGCCTTGGAATTATTGATTCCCCCCCCCCCCCCACACACACACACACAGGGAGCCCTGAAACTCAGATGCTAATGGCTATCCATAGAGAGACTGAGAACACTGTTTGAGGAAAGGGACCATCTCTCTTTCTATGTGCCCCTCAGTGCAGTCTGAGGGATCAATCCCGCCCACTAGTAAGTGCAAATGTGTGGTGGGTCTTTCTAGTGGGGTCGTTTTCAAAGAGGGAGCATGCACATATTATCCTTTGAAAATTGCTGCAATCTCTGTGGCTAATTGCCTTAAAATCTACACGAACTGTTAGAAAGTTACCCCATAAGAGTAAACTGAAATATGTTTGGAAAAAAAGATATGAGTGTTATTCATTATCTGATATAGTCCATTTAATACTATTTGCAAACAAGGTCCCGTTTTGTTTCTTACTATAGTATGATGTTTACATTGCTTTCTGGTTCTTTATTAGCAATAATATTAAAGAGTAGTGCCTTACTTCTGAACTTACCAATGCCCTTCTTTCTTAAATATTTCATAAAATACCTGAATTCTTCAGATTTTCAGAGCTGTATTGATAGAGAAGGTCATAGATGCCACCCATTGAGCCAGCGCTGAAATAATGTGTCCCAAAGTCATCAAAAATTCTACTATATAAGGCATAATTGTACTCCAGGGGAAGACTGTGAAGTGCCTTTAGAAAGACCTCTGAAATCCATAGATCTGTCTCTTTCATTGTAAAGTTAGACACTGACATAACTTTATGGATCCTGATAAAATTTGAATTCTACAAAAGAAATAAAAAAAAATACCAAAAAAGCATGACTTTTAATGCTTTCCAACACATGGAATTTTGAAAAGAAATATATAAAAGGGAACACTGTCTGTCCATCTATTCAGCCATAGGCCCAATAACGTGTTAAAAAAGGGACAGAAATTCACCAAATTTGGCATGCAGGAAGAAAATGTGAATATCTGAAATGATTTTGAAAACCTGAAACATTGGATTAGTATTTTCAGAGAAGAAAGCCTCCAAAAATAAATCCCCATTGCTTTCTATGTGAGATTGCAGAATGTTGACCAGTGCTCCAGTCCAAGAGCTCCTCCCTCACCCTTCCAACATTTTGGTCCACAGGCAGAGACCGGGAAAAATAATGGAATCAATTAGTGAAGGATAGCACCAAAAGGCACTGTCAAAGCCACCCCTCCCCATACTTCCAAAGACATGCATGCACACACACACACACATGCACCTCACACCCCCTGACAAAAGCCTACAACCCCCTTACACACACTACAACCAAACCTATTCACACATCCCTATGCATCTGCCCACACCCCATATACATCCACATCCCACACACTTTTACACCCATATATGCCCACATATTCACACACACAGACACATGTCCCAATCCCACACATTCCCACTCTCCAGACACACAACCATGCCCATACTCTCCCATACACACACCCCGAGATGTCCTCAGCCTCTTTCCTCACTACTGACACCACACATACCTACTTACTAACAACCCACACCACCTACCCATACACCTGCACACATAGACATATACACACTCACACACACACACACTTCCCATTACACCCACATGCACACATATCTACCAAACCTATGTAGCTCACACCCATACACCCCATTGAAATGGTCCACATCATCTCACACCACCACTTCCTTCCATGTATCCTCAACCCCCCCCCCACCCCATCCACATCCACATCCACACCCACATACCCCTTCCACACATTGACTTCTCCAGGACCGTTCTTCCATTAGGAAACCTAGTTGGTCAACTAGAGTACCAACATTTTGAGCAGAAAAATCCCAGAAAAAATAAAAAAGGGTTGATTTTCCTCTGAAAACTGTCTACTCCTCCATTTGTTTCCCTTTGGGCACTTTAATCCAGTGCAACAAATCTGTTCTGTGGCAACCAAGCACTTCTTCACCTACTGTGCTTACTTTGCAGTTCCTCCAGAATATCCAGAAGCAGCAGGAGCTGTTGCAAGTACTCCTGCCACTATCTCTTTCTCTCTCTCAGTACAGACCTGCTGTTGGGGATCCCAGACCCTTTATGATCATGTCTTCTTCAGTGTCCTGCTTTCCACAACAGCCCCTCTTTAACTGTGGCATATGTTAGATTGCAACAAGATCCATCAGCAGTACTCCTGTCAATACTCTCCTCTCCCTTGCTGCAGCCTATGGCCCCAAAAGTACAACAGACCACCCAAAACTACAGTCCTGGAGGCTACCTCACTATCTAGCTCCTCAACAGACCACCCAAAATTGCAGTCATGGAGGTTTCCTCACTATAAAGCTGCACCATGCCAGCACTGGGTTGCTGACAAAGCTAATCCCACCAGTGCATCAAGATGAAGGTCATTCCATCAATGGCAGAAGATAAGAGCAGACCTTTTAGCCTGCTGGTGGACCCCATCCTACCAGTCATCTAAAACAAGGCCTGTTGCTGCTACAGTTAGGAGGGAAGAGAGAGAGAAGGAAATGAATGCATGGTAGGTATGGTGAGTGAAGAGAGAGAGGATGCTTGAGGATGTTTGGAGGGTTGGAGATAGGGTGGCGTAGAAAAAAAAGAGGTGGCTGGGTATGGTGGAAAGATAGTTTATGATGGATGGCGGGTTGTGGGAAGGAGAGAAAGTGTGGTGAGTGGGTAGGGGATAGAGATAGAGAGAAGCTGGGTGAGTTGGGTTGCAGCAAAAGAGAGAAATAGAAGTTGCTGAGGAAGATGAAGGCTGGAGAGAGAGAGAGAAGTATCCAAGTGGGTAGTGAGCAATATAAGAAGGATGCTGAGTGGGTGTGGTTAGGGAGGTGGAGAGGGAGAGAGGGGGTCTTGGGCACTGTGGAAAGAAGGCAAAGGTTGTGTTGATGCTGTTATGATGGGCAAGGGATAGAGGAGATTACTTTAGGGGAAGAACAGAGAAAAATGCTGGACAGGAGGGAGAAAAAGAATATGCTGGGCATTATGGACAGGAGCCAAAGGGAAGGAGATGCTGGGAAGAAGATGAGGGGAGAGAGGGGGGCGCTGTGCCAGAGAAAACTGTGCTGGAGCCATTGCCACTGTCAGGGGGAGGGAGGGCACAAGGGAAAAGGTTTGCCTAGGGCACCTAATACTCTTGTACTGGCCCTAGACTCCTCCCATATCCCCTGAATCCTTCATGTACACACTTATATACTCTACACTTGCACCCCTCCATAAACACATAACCATCAACACACAACATAGACCCACACAAAGCCCCACACATACTCACACACATCCACACTCCCACCTACACACACACACACACACACACTCCACAGGCCCTCAAACACGCATCATATACACAACATACATATTATACACACAGCCTAGCCACAAGATACCTCGCCTCACTTTACTTCGCACCCACATCCCCACCACTTTCATACATTGCACCCCTGCACCACACACACACACACACATACATCTGTGAGCCAATCATGCCCTTGAACACATTCCCATGCACCTCCCCACCCACTGCCCCATGTACATACCCCCACCCACTCTCATCCACATACAAACCCACAAACTCCTCCCCAGCATTGACTAACACCACATCCCCACACCAACATTCACCCCACAGAGAAACAAGCATACTTCCACATAAACACCACTTACTCCTCCATCTACCCATGTGCAATTCTCTAACACATAAATATTTATTACATTTTTTGGTCGAGTTTGTTATGCCATGTCACTTAAGTGCTCCAAAGTACATTACAGCATTATAAAAATATAAATTTATTAACACCTTGCTGTCCTTCAAAAATTCCAATAATTGGTAACATACTACTTTTGTTGTATGAAGGAATGTATGGGATTTGATTTGCTGACTGTACAGTGATAGTCTGAGATAAGTGTCTGCTTAGATAAGATATACTGAAGTTCATTCTATTAGAAAACATAACTGGTGGATTAAGTGCTAGAGTGGAATACATAGCTGCATCTAATCTTGGGGCCTCCCTGGTAAGAAGACAATGTCAATAGCCCTTCCTTAATGCAGTAAAAGGTATGCAACAACAAACACATTTGTAGCTGCATTGAGAGGAAGCATTTCCAGGGAGCGGGAAAATGCATGCAAAGATGACATTTTCAAATCTTTGTGTATATATCTTCAGCGCAATTCTTCCTGCAGAAAAAGCAGGTGCAAGTGACCACATGTACTAGGTGATTTATCATTTCACGTTAGGGCCCTAACTAGTGTGATAATGCTGTAATGCACGTGTTAAATAGGGCAATATGTGCTAGTATGCAAATTTGGTATGCAAGTGGAAGACGTTTGGGTGGAATTAATGGTAATGAACAGCTCCAAATGCGGAAGAGTAACGCACAGCAACATGGGTTTTAATGTCAGAAATAGCTACACTTTTTTTCTGTGCGATGTGATCACGTTAACTGTGCGTTCCTGGGCGAAAAGGTTTTTATCGCACATGCTGTTCGGAAAGAGAGAGAGAGAGCAACATCACTCTACTATTTATACCACTGTAAGAGGGAGCACTTTTAATTCAGAGTGGAGTTTAGGAGAGTGGGATAGGTTTGGGGTGGAGGGTTTATATACACAGTAGGAAGTACAAACAGCACAGAACACATTACTGAAGATTTTCTGTCATTTCAATTATTGAAAGGTACAAGACGAGTTAATTTGTACAATGAACTCTCTGCCTAGCTTGTTGAACTCTCTTTCTAGCTTGTTTGAAGTGTTCTGTGGTATTTGTACCTCCTACTATGTATGTAACCCTCTCCAAACCTACCCCACCCCCCAAACACCCCCTCCGAGTTAAAAGTGCCCCCTCTTATAGTGGTATACATAGTAGAGTGACATGTTCTCTTTCTCTCTCACCGGAATAGCATGTGTGATAAAAACCTTTTCCTGGTAATGTACCCCACAGTTTATTAATCAGCACATGAAGCGAAAAATAGCTCAGGTGTGATACATTTTTCACACTTTGCAGAAATTACCTATGCACTAAGGGAGGGAGCAGGGAAATTAGCCTAACCATGTCCCCTTTTTTATCCTCTACATTTATAGCATTTTGATAAATCTAGGAGGCAGTTTGTATTCTAATTTATAGCATTTTGATAAATCTAGGGGGCAGTTTGTACTCTACATTTATAGCATTTTGATAAATCTAGGGGGCAGTTTGTACTCATGGCAATTTTCAAAGTGAACTCATGCATTTAGCTCCACTTTAAAAATTGGTGCATAGCAGTTGGGTAAAAAGGACACATGATCTTTGTCCCAGTAAAGAAAGTTTGAAAATTGGTCCTTAAGAATGTGCTAAGTCAGGGGTGGGCAATTCCAGTCCTTGAGGGCCACAAACCAGTCAGGGTTTTCAGGATATTCCTAATGAAAATGCATGAGAAACTCTGCCTCAGTTGTATGCAAATCTATTGCAGCCCTCTAGGACCCGAATTGCCTACCCTTGTGCTAAGACTTACGATAAAGGCAGAACACATTTTCCAGCATGTAGGATAAATAACAAGGGAACTACCAATGTGGGCATTAAATTTTTTATCTGTTTCAGTATATGCATTGTACCTTTTTATAAGAAGCATAAATTGCTTCCTCAAAAGATGAAGATGATGTGACTTTTGTATGTGTCTTCTTGGAGAACAGTAATGGGATCCCAGAAGAATGTGATCCAGAGTGATCGTGCGAGCCAGATTTTAAATTTGTAGCCTCTAAATTATTTAAACTGTCATAGAAATCTGATGCTAAATCGTCATCTTCATCTTCCACCTGAAGAAACAAAATAAGAAATATAAATTTAATAAAAGAGCATTGTTAGTGATCTGTTTTTGGAAAAAAAAAAAAAAAAGATTCCTTTCCTGTTTATTTAGGTCTAGGAAAATAAGCAGATTTGGGTCCGAGTAGAGGGAAAGTAGCAACAAGGTTTAAAGATTGGCCCTACAGTTACATGATCTTTGTCAAGTACTGGCTGGTACTATCTGTAATCCTCACTCATAAGTAGCACCAAACTAATGAGGTATCCTAATGGTCAATAGTGGGCCAAGTTATTTTCTTTATCAATACCCTTCATTTTTGGTTGTATTATATCCATCTTGAATCAAGTCTCTCACTCACAGCATCATTAATCTCTCTCTCACTGGTTGATACAACACTCCCTTCAACTACTGAAATTTGCTAAAATTGAATAGTTCCATTTTCTGGTGAAATCTGTTCCCTCCTAACTTTTCCCCTTATCAACTAGATTCAAACTGCCACAGTCACTGCCCCCACTACTCCGAGCTGGGATTCCTGTTTGGTTTTGACCTACCTTTCATTACTCATTTTAGTTTGGACACAAAAAGTTGTCAAATTCTAGCTCCATAATATCTATTGAATCTATCATTTCTTTGCCTCTCAACTACTCAATTTTTAGTCTACTTCACTTTTATCTACTGTTTTAATTTTACAAATCTTATTCTAATTTTAATTCTTCCCATCTTGAAGTCCATGAATGTAATGGCATAATCAGGGCTGGATAAGTCTGTCCTGAAAAAAACCCCAAAGCCAGTTGGCAACCTTAGGAATCTCCCCACTTTTGTAATATGCCTATTAAAGATCTTGTATAAACCAGTCATGGTCAATAGGAGTTAAGGAGCACAGCATAATTGTTACAAAAATTATTTTATGTGATTCGTTTTTCTTTCATGGACCCAGTTTCATACAAATCTATCTCAATATACATTGTAATCAAAATAAAACATTTATGATAAAGTCCTGAGAAAAATAATATAATGATAGGCCACACAATGCAGTGTAAAGAGAAAATATATCTAAAGAAGGGTCCTATTTACTAAGCCATAATAAAACTAGGTGTTAATGCCCAGTTTTAACATGACATAGTAAAAAAGCCTTAGCTACAGTTTTAATGCCCAGTTTATTAAAAGGTATTAATCTATTAGCGAATCCTATGTTAAAATCAGAATTAATGTGACTACATTACTGCTACTGGTAATACATGAGTGTTACTGGCATCATTAATGTGAGCTCTGAAAGGAGAACCTGTCTTTTTCCCACTTGTACATTGTGTTCAAATCTTTTTTTATTGAGTTTTCCTTATAATATACAAAAACACTGATAAATATACCATACAGTGGTGCATGGTTTCTGCACAACACCATAGGCAAGACAAAAGACAAATTATAACAATCTTATTCAAAGAAAATACAATGCAAACATTAATTTCAATTCCCCCCCACCCTCCCCACTCTCAATGACCCAAAATCATGACCCAGGAGAACAGGACAAACATTTCCTTCTACATTGTTACCATCCTTCTGGTGAACCAATTACAAGAAATCATTCTATATTAAGCTTCTTGATTTATTCGGTAGGCTTTGGAAGTAAGCATCCCAAATCTTCAAGAACACTATCTTTTTCCTTATCTCATCAACAATCTCTATATATGTTCCATGAGACACATCTGATGTAAAGCATTTTTCCATTGAGTTACCATTGGGGCCTCTGGCAATGTCCAATTTTTTTTTAAATTATCATTTGTTTTAATCGAAACCAAAGCTTTTTGTCTCCATAGCCTTGTATATGGATCCCAATACGATACACTCCCCAGATCATCGAAAAGAAAGAGCAAAGCTTCTAAAAGTAAACTTGCCTTTGTAACTTGGTAAATATAATTTTGTATTGCCTACTAGAAAGTTTTTAAAGCAATACATGTCCAAAACTGATGCCCCAATATACCATCTTCTTTGTTAGATCTAACACATAAATTAGTTGATGGCAATTTCAGAAGGTAACCTTGTTTTTGGGGAGAGAAATACTGTCTAAGAAATTTATACTGAGTTTCCCCTCAGAGAAATGCTAGTATTCAGAGATGGAAGTCTCAAAAAACATTTAAGGTATTGGGGTGCAGTCATGTTCAACCCTATTTCAGCTTTCCAGACAGCCAGAATGCCTGTAAAACATAAAGACAACTCCCATCATTTAAGCATTTGACAAAAAGATGAAACAGTTCTTCAGACTGGATCCTCCAAATCAAAATATTCCATCAAGAACTCTCTAGTCTCATGTGCCAGCTCCTGCTTATCCAAAGACAATATAATGCTGTATTTGCAAGTATGTGTAAAAGTGCTTTTAAGGAATAGAGAATTGTTGCTGGAAATACCCAAATGTCATCACTACTCCCTCTTCATCCATCAAGCTTGAAAAAGTTTTGAAGCCTTTCTTATCCCAGGCAGAAAAAAATGGGGGAATGCATCTGCAGAGGAAACCCCTTATTCCCTTGAATAGTAGAAAATGGTAAATGTTATAACTTTGATATAATTGTGCACATAGCCATTTCCACGCCAACACCACTGGAGCCACCAGTGTCGCAATGAAAACACCTCAGACGGTCTTCAGGGTGAAGCGTGCTCCCAGCATTTTGGGCAGCCCCCTTTTTATTGTAAAATCATTACATAGCATTGCATCGGATACATACGTCACATATTTACTGCTACAATATTTCCACAGAAATGTTTATGCTGACCTTTTACTACGTGGGTGCAAAGAGGTGCAAGCGGTCAATCTTCAGGCAGGGAGGGGGGAGGTCATTAGCTGGTCATGAGGCAATGGTACTGAGCTACCTAGGTGTGAAAACCCACAGAAATGCAAGTAGGTCATAAACTAAGCTGGTGCTGCAAAGCTTCTGCTGCAAAGCTTTTGCCCTAGATATGTTCCTTGCAGACTTCCTGTTAGCTATAGACAGGAAGTATGTTTACTTGCTAAAACTTGCTGCGGTCGGCACAAAACAGTTTCTTTATGCTAAGAGTAGGTTTTAGACATGGGACAGATGTTGACCTTCTGAGGTGGCGTGCCATCTGTCAGGGAAGCCAAACACCCAACCCCCACACACCAGTACACTGCACTGTAAGTGAATTGGCCAGAAGAGAAGAGACATATGCAGAATATACCTGGGATCCCAAGGATGTAACATTGCCTGCTCCATTTCAAGTGGGCTATAGAAATCCATGCCCAATATCCAATCTCCCATGTGGTGCAGTAGACAAGCCATATTATACAATTTTAAAGCAGGGCACCCCATGCCTCCCCCCCACCCATGGCCTAAACAGTGTTGCGAGAGCTATCTGGGGCTTCTTTTGCCTCCATAGAAACTGACATATTAGACACCCAACTTTTGCAAAATCTTTTTCTGTTTGACATATAAGATAACAATTGAAAGAGATATATTAAGGTAACAATTGAAAGAGATATAACCACTTTGGAAAGAGAACCATCTGAACAATGTTAATTCTAACAGCAAGCGATAAAGGGAGATCCATCCACTTCAAGACGGTATTTCTAGTTTTCACAAGCAGTCTTAAAATTGACCACCAATAACTGAGATGGGTCCCTATGTAATTGGATACCAAGATATTTAAAGAACTTTCAAGCCCAGAGAATTGGGAAATCTGCCTTATAAGCCTCTACCACTATATCCTCCAATGGCAAAGCCACCAACTTATCCAAATTAAGCCTTAAGCCTTCCACATGACCATAAATTGTAAATTCCTCCAATAGATGTGAGATCGAAGTTTGAGAGTTCATAATGTGCACCAATAGATCATCTGCAAAAGCTGCCATCTTAAACTTTTGTGGTATTGGCCCACCCACAGGAATCCCTTGAATTTCTGCATTGTCTTGAATTCTTCATAACAAGGGTTCGAGTGACAAAATAAACAATAAAGGAGAGAGAGGGCAACCCTAATGGTGTCCCCCCTTGCTATTCAAATGGAGCTAAGAACCATTTACCAACACTGTGGCAATGGGTTTGTGATATAACTTTTTGACCAACTGTAAAAAAACCTGCCCATCCCCATCACCTGCAGCATGGCAAACTGAAATTTCCAGTCTATATGGTCGAACATCTTTTACGCCTCAAAACCTAGCAGCACCGAAGAAAAATGCTGCCATCTACTGCTTTCAATGGAAGCAATAATTCTGTGCAAATAAGGTGAGGAACATCTACCAGGTACAAAACTTACTTTTCTGGTCCCACTAGAGACTTTATTATTCAGGCCATATGATTTTCCATCACTTTGGCCAACAACCTTATGTCAAAATTAAGTAGCAAAATAGGTCTATATGACACTGGAGCCATCAAGTCACATCCAGGCTTAGGCAAGACTGTGTTCAATACCTCATTAGGGGCCAAGGGAACTCACCCTCTTCTATTAAGACATAATACATTTCCCCTAATGGCACTAGAATATTTTTTTGATAACTTATAAAACTCCACTGGATAGCCATCAGGACTTGGTGCTTTAAGTATTTTAGCTTGTTTAATATCCCTCTGCAACTCCTTCAGTTGTAGTGGCTTATTCAACACCTCTACTTGATTGGGGGACAACTGAGGTAATGCTGCAGATGCTAAATAATGCTGTATGGCTTCTGGATCACTAGACTTAGCTGTATACAGGTTATAATAAAAGAATCAGAACATCTCTCAAAAACCTTCAGTTGAATTAATCAGATCCCCATTCGGTGAACGCAGAATGGTAATCTATTTTGTACCCACCCAGTTCTTGGTCAAACTGACAAGCATTCTCCCTGACTTCTTACCAAATTGAAAAAATTTGCTTTTATAATACAATAGATTCTTTTATGTTCTTTGATGGAGAAGCAAACTCAAAGCTGTTTGGATTTTGGTAGAATTGCTTTTATGCACAGGAGACGGCCTACTTTTTAGCAGCCTCTTTGCACTCTATTGCTGCTGTTCCAGATTGAGGATCTCATTCACCATTGCGCATTTCCTTGCCTCGATAAAAGCTATGATGTCTCCTCGCAACACTGATTTTGCCATTTCACAGAATAGAATTGAGGTAACTCTATGTTCTGTATTAGTGTTATAAAAACCTTACCACTTCTGTGTTATGTACTTTTTAAATATTGGAACTTCGAACAAATACTTGGGAAACCTCCAAGAGTTTCTGTGCCCAGAGGGCCTAAAACCCTCCAAATCCACCCATACTGGCACATGATCCAATATCTCCAAAGGCCCTATTTTTGAATTTATTACTTTGGAGAACTCTGCTCTACAAACCAGCAAATTATGAATTCAAGAAAATGTGGCACGAACCCTCAATAGGTGAGTATATTCCCTATCCAAAGGATGGCGCATTCGACAGCTGTCAACCAATCCCAAGGCATCATACACATAGGAAATACCCTTAGCCTGGGTAACGACAATGGAAGCCCTGTATGAGGAGTGATCCAAATTCGGATCAAGTACACAATTAAAATCACCCCCACAGTAATATTGGCACACCCCCATACTCCATCAGCATTGTTAATATCTTGGTAAAGAAGTGATAGTCATAAACATTAGGGATATAAACATTGCAGAGAACTTCAGAAATCCCATATAACACCCCTTCCATAATCAAGTGCCTCCCCTGTGGGTCTTCTAGGATTTTTTTGCCTGAAAGGGAGTTTGTTTACTCACCAAAATAGCTACCTCTGATGTGTGATTTATGAGAACTGAAAAAACGTTACCCAGCCACTGCCTACATAAGTTTATAAGTTAAGGGCTAGCATATATTTCCTTTTTGGCCCAATTTTTATATACTCCTTTTTTATATAGACATTAATAGTTAATAATTTATTTTTAGGTAGATTATGTAATCTTGTTTTTCTCACATTTCTCTCTTTAAATTCTGCTGACTTCTAACAGAAGTCCTGGTTTCTTCTGTCCAGCTGACCTTTCACTTTTATTGTCTGTTATCTTGTTTCCTGCTACTTTTCTGTTCTGTGAGATAAGGAAGAGAGGAAAGACCAGTTTTCTTAAGGCAGATGGTGGTTTAGATAGTAACCACAAGCTGAACTGTTAATTAGCCAAAGACTGGGAAACTGTCAGAGTATACATAAGTGGTCAGTGGACATTTGAAATTGCAAAAACTTTAAAAATAACTGTTGGTCTTACAAAGTGCTGAATGTGTGACTTTTGTAAGTGGACATTGTTTCAAATCCTGGACATTGGAAACACCATCTATCAGATGGCAAGCAACATCTGCAGAATTAGGAAAAGTTTCAATATCATGCATCAACAATGCTGATATGATGTCATGGCAACATTTTCTCTGATTGATTTGGAAAATTATAAGCAACTAGGAGACAGTTGCTGGCAGAACGCACTTTGAACACGTACTCATTCTTACTCACTAACCAATTTACTTACACATACATAGTAGGCTTGCCATCTGATAACTGGTGTTTCCAATATCCACTTATAAAAGTCACACATTCAGCACTTTGTAAGACCAAAAGTTATGTTTTCAATTTTTGCAATTTCAAATGTCCATCTCTGATGAGCTGATGACCACTGATTATTACTTACAGTAATAAGTTACTATAATATCAGTGCAATACATTCAGCTATAAGACCGATTCTCAGCACTAATGATAAGACTAACATAAATGCTACAGTATCCAGAATAGTAGCCTTTTCATCATATAATACAGAGAGAGAGAGAGATCCATGAGAAAGCTTCAGGATATTTCAGAAGAGACAGACGGCTGCTGGCAATTCCCAGTTTCCAGCTTGTGGGGTGAGAAATTTCCATGAAGGGTGGGATTTGTAAATAATATTTTCCTATTTTAAAACAGAGCTGATTACATATTTAAAAGGCAGTCACAAGCTAAGAGTAATAGAATAGCAAAAATTACTTTATGGTTTTCAAAGATATATTTGATTTTAAACTGGGAGTCACTGAGAATATTGTTGTGAATTGTTGTTGTAGCTAGTGACAAGGTTTTTAAATCAAATTAGAGTTGCTAAAATGTTTTCATAAAGATGTGTGATGATATATCTTGTCTGCTATTATGAAATTGTAAGGAGGGCAGCCCTTGCTGGTGTCGGGGGTGGCAGGGGAGCCCTCCAGCCACTCCATATGCCCTTTTGGACTGACTGTTGGCAGTATGGGCTCCTGTGTGATAAGGTAACCAAAGTGCCACACAGGAAGACCCGTGTGTCTGTCTTAACTACAGGCAGAGAGAGTTCAGGTCCAAGCACTGAAAGGAACAGGCAGAAAGCAACAGAGTCTGACAGACGATCCAAGGTCAGGGCAGATGGCAGGCAGATGAGATCTAACACAGTCCAGGGTCAAGGCAGGAAGCAAGCAGGCAGAATCCAGAATGGTCCCAGGTCAAGACATGCAGTGCCCATAACCAGATACACAGTGAGCAAGGCAGGGATCAAGTACAGGCCAAAGAACCTGTTGCCTGGAGAATATGACATCATCATTGGGGTAACTACCTGACTCTCCACCAAAGTACACAGAATCATGCACATAGATGTGCATGTAGGCTTGCTTATGCGTCCCTTCACCGGGTTTTGGTTATGTGCATGTCAGAGTGCCTAATGGTGGCTCTCTGCCATGTGGTGAGCATCTGATGCTGGGGAGTGTGGGAAGGAAGCTAGATTCTAACAGTACTTCCCCTCCAAGGGCCTCTCCTCAATCTTCTAGGTGTGGGCTCGATGAGAAATCAGTGATGAAAATTTCATATTAACTGAAAATTCTGTAGATTGGATGCTGGCTCCCAGGAGTTCTCAGGACTTTAGCCCTTTTATTTATTTATTTATTTATTTATTTATTTATTTATAACTTTTTTATACTGAAGTTCAAATAACAGAGTTAATTATCAATCCGGTTTACATTACAACCAAAAAACAGACAGTAACAAAAGTTGTCTTACATAGAACAAGGGAGGAGATAACTTGGGAGCAACCTAAGCAAGGGGAGATGTAAAGTGTCAACTGAAAGAACTGGAGGGAAGAAGGGTTATTACAGTTTTAATGGGGATCAGATGCAAAAAATAGCAAGCTAAGGCGGTGAAGAGGATGAACTTAGGAACCTAAGCTTGGGATAAGAAGTTCTGAGGGGTAGTAGTGAATGGCGAGTGGTTATGGGAAAGCTTGTCTTTTAGGCTATAAGATCCTGGAGTTTCTTTCATATCCTTCTGGAATCCAAGATTTTGGCCACCTCAAACTCAGTATCTTCCTCCATCATGATATCCACAGGTTGAGGTGGGGTTCTAGATGGCCAGGACAAAATGGTGGGCTTTAAAATGGAGACATGGAATACACCATGGATGTGAAGTATTGTTGGTAATTTTAGCTTGTAGGTCATACTCCCAACCTGGCATACTAGAAAAGGCTGTACAAAGTGAGGAGAAAATTTAAGCAAGGGTATGTGAAGTCTTAAATTCCTTGAGCTTAACCAGATGAGAACCCCAGGTCAAAAGTGGGGTGCTGGTCTTTGCTTTTTATCCGCTTAGATTTTGGCATGGGTGGCAGTTTGTTCCAATAGTCGATGAGTTGATTGCCACAAAGTGAATAGTTTATTTATTTATAGAATTTTATGAATCGCCTTCCAAGACTTACAGTAAGTTCTTCCAAGGTGATATACAACAAAAGTAGAACAATAAATCATAATAACAATACAGTAAAATACTTAAAACAATAAACTATTAAAAATACTAGTCCAGAGGAAATCAAAATTAAAAGTCTTAAAGCCAAACCACCTGAACACAAAACTAAGAAATCATCAGCGAGGTCTTCAATTTATGGAGAAAACACAGTAAACATGTTTCTTCCCTGATCGATAAAGGGAGATCATTCCAAATCTTAGGAATTGAAATAAGAAATGTTCTGCAATTTTACATGCCAAAAAGCTCTCAATGATGGAAGTAGATGACTGTATTGAGAGCATTTCCATGAGTGAAGACTTCCAGCACAGCCTAGATGACATATGAGGGAGGCCAACCCCATGCAAAATCTTAAATGTGAGAACAAGTACCTGACCTTTCAGGTTGGTGGCAGGGCATGTTGTATGCATGGCTCATGGTATGGTTATCTGATGGTGCTGGCCATAGACTAGGAAAAATGGAGAGGATCCTGTAGCTTTACTGATGTGATTGCTATGGCAGGCCTCTGCCCAGGGAAGGTGGGAGCCCAGTTGTCTTGATGTTGGTTGATATAAGACCAAAGGAAATCTTTTAGAGATTGATTAGTCCGTTTGGTCTGTCCGTTGGATTGGGGGTGGTAGTTGGATGAAAAATCCAGTGTAATTTCAAATTTTTGCATTACGACCGCCAATATCATGCGGTAAATTGAACCCCATGATCAGAAAGGATGTGATGGGGAAGTCTGTAAAGACAGAAGATATGTTGAATGAATAATTCAGCCAACTCCAGACCAAAAGGTATACCAGGTAGAGGCATAAAATGGGCCATCTTTGAAAATCGGTCCACAATTACCTATATTGTGGTGTTGCCAGCAGAATGTGGAAGAGGAGAATGTTGAAGCTCAACTGCACTTATTAACATTACTGTAGTAATTCCTGCATGTTTTACAACCATAATACTTAGTAAAAAGTTTCAGCCCATCCTAAAATGAATGATTTTAATGCTGACAAACTCTGTGACAGCTTTCAGACCATGAACGTAGGATGATTATTAATGTAACTGAGTAACCTCAGGCAAGTCATTTCACTATGCTGTGCCTTGGTGATAACTCAGTTATATTTCAGTTTTACATAATTTGACAATGGTATTAACTGTTATGTTTCATGGACCCAATGATAATATAACAGTCTTACCTAAGTCAGGTCAGTGCCAAGGGTCAGCTAAGGTGGACAAAATCTAGATCAGAAGCAGACCGCTAGTAACAGAATCTAAATGAAGTCTTAAATTAGGGGCAGGCAGCAGGCAGACAGAATCCAATTCCAATCCAAGTCAGGGGCAGGCAGCAAGCAAACAAATCCAAAGGCAATCCAAGTCAGAGATAGGCAGCAGGTAAACAAATCCAGAGGCAATCCAAGTCAGAGGCAGGCAGCAGGCAAACAAATCCAAAGGCAATCTGGTTCTCAAGGGAACACAAGAATCGCAGAGAAGCAGCACCAGCACAAGCAAGCCTGTAGCTGAGGCAAGGCTTGTGCTCAAACACCAGGCTAAATACTCCAATTTCCCGCACTAGCACAGGGGCTCTTGGGAGGGACATCGATATGAGGGGAGGAGAGCAGCCAAGCTGATTTGCGGCGCATGGCCATGATGCCACTGATGGGGGTCCATGTTGCGTCGGGAGGCTGTCAACGGAGATGAGGTACAGGCCCGCGCCACAACATTAACTATGTTTTGCTGAGATGTTTCAACAATATACAATACAGCATGTTATGGTAACCGGCCATGGATTGCTAGGGAATTCTGAGCAGTTGTGAGGACTGCACCCTAGGTAAAAAGTTAAATACTGATAATTTTGCAATACTAGCCATGAAATCTGACTGGTTATGAATCCCTAACCATTGTGATGAGACCTGTTTTTTTGCTTTTAGATATGAGAAGTATAGTAGGATATTTGCTCTAAATTTGAAGAATCTGCTGACCACAAAAGAGCAAAAAAAAAAAAAAAAGAATAAAAGAGTCCGACATGGTCGGGACTGAGAAATCTGATTTGCAAGTTGCTGGGAAATCTGCCAGACCATGCTGCTTTACCAGTATCAGATACCTGCTATCATTTATGGCAATTACAAACCAACAATTACAGTAACATATCTCTTCTGAAGCTTGCCTGGGATGCTGTAAGCAGAGGATCAGTCATTAACTTTTTTCACAAAGCAGAATTCATCCTGCCCAATGTAACACAGCTGTCAAGTGGCATGTAACTATGCTACTAATCTTGTCATCTTTATATTCTGCTCAAAGGATTAAAAGACAAGCTCTTTATTTAATCTTGTACAGTCTACAAAGATCACTGCAGAGTATTAACCTCCTGTAATCATTACATAGATTTAAAACCACATGATATAAGTATATTTCTACCTGAAAATTGATACTCTTGAGGTTTGCAGGAATACGAAAAGATTTTCTTGTGTCATTGCTTCTTATTGTATTGCACTTCCCTTGGTAGAAAGAGTTATCAAGGACTTCTCCTCTATTCTCTCCTGACAGAAGATTAAACCTAGAGGTAAAATAATTCAAGAAAGGCAGTTAAATGTAAAGCAATCGCCAAATAATTGTTACTTAAAGGTTGCTAATTGCATCTAGGGTAATTGGGAGACTTTCTGACAAACTATAATGAAAGATCATGTCTGCACTTCAATGTCATATGAACCTTCAGATGTAGTTAGTGTTGCATCCGTTGGTCGCAGACGGCTGCAACCGCTCTGCCTTACCTCTTTTCTTCCATTTTCCTCCACCTTGGGCAGGATGGCTGCCTCCGGTGCTGAGTGCCAAGGGCATCGGCGTCTCCAGCTTAGTATGGGCATTCCAGTCTGCTATGCTCACTCTCGTGGCCTCCTAGGGCACGCACTCGCACATCTCCTATGCTCAAATACACATCATGGCGGGAACTTCGGGAACGTCCCCACCACATGATGTCAATACCTCTGGGTATTTAAAGCCTCCGCTTCGCTACCACCTTTGAATTAGCAAGGACTTCGGTTTAAGCTACTCTGACCGCTCTAAGCTGCACGCTTATACGCCACTCTACACTCCAAGGGCCTTGCTCCTTTAGAAGCTCAAGACACTCGCTCCTCGGGGGTCTCTCGCTTCCATCAGCCTTCGGGGCCTCTACTAACTGAGACAACTGCTCCTCGGGGGTCTCTCTCTCTTATTCTTTTCAGGATCTCTGGACTATCAGGTACTCACTCCTCGAGGGCCTACCAGTCTATGTATCCTGTTCCACGGACCTTTGGTCCCACCATCTCACTACCAGGAAGACACCTACACTCCTGTGAGTACCTCTACGATCCGGTGCTCCAACTCCACCCACCAGGATCGGCGTTGCCCACACCGCAGGTCCCCACCTCTCTTGAACATCTGGGTGATATTCTACATCTGAGACTGTTGAACGTATTGGCACCTCGTGGACCTCAGTGCCTTACCTTCCTGCTTCATACCATCTATCTAATAGGGATGTGAATCGTTTTTTGACGATTTAAAATATCGTCCGATATATTTTAAATCGTCAAAAATCATTAGGGCCACGATACAATATCAATTCCCCCGATTTATCGTTAAAAAATCGTAAATCGGGGGAAGGGGGAGGGCAGGAACTTACTTACTTGCCCTAAACCAATGGCAGGAAAACCGGCACACTAAAACCCCCTAAAACCCACCCCCGACCCTTTAAATTAAATCTCCCACCCTCCTGAACCCCCCCCCAAATGCCTTAAATTACCTGGGGGTCCAGCGGCGGTCCGGAACTGGCTCCTGCAATTGAATTGTGTTGTCTTCAGCCGGCGCCATTTTGCAAAATGGCGGCGGCCATAGACCAACACGATTCGACTGCAGGAGGTCGTTACGGACCCCCGCTGGACTTTTGGCAAGTCTTGTGGGGGTCAGGAGGCCCCCCCAAGCTGGCCAAAAGTCCCTGGGGGTCCAGCAGGGGTCCGGGAGCGATCTCCTGCCGCGAATCGTTTTCCGTACGGAAAATGGCGCCGGCAGGAGATCGACTGCAGGAGGTCGTTCAGCGGGGGTTCCGGACCGCCGCTGAACGACCTCCTGCAGTCGATCTCCTGCCGGCGCCATTTTCCGTACGGAAAACGATTCGCGGCAGGAGATCGCTCCCGGACCCCCGCTGGACCCCCAGGGACTTTTGGCCAGCTTGGGGGGGCCTCCTGACCCCCACAAGACTTGCCAAAAGTCCAGCGGGGGTCCGGAACGACCTCCTGCAGTCGAATCGTGTTGGTCTATGGCCGCCGCCATTTTGCGGCCGCCATTTTGCAAAATGGCGCCGGCTGAAGACAACACAATTCAATTGCAGGAGCCCGTTCCGGACCGCCACTGGACCCCCAGGTAATTTAAGGCATTTGGGGGGGTTCGGGAGGGTGGGGGATTTAATTTAAAGGGTCAGGGGTGGGTTTTAGGGGGTTTTAGTGTGCCGGTTTTCCTGCCATTGGTTTAGGGCAAGTAAGTACTTCCCTCCCAAAGTTGATGAAGTATTAAGGCATTTGGGGTGGGGGATTTAATTTAAAGGGTCGGGGGTGGGTTTTAGTGTGCCGGCTCAGGATTTTAACGATTTTCACGATATTTTAAACACCCAAACGGCAACAATACGATTCCCTCCCCCTCCCAGCCGAAATCGATCGTTAAGATAATCGAGGACACGATTCACATCTCTACTATCTAAAGCAGTACAATAAAGCCTTCCATTCACTCCATGTCTGCTATCTGAGTTTAGCCTATCGCTGTGGTTCCCCACAGGGCCCCTCCCCATGGGCGGAGTCATCTCCACAGCGACCAAGGATCCACAATGCCACAAACACAACTGTTTTCATTTTGTCGGTCTCAGTTCCATTTCTATTATTTTGTATATTACCTCTCTCTCTCTCTCTCTCTCTCTCTCTCTCTATATATATATGCATATGTATGTATAATTCTACTTCTCCACAGATTCTGGCAAATTGCTATTGAAGGTGAGAATCTAGAGTCATCCTGGGCTGGTGGCTCAGTTGTAGTGAGGTGCACTGTTATAGAGACCTGGGGTGGATTCCAGAGTCTGGTTGGCTTATGTTCATCAGACTGGTCATTTCTTGGGATGCTGCTCAGGCAATTTTCACAGTTTCTGGGAGAAGGGAGTCTGCATTATCACATAATGGCAATAAAACCCAATGGCCAGACCAAGGGTACCTGTGTGTTGGCTTTCAGAAGAGATGTGATATGAAGCCCTCATCTATATAGCAGGGTGAGGAAATGGGTTATAAAAATAGGAAAAATCCACAGGGAAACTTGTGAATAAAGGCTCATAGCTCCTTAGTCTAGTAGAGGCTTTTCTACTTGAACTTGAAGTCCAAATGAGAAAGAGGAAATCCAGGCCATAAGAACCTGGCAAGTACCCAAAAACTAAGTCTATTCCATGTTAATGTTGCTAGTAATAGCGGTGGTTATTATCTAAGTCAACTTAATTAATAGCAGGTAATGGACTTCTCCTCCAAGAACTTATCCAATCCTTTTTTAAACACAGCTATACTATCTGCACTAACCACATCTTCTGGCAACAAATTCCAGAGTTTAATTGTGCATTGAGTGAAAAAGAACTTTCTCCGATTAGTTTTAAATGTGCCACATGCTAACTTCATGGAATGTCCCCTAGTCTTTCTATTACCCGGAAGAGTAAAAAAACGATTCACATCTACCCGTTCTAGACCTCTCATGATTTTAAACACCTCTATCATATCCCCCCTCAGCCGTCTCTTCTCCAAGCTGAAAAGTCCTAACCTCTTTAGTCTTTCCTCATAGGGGAGCTGTTCCATTCCCTTTATCATTTTGGTCGCCCTTCTCTGTACCTTCTCCATCGCAATTATATCTTTTTTGAGATGCGGCGACCGGAACTGTACACAGTATTCAAGGTGCGGTCTCACCATGGAGCGATACAGAGGCATTATGACATTTTCCGTTTTATTCACCATTCCCTTTCTAATAATTCCCAACATTCTGTTTGCTTTTTTGACTGCCGCAGCACACTGAATCGACGATTTCAATGTGTTATCCACTATGATTTCAATGTGTTATCTACTATGATGCCTAGATCTCTTTCTTGGGTAGTAGCACCTAATATGATTTCTCTAGGGCTATCTCCTATTGAGCTCCATAACTCAGATACCGCACCATTCTTCAAAATGCATTATAGCCTTAATGCATGCGTTAAGGCATTTTTGCATGCGTAAAATGCCCTAACGCATGCAATAAGCACCATAATGCGCCATGTGATGCAAATTTTTAAAAGGGGAGGGATTGGGGAGGTATTTCTGCAAAAGTGGGCTGGTTTTGCGAAACCATAACGCATATCGTCAAAAATAACTACACTGTTTTCAATTGCGTTAAGCTGTGTGATATCATGTATTATGCCCATAATGCAATTTGTGATTTTTTTTCACAAATTCCATTTTGGGCATTTTTAGGCTGGGAAAGGGCCTGAGAGGAGGAAGGAGGGAAAGAGAGAGAGAGAGAGAGACACTCTGGGGGTGGCCCCATAGTAAGCAGCTATGGGGGAGATTTGTACAATGTTCTCTCAACCTAGCTTGATGTGAGAGTCCAGCATGCTAGGTTGAGAGAACATTGTACAAATCTCATCATTGTGTGAGTTTCCTCACTCCGAAGGACACCAAATCTTCACAAGAGTATACTGTTCTGTATGTATGTCTCACGCTGCATGTAAAAGTGGCCCCTAACCTCTACACTACTACCTAAACCTCACCTCGAGTTACTATAGGGCCTCCTACAGAGATATATATAACTAACTACTAGAAGGGCTTTATAGATAGTCTCTCTCAGTCTCTGCACAGGGAGTTATCACTTCATTATTAAGACTTTTTGATGAATCTAATGTTTAGTTTATTAATAAGGTACATTATTTTCCAGAAACATAAAAAAAGTGAAAGATTAAAAAAATTAGTATGCACATCTCTAATACCTATTGAGGTTTCAAAACTGGTTTTCAATCTCCCAGCTGTCTTTAGGCTAGGCCAAGACCAATAAATTCTGAATTTATTTTGTGGTTGAATATTTTAAGAATTTATTTTTGTACCTATCAAAACTCCAGAATCTGATTAGTGGAAATTTGGTTGTCTCAAAGAGAAGTGCATTACTTAAATTATGCATGTTGCATAAATTGATGTTTTTTTTAAAAGCTGATGAATTTAGGATGGTCTTTCAGACCATTGCTCTATCTGATTTCAATTAATGTAATGCTTTGTTATATGGTTCTATCCGCAGCCATGCTGAGAGCATTACAGACTGTCCAACATGCCTGTGTTTGTGTCTTCATAGATGCCCAGGTCAGATAGAGATCACATCTCCCTGATTCTGTATGTTCTACACTAGCGCCCATTGCAATGGCATATAAGATTCAAGATAATGACTCTTATTCACAAAGGATGAGATGCCCCAATCTGTCTCAATATAGTTGAAAAATGTATAGATCTCCATATTCTCTAGATTCTACTTGTTAGATTTTCCATCCTTAAGATCAGCACGTTTATCTGAGACTAAGCTGGAATGTTTGCAGTAGCTGGCCCTGTTGGCTGGAATTCTCTTCCAGATGATTTAAGAGCACAAACATGTATTAAGACATTTTGGAAACAGTTGAAGACTTTATTTTTCACCTAAGCATTTGGAGTTGTATATAAAGAGATGAGATAATGGGTAATGGTACTTAGCTTAAGGTTAAAGTACATTTTACAAGTCTAGACTTTTATTTGTATTAACAGTGCAGCTAACTAAGCCCTGAGCATTTCTAGCTATGCTTAAGAGCTGCTTGACAATGTGAATGTATCTGTGTACTTAATATGTCTAGTATTGTTTTGGTGAATATGTTTTTAGATTATAAAAGTAAACATGTACGATTTAAGCAGGGTGCCCTACTGAAAAATGTGCCATACATATCTGGGGTTTTTCAGTGTGGTTCAACCTCTCCTTACCTTCCTTTTTTCATGGAGTCTTGGGGATAGCATTTGCAATCCAGTCTGGTGCAGCTAGTGTGTGGTAGGAGTCTGCTACAGTTATACTCAACATATAATAAAGAAGCATGACTGCACTAGCTATTTATGGCACCATTATTTTCTCTTCACAATGACAGTCTATATGAAATGGTACAAAAAGGGATAAATTTGCCAACATAGACTTAGATTCATCAAAAAGCTATAAATGTAGCGTAAATGGTGCTTGTGATAAAAAAAAGGTATGGTTAAGCTAATTTGCAGGCTCCAGCATCGCAGAGGTAAATAATGCACAGTGCATTGCGTCCACGCATGGCATGTTGCATCAGCACATCATGTATTTCATCACTGTGTGCTGTGTGCTGCATCATTTTACATGGCAAGCTTAAATTAGTGTGTAGTGCATTATTTTTTCAGTTTATGTATCTAGGTTTCCTGCAGCTGTCTCTTTGAGGGCATGTCAGACATAGTAGAGAGAGGAGAGGTGTTGCGATCCCCCCTGTTGCTGCGCTACAGGTGGTCTCTCACCTTCCTCCCAGAGGCCGCTCCGAAGCCAGGGCCTCGCCTGTGTTCCACCCGGGACTTGCTCCAGGGCCTGAGAGGCCTAGCTGTGCCTGTGGCTTGCATGCCAGCGTTTGGACTTCCTGTTTGGCGACGCCCTTCTCCTAGGGGCCGGCCCGCAGCTCTCCACCTTATTTATAGGACCAGTGAGGGGCGGTCCTGGCAAGCTCCTCCTAGGGAGTTGCCTTCTACCTCCAGTATATAAGGACTTCCTTGTCATTTGCAACTGGCCTGCAGATTGGGCTCTACAGTCGTCTGTAACCTTGCCGATCCAGGTCTTCCGTGATCGCCTATGCCTTGATGGGTCCCTGTCCAGTGTCTCTGCCTTGGTGTCTGTTCCTGACCTTGCTTTGATGTCTGTTCCTGAAGCTGCCTGATTCTGTTCCTGTTCCAGTTCCGGTTGTTCTGCCCTATGTCCTCGTCTGGTTCCTGAGCCTTCTGTCCTGTTGGGCCCTGGAGTGGCCAACAGGATGGATTTGTCCCCCGGGCTCTTGAGCGTCTGTTCCTGCCAGCCGACGGGCTTCGGATGTCATTGGTCCCAGCATCGGAGTTCCTTCTTGACTGGACCTTTCCTGGTGCACCCTCCTTTCCTCAGCGTGGTCCGCGACCAGCCTTCCTGGGCTGTGTAGGGCGCGTCTGGGACGGGGTGGTCCGCGACTCAGTCCCGTGGGTGGGCTGAGTAGGGCGCCCTGTTGGACAGTGCCATGTCTCCTTTCAGCCCTCCTCTTCAACGTCTTGCTTCAGCCTGTCTTGGATGTCTGCTTCAGCCCCCGTCTGACGTCTTCTGTGTAAAGGACTCTGTCTGCCCTTGCCTCTGTCCGGCCTGCTGCCCATTGCCGTTCCCAGCGGCAGGTCCGAAAGGGCCGGGAACAGTCGGAGGACCGTTCATCAGTCAACTTCCCAGTGTTGGCTACCATGGGCGTGCAGGTTCGGCTGAGGGTCAGACTCTGTGCCTGCTTCTGTACCCGCCTGGCTCACCATGCCTGCCCAGCTCACCTCCCACGGTGTGGCTGGGGCTCCTCCCTAGCTTTCGCCGTGGCCCAAGGGCTCACCACCAGCTCGAGACGACCGCGCCCGCGCACGCTCGTAACAAGAGGAGAGTTGATGAGTGGTTTAGTGGGAGTATGAACTTTTTCTGATTCGAGTACCTGAGTGCATTGTCTCATCTTCTGTTGCCATCTGTTTCCCTTCACCTTGGTCTTTTGTATTCTTTGTTGGACTGAAAGTTTTTGTTTGTTTGTCCAGTTTGTCTGTCTTTTCGTGTGGAGGAGTGGTGGAGGAGGAGTTGTGGAGTAAGGAGGAGTAGTGTGAGTGGAGGACTGAAAAGGATGGAGCGTGAGAGGCGAGGGGAGAGAGGAGAGGCAAGAAGAGAGGAGGATGAGGAGAGAGAAGAGGAGGCAGGAGGATGAGGGCAGGCGTGCTAGGAGGAGGAGTAGGATAGGCAGGAGGGAAGGGATAGGAGGAGGCGGGAGGGGGAAGAAGGTAGGCTGGCAAGGATGGAGGAGGACAACAGGTTAGGGACAGAGGGAGAGAGAGAGAGCAGAGGGGAAGGGAGTTGGCAAGACAGTGGCAGGAGGGGTGAGGGGGAAGAAAGCGAGTGGAGAGGGGAGTGAGAGGGAGAGTGAGGAATGGGAGGACACTTCTCCGGAAGCAGAAGTGGCAACCCCTTCTGACAGGCAGACAGCAGGATGCCCTTGTCTCAGGGCTATCAGGTTTAGTGTGCAGAATAAAGAGATGGTCATTGCAGAGGTCCTGGAGCATTATGCCATGCTGTTTGGCAACTGGGCTGCCAAGACCTCAAAGGCATCCAAAGGCCAGATCTGGTGCAACATAGCCCAGGTCATCTCCAGGTACAGCAGAATCCAATGAAGTGAGGAGAAGGTGGCCCGCAGGTACTGGGACATCAAGGCACAGTTGAAAGCCAATGTGGCAGCCAGAAATAGATATATACGGCAGACTGGAGGAGGAGCACCTTGTCTGATCATCCTCACCCCATGGAGAAGCGCCTCATGCAAAGGATGGAACCGGATGTTTTCAAGGGCATGGCTGAGCGGCTGGACACCACACGAGCTGCAGTCGATAAGTTCACCACATCTGGGCAAGCTGCAATGGGTGTACACGTCATTTGACATAAGATGCTCTCAATGCTTAAGAAGCAAAGTGCACCTCTGACCCAAATGAAAAAAGGATACTTGCTGCCATAGGTACTTATGTCTTATTTCCACAGCTCTCGCCCACGAAGCTACCGGTCCCAGCCCGCAAACCCCAGGGACCAACAGCGCAGCAGACCTTTTGCACAGGGCCTTCTAGATGAATGCCCAGACCCAGGTGAGTGAGGAGGAGGAGGAGGAGCAGCAGCAGCCACAGGCTCAGGAGGCTTTGCAGATGCTACAACCCCTGTGTTCAACCTCTCTGGCTTCATGGAGGAACCTAGCCTTCAGTGGGAGCCAATGGATTCATCACAACCTTGAGCCAGCACACAACAGTACCAGCCCAAAGCACCATGCCCTAGGCAGGAGCAACCCAGAATCCCCATCATGCCACATTTAAAGGCCCAAATTCCTGCACTCCACACCACCATCACAGCACTGCCACCAGTACTGGCACCAGGCATGGCACCAGCACCAACTACATCGTCGCCACCAACAGAGGAGTCCATGCACGAACAGCTGGACCAGCTGGAAAGGAGGCATGGGTTACACATCTGACACATACAGGCAGAACTACTGCACCTCAGGAGGGCTGTCAACAGGTAGAACCAGATCCTGCGGGATCAGGCTGCCTCAAACACACAGAATGCTATGACACTGGCTGCAGCAGTCAATATTATGATGAACGTGCTGACACAGATTCTGCAAAGGATGCCTGAGCAGCCATCTGAGTTTTCCCCAGCATCACTGTTCCACACCCCGCAGTAGTCCCCAAACTGACAGATATGCCCCCCCAAAATGGCACGCCACGATGTGGCAAGGGGCCATAAAGGACCAAAGGTGGTGGTGGCATCAAATGCCAAATAAGAGTTGTACCAACAATCCTGGGTGGGCCCCTCTACAAAGTTCCTGTGCCAGCTAGATGGAAGAAGCCTGCTGGGCCCTTCTTCACTCCAGGCTTCCTGTGCCAGATAGATGGCAGAAGCCCGCTTTCCCCTTCCTCACTACAGAGTACTTGTGCTGGCTAGACGGAAGGAGCCTGCTGGCCCATTCTTACTACGGAGTTCTTGTACCAGCACGCAGAAGGGATGGTCTACTGTCAGCCATTGTGGTCCAGCAGCTTAACTCTAAAGCCCTCCTCAATGCTCTGCCCGTATTCCATCCTCCTTGATGTGGCCTCCAGTCATGGTTCAGTTGCTGCCTCTCCTGCTCTGGATGGTGGTGTTGCTTCTCATCTCAGTTCATGCTGCTGCTGCCTCAATGCTGCTATGTCTTCTCCTGGTCCTGCTGCCTTTGTGCTGCTGTGAATTCTCCTGGGCCTTCTGTCTCCATGCTGCGCTCTTTGGTCCTGATCCTGCTGCCTTCTTGCTGAACTCTGCTGCCTCGGCCCTTAAGCTGTTCCCTTGAGTGCTCTCTTTCAACATGGACTATCGAGCCTCCATTTGCTGCCTTGGCTCGCAGCCTGTCCCCTTGAGTGCATGCTTTCAACACGGACTGTCTGGGGCCTTCACTTGAAGTCTGTTGCCTTGGCCCTTAGGCTGTCTCCTTGAGTGCACTCTTTCAACGTGGACTTTCTGGGGCCTTCACTTGAACTGTGATGCTTTGGCCCTTAGGCTGTCCCCTTGAGTGCACTTTTTCAACATGGACTTTCTGGGGACTTTATCTAGCCATCACATAGCAAGGCTACTATCAGCTCCTACATTAGAGCTGTACTATAGCTATTGGGGGTACCACTTCTGCTTTCTACATTCTTTGTTGTAATCATGATTGTGCCAAAAAGATAAGATTCTAAGCCTGTATATGTAATGATGCCATTTGAAACAATGTGTGTACAGGTCTACACAGAATGTACTCTTCATGTAGGGGCGGATTTTAAAAGGCCTGCGTGCGTAAATCCTTCCGGATTTACGCGTGCAGGGCCCTTGCACGCCGGTGCGCCTATTTTGCATAGGCCACCGGCGCGCGTAAAACCCCGGGACGCGCGTAAGTCCCGGGGCTTTCGAAAAGGGGCGGGAGGGGGCGTGTCTGGGGGCGTTCCCGAAATGATGCGGCGTTTCGGGGGCGTGCTGCGGTGTTTCGGGGGTGGGCCCGGGGGCGTGGTCGAGGCCTCTGGACCAGCCCCCGGGACCGGAGGACGGAGCGGGGCTGCCGGCCGGCGCGTGCAAAGTTAGGGGGGGGGGTATAGATAGGGCCAGGGGGGTGGGTTAGGGAGGGGAAGGGAGGGGAAGGTGGGGGGAGGGTGAAGGAAAGTTCCCTCCGAGGCCGCTCTGAAATCGGAGCGGCCTCGGAGGGAACAGGCAGCGCGCGCTGGGCTCGGCGTGCACAGGTTGCACAAATGTGCACCCCGTTGCGCGCGCCGGCCCAGGATTTTATAAGATACGCGCGGCTATGCGCGTATCTTATAAAATCCAGCGTACTTTTGTTCGCGCCTGGTGCGCGAACAAAAGTACGCGATCGCGTATTTTTTAAAGATCTACCCCGTAATTTACAATGTTTTGTGCTATTTGCTATCTTGTCCTTGCAGAATGTAATTACCTAAGACTTTGACTTTATTTCAAATAGTGGTCTACATATCTTCACTATTAAGGTGATCATTGTTTTGAAAAATACACTTCCTGGTTGGCTCCTTTTATCATGTTGTTTTTATGTTAACGGTTCACTAGGTATGGATAGTACCTCCAAATGACCTTGCATGCTAGTACCCTCCACATGACCTTGCATGCTAGAATTTCTTTGCACATTTTAACTAGCCACTTATCTAGTAGCCAAGACTCTATGGGCTAGGCCATACAACTGAAGACTCAGCGTACGCTCCTAAGGTAGACAGCAAGAGCTAAAGAAGAAGTTTATTACTGGGGACTTTCAGTATTGCCTCTTGTTGCCTTCTTCACACTGCATACTCGTAGCTAATTCCTGCTTACATGAGCCTGTATGTGAAATGGACAGTATCTAGCTGCCCAACACAGTATATTGTGTGCATGTGGGAGCTTGTGTGGTGTTAAGGGGAAGTTAGAGTCATCATCACACAAGACTTGATCTTCGGTCCCCTCACTTGTGTCATGACTCAAAGGCTATCTGTACCAAACCATTTGTACCTTTCACACTAAACCAAATATGATGTCTACTTGCTGATAGTTGGAACTGAGGGTCAACTGCTGTGTGAAAATAGGGAGGAGGAGTGAGGGGGTATTGTCATGTTGAGAATGTCTACAGGTCAATAGCAGAGGCCTAGAGGGCTGCTGTTGCTTGTGACCAGGCAGACTTCCACAGACTGGCTGGCACCCCTGTACTGGCATGGCTGGGGGATCTGTATAATACGTGTAAGGTAAGGATGATCTTACAGGTAGTATCCAGATCCTGAAGGCAGCCCACTACAGGGATGGCAGTCAGTCTGTGGTAGTCTGCCTGGTCCCAAACAACAACAGCAGCCCTTTAGGCCCTCGGCTCTTCGCCTGTGGATATAGTTAAACTCTGGAATTCATTGCGAGGGGATGTGGTTTCAGCAGTTAGTGTTACTGGATTTAAAAAGGTTTGGATAAGTTCCTAGAGGATAAATCCTTAAACTGCTATGACGGTAATTAATAAGCAATAGTATCTAATGTTTGGGTATTTGCCAGGTACATGTGACTTGGATTGGCCACTGTTGGAAACAGGATACTGGGCTTGATGGACCCTTGGTCTGACCCAGTATGGCATTTATTATGTTTTTATGTTCTAATAAGGTAGTCTGAGTCCTTCCTCGTCACCGATTATCTATACCTGGCCACATAAAACAGAGGCATATATGACATCTACTTTGTATGAGGTACTGACATGGGCTCCTCAAGGCCTTATGTGGCGCTAAATACATGTCCAACAAGAGACCAACACAGAAAGGCCATCAGTCATCATGCCTACCACATGAGACCTCTGAGTCCCCGTGTACTATGGAGGCAGCTTGTAGGCTCATGTAATCATCAGCTGACAGCCCCTTCTCTAACCTTAATCTATACACAGAGCAGATCAGTGAGAGTGTAGGAACATATCTGCCATGCTCTCCACTAACTGTAAAAGTGACTTATGCCACATGAGGCACAGCATAGAGGACAGCAGCTTTTCCTGATTCCCCACAAGTTGTGACAGGCATGTGGATCAGCAAGGGCTTGCAACCATTAAACCACGGAAATGTGTGGAGTGCCATTGGAAATGGAACTATCTGCAAGCTGTTTAGCGCTGGAGTGCTAAGCCTATGTGCTTTAAGGTTGGTCATACCAGGACTGTAAGAGTTACTAGTTATTGCTCAAAGCAAAATACTCTGTATATTTTCTAGGTAAATATATATACATATATACTTACAGCTGCACTACATAACTATCAGTGAGCCATAATGGCCAAGGACCTTGCAGTACCCTGATATCTTTATAACTCTGTAAGGCTATGCTGCGCCGGAGGTGGACCCTTGGCCCAAGGTGGGGTTGACACTACCTGCAGGGCAAGCCCTATGGGTCCCCACCGTCAGAAGGCGGAGCTGACTGAATGATGGAGGCCGGCAGGAGCTTTGCCAATACCAGCCCTCGTTCCCCGCAGATTGAGCCCTTGGGTGCTGGGGCTGGCTGGTCTTAGGTGGGCCTCTGTCCGAGGACTCCCAGGGGTACAGTGATGAATTCAGCCAGGGAACAGCGGTGGTAGCAGGAAGACTAGGACGAGTCCAGACGTGGCAGAGATCCAGAGACCCGGGTGCCAATGGAGTACGGGAGGTAAGACAGGTGGTGCCCGAGTAGTAGTAGGCCGAAGCCTGTGAAGCCAAGTCCAGGGTAGAACCAGTAGAGGCGTTGGTGAACAGGCTGTGGTCAGGACAAGCAGCAGACAAGGATAGAAGATCAAGCAAGCAAGGGTCAAACCGGGAGACAATCCAAGAATGGTCAGGCGAAGCAGGGGTCAAGCCAGAAGTCAATCCGAGATGTAGTCAGGCAAAGCAGGGGTCAAGCCAGAAGTCAATCCAAGACGTAGAAGTGAGGACAGGGTAAAGGAGCAGGAACCAGGAACAAGTACAGGATCAGGAACCAGGAATGTAGACAGGATCAGGAACTAGCAACAAGCACACGAGGAACATGGAGACCTGTTGCCAAGGCAAGGAAGCATTGGCTGGGCCCGGCCTTATATACCGGGACCCAGTGATGTCATCATCTGGGGCCGCGGGGTAGGTTCCCGCCACGGCCCCTTTAAAAGCCAAGGAGGTGTGCGTGTGCGTGCCTAGGGAGCAGCGTGGCACTGGATGGTGGCGACCCCCTGCGGACCATGTGGGGAGGCCCGCCGAGGAACCAAGGAGTCCACGGAGGAGCTGGGAACGACAAAGGAAGCTCAAGAGCGCAGGCAGATGCCCACAGCCGCAAGGGAGGTCAAACCAGAGGCAGGAGCTGGCTGTCGGGGGTGAGTGAGCACAGACGCGGACCTGCCACGGGTGGCACATTTAACAGGCTAGCTGTGACAGCTGAATTTATTTATTTTTTATTTTATTTATACTTTTTATATACCGTGGTTCCATAAGTAGATCACACCGGTTTACAAATATAGCATTGAATTACATTGTAAAAAGGTAAAAAATTGCAAACAGCATTAATAAAAAGAAAGATTAAAAGGTCTAAAAGATATGAGAGTTATTAACTACTTCAACAATGGAACATAATTCCAGGGAATTATTCAAATAGAAGATTTAAGTAATTGTAAAAGAGATAGAAAAATTAAGAGTAAAATCAGTCTTTTTACTGAGTAGATTTGAATAATTTCAGATGAGTTTATAGGCTTTTTTGAATAGCCATGTTTTGAGATCTTGTTTGAATTTCTTTTTTTCAGTTGTTAGTCTTAGTGAACTAGGTAAGGAGTTCCAAAGTTTGAGGCCAGCAATAGAAAACATATGATCTCTGATTTGGGTTAGATGAGTAAAATTGTTGGAAGGGATTGAAAGAATGCCTTTGTTTTGGGATCTTAGAGTTGAAGGCAGGAGGTTCAAACACACCTAACCGTTGGCTTTTATGACATCAACCTTTGCTGAGGAGAGATGTGTGTGCTCTTAGAGTCATTAGAAACTATAAGGTGTCGGTGACATAGCCAAGGTCATTGGAAAATACAAGTGAAGGCAGGACAACATCTGATTCCCAATCCTGCCTTCACAGAGCTGGATGTGCATCCTGGTGTAGGCTCGCTGAGAAGCTAACTGAACCTACATTATATCCCAGCGGCCAAGGCCCTCACCTTCTGCATATTATCATTTACAAAATGCAAAGGTAGGTGTAGTATGGTGCATGTGTGTTGGGTGCATGCAACTGCAAAGAGTATGCTACCTTGGAAGAACCTGTGCACATTGTGAGAATGGCACCAGGTAGCACAGGTCCTTTATCCAAGGCTGTAAGGAAAGACATGCTACAAGAGCTCTCTGATGTCAGCAATAGGGTTGCCAACTGCCTCCAATTTTCAGGACAGGTAAATCCTGTTCTGGTTCGGAACACATTACATGCAGGGATTTCATCAGATTTTGCTATAGCTTTTTCGAGGAAAACCAAGACCATCAATACCTGCATGGGAGTAAGACCAGGACTGGATCAACATATTCTGGAAATCTGGATCCAGTTGGAAATCTGGATCTAGTTGGAAAACCTAGTCAGCAGTGGCTCTGAAACTGGTGGTGTCAGCTGTGTCTTGCCACTCCCATGTGACAGTAACCCAACCCAGTACAGATGTATAACTTCACAGGCACATGTTTCTCAGCTACGGAATGAGGCAGTAAAATGGGAACTCTGTCATTGAAACCTTTAACTGTCTAACTGTACCTTTAGGCTGTGCATTTAAACTTCAGAGCTATTTGATATCTACAACATTTCTAGAGCTGTAGCTCTCCATGCTCCAAGACCAGCTGGGGTAGCATCACACTTGTGGCACTATCTCATCCACATGTGAGCGCTAGGATGGGGTCCGCTGGGGAGGGCCGGCAAGCCACATGGCACTAGCTAGGCCAAACTATGAACACTGTGTTGGCAGTCATTCACAAACTCATGTGCCACACATGCCTTTTTTAGTGTCACTATGAGGCAGAACGCATTATGGCAGTCACATGTATTTTATGTCATCTTTACTTTCAGAACTGTTTTTCCAGTAGACTGTACTGCTCCATTGTCAAGACGAATCCTGAGTAGGCATACGTGTTTTCTGTTACCCAGACAGAGAAGCAGTGAGAGAAAGAAAGATGATAACGAGGAGAGCAGCAGCTAACAGTCTGCTGCCCTCCCTTCCCTGGAAGGGGAATGTGGTAGGTGAGGCCTATCAGGCAAAGTAGCATTGTATAAGGTTTTGGCAAAGCTGGCTGCCACTCAGTGTGATGTCCTTTGCTAATGCAGGGACACATGGGGGATCTGAGGGGAGATCTGGAAGTATATCCATTCGTAGCCCATGGCGTAGAGCGAGATTATGGAAGACACAGCACAGTAGCACTATATCTCAAATTTTGGGTGGGGCATACATTAAAGCTCCACCTGTCTTGTCCAGTGAAAATCAACTTTTGAGGGACATTCAATGTTACAGCTGGTAGCACATAAGGCCTCGCTGTACCCAGGGCTGACGCATCCATTAGGTGAACTTCGGCAGCCGCCTAGGGTGCCGAGCCATAGGGGGCGCCGAGCAGGCACTTGGTGCCGCAAGTGGGGCCTATCCCGCTAACGGCAAACAGAAATAGAGCAGCCCTGAGAAGCACACAATCTCGCACCCCCCCCAACTGTTTCGGCGCCAACTGTTTCTATTTCTCTTTGCCGCGAGTGGGATAGGCCCCGCTTTGGCACCACATGGCTGCTCTTTGGCGCCCCCTACGGCTCGGTGCCCTGAGAAGCACACAGTCGGCGCCTAAACAGGTGGGGGAGGGTGAGACTGGAGGGGGGGGAGCAGCAGCGCAAGGGTCACCTAGGGCGCCCAATACCCTTGCACCGGCCCTGGCTGTACCTCGTCTTTGCCGGCGTCATGGGATTGGCATCGGAGGTGAGAAGCTAAGTCCTGGAACTGTACCCAGAATCTTTGCGACAAAGACAAATTTAAGCCATCAATCATAGCATTTCTACTTGCAGATCTGGCTTACAAACCACAGCATCTTATAAGAAAATATAAGGTAGCCTGTACCTTTCCATGAGCCTTAAAGGCCGATTTGCAGTAGCCAAAAGTAGTGCAGCTCTTCCGGAATACTAAATCACATCTGAGTATTCCAACAATTGCATGCCAGGCCCTTGCAACCAAACTAAGGCTACTGTTGTGTAGCAGTCTGTCAACCTTGAAGCAATACATAAGAGCTGCCACACCTGTGTTAGCAGAAAAAATGTTATCTCATGGTGTGATTGCGAATCCCTGCCTGCTCTGCAGTATGTCTTCCACAGTAATCATTTGTGAGCCCCAACACAGGGAACATGCCAGGCTACCAACATGCACAGGACATACTGCTTCCAGTTCAGCTGTGTGAGGGTCAAGAGAAACTACTGCCGATAATCTGGTTGATGCATCACTACCCGGCCACACGTGATCATGCAGTAGCAGCAGTGTGGACACTTCAAACTTGTGATTAACCAGTGAGATTTCAATTGCTCTCAATGGGATGATAGTTATAGGGTCATTTTGAAAATGAACACATTGAAAGTGTATTGTGCCTGCTCACACTCCAAGCTTTAGGGCTGGTGCATTGTTTGCAATCACAAGATTAGCAGGCCTCTGCAGCATGGGGGGAAAAAGCCAGGCCCTGGGGCAATGGCCTGCAGATGTAACTGTACAAGCCACTTGTCATGGCAACGATGCTGTTCCCTCCCCCCCAGCCAACCCCCATGGCTGTGCCATTTGCCACAAACACATAGCCAGAGATGGATTATTGAGAGTCTCTCTTTCCTATGAGCCAACTGTCACCTTACCGGTTGTCCTCTAAATTTTCACACAGGCCTGATTCCCAAGTAGAAAGGAATCATGCATAGCTCCCAGGATCCTGGCCTCCATGTCGGAAATGTGTATTCGAGCATCACAGACCACTTGCATGATGATGGACTGGAAGTGATTTTTGTTGCGGTACATCTCCTTCCTGTCATGTGATGGAATGATGGCCACATTAGCGCAGTCGATAGCTCCCAGAACATTGGGAAAGTTTGTGAAGGCACAAAAGCCTCTCTTCAAGTCCATCAAGTCCTGCCTGTCCCGAGGAAAGGCTCTGTAGTGATTAAAGTGGTCAGATACAGCTGTTATGACCTGGTCCAGACAGAGGGAAAAAGTGGTTTGGGACATTCTCTCCATGACCCCTACTGTCATTTGGAAGAAGCAGGTTGACAAGAAATGCAGGGTGCCCAACAGTTTGGTGAGGCCAGGCACAGCGTGGGACCTTTCGGTAACTGGATCCAAATTCCCTCAGATTTCTTCATATAATTCAGGATAGCCTGAGAGCTAAGGTGATACCTCCAAACCACATAGTCCTCTGGCATGCCCAGCAAGGATGTTCATGGAGGAAAGATGCGTTCCCTGTATCTTCTCTGCCGTGGCTGCCTGTATGCCAGACACTGTCATGGGCTCCGACCCCGCAGGGCCCGTGGCTCTGCCTCCGGTGCAGGGACTTCCCTAGGAGAACTTGGAACTGCCTTTGCCTGTTCTTGAGATTGTTGTTGTTAGTCTGCTTGTTGTTGTCTGCAGTGAGCCTCCCAAAGCATCCAGTATCTCCCAACAATTAAACTTGCCACAAACATTATGGCTTTAGAAAGCTAGACCAGGTAAGAAAGCCAGAACAGGTGTTTTTATTAGGGTAAGAAGGCCTGGTAAGTTTGTCCATTATAGTTCCTTTTTCTATCGCACGCAATAATCGCTGTGATACTACCCAAAATCCGTGATATCGGCCGCAAGAGCACGATAGTTTTTTCACTGTACAGCAAAAATAAAGGTACAGTTATTTTTGGCATTAAATCCCGCAATAGTGTGCATTATTCTATCACACTCCATGCTAGCAGACTCTCATTTCCATTTACTCTGCCCAAACCCCTCCCACTCGAATACTTAATGTTTAATTTGCATAGGCATTTTGTGTTGCGTTATTTATCGCACACATTATGGCAGTATCACACACATTTCAGCATTATTGCGCGTGATAAGGCCCTAATGCAAAATGATAAATGACCCAGATATTTTGCTTCAGTGTCTTTTACTGTATTTACTCTATGCAGTGAAGATTCGCAAATTGTATATATTCCATATTTTTATGTAGTTCTACTTTTAAGTGAAATATTTTAATTATATTAAAGTAATTAAATTGACATAGATGTCCATTAACTAGTAACTACTGAAATCTTAACTGTTATAAAATGGTTCACTGTAAATCACCACTGAGTGGGTTCATGGCTGGCAGGAGTGTACTGGGATGCAGATGGGATGGCATCATCAAAGAGATTGATGGGGCTTGGCAAAACCAGCTTTTATTATTCTAAAGCTCAACCTGATGTAAAAGTGTATCACAATGCACTTTCACCTTTGAGCATTACAAGCCAAAATACTCCCAGTGCTGGTTGAGCAAGGGGCTTATTCGTTTTACTGCGGAGACCTTCTTGTGACCTCTTGGAGTTGGGTGGGGAAGGAGGAAAAATAGAAAGGCTTAATCCTCTGCTCAGTGGCAGCGGTGGCCAAGAAAGCAAATAGAATGCTAGGAATCGTTAGGAAAGGACTGGCGAATAAAACACAGAATATCAAAATGCCACTGTATTGCACTATGGTGTAACTGTACCTTGAGTATTGAGAGATATAGCGGAATTAGAAAAGATGCAGAGAAGGGCGACCAAAATGATAAAGGGAATGAAAAAATTCTCCTATGAGGAAAGGCTAAAGAGGTTAGGATTCTTCAGCTTGGAGATATGGTTTATAAAATAAAGGTGGCGTGGAATGGGTAAACATAAATCTATTGCTTATTCTTTCAATATGCACAAAGATTAGGGAACTTGAAATGAAGTTACTAGGTAAAATATTTAAGACAAGTAGGAGAAAATATTTTTTTACTCAAAGGGTAATTAAACTGTGGAATTCGTTGTTGGAGGAAGTGTTAAAAGCTATGGGGCAGATTTTCAAAGACCTACGCGCGTAAATCCAGGAGGATTAACACGCGTAGGGGGGTTATGCATGCCGGGCCTATTTTCAAAAGGCCTGGCAGTGCTGAAGTAAATTGTGGAATAAAAGAAAGAAAGAAGAAAAGGTAGGGGGGAATGGGAGGGGGAGGTAGGGGAAGGGGAAGGGAAGGTGGGGCGGGGCGGTAGGGAAGTTTCCTCCGAGGCCTTTCCAATTTCGGAGTGGCCTGTGAGGGAACAGGGGAAGGCTGCGCGGCTCGGCGTGCGCAAGGTGCACAATTGTGCACCCCCCTTGCGCGCACCGTCCCCTGATTTTATAACTTGAGCACAGCTGTGTGTGCATGTTATAAAATTGGGCATACATTTGTGTGTGCCGGGTTGCGCGCACAAACAGACGCCCACGCGTATGTTTTAAAATCTGCCCCTACTAGTGTAGCTGGTTTAAAAAAAGGTTTGGACAAGTTCCTGGAACAAAAGTCCATAAACCATTATTGAAGTGGGCGGGGAAATCTACTACTTATCCTTGGGATTAGCAGCATTGAAACTTTTGGGATCCTGCCAGATTCTTGTGACTTAGATTGACCCCTGCTGGAAACAGGATATTGGGCTTGATGGATCTTTGGTCGGCCTCAGTATGTCAAATTTGATGCTCTTGTATTCTTATGAAAGAGGTTTTCATAAAGTCACCAAAAATATTATGTTCTTGTCTATAATAGGGATTATTGGGGTGTCCTATACCTTGGGTAAAGAATGTGTATTTCTGCTGGTCAGTAAAGTTAGGGGACAGATGGAAGATAATATTATCTTCTAAATATTTATCAACAGAGATTTATTTATTTAATTGCTTTTATATACCGACATTCATTGGAGTACATCAAATTGGTTCACATTATAACAGTTGGAATAGTATGACAGGGGGGTCTTACTATTGATACATTATAACATTAAACAACATTAAGGAATGAACATTGAACATTCAACTTTAAAACTTAGGCTAAGGTGCCTTATAACGAATACAATATAGCATATAACCATTCTAACATGAGATAGATATTTATGATTTCAGTTTCTATTTACTGACATAACTATATATAACTTTATAATCATTATTTATTTAGCTACCGATACTGATAGAGAAAGCAAAAGTGTAAGAAAAAGAGAGTGATAAAAATGTTTTACTGATGGTGACCTATGTAGATAGAAATCCTTCATCTACTCATCCATTGAGAGAAATAGTCAAACAATTTACTTTTGATTGGAATAAGCAAAAAAAGGCATTGTTTTACTTTGTTTGCTGATTTCTACTTTTGCAAATTTAAGTGGATCAATACAACTATACGTTCATTCTACTGAGAAGGATGGAGGATGTTAGTGTAACAGTCCTGTGACACTTGGGGACCAGGTTCTATTGACCTTTCCACCACACACTTGTAACCTTGACTAGATCTTTTAGGGCTTGATTTACATAGATACAGAATGGGACAAGAACCCTTTAGTGAATCAGGTTCTTAATGTCCCATTCATATTTTATTTTCTCATGTTAATACTAAAGATACCAGTTTCTGCAACATAATGTGTTAACTCATTCCAATGAGACTAAAAAGATGCAAAGATGGCAAATACTAGCAACTTACCCGTTGCCCATTAACTGCACACTGGGGATGCTCTCATATACTCTATTGCACACTTTTGTTTTCCGTCTACAATCTCTTTCATCTGAATTGTCCCAACACTCATTTTCTCCATTGCATTCCAAGTTCTTTGGAATGCAACGACCTGTTTCAGAGATATAAGAGTTGGAAAAATGACATGTTCTATAAATATTTCCAAAATATACGTTATATTGTACATGGATGAAAAGTATGTTGAAAGCAGCATTGCAAAACAGTAGTCAGAATAAGAAGGAAGCACTATTTTTTTTTAGCAACAGCTGTTTCCTTCTGCTCCTTTGTTACCTCCAGTTCAACTGGATCCAGATCTGAAATATGATATCATGACCCTTCATTTGCAACTACCCATTAATTATTTTCTCCTATTTATATCCTCTCCCAATTTATATTTTTTTTATTTTTTATTTATCATCTTATACCATTTTAACACAAGCAGTACTTGTTACAGAAAAAACAGGAATTTCATCCACAAAATCTAGACATAAGAACATAAGAAATTGCCATGCTGGGTCAGACCAAGGGTCCCTCAAGCCCAGCATCCTGTTTCCAACAGAGGCCAAAAACCAGGCCACAAGAACCTGGCAATTACCCAGACACTAAGAAGATCCCATGCTACTGATGCAATTAATAGCAGTGGCTATTCCCCAAGTAAAATTGATTAATAGCCATTAATGGACTTCTCCTCCAAGAACTTATCCAAACCTTTTTTGAACCCAGCTACACTAACTGCACTAACCACATCCTCTGGCAACAAATTCCAGAGCTTTACTGTGTGTTGAGTGAAAAAGAATTTTCTCCGATTAGTCTTAAATGTGTTACTTGCTAACTTCATGGAATGCCCCCTAGTCCTTCTATTATTCGAAAGTGTAAATAACCGAGTCACATCTACTCGTTCAAGACCTCTCATGATCTTAAAGACCGCTATCATATCCCCCCTCAGCCATCTTTTATCCAAGCTGAACAGCCCTAACCTCTTCAGCCTTTCCTCATAGGGGAGCTGTTCCATCCCCTTTATCATTTTGGTTGCCCTTCTCTGTACCTTCTCCATCGCAACTATATCTGTTATGGTCTCCTCTTTCTCGCCATATGTGCTTTTCTATGTGTGGCTCCCGGTTAGAAACAGTGCAAGGTATTAGGCATTCTAGATTAAACTTGCAGCCTTGGACCTCTCCACACAATTAAAAAGGATGCATTTATAATAGATTGTACATGAAAAAGGACATTCAAAGTACACTCTTCTGAGGTCAAAATATCACTTAAAATGGCATTTTTGAAATTATAATTACATACACATCTGTGGTGCCAACTAGAAACCCAGCAAAAAAAAAGAAAAAAAGACACTTGGAACCCCTATGGCAGGGCTTCCCAAACCTGTCCTGGGGACCACACAGCCAGTCGGGTTTTCAGGATACCCACAATGAATATGCATGAGATAAATTTGCATACACCGAGTTTCCATGGATATGCAAATGTATCTCATGCATATTCATTATGGATATCCTGAAAACCCGACTGGCTGTGGGGTCCCCAGGACAGGTTTGAGAAGGCCTGCCCTATGGTATTTAAGCCTACTGTAACATGTGTTGGGTGTGGGCTTGGCCCTCAGAAAACCTTGGAAGCTTGGAACAAGACGGACCTCGGCCTTGAACTAGGCTGAAGACTTGAACAAGAAAGGAAGCTCGGAAGCTCAGATGAGTCGAAGACATGTGGAGCTTGGGACTCAGACAAGACAAGGACATGTGGAGATTCAGATGAGATGAGGAGGCTTGGTACTTGGAAGCTTAGACGAGACGAAAACACTTGGTACTTGGAAGCTCAGACAAGATGAGGACATGAGGGAACTTAGAACTCAGGCTAGACGAGGACGTGAGGAAACTTGGAACTCGGGCTAGACGAGGACATGAGGAAACTTGGAACTTGGAACTCAGATGAAACAAGGACAAAGGTTGCTTGGAACTCAGATGAGATGAAGACATGGGGTGACTTGAAACTCAGATGTAAGAAACTCAGATGTAGATTGAAGATCAGAAGTAGATTCTGGAGAGGAATCTACTTCTGATCTTCAAGGCAAGGATTCCAGATACTCCAATGAGGATTTGGAACTTGGGAAGACTCAGGTGAGGATAAGGACTCAGGATACTCGGAGACTTAGACAGGGCGCCCTACACAGCCGGCGTGGACTGGTCACGGACCACCCTGTCCCATGCCGCGCCCTACCTGAAAAATCTGGTTGTAGACCCCGTGGAGAGTGGAACAAGCACAGGACTGAGGCTCAAGGCAAAGAAGGAATCCGGGCAGTGCTCGAAGATAGATCCAACCGGTAGAGGGCTCCAGCCACCAAATTCAGACACTGGATAGAAACAGATTTACTCTTAGGAAGGTCAGCTGAAGACGAGGACCGGGGCAAGGCAAAGCTGAACCCGGAGCTTGAGGACTGACTGTACTTCAGGATTAGGGCTCGGGACATCAGGGCTGGAATTTAGGACATCGAAAATGAATGGACAGCAGTACCTCGGGACATCAGGGCATCTACGACATCTGGACATCAGGGGACTTCAAGAGAGGAGGATCATAGGGAGATGGTGGAAGCAGCGGCGATGGTGGCAGCTTCACCCCGCGAAGAAGAGAATCGGTGGCAGTCTCTGAGCCGCGAAGAGGAGCGATGGCCCCAGCCCAGAGAAAGATGGGCGTTGGCAGCCTCCAGGGCGCAAAGGTGTACAGAATGGTGCTCAGGCCACGAAGCAGGAAGGCAGTGGTTCCGGGCCACGAGGAGAAACAGTAACAGCGACGGTGAAGTTGGCAGTGGCCTCCAGGCCGGGCCGGATGGTGTTGGGATGCTGGCAGGAACGAGGTGAGAAGCTGAGATTAGCTCACAAGCAGGATCATAACAACATGCAGACAAAAACTGAACTGGAAACCAAAAGCCAAAACTTGTATGCAGAGTAAATATAGAAAAACCAAACATCATCAGTCCTCATAAAATATCAAACAATAAAATAAAGAAATATAAAATATCAATCATAATTAGAAAACCATATAAATCAAGTAGAATAACATCCAATAATTAAGACCTCATATATATATATATTTTTAAATTAATCAACACCAATAAAATATTTCAAATCAGCAGACACATCAAACAACCCTCAATAATTAAAACTAATAAGGCTTTTAAAAATCCCCCACTCTCCATATCAGGTAGCTTTTGATTTCCACTCATCTTGAGATTCTCGAGGATTCGTGGGGGGAGAGGAGAGCACACAAACTTTCTTTTCTGTCATATAAGCACATGGTCACTCACACACATCCAGCCACCCATGCACTTACTCTCTTTTTCACAGATACCCATGCACTCAATTTCTTTCTCACAGACACTCAGCCAAACATGCACTCAATTTCTTTCTCACAGACACTCAGCCAAACATGCACTCAATTTCTTTCTCACAGACACCCAGCCACCCATGCACTCACCCTCTTTGTCAGAGCCTCCCAGCCACCCATGCACTCACTCTCTTTCTCACAGACACAGAAACTCACCCATGCCCTCTCTCTGGCACACACCCATGCGCTCTTTCTTGCATATAGAAATTCAATCTGGGCTCCTCCTTTTCTTTGGGCTGCCAGCAGGTTGGGGTGCGTCCGATGTCTCAGTGGAGCCTTTACTTTCTTCTAGCCAATAGCCCTGCAGGCACCAAGCTTCTTTTGTTTCTTAGGTCGCCGGCAGGTAAGGAACGCCAATGGGGCTGCATCCCAATGGGGTTGAACTTTGTTTCAGGCTGATGTGCTTGTGTGGCCTTTCCTCTTCTTTGAAATGGGGGACTGCCGACAGCTTTGTGGGGTCTTTTACTTTCTTCTGGCCAACAGTGACAGCAGGCCTCTTTATTCTTCAGGCCTCTGATGGCCCTGCAGGACTTCTTTTCTTCGGGCCAATAGCCTTGTCAGCGCTAGGCCTGGTTTTTTTTTTTTTTTTTTTGTCTTCGTTCTGATGGCGCTGAGGGGCCTCTCCTTTTCCTTTGTCTGATGGAGGGCAGCCAAATGCACCACCAGCCAGAGCATGCCTGCAGCAGCAAAAAGAAGCCCTGGGCACAGAAAGCAAAGAGGGCACAGGAATGGACTACCCTGCTACCCTCTCCCCACCAGTCCCGACGTGAAACTCCCTCTACTGCCAGGGAAGACCAGACAGTGCCTTCACCACCTCTCCCATCAACTGGGGGGGAAAAAACCATAGCAGATAAAAATTAAGAAATCTCAGAGGGCTAAAATCCGGACTATTTCTGGACATTTTAGCCCTACTTTTGGTTCTGGACATGAAAGCATAAATCTGTACAGTCCAGAAGAAATCCGTACAGCTGGCAACCCTACACCAGTCTGGCCTAAGAGCAGTGTTTTAAAGAAACCTTACTAAGAACATGAGCTTCTTTAGCAAATAGACCAAGAAATCCATCTTCAGATTTGTAGTTTACTTCAGATTCTAATCATCCATAGCTCACAAGGCTCATTTAATACTTTTTGAATTAGACAGCTCAGCAGTGTTATGACATTAATCATTGCTCAAGCTGCTTTGCTGGTTAGTACATCACTTAGAGTGCCAAAGCACCTGAGATTTTGTTCCAGCATAGGTATGTGACCTGACTGACCAGTCCCAATGTAGACATTCCCAAATATTTTTCAATATTGTTGTCAGGAACTTTCTTCAGAAGGCAGATTCCCTTTTTTTTCCCAAGAAATCATTAACATTTCATCCTTCTAAATAATTATCTTAATTCAATTAACTTCTGTGAGGGATGAAGACAGCCCCTCTTCCACCCACTAAACCTTTCTGTAGTTGCTAGCATGCAGAGTTTCATGTTATGAATAAATGATTGTCTCAATCTGTAAAGCGATTCATAAATGCTGTTAAATAAATACATATTGTTGCTCAAGGTGGGGTGTATATTAGTACATATTCATCCTAGTTTGGAAATGTTAGATTCAACTGCTAGATGGCAGCCAAGTATACTTTAGCTGAGATCATCCTGTAACTGAATAGTTTGGGAGAACACTCTCTGTGCTCTGTGGGACCTATGTACTATGAGGTCAATATTCAGCATCATGGCAACTGGACAATTTATCTGGCTAAAATTAGCTGGAATAACTTTTATAGATATTTGTCAAAGTGCTACCAATTATGCACTCAGCTACTGATAGCCAAGTAAATTCTTAATTAGTCAAATAAACTTAGCCAGCTAACTTTAGAACTTCTCTGTGGCATAACCAGACTTAGGGGGTCATTTTCTAAAGCTATCGCACGAGTGCAATAGGTAGCTCGGGGCAAGGCGGCCCTGGAAGAGGAGGAGTCGGAGGTGGCACCGGGATAGACTGCATTGATTTCCTAGACAGCGAAAGGTACGCATGCCTTTCGCTGTCTTTTTCATGCCGAATAACTACACCTTTTATGGTGTAGTTATTCGACGCGATGCCGGCAGCGAAGGACCGCCGCCCCCCCGTTTCACCCCCCTGCCCCCCATTACTGCTGGGATTCAAAGAGCCCGGCAGTATTAGTAAATCCAGCCTTTAGCTAGATAACTTATCTAATTAACTCTGAATATTGGAATTAGATGAATAAGTTATCTGACTAAATGAACTCCACCCTCAAATGCCTCCAGAACGCCACCAACTAATGCAGTTAATTTTTATCCAGCTAAACAGCCAGATAAATTGGAGGTGGTCAAAACAGCAAGAAATTTAAAACCCGTGATTTGTCTGGCTGAGTCTTGAACTTAGCTGGACAAACCATATGAATATTGATCCATGTAAGAGCATTAAATGAATACACACTTACTCTTGTTAGCTCACATGCTAATTAATGTTCTATATACAAAGCCCCCCAGCTGCCTAAAAAATATGCTGGGTTTAACTCATATGCCAGTGCAATAACTGTTAATACACCAGAATATACTCATTAATTATTAGCACGCTATGTACTAAAGTCCCCTGAGCAGAGTTTTGGTGCACTCTTACAGTGCTTTGAATTTTCTTTCTGTAAGGGGCAGCAAAAAACTATCAGTATGCTATCAGTTTGCTATTGGAGGGAAGCCAAGTACTTGACCTCCCCCCAACAACATATTGTACTTACAAACTTCCTCGAACCTACTTCCTAGTCCTAATTAACAATAAAGTCACTCATCACCCCATGATCTCCTCCATTCCTTGATGAAACAAGAGTCATCCTCACTCCCCAAACCTCTCCCACTCTCTTATTCAGCCAAAAATCAAGCTCCCATTCCCTGATCCTCCAACCGCTGGTTCAACAAAAAAATCAACCCCCATCTTTGATTCCCCTGGCACCTCTCTCCTCCCCATTCATTCCTGGGCACCCCCATAAACGTCAATGCCAAACCAGTAGGACACATTTTTACTGCCTACTAGCCAGGTGTGTAATGTTGATCTTGTATCACCTATCAAGAGTCTCATGTATGGAGATTGGGGTCTGGGAGTAACCTCACTGTTGAATCAGGAGGAGGTAGTATGCAGTGAGTTTATTGCTGATTCTATGAGGTTGAACTTTAGTTGAACTGAAGGGAAGGAAAGTGACTTTATTTTTGAACTGAGGAATGGGAAGGAGGATTGGATGTTTATTAAAATTTTGGGGGATTCTACAAAGGGTCTCTATACACTGATATTACCACTATACATACGGGCGGATTTTAAAAGCCCTGCTCGCATAAATCCGCCCGGATTTACGCAAGCAGGGCCCTCGCGCGCCGGCGCGCCTATTTTGCTTAGGCCGCTGGCATGCGCAGAGCCCCGGGATGCGAGTAGGTCCCGGGGTTTTTTGAAGGGGGCGTGTCGGGGGCGGGGCCGGATGACGCAGCATTTCGGGGGCGGGACTCGGCGTTTCGTGGGCGTGGTGCCGGCCTGGGGGCGTGGTCCAGGCCTCCGGACCAGCCCCCGGGTCGGATGACGGCGCGCCAGCAGTCCGCTGGCACGCGTAGATTTACGTCTGCTTCTAGCAGGCGTAAATCTAGGGACAAAGGTAAGGGGGGGGGGTTTAGATAGGGCCGGGGGGGTGGGTTAGGTAGGGGAAGGGAGGGGAAGGTGAGGGGAGGGCGAAAGAAAGTTCCCTCCGAGGCCGCTCCGATTTTGGAGCGGCCTCGGAGGGAACGGAGACAGGCTGCACGGCTCGGCGCGCGCAGGCTGCCCAAAATCGGCAGCCTTGCGCTCGCCGATCCAGGATTTTATAAGATACGCGTGGCTATGCGCGTATCTTATAAAATCCAACGTACTTTTGTTTGCACCTGCTGCGCCAACAAAAGTACGCGATCGCGCTTTTTTTTAAAGTCTACCCCATAGTGTACAGGCTCTATTATTAGTGCACTTTTCTTAACACTATTCATAGTGCTCATGTGCTGTGCATATCATTGTTTTTTTTTTAGTCAAAGTAAAGCAATGTTTTAATGTACATGCTAAAAAATGTGCATCAATTTTCTTTTACTACACTCTTAGAACTTAAGCTCTAATGTAAGAAACATATGTAGATCTTAGCCCCTGAATAAACCTGCATTAATTATAACTCTTCTTGTCTGGTTGCATGGGGACAAGAGGGAGAGACTGAAGTAGCAATCTAGAGATTTGGGGTACTATCCAATAGAAACTAGTATGAGCCCAAGGAGGAGGCTCATGCTGAGGCTGTCTGGCTAAGCACTGGAACACAAGAAGAACTTTCCCAAGACCCAACAGTACCCCAGCTCATTGGTTGAGAAACACTACCATAGGGAAAAGGCGGGATAGAGGAGATATGATAAGAGATATTTAAATACCTTCAAATTATCAGTGCTCAGAAGTAAACATATAACATAGTAACATAGTATGACGGCCTTTTTCTATGCAGCCCAGTATCCCTCAGCCTTAGTCACTACCTTATCACATTGATTCACCACTTTCAAATCATCACACACTATCACCCCAAGATCTCTCTTCGAGTCTGTGCAGATCAGTCTTTCACCCCCAAGATATATGCTCTTTCAGATTGCCATGCCCTAAATTCATGACTGCACTTCTTGGCATTGAATCCCAATTGCCAAACTTTTCACCACTTCTTGAATTTTTCTAGGTCACTTCTCATTCTCTCCTCGTTGTGTTCACTCTATTGTAGAGCTTAACGTCATCTGCAAAAGGACACATTTTACCTTCCAATTCCTTCACAATATCACTCACAAAGAAATTAAACTGAATCGGTCCCAGAACAGATCCTTGAGAAAATCTACAGATCGCACTTCTTTCTTTGGAATAGTTTCCATTTATCATTACTCGCTGGCATCTATCAATCAGCCAATTTGTACTCCATTCCACCACCTTGGGACCTACACCAAGGTTTCTCATTTTATTTATGAGCATTCTATGTGGGATTGTATCAAAAGCCTTGCTGAAATCCAATAAACCACCTCAATGGTCTTCCTTTATCCAATTCTCTAGTTGTGCAATCAAAAAATTCAATTAGATTTGTTTGACAGGACCTTTTGCTGATATAGCCAGTTGTCTCAGATTCTGTTACCCATTGGATTTGCAGATATTTGATTATCCTTTCCTTAATGAGTATCTTCATTTATTTTCCCACCACCAAGGTAAGCAAACCTGCCAGTAGTTTCCAGTGTTGCGCTGTGGATAGAAAGGAGCACCAGGGGGCGCTTCCCAGCATGGGACAAGATGCGTGCCCTACGGCGAGACGGTCCAAGTCTGGGAACTGGAGAATCGGGAACCTCTTACTGAACCTGCACGCCCAGGTGAGACCATCAGTGCAATGATGGTCTCTGAACCGTCCTCCGACCATTCCAAGCCCTTTCGGACTGCTGCTGGGAACGGCAAGGGCGGCAGGCAAGACAGAGGACAAGGGCGGACGGAGACATGGCACAGGACAAGACTCAGGGGAAGGAAGACGAAGACTCAGATGGGCATCTGGAACATGGATGAAGACACCAGGGCTGGAATGGAACATCAGGATATAGATGACAACAGGAGTGGATGGACATCACAATGAAGACAAGAGACCAGGAACAATGATGACAAGGGATCCCAAGATGAATAACAAGAATGTCAGCAGGAGCGGAGAGCAGGAGTCTGAAGAGGACAAGTTCCAGGGAGGCGAAGGCAAGGAAGAACTGATCTGAGAGTCCTTTTGTAGGCTGAAGAGGTGGATCCAGGAAATGAGGTCATCCAGGGCCCACTCCCTCACTGGCCCTTTAAAGCTGGTGAGGAGATGCGGCCCCACTCCTAAGGAGAGGAAGCAGGAGAGGTGCAGGACCCTGGATAGCGGTCCTGCTGAAGCAGCGAAGAGGAGGAGCTGTAGCAGGCCTGATGCTGAAGCAATAGCATCCTTCCACTCAAGGAGGTGGAGCAAGGCAGCGTCCTGCCACCGAGGAGCAGGCTCCAAGCCTGCCAAAGATGGCGTGGGCGGCGGCTCCATGCCACAAGGTAGACGCTGAAGTCCGTGGCTCCTGCCGCGATGAAATGATGTCAGGGGCGGCCTCCTGCCGCATGGGGAACCCCAGCACGGCTCCTGCCTTGCCAGGACGAAGTTGGCACAATGGCGGCCTCCGGGCCGCAAGAAAAGCAGGAAAGCAGCTCCAGGACGGCTTCTGTGCTGCGATGAAACAGCGGCGGCCTGGGCTGCGCAGGTAAGAGCCTGCTCGCGGCCTTGCCATGAGCAGGATCGCAACATCCAGCCTCCTCCATGTTGCCTCTTTTGTATAGTGGGACCTCAACTGCCTTTCTCTAGCCAGCAGAGGCACCTACATGTATGCCCACATGACTGTTTAAACGTTACTGTCTTAATATGGACACATACATTGATTTCTATAAGGTCCTTTCTGATGTTAGGGAATTTGAAGTTCTCATTTGCTTTCGTTTTGCGCATAAAGTGGAAAAAAACTTAGAGTCAGAACTGTTCCAGTCTTTTAAGATTATGTAGGAAGAGTGTAATTTTAATACTGCCTTTTCATTTTTTGAGGTATAGGAATTGGTTGGGCATTGGTTTGAACAATTTAATCAGTTCTTTCTTCTATATATTGTTATGTGAAGTTTGAATAAGAAGAAGTCTCTTTGGTTTACCTCGGAACTCAATGAGTTATGCAGAATGGTTTGCAGATTAGAGAAGGAATGGAGTAAAGATAGATTGGATGATAGTAAGAATGCCTATAAGTGTAAATTGAGCCATTATAATGTAGAGATAAAAAGGGCAAAGGAGAATTTTTATAAATCCCAAATTGCCTCTGCTCTGATTTTAAATGTATGGGTAAGCAGGTAGTTTCTAGAATGGACGCTAAAGTCTTTACATTCTTCATGTGATCCAGTTCCTTTTGGTTTGCTTGTCAATCTCTCTTCTCAAATCAAATGTATCCCATCATTATGAATATAATTAATAAATCCTTAACTGCAGGAATAATCCCAAAAGATTTTAAGAAGGTGGTGGTGCAACCAATCAAAAAGGACAACTCAGCTTCTAGTGCAATACTCACAAACTTTTGTTCTATATCCAATTTACCTAGTGTGGAAAGCTCTTAGAAAAATGGGTCCTGCTACAGTTATATGAGTATTTGGAAAGCAATAATGTGCTGGATACACATCAATTGCACTTAGGCAAGGTTGTGGTACAGAATGTCTGTTGGTCTCGTTATTGAACCATGTACTTTGTAAACTAGATAGAGGTCATTCTATGTTATTGGTCCAATTTGATATAGCCTCTGCATTTGACTCAGTGAACCATTCTATCATTATTATTCAACTTAGTTTTATTAGTCTTTCATTGGTGGTTCTGGCTTGATTTTGATCTTTCATATCTGAACATTTCTATCGGATTTCTAGAGGTTCAAATTACTCTTCTTTGCAGGTGATGTCTTCTGGGGTTCCACAGGGATCTATGTTATCATCGGTACTTTTTAATGTTTACCTTCATTCATTGGGATCTCTCTTTCATGCCCTTGGGGTGGCCTATTTGATTTATGCTGATGATCTTCAATTCATTCTTCCTTATACATCAGCTAGTTCTCTAGCAAAGTAGATGTTTAAGGATTGTATGACCACAATCCAGTCCTAGTTATTTCAACACACTGGTTTTGAATGTTCAAAAGATTAGTATCCTATATATTAGTTGTAAGTCATCTGTTGAGAACAAAGAGAGAAAATTTGGTGATACAATCATTCCAATAGTGACTGAGACTAGAAATCTTGGAATACAATTGGACTTCGGGCTAACAATGAAATCCCATATTGCATCAGTAATAAGATCTGCACTTTTCAAATGGTTCACCCTCTTAAATTATTGTTGCCCTCATGGATTTCTGCTTGGTAGTTAAAACTTTGGTGCTTTCCAAGATAGATTATTATAATGCTCTTTTTATTGGATTACCTAAAAATCTCCTTCAGGTATTGCAGCTAATACAAAAATGGAGCAGCTAGGGTAATTACAAGGGCAAAATACACTGATCATATATCCCTGGTGTTATGTTCTTTGCACTGGCTTCCTACTGAGGAAAGAGTTTTAACGTTCTTACACTGGTATTTAAATCTTTACATTTTGAGCGATATTGTCCAACTGGATATTTGCATTTGGAGGGTCAACTTTATCTTAAAGAGACTTGACGGTACTAGTTGTAAGTTACAACATACGAGGTCAAGGGCTTTTTCTCAAGTTGGCCAGCTCTCTGGAATAATCTGTCCCTTACTTTAAGATTGTATGAAGATTATACAATTTTTAGAAAACATCTCAAAGCCTTCTTTTATAAGCATTTTTATGAAGTCTGATTTGCAAGGTGTTTAACATATATTTGTTCTGTTATTTAATGTTTTTGTTTTTATACATTTGTGAATGTGTACTGTAATTTGCAATTATCAGTCTGTGATTGAATTGGTGGGCTATAAGCATTTTCAAATAAATAAATAAATGATCTGGAAAAGGGAGTGATAAGATTCACAGATGACACAAAATTATTCAAAGTTGTTAGATTACAAGCGAATTATGAGGAATTGCAAGAGGACCCTGCAAGAAATAGGGGATTGAGCACCTAAATGACAGATGAAATTTAATGTGGACATTTACAAAGTAATGCATTATAGAGAATAATAATCCACGCTATAGGTACACAGTGCTGGTTTCCATATTAGGTGTCATCACCAAGGGAAAGGATCTTGGAATCATTGTAGATGATATTTTGAAATCTAAAGGCCAGTGCATGGCTGTTGCGGCCCCGACCGCCTCCCCCACGATCGGGGCCGGGTCCACTTACCTCCATTCCGGACTGCGGAGAGGAACGCCAGGGTCCCGGCCTGGTGGGCCGCATGGCTGCGGCGTCTCCACGTGGAGAACACCGTCGAGCCCATCCATAGCTCCGCCCCCTCGCGTTGCCCCATGCGCGCGCACACGTGAGATCAGGCCATTTAAAGGTCTAGCACCCGGAAGTGCTGGACAGCCCCCTAGATGACGTCAGACACCGGCATTTAAGCCGGCATCTGACTCAGGAAGTTTGCCTTGCAACGAGGTCCCTCTCTGAGACTCTAGTTGCCGTCCTGTTCCTGTTTGCTCCTGGTTCCTGGTTCCTGGTCTTCCTGTGCCTGCTCCAGTTCCTGCTCCAGCTGACCCTCCTTCTGCTGACTTCCTGGTTCCTGACTCCGGCCTACTTCCGACGCTCCCTGCTCGCTGCCAGCCTCGACCTCGGACCTGTTTCTTATTCCGTCTGCTCCAGCCTCGTAAGTCCCAAGGGCCCAGGTCCCTACGGGCCCCTCCTGGGGGGATCCTGGGTCCCGGGTGAAGGCTTCCCAGATCCGCCGGCTTGAGACCGCCTAAGTCCCAGCGGTCCAGATCCCTATGGGCTCCTCCTGGGGGGATCTAGGATCTCCAGGGTGAAGCCGTCGCCAGGCCCGCAGCTGGATTCCGGCTCCCGGTCTGTCCAAAGGAACCCTCCTTTCATCAGGCCGGCCCAAGGGTCCACCGGTTCTCCCAGTCACAACAGTTTGCAAGGCCATGGACCCGGCGGAAGGACCTAGCCTGCAAGCCATTCCTGGGATGGCACAGCGACTGCAACAGCAGCAACACTGTCTTGATGTTCTTGCCGCTACCGTGGAGCGGCTGGCCACTCATCTAGAGGCAGCAACCCCGGAGTCACCGCCAGTACCACCTCCAGCTCCCGCCACGAATGTAATGGCAACCACCCAACTTCCTGCTCCAACATGCTATGCGGGGAACACTAAGGCTTGCCGTGGTTTCCTAAACCAGTGTTACGTCCGGTTTACCTTGCTGCCTGCTCAGTTTCCATCTGACTCCGTAAAGGTAGCTTACATCTTCTCTCTACTCGATGGGAGAGCGCTTGACTGGGCCTCTCCCATGTGGGAGCAACAGGACCCCTTTCTGCACAACCTCAAAGAGTTCGTCTTTAACTTCCGAAAAGCCTTCGATGATCCTGCATGCCAGTCTACAGCTACTTCTGAATTGTTGCAGTTAAAGCAAGGATCCCGGTCCGTGGCAGACTACGCCATCGAATTCCGCACCCTCGCCATGGAGGTGCGTTGGCGCGAGGATTGTCTGAGGGGTATATTTCTGGAGGGACTGGCAAGACATAACAAGAATGAACTGGCTGCCAGGGACATTCCTGATGATTTAAATGACCTCATGGATGTGGCTGGCTGGTAGGGATGTGAATCGTTTTTCAACGATTAAAATTATCGTCCGATAATGTTTATATCGTCTTAAATCGTTATAGAACACGATACAATAGAAATTCTAACGATTTATCGTTAAAAATCGTTAAATCGTGTTAGTGCGCACTAACTCCCCGTTAGTGCGCACTAACTCGATTTAGTGCGCACTAACTGAAAATGATACAAATAAACACTTTCCAGGTCACTGAAGGTCAGTTAGGAATGAATATGTGTTCCTATTGGCTGGCTGCCCTCTTATCTATTGATGTTACCAAGGTTACCACTGAGGTGATGGTTGGGGGGATGGGAAATGGAACTGGAAACTAACGAACACCAACAGAAAATGAAACAAAGTGTTCACACTTCCCAGGTCAGTAAAGGTCACTTAGGAATGAATATGTATGTATGTATTCCTATTGGCTGGCTGTGCTCTTATCTATTGATGTTACCAATATGGTTGGGGGGATGTGAAATGGAAACAGTTGGAAGCTTGACAAAAAAAGTAATGTAATGATCAGCACTCACGTGACTAGAACTTGTTTGTTTATTATTTTTGTTAGCAGGCACCTGAAATGCTAGTGCATGTTGAATTTGCCAATCACTGTGCATTTTAGAAAGGTGGTCCTGGCTGGAACTGTACACAGTTCAAATATATGTAATTGATTGTTGGTAAGTGTATTTTTTAAGTAGCCACACTGGCACCAGTATGTTTACTTTTCCTCCTACTTAACTCACTAGCTCAGCTTTGTAAGAAGGGCTTCTCTGCTTGTGTGTTGTTTTTGTTTGGTGTGAGGAGAGCAGAAACATCAGATCTTTATTCAATCTACTACAGTCATCTCTTACAGTGCCCTATCCCTATTAATACCAGGAGTGTTGTGATCTTCCTGCACACAGTGCCCTAACCCTGATACCAGTCTGAGACAGCTCCCTCCCTGCATTACTAGTGAGAGGCTGGCTTCACAGACAGGGGGGAGCTGTCTGACCCTCACTCCTGACTTCCCCCATGTCCCAGCTAGTGAATGGTGTGTGGGTGAGGGGGGGGGGGGGGGGAGGATGGTGAAGTCTGAGACAGCTCCCTCCCTGCATTACTAGTGAGAGGCTGGCTTCACAGACAGGGGGGAGCTGCCTGACCCTCACTCCTGACTTCCCCCATGTCCCAGCTAGTGAATGGTGTGTGGGTGAGAGGGGGGGGGGGAGGATGGTGAAGTCTGAGACAGCTCCCTCCCTGCATTACTAGTGAGAGGCTGGCTTCGCATACAGGGGGGAGCTGCCTGACCCTCACTCCTGACTTCCCCCATGTCCCAGCTAGTGAATGGTGTGTGGGTGAGGGGGGGGGGGGGGAGGATGGTGAAGTCTGAGACAGCTCCCTCCCTGCATTACTAGTGAGAGGCTGGCTTCGCAGACAGGGGGGAGCTGCCTGACCCTCACTCCTGACTTCCCCCATGTCCCAGCTAGTGAATGGTGTGTGGGTGAGGGGGGGGGGGGAGGATGGTGAAGTCTGAGACAGCTCCCTCCCTGCATTACTAGTGAGAGGCTGGCTTCACAGACAGGGGGGAGCTGCCTGGCCCTCACTCCTGACTTCCCCCATGTCCCAGCTAGTGAATGGTGTGTGGGTGAGGGGGGGGGGGGGGAGGATGGTGAAGTCTGAGACAGCTCCCTCCCTGCATTACTAGTGAGAGGCTGGCTTCACAGACAGGGGGGAGCTGCCTGACCCTCACTCCTGACTTCCCCCATGTCCCAGCTAGTGAATGGTGTGTGGGTGAGGGGGGGGGAGGATGGTGAAGTCTGAGACAGCTCCCTCCCTGCATTACTAGTGAGAGGCTGGCTTCACAGACAGGGGGGAGCTGCCTGTCCCTCACTCCTGACTTCCCCCATGTCCCAGCTAGTGAATGGTGTGTGGGTAAGGGGGGGGGGGGAGAGGATGGTGAAGTCTGAGACAGCTCCCTCCCTGCATTACTAGTGAGAGGCTGGCTTCACAGACAGGGGGGAGCTGCCTGACCTTCACTCCTCCGGGGTATTGTGATCTTCCTGCACACAGTGCCCTATCCCTGATACCAGGGGTGTTGTGATCTTCCTGCATGCAGTGCCCTATCCCTATTAATACCAGGAGTGTTGTGATCTTCCTGCATGCAGTGCCCTATCCCTATTAATACCAGGAGTGTTGTGATCTTCCTGCATGCAGTGCCCTATCCCTGATATCGGGATGTGTGCAAGAAGATCACAACACCCCCGGTATCAGGAATAGGGCACTGTGTGCAGGAAGATCACAACACCCCTGGTATTAGGGATAGGGCACTGTGTGCAGGAAGATCACAACACTCCTGGTATTAATAGGGATAGGGCACTGTGTGCAGGAAGATCACAATACCCCTGGTATCAGGGTTAGGGCACAAGTTCTAGTCACATTGACTGATCACATTACTTGTTTTGTCAAGCTACCAACTGTTTCCATTTCCCATCCCCCATATACTGTCAGTAGGAAACTTGGTAACATGAATAAATAAGAGGGCAGCCAATAGGAATACATATTCATTCCTAAACTGACCTTAACTGAACTGAAAAGTGTCAAATTGTATCATTTTCAGTTAGTGCGCACTAACTCCCAGTTAGTGCGCACTAACTCCCGTTAGTGCGCACTAACTCGAGTTAGTGCGCACTAATCGGAAAAAACGATTTTTAACGATTTTTTAACTAAAAAATCGTGCCTAAGACGATTTTCTTGCCCTGGCATACGATTTCTATCGTTAAGACGATATGGAAAACGATTCACATCCCTACTGGCTGGATTGACTGGAGACTTCAGCAACGGGCAAAGGAAGGGTGCCCGCCGCGCAGGCCCGTAACACTTACCCCAGCACCCTCCAGACCAACGACTTCCACGGGCAAGCCAAGAACACCACCCGCAGCTTCTCCATCCGACGAGCCTATGCAAATAGGTCGCGCTCCTCTGACTGCAGAGGAGAGAAGGAGACGCCGCACGCTCGGGTTATGCCTTTTTCTGTGGCGAGAAGGGGCATTTTCTAGCACAGTGTAAAGAACGGTCGGAAAACGCCCGAGCCTAGGAAGTTCCGGGGAGCTACTCCTAGGTTGTGCTGGCTCAGCTCCTCAATGTACAATCCCAGTGACCATTAAATACCTTGGAGGGTATTTTCTTACTTTGGCCTTCATAGACTCTGGGGCGGAGGGGAACTTCATTGTAGCAGACTTAGTGCACCAATTACGTCTATCTACCATACCACGATGCCCTCTGCTACGTGTCACGTCTATTCGAGGCACTATGCTTCCCAGGACCATATCGGAGTCCACGACCCCCTTGACACTCCAAATGGGAGTCCTCCATTCCGAAGAAATATCCTTTTTAGTGCTGGAGAAGGCCGTGCATCCCCTGGTGCTAGGATTACCCTGGCTACAACGTCACTCCCCAGTAATCAAGTGGGATACCCTCCAACTGGCACAGTAGAGTCCCTTCTGTTTCTCCCATTGCCTCAAGATTCCATGACCCCATCAAGTAGCCTTGCTTAGCACTTCGGTACTACTGTCTGCACCTTACAAAGACTTCGCCGAAGTATTCTCCAAGGAAAAGGCGGAGATTGTGCCTGGCAGCAAGTCTATAGCGCAGTCGAAAGGCCGGTGTTGAGGAAGAATCTCCGCCTTTTCCTTGGAGAATACTTCGGCGAAGTCTTTGTAAGGTGCAGACAGTAGTACCGAAGTGCTAAGCAAGGGTTCATTTATCAAAGGTTTATCGCACGCGATATGGCCGTATCGCGTGCGATAAACCTTTGATAAATGAACCCCCAAGTTAATAGAATGTTAAGTATTATTAGGAAAGGAATGGAAAATAAAACAGAGGGCTGTATCATAATGCCTCTATATCGATCTGTGGTGCAGTTCTAGTCACTTCATTTAAAAAAAGATATAGTGGAACTAGGAAAGAGGTGACCAAAATAATTTAGGGGATGGAATGACTCCCTCTATAGGGAAAGGTTAAATAGGTTAGGGCTCTTTAGCCTGGGGAAGAGACAACTGAAAGGAAATATGATTGAGGTCTATAAAATCTTGAGTGGAATGGAACAGGTAGGAAATGGTTATTTATCTTTTCAAATAGTACAAGGACTATGAGACATTCCTCAATTTGTTTTAAATGTGCTACTTATTACTTCATGGAAAGTATTTTTCACTCAGCTCATAATTAAACTATGTAATTTGTTGCCAGAATAGGTGGTGAAATCAGTTAACGTAGCTGGTTTTAGAAAGAATTTAGCAATTTCCTGGAATGATCTATAAACAATTATTAGCCATGTAGGGATGGGAAAGTCACTATTTATCTTTAGTTATTAGAAGGAAAGATTGGGTCTAGTCTTTGGGATTCTGCCAGGTTCCTGTAACCTGGATTCACCACTGTCAGAGACAGGATGCTGGGTTAATAGATCTTTGGTATGATATAGGATGATATTTCTTATGTTTCTTATGTTTCTTATGTTTCAATGGAAAGGAGGATCAAAGTTAAAAGTGAAAGAAGGTAAACTCAGGAGTAATCTAAGGAAATATTTCTTTACTGAAGGGGTGGTAGATGCATGGAATAGCCTCTCAGACGAGGTAGTGGAGAGAAGGACAGTATCTGAACTTAAGAAAGCATGGGATAAACACAAGGGAACTCTGAGGGAATGGTAGGTGTTGTAGAGCTGAGCAGCTGGTGTGGATGAGCAGAATAGATGGACCGTATGGTCATTTTCTGCCATCACATTTCTGTGCTTCTAAGAGATTCATATTCAAAAGTATTTAGCTGGCTAACTTAGAAGTTACAATCAATCTAATAGAACCCTGCCGTCCTATCATTGCAATATTAAATCAAAATTTATTTTAAACACAATTTCATGAGATGCTTTTATTTTAAACTCACCAGCAATCTCTGGCTCTAATATACTTTAAAGTTTGAAAACATCTTTAGCACCATGAGAGATATGAATATTAGAGATAAAGTGGTACACTCACAATTGGAACATTGTATTCAACCAGTGGAAGTTTTTGGCCACTCGGTGTGTGGGTATTGCAGTTGGTGTCAGCATTCCATTGTTGGTAAAGAGTGGATTGAACCAGTAACAATCTATGCGATAATATGTCCTTACCCTAAGGTTTATGTAGGGCGCACTACACGACCCGTGAGAGTCAGACTGGGGGAACATAAATCACGTTTTAATACAGCAAGAATGACAGCACCGATGGTACAACATTTAATGGAAGCTGGACATGATTTTGCTCATATGAAGTGGACAATAATAGAACAATCCAACATGTCAATCCATGGTGGAGATCTTAATGTTAAACTTATCGTGAAGCCTTCTGGATTTATACTTTAAAGACCTCCTTTGCCAATGGGATGAATGAGGAACTTAATCTCGCTATGTTAATTTAATTGGAGGAGACATGGCATGAGTGATTGTAAATGGGGAGTTACTGATTGGTTGGATGTTATGGTGTGATCGCGGATAGGTTCAGTGGAGAAGCTCTGGTGACGTATAAATGACGTTTTACGCTAGGGATCAGCTGAAACGTCATCTGTTTGAAGATCAAAGACATGGCTAGAGAAGATGCTTTGAACAAATAAACAGCATGGAGAGAACCCGTTACACAATGATGCAGATTAACATCCCCTGAGGAAGGACGGTTTGTTTGAAACATGTACATGTCAAAAAAAATATGCTAAAGATTTTTTCAAACTTTAAAGTATATTAGAGCCAGAGATTGCTGGTGAATTTAAAATAAATCACAGCAGAAGAATGTGCGGCAATCAATTAAACTGGACAATAGCATTCGAATGAAGCATAAACAATTTAATAAGTGCACACATCAATAGTGCACAGAATTTAAATAGTAAACGTAAATACGTAGTTATACAAAGCCCCGACACGGCCGTGTTTCGCGTCAGGCTGTGTCAGGGGGATGAATTCCAAAGTTCTATAAAGACAAAATCCATACAGATATTGTACAGTGTGGCAGGCACAATGGTAACATTGGTAAAAATATATAGAAGTTAGAGATACACAAGGCACTGTAAAAAACAACAAACTAACTAACAACAAAGCAGTCTGAGGTACAGAAACAATCTGATAGCGTGTAGGCGAACCCTGTATGGATGGGGGGGGGGGGAAGGGGAAAGGGGGAAGGGGAAGGAATAAAGAAAAGAGGGAAGGGGAGGGGGGAAGGGGGAAGAAGGGGGGGAGAAGGAAAGAAAGGGGGAGAGAGGCAAGAAGAAAATAAGGGAAAGGCAAGGACGAGAAGGAACAAGGAAAAGAGGGAAACAAAGACAGATCAAGGAGAGTGTTAGAACAAGCGCAAAATTTCTGTATAGTACCTTAAGAGAGATAAGGGTGAAGCTCTGGTTGCAGCAAGAATCGCTAAATGTCAGACACTAAAACAGAAAACAGGCACAGGAAGCATTAAGGTATCATGTGTTGCCAAAGCTTCCAATATCTTATAAGATTGCACAGGCAGCAGAATTACCTTCATACATGAAGTTTAGTATTTACATTTTGTGCACTATTGATGTGTGCACTTATTAAATTGTTTATGCTTCATTCGAATGCTATTGTCCAGTTTAATTGATTGCCGCACATTCTTCTGCTGTGATTAACCTAAATGTGTGCGCCTTTAACTCCGCCCTTTATGTATACTTGCACCGAATTTAAAATAAAAACATCTCATGAAATTGTGTTTAAAATACATTTTGATTTAATATTGCAGTGATGGGATGGTAGGGTTCTATTAGATTGATTGTATATGTAGATCACTGTTAGTGGTGGAGTGAATAGGTGTAACTCAGAAGTTTGCCAGCTAAATGAATATTTGGGCACATGGCTAGCTAAATTCCAGTCAGCTAATAAATTAGGTGGCTAGAATTTAGCTGGATAAGTTAGGGGCATTCCAGGGGATAACTGGGAGGAGTTAAGTTAGCCGGCTAACTCCAATATTCAAAGTTAGCTGAATGGCTTAGCTGGCTAAGTCTGGTCAGGGCAAAGAGCAGTCCTTCTGAATATATCTCCAGAGATAGTCACACATTTATATGGCTAACTTTGCTATCTGGACTGTGTTTGAATATGGACCTCTAAGTTTCTATTATAATTACAAGATATTATAGTGCCTGAGTTTTCAACACATATTAGATCTTATATATCTGTATTCTTGGTTAACTAAAAAAAGAGAGCGAACAATCTTACCAGTATCGCATTTGAATTTATTCTTACAGTCAAACTCCTCTAGGTTGCAAAGCTTTGATGGAATACAACTGCGAGAATCTACCAGCTGCTCAGTACAGTCTTGCCCCCCAAACTGAGAGGGGCGCAGCAGCGAGCGGACGCGATACTGAAAAACAAAGCAGGGACATGCCTGAAGTGCCTTGCAGAGATAAGAACAGCTATGACATGTTTGTTAATGTCTATTATACATCTAATCCCAGTTATGGAGACTTTGGGCACTCACAAAGATTCTAGATTAACCCAGAAAAACATGGAAAGTTATAAAAAAGGGAGCAATTAGTTAAATTCTTTTTTAATATATTCTTTATTTTATCTTAAATCTGAACTGTAGTATCATACTGTGAGAATAAAACCATTGTATGGAAAATGACATAATGATGCAGTTTATTTTTTTGACTGTAATATATATATTTTTTATTTTATTGTATTTATTTCAAAGTTTTCATGACTCTGTAAACTAGGGTGCATTATAATAAATTAGTTAGAGGTACAATGATTCCATACTAATGAGAACTTACAATCTAACAAGGTAATTTTCAAAGGAAAATGTAAATGTAGCATATTATTATAGCAATTTTCAAAAGCCCATTTATCTGCATTAAGTGCACTTAATGTGGTTAAAACCTATTGACAATTCAATAGCATATATTGTAGCAATTTTCAAAAGCCTTTAAAGCTCCCACATTAAAGTGCACTTAACGTGGGAGTAATCCAGGACTTCAGGGCAAGACAGAGCAGATCTTCTGCCTGTACCAGCTAGGTACAGGCAGAAGCTAGGTACAAGGGCTCAACCTGCAGATTGAGCCCTTGGGTTCTGATGGCCAGCAAAACTAGGCTGTGGCTGGAGTTAAAGTGCAGGCTGTGCAGGACTGAAGGCTGAGGTTGAGCAGGACTGGAGGCTGAGGCTGAGCAAGGCTGAAGATTGAAACAAGACTGGGGTCAGAGACAAGGGCTGGATAAAAGGACATGACTAGACCAGAAAGGAACATGACCAGACAAGATGGACGAGGACAGGACTAGACAAATGAGAACACGGAATACAGATGCCCAAGGGCAGCAGGCTAGATAAAGGGCCAAAAAAGGTTCACAAGGCAAGACTAAGGAGAAGGCCTGAGACCCCACTAGGCAAGGCTAGAGCAGAAGACCATAAGGGAAGGCAAGGTTGGACAGAGTCAGAAGGCCTGGAGGCCACTACTTAATACACGGAAGAATAGGACCAAACAGGGAGCTGAGTAGACATGATGACAAGGCATTGGACTTTGCAAGAGGCAGGGTTAAATAGACTGGGCCCTGCTGAGTCATGGGATCATGGAGATTCTGACTAGAGCGAGAGCGGGTATGGATCCAAGGGGATCTCTGGTGGCAGGGAACATGCATAACAGGCAGAATCCTAACATCTGTGCTTTGAATGAAATATTCAAATTGGACTGCAGTGGGTCATTAACCAGTTCATCTCTTTCATTTAATCTTATTCAGAGATAGCAAAAGAAAAAACAATCAAAACCAATATTTCTTTTCATAGATGAGGTGCAGGAATTGACAGGGCGGAATTGGTTTGGCATGGCACATGTTTTGCAAACTGCAAATAATGAAAGAAAAATAGAAATGCATGGCTAAGGCAATTGTTGATTTAGAGTACTGCTTAGTAGGGATATGCAGAAGGAAAAAATTCATTTCGATTAGTTTTTTATTTCGCTAGGACCCAAATTCATTGCATTAGTTTCACAGGGGGAAAAACCAATTCGTTGATTAGTTTTATTTGTTTTTCGTTTTCCCATTAAAGTCAATGGGGGAAGTATTTGCAGACTATTTTTGGCTGCAGAATTGGGGTTTTCTTATCAATTCTGATGAAACTTCTGGGGAGCAATCATCAGAACGAGAAAAGAGCTCCAAGGTACAGACTGTGGCAAAATGGCACCAAAGTGGCATGAATAGCCTAAGGCTCTGTAAAGGGGCAAAGGGGTACCAGGAGTAGCAAGAGTGCTTTAACAGAGGTGCAATGCAAAGCAGCAGCGAGAGTGTCAAAAACACAACACAGCTTCAAAAGAGAGCACCGATAACAGTTGCATGAACCCTCGAAGGCAGCATGACAGGCAAAGTGGCAAGACAAGTGGCATCAATATCTTACAGCACAATGAAGGGGGAATATAGCAAGCAGAAAGAGTGTCAGAAAAAACCACAAGGCGCCGATAAAGGGACAAAGCAGCAGAAAGACTAGCATCAACACACTGAGGAACCAAGATAGTGGCAAGAATACCACAAGGAGAAGAGTGAGTAGTCTGGTGTAGGGCAGCAAGGCAGAGTGGCAGAAAGTTGATAGAGGAAAGACAGGCTGGCAGAGCTGAGGTAGTCAGGTCCCTATGGTTTTGATAGGGGCCAGACAGGCTGGCCCCGGGGAGAGTTCCCTTTCCTTTGTGCAGGAAAGGGCTCCCTAGAATGGGTTCACCCCAAGAGTGGGGTGTTTCCGTTGGCATCTATGAGCTCTCGCAGGTCTTTTAAAATCTGGAGGACATAGTAGATATACAAACGAGAATTTTGAAGGCCGAGACGGAGGAGGTTTCCATGTGAAGAGCGGTTCAACATGGGTCAGCAGGTGTTAAGAGATAGGCTGGCTACACCCGGGGAGAGTTCCCTTTCCTTTGTGCAGGAAAGGGCTCCCTGAAATGGGTTGGCCCCTAGAGTAGAGCATGAGCCTTCAAAGCGTGGTGAGTCGACGTGGAGGAGATTTCCATGTGAACAGCGGTTTTGGTTCAACATAGGCCATCGGGTACTAAGAGATAGGCTGGCTACACCCGGGGAGAGTTCTCTTTCCTTTGCGCAGGAAAGGGCTTCCTGAAATGGATTGGACCCTAAAGTGGAGCTCGAGCCTTCAAAGCATGGCGAGTCGATGTGGATGAGGTGTCCATGTGAACAGCAGTTCTGGTTCAACATGGGTAAACGGGTACTAAGAGATAGGCTGGCTACACCCAGGGAGAGTTCCCTTACCTTTGCACAGGAAAGGGCTCCCTAGAATGGGTTGGCCCCTAGAGTGGAGCACGAGCCTTCCAAGCGTGGTGAGTCGACATGGAGGAGGTTTCCATGTGAACAGCGTTTCAACATGGGTCGGCAGGCGTTAAGGAATAGGCTGGCTACACCCGGGGAGAGTTCCCTTTCCTTTCCACAGGAAAGGGATCCCTAGAATGGGTTGGCCCCTAGAGTGGAGCACAAGACTTTGAAGCATGGTGAGTCGACGTGGAGGAGGTTTCCAAGTGAACAGCGGTTCTGGATCAACATGGGTTAACGGGTACTAAGAGTTAGACTGGCTACACCCGGGGAGAGTTTCCTTTCCTTTGCGCATGAAAGGGCTCCTTAAAATGGGTTGGCCCCTAGAGTGGAGCATGAGCTTTCAAAGCATGATGAGTCGACATGGAGGAGGTTTCCATGTGAACAGCGTTTCAACATGGGTCGGCAGGCATTAAGAGATAGTCTGGCTACACCCGGGCACCTAAGAAAGATTTTGGCACCTAAGAAAGATTTAGGGAAAATGGCCCATATTATGAAGTTCATGAAAACTATTGAGCATATGAAATATGCAAGCTCCAAACATCTTAAGTCAGCTTTTTATGTTCTTACATTCCAAATGTTGCAAAACAGGAAAAAGAATATTCTGTAAAGAAGTGATGCGCAAATACATGAAACTGAAATTAGAAATACTAGAACTAAACTCAGACAGGCACAGTGTTTGAGGTCAGGCCCTTGTAGTGACATAAGAGATGAACAGTGGACAGACAGGCACAGCATTTGAGGTGAGGCCCTTGTAGTGTCATAAGGGCTGGACATTGGACAGACAGGCACAGCGGTTGAGGTCAGGTACATGTGCTGATTTTATCTGGAGCATATGAGGCAGTTGGAGCTGCTGCAAGGCTTTATATTGCTTTTATTCATCTTGCCATTTGTTGTTATTTTCTAGGGATGTGAATCGTTTTTCAACGATTAAAATTATCGTCCGATAATTTTAATATCGTCTTAAATCGTTATAGAACACAATACAATAGAAATTCTAACGATTTATCGTTAAAAATCGTTAAATCGTGTTAGTGCGCACTAACTCCAGTTAGTGCACACTAACAGAAAATGATACAAATTGACACTTTCCAGGTCAGTAAAGGTCAGTTAGGAATGAATATGTATTCCTATTGGCTGGCTGCCCTCTTATCTATTGATATTACCAAGGTTCCCACTGAGGTGATGGTTGAGGGGATGGGAAATGGAAATTCAGGAACACTAACAGAAAATGATACAATTTATTGACACTTTCCAGGTCAGTTAGGAATGAATATGTATTCCTATTGGCTGGCTGCCCTCTTATCTATTGATGTTACCAAGGTTCCAACTGAGGTGATGGTTGGGGGGATGGGAAATGGAAACTGTTGGTAGTTGACAAAAAAAGTAATGTGATCAGTAATATGACTAGACCTTGTGCCCTATTCCTGATACCAGGGGTGTTGTGATCTTCCTGCACTCAGTGCCCTAACCCTGATACCAGGGGTGTTGTGATCTTCCTGCACACAGTGCCCTAACCCTGACACCAGGGGTGTTGTGATCTTCCTGCACACAGTGCCCTATCCCTATTAATACCAGGAGTGTTGTGATCTTCCTGCACACAGTGCCCTAACCCTGATACCAGGGGTGTTGTGATCTTCCTGCACACAGTGCCCTAACCCTGATACCAGGGGTGTTGTGATCTTCCTGCATGAGGTGCCCTATCCCGCCTGCATTACTAGTGAGAGGCTGGCTTCACAGACAGGGGGAAGCTGCCTGACCCTCACTCCTGACTTCCCCCTTGTCCCAGCCAGTGAATGGTGTGTGGGTGAGGGGGAGGGGGGAGGATGGTGAAGTCTGAGACAGCTCCCTCCCTGCATTACTAGTGAGAGGCTGGCTTCAGAGACAGGGGGGAGCTGCCTGACCCTCACTCCTCCCCTCCCCCATGTCCCAGCCAGTGAATGGTGTGTGGGTGAGGGGGGGGGGGAGGATGGTGAAGGCTGAGACAGCTCCCTCCCTGCATTACTAGTGAGAGGCTGGCTTCACAGACAGGAGGGAGCTGCCTGACCCTCACTCCTCTGGGGTGTTGTGATCTTCCTGCACACAGTGCCCTATCCCTGATACCAGGGGTGTTGTGATCTTCCTGCATGCAGTGCCCTATCTCTATTAATACCAGGAGTGTTGTGATCTTCCTGCACACAGTGCTCTAGCCCTAATACCAGGGGTGTTGTGATCTTCCTGCACACAGTGCCCTAACCCTGACACCAGGGGTGTTGTGATCTTCCTGCACACAGTGCCCTAACCCTGATACCAGGGGTGATGTGATCTTCCTGCATGAGGTGCCCTATCCCGCCTGCATTACTAGTGAGAGGCTGGCTTCACAGACAGGGGGGAGCTGCCTGACCCTCACTCCTCTGGGGTGTTGTGATCTTCCTGCACACAGTGCCCTATCCCTGATACCAGGGGTGTTGTGATCTTCCTGCACACAGTGCCCTATCCCTGATACCAGGGGTGTTGTGATCTTCCTGCATGCAGTGCCCTATCTCTATTAATACCAGGAGTGTTGTGATCTTCCTGCACACAGTGCTCTAGCCCTAATACCAGGGGTGTTGTGATCTTCCTGCACACAGTGCCCTAACCCTGACACCAGGGGTGTTGTGATCTTCCTGCACACAGTGCCCTATCCCTATTAATACCAGGAGTGTTGTGATCTTCCTGCACACAGTGCCCTAACCCTGATACCAGGGGTGTTGTGATCTTCCTGCACACAGTGCCCTAACCCTGATACCAGGGGTGTTGTGATCTTCCTGCATGAGGTGCCCTATCCCGCCTGCATTACTAGTGAGAGGCTGGCTTCACAGACAGGGGGGAGCTGCCTGACCCTCACTCCTGACTTCCCCCATGTCCCAGCCAGTGAATGGTGTGTGGGTGAGGGAGGGGGGGGGAGGATGGTGAAGTCTGAGACAGCTCCCTCCCTGCATTACTAGTGAGAGGCTGGCTTCACAGACAGGGGGGAGCTTCCTGACCCTCACTCCTCCCCTCCCCCATGTCCCAGCCAGTGAATGGTGTGCGGGTGAGGGGGGGGAGGATGGTGAGGCTGAAACAGCTCCTTCCCTGCATTACTAGTGAGAGGCTGGCTTCACAGACAGGGGGGAGCTGCCTGACCCTCACTCCTCCCCTCCCCCATGTCCCAGCCAGTGAATGGTGTGTTGGTGAGGGGGGGGGGGGGGGAGGATGGTGAAGGCTGAGACAGCTCCCTCCCTGCATTACTAGTGAGAGGCTGGCTTCACAGACAGGGGGGAGCTGCCTGACCCTCACTCCTCTGGGGTGTTGTGATCTTCCTGCACACAGTGCTCTAGCCCTAATACCAGGGGTGTTGTGATCTTCCTGCACACAGTGCCCTATTCCTGATACCAGGAGTGTTGTGATCTTCCTGCACACAGTGCTCTAGCCCTAATACCAGGGGTGTTGTGATCTTCCTGCACACAGTGCCCTAACCCTGACACCAGGGGTGTTGTGATCTTCCTGCACACAGTGCCCTATCCCTATTAATACCAGGAGTGTTGTGATCTTCCTGCACACAGTGCCCTAACCCTGATACCAGGGGTGTTGTGATCTTCCTGCACACAGTGCCCTAACCCTGATACCAGGGGTGTTGTGATCTTCCTGCATGAGGTGCCCTATCCCGCCTGCATTACTAGTGAGAGGCTGGCTTCACAGACAGGGGGGAGCTGCCTGACCCTCACTCCTGACTTCCCCCATGTCCCAGCCAGTGAATGGTGTGTGGGTGAGGGAGGGGGGGGGAGGATGGTGAAGTCTGAGACAGCTCCCTCCCTGCATTACTAGTGAGAGGCTGGCTTCACAGACAGGGGGGAGCTTCCTGACCCTCACTCCTCCCCTCCCCCATGTCCCAGCCAGTGAATGGTGTGCGGGTGAGGGGGGGGAGGATGGTGAGGCTGAAACAGCTCCTTCCCTGCATTACTAGTGAGAGGCTGGCTTCACAGACAGGGGGGAGCTGCCTGACCCTCACTCCTCCCCTCCCCCATGTCCCAGCCAGTGAATGGTGTGTTGGTGAGGGGGGGGGGGGGGGGAGGATGGTGAAGGCTGAGACAGCTCCCTCCCTGCATTACTAGTGAGAGGCTGGCTTCACAGACAGGGGGGAGCTGCCTGACCCTCACTCCTCTGGGGTGTTGTGATCTTCCTGCACACAGTGCTCTAGCCCTAATACCAGGGGTGTTGTGATCTTCCTGCACACAGTGCCCTATTCCTGATACCAGGAGTGTTGTGATCTTCCTGCACGCAGTGCCCTATCCCTGATACCGGGATGTGTGCAAGAAGATCACAACACCCCTGGTATTAGGGATAGGACACTGTATGCAGGAAGATCACACCCCCGGTATCAGGGATATGGCACTGAGTGCAGGAAGATCACAACACTCCCGGTATCAGGGATATGGCACTGCATGCAGGAAGATCACAACACCCCCGGTATCAGGAATAGGGCACTGTGTGCAGGAAGATCACAACACTCCTGGTATTAATAGGGATAGGGCACCGTGTGCAGGAAGATCACAACACTCCTGGTATTAATAGGGATAGGGCACTGTGTGCAGGAAGATCACAACACCCCTGGTGTCAGGGTTAGGGCACTGTGTGCAGGAAGATCACAACACTCCTGGTATTAATAGGGATAGGGCACTGTGTGCAGGAAGATCACAACACTCCTGGTATTAATAGGGATAGGGCACTGTGTGCAGGAAGATCACAACACTCCTGGTATTAATAGGGATAGGGCACTGTGTGCAGGAAGATCACAACACCCCTGGTGTCAGGGTTAGGGCACTGTGTGCAGGAAGATCACAACACTCCTGGTATTAATAGGGATAGGGCACTGTGTGCAGGAAGATCACAACACCCCTGGTATCATGGTTAGGGCACTGGTGCAGGAAGATCACAACACTCCTGGTATTAATAGGGATAGGGCACTGTGTGCAGGAAGATCACAACACTCCTGGTATTAATAGGGATAGGGCATTGTGTGCAGGAAGATCACAACACTCCTGGTATTAATAGGGATAGGGCATTGTGTGCAGGAAGATCACAACACCCCTGGTGCCAGGGTTAGGGCACTGTGTGCAGGAAGATCACAACACCCCTGGTATCAGGGTTAGGGCACAAGTTCTAGTCACATTGACTGATCACATTACTTTTTTTGTCAAGCTACCAACTGTTTCCATTTCCCATCCCCCATATACTGTCAGTGGGAACCTTGGTAACATGAATAAATAAGAGGGCAGCCAATAGGAATACATATTCATTCCTAAACTGACCTTAACTGACCTGAAAAGTGTCAAATTGTATCATTTTCAGTTAGTGCGCACTAACTGGGAGTTAGTGCGCACTAATCGGAAAAAACGATTTTTAACGATTTTTTAACTAAAAAATCGTGCCAAACACGATTTTCTTCTCCTGACAAACGATTTCAATCGTTAAGACGATAGGGCACACAATTCACATCCCTATTATTTTGTATGTTTTTGTGGATCCTTGGGTGCTGTGGAGATGACCACGCCCACGAGGAGGAGCCCCGTGAGGAGCTACAGCACTGAGCTAGACTTAGATACACAAATACCAGTATTGAACTCTTTTATTATACAGCTTGAAGTAGCCACCAGGTGGCAGTTGTGAGTTGTAGTCTCAGGGACCTCGGCAGAGGGAGCCCTTCTCTCCTTGATGACGAGTCTGCTCACTTCTGTGAGTCTCCTGGTGCCTTGGGTTTCTGGTTCCTTCTTCTACTTGAACAATTCTTCGGTGTGTGACTTCAGACTGGCAAGCGGTGATTCTTCGGTGTGTGACTTCGAACTGGCAAGCGGCGACTCTCTGGTACTCGACCTCGGACTACTTTGACGGACCGTCTACCTTCAAGGGCCCACCTAAGTCCCAGTGGCCTGGGTCCCTATGGGTTCCTCCCGGGGGGGGGGGGGGGGGACCGCGGGCTTCCAGTGCAAAGATCCAGCTGGCCCTTGCACCGATTCCGCACCTCTTCAACCTCTCAAAGGTCCACCTAAGTCCCAGTGGCCCGGGTCCCTACGGGCTCCTCCTGGGGGGACCGTGGGTTTCCAGCGGCGAAGAACCGGCCAGCTCCTACTTCGATTCTGCCTCGCCACCCAACAGAAACCCAAGGAGCCATCTCCTCAGGTGGTACCAACTCTCCCTCGGCCCAAGTGTTCACATCTCTCCAGGTCATAACAGCAGTGCCTTGATGTACACTAGAACTGAGACCGCTGTAAGTGCACACCCCAAACTTTTAACTACAAAAGAGGCATACAGGGGATTTGCCTTAAAAGAGCACTGCTGTCCCAATATAAGTCTGGAAAACTGCCCACAGATGCACGGTGCAGTGCCTTGATGTACACTGCAACTGAGATCGCTGTATGTGCACACACCAAACTTTTAACTATAAAAGAGGCCTACTGGGGATTTGGCTTAAAAGAGCATTGCTGTTCCAATATATGTGAGTCTGGAAACTGCCCATAGATGCATGGTGCAGTGCCTTGATATACACTAGAACTGAGCCCGCTGTAAGTGCACACACCAAACGTTTAACTACAAAAGAGGCCTATGGGGGATTTGGCTTAAAAGAGCACTGCTGTCCCAATATATGCGAGTCTAGAAAACTGCCCACATATACACGGTACAGTGCCTTGATGTACACTGCAACGGAGACCGCTGTATGTGCACACACCAAACTTTTAACTACAAAAGAGGCCTACTGGAGATTTGGCTTAAAAGAGCACTGCTATCCCAATATATGTGAGTCCGGAAAATTGCCCACAGATGCAGTGCAGTGCCTTGATGTACACTACAACTGAGACTGCTCTGTGTGCACAAAAAAATGAAACAGCAGAGAAAAGACTTGACTGGAAGCCTGAGCAAGCACAATTCCTAGTGATGCTGCTTCTTGTTTGAAAATACCAACTCACACTATCTCCCAACCACACCCTGCCTGTGCCTGTAGCAACCTACCCCAGGGTGCTAAGATAAGCAGTAAAATGCCACTGCTGGCAGCTTGTCTCAGTGAGAGAGACAGAGAGACCTTCTGAGTTCAATTAAAAAAAAGTGAGGTAAAAAAAAGCCTGGTTGGCACTGCAGCAAAAGGGAACAAATATCTTTTTCAATGGAAAATTCTATCAAAGTAGCTAGCAATTGAATACAGATTTGAGACACTCAGACTAGCTCTGAGTAAATCCACCTCCCCGGACAACCCCCGCAAAGAAAGAGCATGGGACGCTGCGTGCTTAAGGTATAAATAGTACAGCGTCATCAGGAATAGCGTTACAGAGCACTGAGTGAGAGCGGCGATTGGCTGCATTAGAAAAATGCTTAGCTCTGATAGGTTGCATTCTCGTCTCCTTGCCAATCTGTCTGACCCACTCTATGACAGGGCTGTGAGTTCACTTATGACTCACAGGAAAGGGCTGGTTTTTGCTATGGATACTCCCACATGGCCTTCTCCTATTTCAAACGGCTGCTAAGAAATCACTGCGAACCAAAAGAATGAAACTAATATGCAATGTTTTATTCATGGGGGATCCCCATGCATTTCGCAAACCCACGAATCAAACGAACAGGGACTTGTGCATTGCAGATTGCACATTCGTTGAAAATGAATGCACATCTCTTCTGCTTAGCGAAGGCATGCATGTTTGTAGAAGCAGGTATGGTGAATGAATGCTTCTCTGTCTTTGTCTTTTATCTTTCTTTTATTTTTATCTGAACCATAAATATCTTGGGAGGTACATGTGTTTTACTCTTTGAGTTTAGTGAGATTTGTAGACTAGCAGGTCTAGAATGGAAAAAGCACTGAAAGCAGATGAAAGAATAATCTTTTGTAGCATATTCTGACAGTTAACTTCAGTGTCATTGGGAGCCGAGGTAATATATAAACAACTTGCATTGGGAAAATTTCTTCACATAATATATGTACTGTATAAATTCTTTAGGTCTTACTTGCTTTCTTATACAGGGGTCACAGTCTGACCAGGCCCCAAAGTCCCCGAGTTGACAGTTGATAGGACAGGCCTGCTCATTACATGCTTGTGATTCAAAGTTTGTGCATATTTTGTCACAATGGTTTTTCCAGTAGTAGTCATCAAATCTTATTTGTCTGAAATGAAAAACGAAAGCATTGATAGTGATTAATGCAATAATCCTAAACTATTGTGTTATTTACCAGGTACGGTGATTTGTGTCCGTAGCCAATATACAAGAGCAAATTGTCAAAAATGTCACGGACTTGAAGCAGTGATATTCTGTCTTTGCCATCCATGAGGCACTCTTGCAGATAGCTGAATATCAAAGCTAACTTCTTTTTTTAATTTGTTCACTGAGAAAGCCAGATCAAGAAAAACACCTGGTTTTCAACTGGGTCCTGGGGGCAGAGGAATGCAAAATGAGTTGCCCAAAGTCATGCAAATTGTCCATTGCAGAGGGAGATCTGAAACTCATTCCCCAGACTTGCAGATCGGTCCTCTAACACTTTTAGTAACTCCCCCATCTCTTGCTTTTAATTTTAAAATATGTATATTAACTACATTTAATTTTGGAATGTATAGTGTAAAAATTGTGTGGGGTAAAAGAGTCAGAACCAAGGCTCCTGAAGATTCACATGTGGTTCCTGAGCTAGAAGAGGTGAATCACTGACAAGAGAAATGAAAGAAAGAAAGAAAAATGTGTTTTCTGTCAGGAATCTATTGCTAAGGAAATAATTGGCTATTTTCATTGGGTCTTATTCAACCATCATGGAGCAATATTTCTGTGTTGCCTAGTCAGAGTGAATGAAAAATTCCTCCTCTTTTTTCTTCAGGGATAAAACCTCTATTATAGATTTGCCAAACAATCATACATGCCAAACATAAATCAGACAGGATATTAATCTTTGAAAGCACCTCACAGGGGGTTGCAGGCTCCTATCCTTTCTGGGAATGTTTTGTTAACTCTATTAAAATTATTTCAGCTTGTTTTAAACGGTTTCAGTTATAGCAATCTATATTATTATTTTAAGCAAAAAAAAAAGCACACACTGTTAACAGGATTATTTACTAGTTTAAGGTTTATTTATTTCATGCCTGCCATCAGGATATCAAAGCATGGTAGAAAAATACACATACATACATCAGCAATATATAATCTATCCAAACATAAATAAAATATATAATCAATCAATGAAAAAAAATAACAATAATTTTATTTATTTATTTAGACCTGGATTTTCTAAGGTTGCAAATCCTGCGGTAATGGGGAGCGGGAGGGGGGGGGGGGTGGGCTGGCTTTCGCACCTGATAGTGCCATCGTAAAAGGTGATGCTATTGGGCGCGAAACTGGCGGCGAAAAGGGTCCTTTCCTTTTCACCATCAGCAAAGTCGTTGTGGTGTCCGCCCCAACTCCTCCCCTCCGCCCCGACTCCACCCCAATTTAGCTATCACACTCGAAAAGTCCCTTTTCACATGCGAAAGCTTTGGAAAATGACCCCCTTAGTCATTTTATACACCATTCTTCCAAATAAAGTAAACAATTTTGTAAATAATGGTTTACAAAAATAATACCAAATACCAAAGTCCAAATTTTATATAATCTGAGGACCAAATATTACAACCAAACCACAATATGTCACTCAGTAGTATATATACTCAAATAATCTACCGCTCAAGTACACTTTTGTTATTTATTTTATTTTATATTTTTTATTTTTTGTTTAATTTTTGTAGGACCTTCAAATATTCAGAATGTCCACAACATGCTGTGTGTTTCTCACAAGTCCTATTTTATTTTAATACATCATTTCCTTTCTTCTTAAAAATCTGAAAATTTAAACATAACTTCAAAAACTTTTTCAAATTTTATTGAAGGTTCTTTTTTTTTTATTTTTGAAACTTTTACATTTTACAAGCAAGTCAAACAAACTTACTTTACAGGAAAATAGAAATGCTTTGTGACTTATATAAAGAAATTGAAACAGAAAAAATCTAATATCACATTATGATCATAACATATCTTGTGACAAAAACATTCCCCTTTCTGAAATCTGAAATAAACTTGGGGGCCCTTAAATACTGGAAGAAATCAAGGAAATCACCAAAGAAATTAGCTTTACGTAGACTAAGAGCCATCTTACTAATTGTGACCCAACTAAGGCTTTTCTCCAGAAGTAACAATTACTCTTCTTGCATTCAAGAAGGATTTTAGTTGTTCAGGATAAAAGAAAATATAACATTCTTTTGGTGTTTTTACTACACATTTGCAAGGATATTTAAGTATATATGAGAAACCAAGAGCAATAACTTGAGGTCTCATGGTTAGAAAACCCCGTCTCTTATCTTGGGTTGAGGGCGCAAAATCAGGAAAGATAAGTATCTTAGATCCTTTAAATTGAAGATCAATATTTTTAAAGTAACTTTTCATAATATCTGTAATGTCTTTCTCAATTATAAAGGAAACTAACAATGTGGCACATTCATAGTGTTCAAGTGTTGAATCTTCCAAAAATCTAGTTAAATTACCTTTATCTAATTCCAATGACTGATTTTGTTGTATTGCTCTGTTTCTAGCAGATATAGGTAAAAAATACAATTTATTAATTGATGGCATTTCACCTTCTTTGAATTTCAACACCTCCTTTAAATATTTTGTCAAAGTTATATAAGGTTGTTCCCCAATGATTTTGGGAAAATTTAGGAATCTTAAATTCATATGCCTTGAATGATTTTCTAAAAATTCCAACCTTCTTGTTACTACATTTAAGAACATAAGAAACTGCCATGCTGGGTCAGACCAAGGGTCCATCAAGCCCAGCATCCTGTTTCCAACAGTGGCCAATCCAGGCCATAAGAACCTGGCAAGTACCCAAAAACTAAGTCTATTCCATGTAACCATTGCTAATGGCAGTGGCTATTCTCTAAGTGAACTTAATAGCAGGTAATGGACTTCTCCTCCAAGAACTTATCCAATCCTTTTTTAAACACAGCTATACTAACTGCACGAACCACATTCTCTGGCAACAAATTCCAGAGTTTAATTGTGCGTTGAGTAAAAAAGAACTTTCTCCGATTAGTTTTAAATGTGCCCCATGCTAACTTCATGGAGTGTCCCCTAGTCCTTCTACTATCCGAAAGAGTAAATAACCGATTCACATCTACCCATTCTAGACCTCTCATGATTTTAAACACCTCTATCATATCCCCCCTCAGTCGTTTCTTCTCCAAGCTGAAAAGTCCTAACCTCTTTAGTCTTTCCTCATAGGGGAGTTGTTCCATTCCCCTTATCATTTTGGTAGCCCTTCTCTGTACCTTCTCCATCGCAATTATATCTTTTTTGAGATGCGGCGACCAGAATTGTACACAGTATTCAAGGTGCGGTCTCACCATGGAGCGATACAGAGGCATTATGACATTTTCCGTTTTATTCATCATTCCTTTTCTAATAATTCCCAACATTCTGTTTGCTTTTTTGACTGCCGCAGCACACTGAACCGTTGATTTCAATGTGTTATCCACTATGACGCCTAGATCTCTTTCTTGGGTTGTAGCACCTAATATGGAACCCAACATCGTGTAATTATAGCATGGGTTGTTTTTCCCTATATGCATCACCTTGCACTTATCCACATTAAATTTCATCTGCCATTTGGATGCCCAATTTTCCAGTCTCACAAGGTCTTCCTGCAATTTATCACAATCTGCTTGTGATTTAACTACTCTGAACAATTTTGTGTCATCTGCAAATTTGATTATCTCACTCGTCGTATTTCTTTCCAGATCATTTATAAATATATTGAACAGTAAGGGTCCCAATACAGATCCCTGAGGCACTCCACTGTCCACTCCCTTCCACTGAGAAAATTGCCCATTTAATCCTACTCTCTGTTTCCTGTCTTTTAGCCAGTTTGCAATCCACGAAAGGATTTAAGTCCTTTATAATTTTGACATTACACTCTTGAAATTTCCCGGACTCATTCTCCACTTTCTCTAGTCTCAGTTTCATTTCTTTTATCTGTGTATCGAAAACAACCAATTTATGTTCCACAGCGTCTAAATTTTCTTGAAAATCTCCAATTGACTTCACCAGAGCAGCCATTATTTCCCAAATTGTTTCCAAAGTTATTTTGTCTGGCCTTTCTGGCATCTGAAAACGGGGTCTGGAAAAAGACTCACCCGTTCTCGGCACAGGAGATAGTCCCGCCAGCAGCCCTTCCCGTTCGAGACCACTCGACACTCCTCCAAGCCCTTCTGCCTCCCTCTCCGAGGTCGGGGTAGACACCGGGATCGCCGTGGTAAAACCTTGGCTACTTGCTGTTTCAGGGCCCATTGAGAGTAGCTTCGGGGTGTCGCTGCCTTCCGCCCTCTGGCCGCCTCCTGACTGAGTCGCCTCGACCGCATCACGGACCTGCGACTCAGCTGCCTGAGGGCTCTCGGGAAGTGGAGTTAATTCGGGTTTCCGTTGGTCAGGGGGAGAAAGAGTAACCTCTCCAGGCAGAATCATCGCTTCCTCAGTGAAAACTGCAGCGGAGCCTTCTTCTCCCGTATCTATGGTTCTACCAGGTACGTAGGATGTGATAAGACGTTGAGTTGTCATAACTTCGGATTCAGAAGGGAAAATCCAAAGTTTTCCTTTCCTTTTAGCGGGCATTGTTGCAGAAATCTTTGAAGGAATCAGAGCTCAGCGTCTACGTGACTGGCTACGCCGCCATCTTGCCCCTCGAAGGTTCTTTTAATAACGCCGTCACTGTTACTTTTAACAAAGTCAATCTATTTTTTTCATGAAGATATGAAAACGGCACTTATCTTATTCTTCAGTTCTCTTGCCCTGACCTGGAACCAAGTTTCAAAAACTGCCTCAGGGGGTCTCCTTTTCTTTTTTCAACATTCTTCTTCACCTTTTGAAATTTTGGACTGCTCAGTTAAACTTTTTACCGCGGTATTTCCATGCCGTTCAAATACAAAAATAATATTCATAGCTATTCATCAGCAGGTAATGACAGGTTAAATGGTAAGAATTCATCAACAAGGATTAACATCTATCATATGAAGTTTTCTGCTACATATTAGCTAAAGATCTAGAGCAGAAGATGTGAAGTATAGAAAATAAATTAATATAACAAATTTTGCAGTTTGTTCAGTGTGAGGAGCTTTTTTTACAATCTCTCTTTACATTTATTCTTCATGTTTCAATTAGTATATCTTGTCCTTCTTGTTATAGTCAATCTCTACATTCTGTTGTTTTAAGTTAGGTTGTAACATTTTTGAAAAGCCAGTTTTTAGCTCACATTTAAATCTCTTTCTATCTGGCATCAGATGTAACATCTCAGGCAGGGAATTCTAAACTTTTGGCCCGGCTATGGAGAACATTCAATCTCTAATTTGTGTCAGGTGTGTGCTCCGTATTGTGGGGGCATTCAGTAGCCCTTTATTTTAGATCTGAGTGTTCGCTGCAGTGCATGTGGTTGTAATGTCACACCTATTACTTGAATGAATGATTTTGAAAATTATTGTTAATACTTTAAAGTAGATTCAGGATTGTATTGGCAGTCAGTGTAGTGAAATCAGCGAGGGTGAAATGTGACCAAATTTCCTAGCTCCTAATAGAAGTCTTGCTGAGGCATTTTGAAGTAGTTGTAATGGTTTTAAGAGATTTGTGGGAAGTAGTTTAAGGCTAGGATTTATCAAAATGTGATAGCAAAAGGGGTGTGTTTTATGCTAATATACAGTTTATCACAATTTGTGCTAATTACCTATGTGAAGAACTAAGTTAGTGCAAATTGCCATACCTGTTGTATGTCCTGCATTCAACCACTAGGGGACCATTGTTGAGAGAGAGAGAGAGAGAGAGAGAGCACCTACCCATAATGTCCTCTCCCTAGATAGGTATTTGTATCCCTATGGGTGGCCCACCTAGTAACTTGAGGTGTGGTTTAGGTATTAGTGTGGGGGGTTAGGGGCCACTTTGACATTCAACGTGAGACGTACGAACAGAACAGTGATCTCTTGTGAAGATTTGATGACCTAAGGAGTGAGGAAACTCACTCCAAGATGATATTTGTGCAAGGTTCTCTCAACCTAGCTTGATGGACTCTCTACCTGGGCTGAAGCCTGAATGAACCAAGTCCAGGCAATAAGCTTGAGAGGCGTCAAGGTACAGGCTTGAGTCAGGACTGGCGGCAATTTGGAGGTGGTGGGAAGCAAGACTGAGGTCTGAACATGAAGATAGATGATGTAGTCACACAATATGAAGGTCTGGATCCGGGGATAAACAATAGCATAGTCAGACGAAGCAGAGGTCTGGGTCTGGAGATAGGCAATAGCGTAGTCATGCGAAGCAGAGGTCTGGGTCTGGAGATAGGCAATAATAGCGTAGTCAGGCGAAGTAGAGTCAAAGTCAGTGTAAGCAATCCGATGAATGGAACAAGGCAGGAACAAGGAGTCAGGAACCAGGAACAATGAGGAGCAGGAATGCAGAGACGAATCTCTAGGAGGCAATGAGTACTCGACCAGCGAGGGGACCTGTTGCAAAGGCAAAGCTAGAGAGTGGAGCCTGCGCTTAAATACAGTAGCTCTGCTGACGTTATCATCCGGGGCTGCGGCTAAGTTCCCGCCGCGGTCCCTACTTAAACAACAATGAAGTGCGCGAGTGTGCCTAGGGAGGGGTGTGGCGCTGAGAAGGAGCATCTCTCCGCGGGCCATGTGGAGAGGCCTGATGAGAAGCAATGGACGTGGTGGCTGGACTAGGGTCGCTGGGAACTTCAGCGGGGTCGGAGGCATCGGGGGAGGTGTGAAAAAAAAATTTTGAAATAGGCCCGCTGCTTGCGGGTTGAAAACTGGATGCTCAATTTTGCCGGTGTCTGGTTGCCGAACCTGTGGCTGTCAGCGGGCTCGGGAACCGATGCCGGTAAAATTGAGCGTCAGCTGTCAAACCTGCTGACAGCCGCCGCTCCTGTCCGAAAAGAGGTACTAGGGATGAGCTAGTGTCCCTAGCGCCTCTTTTTACCGCCAGCCCTAATTTAAATAAATTAACTTACTGTTACTTTATCTAGTATGACTAATCTTCCTCTCTGGTCAACTAATTATAATTCTCTTTTGTAGTGAATGGTTTGTGATACCAACTATTTGTGTTTTACTCCTCTTTATAATTTATACCCATAAAGTTTCCTCTGTTTCTTTTCTTTTACCTTCACTAAGGATGGATTGAAATTCAGGCTTGGTTATAGAGGCAGACCTTCTTCCTTTTTCCTATGCATATATTCTTTTTTGGAATAAAACCAATTTTCTATATTTACTATGCTGTGCCTTTCATGTCATTAATGTCATTCATCTGTGGCTGCTATTAGTTCTAGCCCTCCAGTTTTATATGTCATGCTGAAGATGTATATGGTTGTCGGTGGCAACTTGATATAAATAAGACAAGTAAAAAAAATACTTATTTCTGAACAGTAACACAGATTAAGATATTTCACACTTACCTACTTCGACTCTGAGTTCCATAGTTGCAAGTCTTGGAACATCCTGACCAGGAGCTCCATGGATAATGTTCACAGTAACATGCATGAGTTGGAGCAAATGCAGTACTCAGCAGAACGAAGAAGCCAAAACAAGAAATAGGTTCCATAGACTAAAGTGAACTGATGAGAGATTATAATGATTAGTGCCATCATTACACTGAAATATTTTGCATGAAAGTTGTGGCATTTATGCAACCCACACAAATTGTGTTATGGACAGTTCATTAGCAGAAAGAATTGTGCTATGAAATTCTCTACTTTAACAGAATATGTAAAAAGGAATAAAAAATGGTAGATTATACACAGAGGGGCAGATATTCAGCTGCAGAGCGGCTAGTTAAGTTACCGGGATACATCTCGCCAGCTAACTTACAGGTCGATACAGTAACGTGCGGTTAAAGATTCCCCGTCTGTAACGTGCTGGGAGCGCACAATACAGACGAGTAAGGCGATCCAGCGATACAGTCTCCAGTTTCACGCGTCCTTAGCGCTTCCTAAAATAGACACATAACCCTTTCCGCACGCAGCATGTATATGATGTGTAAATGAACGAATTAGCTGTATAATGAAGGAATTAGCTATTCCCCTCCGATACTGTAACGGGCGCTGATATTATCTCCTTAGTAACCCGCTGTTTTGCCGCGGCCTTAACGTGTTAGTTTACCGCCTCCCCCTAGTAGGTGTTAGGACTGTGAGTCTAGTAACAAATCCATCGACACCGCTTAAGATACTCAAAAACAATAAAACACAATAAAAAAAAAGCGATACAGAGATGATCGAGAAAATGTAATGCTGTGGGACACATAAAACCTGTCAGAAAAAAAAATAAAAATTTTTAAATACCTGTCGGAGGGCTGCGTGGGTCCAGGCGGCCGGCGGGATCCGGGGGGCGGGTGGTTGCGTGTTAAATCTAGGCCGCGGGCGGGTGGGCGCCTGTTCCAGGCGGCGGCGGGGGCGGGTGGACGCGCGTTAGTTTCAGACGGTCGGCAGCGGGTGGTCGCGTGTTAAATCTAGGCCGGGTCGCACAGACGCGCATTCATCCAGGCGGAGGAGCCTGCCGGTGGGGGCTGCCTCTGGCAGCCCCCACCGGCAGTGAATGAATGCGCGCCTGTGCGACCCCTGCGATTCGGCGCTCAAGGCGTGACGTCACGATGCCCGACGTCACGGCATGTGACTGCCTTGAGCGCCAAATCGCAGGGGCCGCACAGGCGTGCATTCATTCACTGCCGGTGGGGGCTGCCAGAGGCAGCCCCCACCGGCAGTGAATGAATGCAGGCTCCTCCACCTGGATGAATGCGCGTCTGTGCGACCCGGCCTAGATTTAACACGCGACCACCCACCGCCGGCCGTCTGAAACTAACGCGCGTCCACCCGCCCCCGCCGCCGCCGCCTGGAACAGGCGCCCACCCGCCCGCGGCCTAGATTTAACACGCGACCACCCGCCCCCCGGATCCCGCCTCCCGCCGGCCGCCTGGACCCACGCGACCCTCCGACAGGTATTTAAAAATTTTGTTTTTTACACTTCCTGGTGCCTGTCATTTCAAATGTCATTTGAAATGACATTTGAAATGACAGGTACCAGCGCACCCAGGTTACTGTATAGGCGCTGTATTAAGCGCCTGTACAGTAAAATGGGTTGCGCGGGCATAACCCTTCCCTAACGCTTCACAGCCGCGGCATGCATTTGCATGCAATTAGAAGAGAGTATCAGGCGCTAGGTCAAGAGAACTGTGCATGCGGGGAGGAAGGGTGCGCCTGACACTGCCGCACTGTTTCTACCGCGGCCTTACAGTATCGAGCTGTTAAGTGGGATATTCAACAGCAGGCCATGCTAAAGTTAGCCAGATATGTATATCTGGCTAATTTTAGATCAGCCCTATGGTGCAGCCACAGTTAGCTGGATAGGTTAACCATCTAATTTCACTCCTTCCTAGAATGCCTACCTCCTGCCCGAGGAACACCCTCAACTTAACTGGCTAAATTCTAGCTGAATAACTCATTATCCAGCTAGAATTTAGGAGGATAAGTCATTTAATATCGCAGCTAAGCCATTTCGATGGATAAGAGAGAGAACGTTCTCCATTGCTGTTCCACGGTTCTGGAATTCCTTACCTGCAGAGCTAAGGCTACTGACAAATACTAAGACCTTTAGAGCAGGACAAGACAATTATTTAAGTTGGCTTTTGCTTGACCTTGGTGTTCTCTTTGAAAATGCTTGAGCTGGTTTGATGAACAGTTTAAATGTATGATTTTTCTATTTGTATTATATTCCTTTTATTTGGTTTTAGTTATGTATGTTTTATTGTAAATCACCTAGAGTCTTGCACATTTGGTGATTAAGAAAATTTTTAATAAACTGTAAACTGTAAATGGCTTTTGAATATCGGCCTCACAGTGCTTGATTGAAGGATTTTACATAGGATAAGCAGCATGGAATATATTGATCTGTTAGGATCCTTCCAGGTACTTGTGACCTTAATTATACTGGGCTTGATGGACCTCTGATCTAACCAAGTATGGCAAATCTTCTTATGATGCTTTGTTTAGTATAAAGGTTTGAATCAGTTGATAGGATATCCTCTTTTGTTGTTTTTACCACTAACATAGTAATGAAATTATTGAAAGTGAAGTGCTTGATAGCATTTACTCCAAAAATTGGTACCTAGTTATGTATGGAAGACAGGTTCGATCTCAGGTTCATGCTTCAAGTCAGTCTATTATTCTCTTCTGATTTATAATACAATATTTTCAAGGTATAAGAAGAATTCTTGACAACATAACAGTGGACAAATGTGCATTTGTTTGTACCAGAGCAGATCAGCTTTTCTTTGTGGGTTTTCTCACTTTAAGAATGAAAATAATATCACTCCTAACAAAAATAGCAAATCTCATGCAGTCATTATTTCTATACAGAATAGCACTAAAAATATTTTCAGATTTACATCTAAGTATCTTTGGTATTTCTTCACTTACATGTAGATTCATACACAAACATTTGAGAACATTTTCAGACTTTATTAAAATTCTTGGGAATATTATCTGCTACTGTCATGTCTTTTTAATAGACCTAAACTAGTTAATTACTACTATTTTCTTTTATAGAGTCTTACTGTGGACGCAAAATGAGAGCCTGTGAGCAAAATGCTAGCAGATGGAGACAGTATAAATAGAGTCCCAGAGTTAAATCTTTTTTCCTTAGGCCAATTACAAGATTTAAAATCTGTTAGGCTATGTCAAACTAAATTATACAATGAAACAGAGTCAAGAACAGCAGCTACGTACAAAATAAAGAAGAAAGCTTACTTTGTTTTCCACAGGTAGAAATAAGGAATTCTAACACCAGTAGACCTTGTTAGCTGAGTTACTGGAACAAGAGAGTCTGTAAACATTCCACTGCCAGTCCAGAGGTTTTGTTTGAACTGGGTAATGATTTTGTAATACTGAATTTGTCCAAACTCTGCATCCTAAAATGGTCATGTGTGCAACTCCATTCGGGGAATTCACATGAGAGTAGGTTTGCCTCAATATTTAATGTTTCCATCCTATACATATCCATCTCCTCTTTTTTTCTTTTATTGTCTCTTCTTCATTGATTCTTATTCATGTTTTTCAGTCTCTTACATATATTTCTATATTATTTTCATTTAAACATTTTCTGGAGTATTGTTTTCTTTGAAAATTGCTACAATATATGCGGATTTTATCCGCATTAAGGGAGTCATTTTCTAAAGCCTTATCGCACATGAAAAGGCCCTTTTCGTGTGTGATAGCATGCAAATTAGGGGGAGGGGCGGGGGGAGGGAAGAGTTGGCGCTGTCTTCGCTGCACCTTTTGTTGTGTCGCTATTTGGTGCGAAAGCCGGCGCAGCTGGCAGGAAAAATAGCCCAATTAATAGCAACCCGCGAATAGGAAACCCCCCCCACGAATGACTAGAAAAAGAAGCCCGATCTCATGGTAAATAAGCGAGGTTGTCAACCCTGCTAGCCACCCACAAATTTCTGGAGTTCTTGGACGGGATCAGGAACCTGGCAGGGAGGATTGACTGCTGCATCCAGTAATGGGCTAGGGAGTTCTATCCCTTGTGCAGGGCCATCACACTGGCCCCCTCAATTTCAGTGCCCACTGTCTCCATCAGCACTGACGTGCCCTGAGGAACCTATGCAGCTGGAAAGGGTCGCCTTGTCCCCAAGGAGAAGCTTCATCGATGCCAGCTAAGTCTGTGCCTTTATTGTACCAGCATAAGGCACTGGCTTGTGCAATGCCCAGTTAAGTCGGGAAACTTCAGAGCCTAGGATCTGCTGGGGAGGTGATCCTAGGCTTCATGACTCCAGCTCCGCAACTGACACTCCCAATGACAACTTCTGTAGGTAACAAAGAATTTACCACCGAAGCTCTGGTTGACTCCATCTCCAGGGAAATTTCTTGATGTTACCCCTGGTGGACCATATACAGCTTCTCATGGTTCCCAGGAAAAAATCCTGAATTATTTCTTCTATTCATGGGGATCCTTTGCCATGTTGGATCACTCTCGCCACGCACATTTTCAATGTTATTGACAGAGCTGGTCATCCTATTGTCTTGGGGCTTCCTTGGCTACAACTGCACTTTCCCCAGTTTGACTGGTCCTCATTACCGCTCACCAGCTGAGGCCTCACTGCCATGGTTTCTGTCTACAGTGGGTGGAACCTCCACTTTGCTTAACCCTGGCGACCATCCTATTGTGTCTCCTCCCAAAGCACAGTGACTTCAAGGATGTGTTCTCTAAAAAGAAGGATGAGACATTGCCACCCCATAGGGAATATGACTGCGGGATTGAATTGCTGCCTCTGTATCGCTCCATGGTGAGACCGCACCTTGAATACTGTGTACAATTCTGGTCGCCGCATCTCAAAAAAGATATAATTGCGATGGAGAAGGTACAGAGAAGGGCTACCAAAATGATAAGGGGAATGGAACAACTCCCCTATGAGGAAAGACTAAAGAGGTTAGGACTTTTCAGCTTGGAGAAGAGACGACTGAGGGGGGATATGATAGAGGTGTTTAAAATCATGAGAGGTTTAGAACGGGTAGATGTGAATCGGTTATTTACTCTTTCGGATAGTAGAAAGACTAGGGGACACTCCATGAAGTTAGCATGGGGCACATTTAAAACTAATCGGAGAAAGTTCTTTTTTACTCAACGCACAATTAAACTCTGGAATTTGTTGCCAGAGAATGTGGTTCGTGCAGTTAGTATAGCTGTGTTTAAAAAAGGATTGGATAAGTTCTTGGAGGAGAAGTCCATTACCTGCTATTAAGTTCACTTAGAGAATAGCCACTGCCATTAGCAATGGTTACATGGAATAGACTTAGTTTTTGGGTACTTGCCAGGTTCTTATGGCCTGGATTGGCCACTGTTGGAAACAGGATGCTGGGCTTAATGGATCCTTGGTCTGACCCAGTATGGCATTTTCTTATGTTCTTATGTTCTTATGCCTGATACCCAGCCTCCTCAGGGCAGTGTCTATCCCTTGTCTCTCCACGAAACTAAGGTGATGTCGGAATACATCCATGTAAACTTAGACCGGGGCATCATCCAATGATCCATATCCCCGGCTGGTGCCGGCTTCTTTGTGTCAAAAAAGGACAGGTTGCTCTGGCCCTGTGTCAACTACTGCAGGTTAAATGCAGTTACCAAAAAGGAGCAGTACGCTTTACCTTTGATCTCTGAACTTTTTGACCACCTTCAAGGGGCAAGGATCTTCACAAAATTAGACCTTCAATGACCCTACAACCCGATTCAAATTTGGTTTGGGGAGAATGGAAGACAGCAATCAACACTTGAAATGGGCATTATGAGTGTCTGGTGATGCCCTTTGGGCTCTGCAAATCCCCAGCTGTCTTTCAAAAGATGATGAATGAAATGTTCTCTATTTCTGTGTTGTTATATTCCTCAATGATATCCTCATTTTCTCCAGAGACCTTGATTTTCTTTGCCGTGATGTTTGCCAGGTGCTTAGGTGGCTATGGGACAAGTTATATGTGAAATTAGAGAAATGCCTATTTGAAAAGGAGAGTCTTCTCTTCCTAGGGTACATTGTATCCAGAAAAAGCTTTTACATGGATCCAGACAAGGTCAAACGTATGCAGAATTGGTCCCAACCAACAGGGCTATGGGCTCTGCAAAGATTCTTGGTAAAGGAGAACATGTGTGAGCATGCATACGTGTAGGTGCCAGAGAAAGGGAGCCTATGTAAAGAGATTGTGAAGGAGTGTGTTTGTGTGTGAGAGATTGGGAGCTGGTGTGTATAAAAAAAGGGAATGTGAGTATGTGAGGGTACTTGTTTGTGAGAAAGGGAGCCTATGTGAGGGTGTGTGTATGTGGAAGAAAGAGAGCTGGTAAGAAGGGATGTGCGTTTGTGTGGGTGTGTGTGAGAGAGAGAGAGAGCTTATGTGTAGGGGTGAGCGAGAGAGAGAGCCAGTGTGCAGGCGTGTGTGAGAGAGAGACAGAGGTAGACTGTGTGAGAGTGAATTCATAAGAGAGAAAGGAAGCTTGTGTGGGTGTGTGTGCAAGAAAGAGAGGGAGCCTGGATGAGGATGTGTGTGTGTGTGTGTGTGTGTGTATGTGTGTGTGTGAGAGAGAGAGAAGGGAGGAGTCTGTATGAGGGTGTGTGCATGAGAGAGAGAGAGTAGGGAGTCTGTATGAGGGGATGTGTGTGTGCAAGAGAATGAGAGAGAATGAAACGGGATTTAAGGAAACTAGAAGAGTGGCTGAGATTCAATGCCAAGAAGTGCAGAGTCATGCATCTGGGGTGTGGTAATCTGAAGGAACCGTATGCGTTGGGGGGTGAAGGGCTGATGTGCACAGAACAGGGGAGAGACCTTGGGGTGATAGTGTCTAACGACCTGAAGTCGACGAAGCAGTGTGACACAGCGATAGCCAAAGCCAGAAGAATGCTAGGCTGTATAGAGAGAGGAATATCTAGTAAGAAAAAGGAAGTAATAATCCCCCTTGTACAGGTCCTTGGTGAGGCCTCATCTGTAGTACTGTGTTCAGTTCTGGAGACCGTATCTCAAAAGAGACAGAGACAGGATGGAGGGAGTCCAGAGAAGGGCGACTAAAATGGTGGGTGGTCTCATTGAATGCCTTATGAGGAGAGGTTGAAGAACCTAAATATGTATACCCTGGAGGACAGAAGGAGCAGGGGTGATATGTTACAGACCTTCAGATACTTGAAAGGTTTTAATGATCCATGGTCAACAACAATCCATTTCTATAGGAACAATTCAGTAGAACTAGGGGTCATGATTTGAAACTCCAGGGAGGAAGACTTAGAACCAATGTCAGAAAATATTTCTTCACAGAGGTGGATGCCTGGAATGACCTTCTGGAGGAAGTGGTGAAGACTAAAACCGTGAAGGATTTCAAAGGGGCATGGGATAAACACTGTGGATCACTAAAGGCTATAGGATGGGAAACAATGAATAAAGCATGGGGGTAGTGGGCCTGGGGGTAACCTGCATGGAGTGGCAGTTACTACCCTTAAACATAAACATGGAGTAACCTGAACCGAGTGGCATTTACTGCCATGGGAAGCTTGCTGGGCAGATGGACCATTTGATCTTTTTCTGTCATCGTTATTATGTTACTATGAGAGAGAGAGGGAGGGAGTCTGTATGAGAGGGTGTGATTGTGCACTAGAGAGAGGAAGCCTATGTGTGTGTTTGAGAGAGAGAGGGACAGAGGGAGCTTGTGTGAGCTGCAGTATTGAAAGAGGGGTCAAACTCTGGGAGTGGAGATAGAATGGAAGGGATTAAGCCTAGACGGGGAAAGGAGAGATAGTGGCAGGTGGAGGAGCTGGGGCCTGAGAGGGCAAAGTGAAAGGATACTAGCCAGGGGAGTAGGGAGAAAGGGTGGAAGAGATCCTCTTACAGTGAACTTCTAGAGAAATTCTTCTCAAAATATTTAAAACTCTGCATCTAAGTAAAAACTTTTTTCGATATTACATTTTAAATCAAAGATTGTTATGAATACAATGTTATTTTGACCCAATATAAAGTATGGAGAATTTTGCAGAATTTTAAGTTTGTGTCCATAGATTTTAACATTATTTTTTTTTTTGCACAGAATTCCCCCGGGGAGTATTTTCTTGAGTTGTTCCCCTGCTTGGCTACTGGATTTTACAGGCTGGGCCAGTACCCTAGTGGGAAAGGGACAATTGCCTGCCTTGATGCTTATTCTACATTTTGATTGAGAGTTTTGGATATTTTTGTCATTTTTGAGGACTCCTTCTTGTGAGAGCCCTGGTATCCCTAGCTTGAAGATTTCAGGGCATCTACCAGTTAGGTTAGATCAGGAGGTAGGGAAGACTCCACTGCTGGATCAGAGGTGATCCTCTGCAGGAGGTTTCCAGAGTTTCTACATTTTTGTGAAGACTTTTCTGAGTTCCCAGGAGGAAGTTTGTGTTCACTCTTCCTGCCTGAAAATGGAACATCTGTGGAGAGACGCTGTGTTCCCTGCTGCTGGACCTTTCCTTAGAAAAATCCCATTGTGACAACTGAAGAGAACTATGAATAAGACCTATAATTCTATTCTGAGGATACCTAACCAGAGTCTTCACACTGGAAGAGAGATACTTTGGGGAGACTGTGCAAAGACTGTAATCCTTTTGCCATTGTATTTTTGGAACAGGTTGTCCATCCCTGCTAAAATACTCTTCCCAACTGGAACCTTACTTAGTCAAACCATGGAGGGCGAAGCGTTTCACTGCACAATTTGCAGAGACACATGAACAGATACAATTGGATAACTTTAAATTTTACCTTGTGCGAAAAACTGATGTGAACAGTACCATCCATGTCACTGTTCAAGGATTCTGACAATAAAGATTTAATTTTGGATACTCACTCTGAGCCTCCAGTGTATTTTTTGGCTCTCACATCCTTCGAAGTTGACAAAGATATGTTACACCCCCAGGCAACAAATTGAGAGTCATCCCAGCCATCTTGGGCCTTAGAGGATGTAATCCTCCCCCCACCCCCCACCCATTGGCAAGAACCGTGTCTCAGGGCCCCTGAACTGTTTGGAGTGGGAGACAAGTTAAAGCATTGGCCCCAGGACCTTTATGTGCCCCTGCTCTCCTGGCCCCTAAATCAGAGAAGGGGTTGTCCTGCCACCATTTACTATGTTATATGCAGACGCTAATCTAATTTTAGAGGCAATGGAGGGCCCTGTGACTTATCAGACTTCAAACCTGGTCTCTCTGCATTTGTGCCATGCAGCCTTTAAAGCATTTTTATAATTCGTTTAATGTATTCATTTATATGCCACCTTTAAAAATTCATGCAATTTAATCAAAGCGGTTTACAGTAAGATGATACCAATCATCTATGTAGCATAAAATTATTGAAAATGAAATATTGCATAGTGTTGCGCTAACACCGCAAATGATATAATATCATAATAACCCAGCAAACATTAAGAAGCAAATATTCAGAAAAGCAGCTAACAGATAACTTATCCAGCTAAAATTAGCCAGATAAGACGCCAGCGATATTCAGGAGGATAAACGTCCCACCTACATACTCAACTAAAGTGATCGAGGTAATGTTTCTTGGATAATTTTAAAACCTTACCGGGCTATGTGTGAATGTAGCCGGTTAGGTTTAAACTTGTCCTGGTATGTGTGTACCCAGATAATTTTCCTTAGCTGGCTATATTCAAATTACATAGCTGGCTAAGTGCTGACAAACAAATTGAAAAAGGTTTGCAGGTCTAAAGGCTCAGTCCCCACCTCCTCCTCCTTCTCCTCCACCCCACTAAATGCCTGCAGGTAATGCTGGCTGATCTCCTCCTCCTCTCCCCAAAAAGATGTATTACAGCTCTGGCCTATAGGCTCGAGAGCAGCCCAAGCCCCCCTTCCCCCTCCCCACACGCACACGCTTTCTCTAAATACATCTGCCCCCCCCCCCCCTGCTATAACCCCCAACCCAATCCCTCCCGTCTCACCCGGCACCCGAAATCCTCCCTCAGCACCAGGATCACAGTACAATCATACCGGGCCTGCGAGCTCTCAGAGTTGTTTTGATAGCAATACCGGAAGCATAAGCTGCCAGCGTTGATGTCAGAATAACACTCTGACAGGAACCTGCTGGCAGCACCATAAATGTACCGTGAGCCCAGCAGAATTGGGGGAGGGGGGGGGGTACTGGGTGGGGACAGGAGGATTCAGGTTGGGGTTGGGGGGGGGGGGGGAGGGGAAGGGAAGGGAGAATGATAAGGGGTCCTGTAACCAAATATGTATTCAAAAAGCGCAGGATGGAGTTTGGGGTGGCTCAGGCCATAGGCCCGCAACCGTATTGCTTTCCTTTTTATTTACTTACCTTATTTATTTTACTTTTTTTTAATAGCCTGCCACTTCTGCCTTGTATGGGAGTATAAGGGGTTTGGATGTGGGGGGGGGGGGGGGGCCAAGTCGGTGTTTCTTTCCATCATTTAGTGGGGTTGGGGGGGTATTTGGGGGAAATTTGATCTGCAGGCCCTTTTAAATTCCTTTTTCAGCATTTAAGCAGCTATAGAATTTGAATGTAACCAGTTAAGGTAAAGTTATCAGGGGAAAGATACCTGGATTAAGAACATGTCATACTGGGTCAGACCAAGGGTCCATCAAGCCCAGCATCCTGTTTCCAACAGTGGCCAATCCAGGCCACAAGAACCTGGCAAGTACCCAAAAACTTAAGTCTATTCCATGTTACCATTGCTAATGGCAGTGGCTATTCTCTAAGTGAACTTAATAGCAGGTAATGGACTTCTCCTCCAAGAACTTATCCAATCCTTTTTTAAACACAGCTATACTAACTGCACTAACCACATCCTCTGGCAACAAATTCCAGAGTTTAATTGTTCTTTGAGTGAAAAAGAACTTTCTCCGATTAGATTTAAATGTGCCCCATGCTAACTTCATGGAGTGCCCCCTAATCTTTCTACTATCCGAAAGAGTAAATAACCTATTCACATCTCCCCGTTCTAGACCTCTCATGATTTTAAACACCTCTATCATATCCCCCCTTAGCCGTCTCTTCTCCAAGCTGAAAAATCCTATCCTCTTTAGTCTTTCCTCATAGGAGAGCTGTTCCATTCCCTTAATCATTTTGGTCATCCTTCTCTGTACCTTCACCTTACTTTAACCTTGCTCTGTGGCACATCCAGACTTAGCTGAATAACTTATTCAGTTTACTGCGAATATCAAAAGAGTTAGCTGGATGAGTTATTCAGATAATTTAATTCCACCCCAGGACACCCCCAGTATGCCCTCAATTATCCAAATGGTTTCTATCTTGATAAAGGGGCCAGGTATTTAAACCTTGCAGGTCCATATTCAGTAGCCAGCGAGTGGACAAGTTATTGATTAAAATTAGCCAGATAACTTGTCCCACATATTCAGCAGTGCACCTGAGAACGGCATAGGACAGCAGGCCGGACCGAGGACGAGGGCAGACAGAGTCCTTGGAACACAGAAGACATCACAGACGAGGGCTGAAGCGAGGACATCACAGACAAGGGCTGGGAAGGAAGACATTGGCACTGTCTCTCAGGGCGCCCTACTCAGCCCACCTTCACGGGCGGACCCAATGGGCTGGTCGCAGACCACCCTGTCCCACTGCGCGCCCTACACTGCCCGAGGAGGCTGGACACGGACCACGCTGAGAACGGGACAAGTGCAGGGAAGAAGCGGGTTACTGCACTCCTGGCAGTCTGAAGCGGGTTGAAACATCAGGAACTGGATCAGAAATAAACATCTAGGAACATCTGGAACCAACATCAAGGCAATAGGCAAGACACAGGACAGGAAGCCGGCAAGACAAGAGAAGACCATGGAGGACCTGGATCGATGAAGGAGCACAGACAACTGTGAGACTCAATCCGAAAGCCAACAGGAACTGAAGTGAAGGTCCTTTTATACTGCTGTATACAGGCAACTCCCTGGGAGGAGTTCACCTGGACCTCCCCTCACTGGCCCTATAACTGAGGAGGAGTGCCGCGGGCTGGCCCCTAGGGAGAGGGCGTGGCCCGAACCAGGAAGTCCAAGCAGAGCCAAGCAAGCCACAGGCAGGCCCCAACAACATCAAGGCCTCCCAGGCCCTGGAGCAAATCCTGGATAGTATGCAGGCGAGGCCCTGGTTTCGGAGCGGCTTCCAGAGGAAAAGGTAAGATGCCTCCTGTGGCACAGCAACAGGGGGGATCGCAACACTTGGTTGTTTTCTGTATCCTATTCCCCCTTTCCCCTGCTGCTGAAGTGGGGAGCAATTTTGCAGTTGCATTAGAATTATCAAGGCACATTGGTTAAGGATAGTAATCTCCATGCCTTCTGCTAAGGGTGGTAACCACCGCACCAGCAAGTTACCCCCTTGCACATTTTTCTCATTTCTGTCCTCTAGCGTTTAGAGATCCACAGTGTTTATTCCACACCCCTTTGAATTATTTGACTGTTTTCGTCTTCATCACCAACTCTGGAAGGGCATTCCAGACATCTATCACCCTCTCTGTGAACAAATCTTTCCTGATATTTGTTCTGAGTCTTCCCCCACTAGAGTTTCAATTTGTGACCCCTAATGTTTTCTTTCCAATAGAAAAGGTTTGAAGTCCTTGCATCATTAAAACTTTTCAGGTATCTGAAGATCTGTATCATATTACCCCCGCACCTCCTCCTTTCCAGGGTATACATATTTAGATCCTTCAAACTCTCCTCATAGGTCTTTTGATATATCCCCCCCACCATTTTGGTCGCCCTTCTCTAGACCGCCTCAATCCGGTCTCTATCTCTTTTGAGATACGGTCTCCAGAACTGAACACAATTCTCCAGGTGAGGCCTCACCAAGGACCTTTACAAGGGTATTATAGTCTCTCCCTCACCTCAGCACTTCTTCGCTCCCTCCCCTATAAGTCTCAGCTCCATGACTTATGTATCCTCTCGCTCTCCTTAGCTGAGTGATTCCCAAGTCCTGGAATCTGAGTTTTGTGTGTCTTGCGGCCCCTCTCCAGTTTCTCCCCACATGCTGCTTGCAGTGTCTGCTCCAGGCTCACTGTTCTCTGCAGGCTTACTGAGGAAGGGGAGTGGCTGAGCTCTGTGCAGAGAAGCCCTGAGAGTTCTAATATTTTCCCTGAGACCCTGCAATTGATGCAAATTCCCTGAGTCAGTAGGATAAACATCTCACAGTAAATACTTGACTAAAATGATCCAGCTTCATATAGCCAGATAACTTAAACCTAACCAGCTATGTTTGAATCTAACCAGTTAGGTTGTTAAATTACCTGGACTTGTGTGGCCAGATAATTCTCTATGTAACCAGATATCTTCAGAGACCCCAGTGCGCGCTTGTGCATGTAAATACTTACGCGCACATTTCGTGTTAAACTCCTGGAGCACCCATGTTCCACCCATGCCTGGCCCAGACCACAGCCACAACCCACCCCTTTTTTGCAATTTCTTATTTGTGTGTGTACCAGGAGATATGTGCGTACACAGGTGGCTTTTAAAATCTGCTTGGCCCACGCCGGCCAGGCATACTCTTGTATCTCCCGGTTTTGGTACGCACCAGGTTTTTGAAATTCACCTATTACAATTTCAGAAATTCCGGTTCCCTTTCCAATTGGGAATCAGGCTCCTGTGGCACCATGTTGCAGTTTTGGGGAGATGAAGGCTACATGTTTTCTGACTCTGAGACCTGCCTGCTAATCCTTTACAATCAATTCTCTGACTTATTTTAGGGAGGGAGGGTGCTATTCCACATTGAGACATTACTATCAATCCATTTTTTTAAATCTAGAGTTCTGCGGTTCTTCCAAGACAGGAATTAGGTCAGATTGCTCAGCAGAGCTTAGAATTTTGCAACTGCTGCATTTAACTCCATGCTTTTCCTGATTTTATTCCCCCTCCTCGATCATCCTTTATAGCAACTGGCCTCTGGTACAAGTGTGTCCTTTAGTCAGCCAATCCTGCCAATCTATTCACTCCCATTGGATGAGGGGCAGATGCGACAGCCAATCAGCCATGGTGCTATGCAGTCAATAGAAGAAGGTGCAGACTGGTACTAGGAGTTCATGTGTCTGACTGTTGGTAAAATTAATAGAGCTCAGATGCCATGGAAGATCACCTGCAGGCAGGCTGTGAAGACATAGGGTGATGGTGCATCAGACTTGTTCTCCAATTCTGTCTTAGTACTGGGTGCAAGTGTATTTGTATGGGCGGCCCGTCTAAATGAGAGAGAGAGCATGTGCTTGTCTGTGTATGAGAAAGGGAGAGACAAAGAGAATGTGTGTGCGTAAGAGAGCATGAATAGCAGGAACTGGGGGGGGACTTAGTATTAGTATGAATGCAGGTTGAAGGGCATTAGGAACAAATTTATGCAAATGAAGTGCCCCATCTCCTCCAGTGTCCAGTCAAAGTCTGTGGAAAAATTGGCCACCCTAGATCCTCCACTCTGTTTTTGTGCTTTTTCTGTGCTGATTGCTCAGCTATACAAGCTTTTAGCAACTGATAGATAAACATTCTCCTTCTTTTCCTGCTGGTTTCACTGAACAACTACTCCCAACAGAAAGCATGAGAGCTGGAGCTAAAAAGCCAGAATGAGCAAGGGTGGGAATTTTAAGAGTGCTAAGAGACAAGGGTGGGTAGAAAGTTGAAAAGAGGCTGATAGGGAGAGAGAATGGTGAGGCAGGGGTTGTGGAGAAAAGTCATGGGCTAGGGTTGTCTTGAAGAAGAGGGCTAGAGTTGTGCCTGCCAAGGGGGAAATTCTAGATGGTGGGCCATATGTTGGTGACCAAGAAACTTTGTCCATGACAGTGCCAGTTATTGGAGATATATAAGCAATGTTTTGTTATGGCAGTACATTTGTCTTAGGAAAATAATAAATATTTGTATTTCATTTATCCAGGAAAAGGTAACTAGAAATAGTATCTCTGCTGGGAAAACACAGATAAGCACCAATTTTTGTAGCGTTTAAAATCCACTAATTAAGTGGTTAATAAATACCTAAGAATAGAAGCCTTAAGCATAACTGTCCTTGCTTTGTCTTACTGCATACATGTATAATCATTAATCTGTTTAATATTGGGTAGCCTTGATAAGAAACTTTAGAACACTAGTTGTGTAAATAAAATAATTTCAGTGTTTGGAGTATGATGTCAGGAACTACATTAAAAACACCAGTCTATTTCCAGTCACTTCTCAGAACAAAATGTATTAGAACATAAAAACACAATAAACTGCCATACTAAATCAGATCAGCATCCTGTTTCCAACAGTGGCTAATCCAAGTTACAATTACTTGGCAAGTACCCAAACAGTAAATATATCCCATGCTATTAATGCCAGTAATAAGTAGTGGCTATTCCTCAAACTATACATAAGAACATAAGAACTTGCCATACTGGGTCAGACTAAGGGTCCATCAAGCCCAGCATCCTGTTTCCAACAGTGGCAAATCTATCCCATGCTACTGTTGCTAGTAATAGCAGTGGCCATTTTCCAAGTCTATTTAATTAATAGCAAGTAATGGACTTCTCCTCCAAGAACTTAGCCAATCTTTTTTTAAACCAGCTACACTAACTGCACTAACCACATCCTCTGGCAACAAATTCCAGAGTTTAATTGTGCATTGAGTGAAAAAGAACTTTCTCCGATTAGTTTTAAATGTGCCACATGCTAACTTCATGGAGTGCGCCCTAGTCTTTCTATTATCCGAAAGAGTAAATAACCAATTCACATTTACTTGTTCTAGATCTCTCATGATTTTAAACACCTCTATCATATTCCCCCTCAGCCGTCTCTTCTCCAAGTTGAAAAGTCCTAACCTCTTTAGTCTTTCCTCATAGGGGAGCTGTTTAATTCCCCTTATCATTTTCGTTACCCTTCTCTGTACCTTCTCCATCGCAACTATAAATTTTTTGAGATGTGGCGACTAGAATTGTACACGGTATTCAAGGTGCAGTCTCACCATGGAGCGATACAGGGGCATTATGACATTTTCCGTTTTATTCACCATTCCCTTTCTAATAATTCCCAACATTCTGATTGCTTTTTTGACTGCCGCAGCACACTGAACCGAAAATTTCAATGTGTTATCCACTATGACGCCTAGATCTCTTTCTTGAGTGCTAGCTCCTAATATGGAACCTAACATTGTGTAACTATAGCATGGGCTACTTTTCCCTATATGCATCACCTTGCACTTATCCACATTAAATTTCATCTGCCTTTCGATGCCCAATTTTCCAGTCTCACAAGATCTTCCTGCAATTTATCACAATCTGCTTGTGACTTAACTACTCTGAACAATTTTGTATCATCTGTAAATTTATAAATATGTTGAAAAGTACGGGTCCCAATACAGATCCGTGAGGCACTCCACTGCCCACTCCCTTCCACTGTTAAAATTGTCCATTTAATCCTACTCTCTATTTCATGTCTTTTAGCCAGTTTGTAATCCATGAAAGGACATCGCCACCTATCCCATGACTTTTTACTTTTCCTAGAAGCCTCGCATGAGGAACTTTGTGAAACGCCTTCTGAAAATCCAAATACACTACATCTACCAGTTCACCCTTATCTACATGTTTATTAACTCCTTCATACATTTGTATAATTATTTCATTTTGCACCAAAAGGGATTGTAATCTTGAAGAACTTCTGTTTTGGGCATGGACCCTTGGGCTGAAGTAGAATTTATGCAATTTGCAGGGTCAAGCCGTTCAGGTCCCCACCAATGACTGGCAGAGCTGGCTGTGGCAGAGCCTAACTGGAGCTTCAACTATCCAACCTTCATGCCCCTTAAGTTGAGCCCTCAAGTGCCGGAGCTGGCAGGACTTAGCCGCAGGCCTCTGCAGTAGAGGTGAAGATCCATCGAAGTTGGGTCACTGGCCAGGGTCCAGGGCAGGCTGAACCAGTGGTCAGGCAGAGATGAGATCCAGAACATTGTTCAGTGGCAGGCAGTCAGGGGAAAGGTCCAGGCAGTGGACAGTGGCAAGCGAAGTGCAGGCAGAGTCAAAGTTCCAAACCGAAGTCAAACCAGAGATCCATCCAAGGGAGACAAGGGTTGAGAAGCAGACAGGGAGGCATGGAACAGCACAGGTGAGCAGAGAAGACACTGAAGACTGACCATAGAGTTGACGAAGAACCAAAGATTGACCACCAGGAAGACATAAAGAGGAACTCTGGAACACAAACCAAGGCTGCCACAACAGAGACCAAGGAGACAAGAACAGGACAACAGAACTCAGAAATGAAGATCAGGAACTCAGAGACAATAATCAGGAACATGCAGAGGCAAAGCACATCTACCAGAGTAGTCGACCTATTGCCAAGGCAAGGAGTTACTGCAATGGTGGCCTTTCATGGTCCCCCGGCATTGATGTCATCAGTGGGCACATCTGGTCTATTCCTGCTACAAGCACTTTAAGAAGGGCAAGATTGGGCACATGCCCACCTAGGAAAGGCCTGGGGCAGCTGTGGCATTGCAGGCAGGTGGAACACAGTGTCCTGTCTTGAAAGCAAAGAGGGATCAGTGTTGGCATTCATTGAAGTGCCAGAGGCAGGCAGAATGCGTTCGTCAGTCACGTCTCTCTTCAGGGGCCTTCCCCAATATTTGGCAGCTTCACAATGGGCTTGGGGCCAAAGATAAGAGTGGCGCTCTGCGGGCCTGCCCCGCAGACCACCAAGTGCAACAATACCCCCCTCTTAAACCCTATCCCTGAGGGACTTACTTTCTTGAGGTGCAGGACATGGAACTCCTTTAACAGATTAGTATCTAGTGGAAGCACTGAGAGGAGAGGATCATCTTGCTGGTGGCTGAAGAGAATCTGTAAGTACTGCTTTGGGAAATTTTAGAACTTAAACGTTTTGGGAAGAATTAACTATTGGGGTTTATTCTTGTCTGTATAAAATAGCTAGTCAAGAGAAGACAAAAGTCAGGAGTTGGTGTGTTTGTATTAAATCACTAGTCAGAAACAGGCAAAATCCAGGAGTTTATTTATTTATTTATTTATTTATTTATTTATTTATTTATTGTTTTTGTTATACCGAGTTTCATGATAGGCATCACATCAACCCGGTTTACAAATAACAAGGAGTGTAAAGCATAACGTAACGTAAAAAACAATATTTTCAATAAGAACCTTGAACTTTAAATACAGTGAATCAGAAAAAGGGAGAGGGAAAGTTACAAAAAACAAGGAAAATAAACTTGGGATGGAAGGGGAGAAATTGAACAGCACAATATTTACATTTTAGCCTATTGATACATTAGAATAGCAAATGAAAAAATAAGACTATGAAACGGTACATAGGTAATCAAATGAATAAATATGACAGTTGTGAATGGTAATAGTATGATAAATATTCAGCAGGAATTAGTGAGAGAGGGTTTGAGGTTGGTTGATTCGTGTTTACATTCCATTATTGCGTGTTTGCGTGTTTGTATTAAATAGCTAATCAGAAGCAGGCAAAAGCCAGGAGTTTGTATGTTTGTATTTCTTTTCCTCCCTCCCTTCTTCCATCCACCCCGGCTCATTCTTAGATTTATATGCAAGAGACACTTCCAATTTAAAAAAAATCAGTCTTTTAATTTAAACTCAGGATTGCATTAGGCCTTATCAAGTCACTACCAGATAAATAGTGAATACACTAATACATTTAAAGAACTCTAATTGTACGCATTTCTACTCCCATAACAAAAACTTAACTAGGACACAGTCCAGCAGTAAGAGGGGGCCTTCCAGTCTTTTGCATCGAATGTTATATGTATGATTTTTTATCAGTCGGTGAGAGGTTGTATATATGCATCAAGTGCAAAGAGCTCCTGTCGCACAGAGAGAGTCCGATCTTTGGAGGCTAGAGTGGCAGACCTGGAAGAGCTGAGGCAGAAAAAGAGGTATATTGATGAGGCATTCAGGGATATAGTAGCCATTTCCCAACTGCAGTCTGGCAGCCCTGGTGCTGCCTTGGAGGATGAAGGTCTCCTGGTCAGAGAGCATCAACCTGGTAAAGTAGGAAATGATCCTGTGGCAAGGACCTGCTCTCCAGGTGATGTATTGTCCTCTTGCACCGAGAATGTGCTTCCCAGGTCTACTGCCCAGAAGGGAAGGGTTAGGTCATCTATCATAGCTGATGATTCAGTTATTAGGGATATAGATAGCTGTGTGGCTGGTGGGCTTGAGGATCACCTGGTAACATGCCTACCTGGTGCGAAGGTGGCAGACCTCACATGTGACCTAGATAGGATTTTAGACAGTGCTGGGGAGGAGCTAGCTGTTGTGGTACATGTGGGCACCAACAACATAGGAAAATGTGGGAGGGAAGTTCTGGAAGCTAAATTTAGGCTCTTAGGTAGAAAGATGAAATCCAGAACCTCCAGGATAGCATTTTCTGAAATGCTCCTTGTTCCACACATAGGTCCCTAGAGGCAGGCAGAGCTCCAGAATCTCAATGCATGGATGAGATGATGGTGCAAGGAAGAGGAATTCAGTTTTGTAAGGAACTGGGGAACCTTTTGGGGAAGGTTGAGTCTTTTTTTGAAGGGATGGGTTCCACCTTAACCAGGGTTGAACCAGGCTGCTGCCACTAACCTTTAAAAAAGAGATAGAACATCTTTTAAACTAGAACAAAGGTGAAAGCCAACAGTCACTCAGCAGTGCATGGTTCAGAGGGAGGTATCTTTGAAGGATACTAATGAAGCATTAGAGTTAGGGCATCCCAATACTGAGTTCCAATATAAGAAACGTAGTCCATGCGCCTTCAAGTAAAGAATCACCTGAACTAAAAGATTCAAAATGATCCCTGTTAACTGAAAAGCATAATGTAATTATAAACAAAAAACACACTTTGAAATGTTTGTATGCTAATACCAGAAGTCTAAGAAGTAAGAAGGGGAGAGAGTGTATAGCAGTGAATGATGACATAGACTTGATTGGCCTTTCAGAGACATGGTTGAAGGAGGATAACCAATGGGATAGTACTATACCAGAGAACAAATTAAATCGCAATGATAGAGAGGAGAGGATAGAGAGGAGAACTTGGTAGCGGGGTAGCACTTTATGTCCGGGATGGCACAGAGTCCAACAGGATAAAAATCCTGCAAGAGACTAAATGCACAATTTGATCTTTATGGGTAGAAATCCCTTGTGTGTTGGGGAAGAGTATAGTAATAGGAGTATACTACCATCTACCTAGCCAAAATGATGAGATGGACAGTGAAATTATAATAGAAATTAGGGAAGCTAACCAAACTGCTAGTACATCTCTTCTCCAAGTTGTTCAGCTTGGAGAAGAGATGGCTGAGGGGGGATATGATAGAGGTCTACAAAATCATGAAATAGCTTGAACAAGTAAATATGAATCAGTTATTTGCTCTTACGGATAAATCAAGGACTAGGGGCACTTCATAAAGTTAGCAAATATCTCATTTAAAACAAATCAGAGAAAATTATTTTTCACTCAGTGCAAAATTAAGCTCTGGAATTCATTGCTAGAGGATGTAGTTACAGAAGTTAGCGTAACTGGATTTAAAAAAGGTTTGGATAAGTTCCTAGAGGAGAAGTCCATAAACTGCTATTAATCAATAAGGAATAGTAGCTTGGAATCTATTTAATGTTTAGGTAATTACCAGGTACTTGTGTCTTGGATTGGAAACAGGATGCAGGGCTTGATGGACCTTTGGTCTGACCCAGTATGGCATGTCTTACATTCTTATGTTCTTCTGTAGAATATTATAAGTGTGTTCCCAAGTATTTTCTTCGGGCCTGTATCCCTTCCTGGGGATAAGATACTCCCATTTCTTGCCCTGATGCTTGGAATCTAGAATCTTTTTTACTTCTTAAATCATTCTATCTTTGGCAGTCAGCGTCTGAGGTTTTGGTTGTACTATCAAGGGCCAGGATAGGATTAAGGTTTTTACTAGAGACACATGGAATATGTTATGTATGCCCAAGGTGGATGGCAACCTCAATTGATAGGTCATGAGTCCAACCTGGCGAAGGATAGTAAATGGCCCTATGTAGCGAGCAGCGAGTCACACAGATATCACTCTGAGGCATATGTGGTGCGTGCTCAGCCACACTTTCTTGCCCACTTTGAAATCAGGAGCAGGTCTCCAGTGGACATCAGTCTCTTCTTGGCTTTTTGGGCACCCCTTGAAAGGAGGCTATTGTCATGGGTCCAAAGATTTTGGAGTTCTTGTGCAGCCAGCTGGGCAGCAGGTGAGAGTACTGCCACCAGGAGAGGCAGAGGAGACAGGGGTTGCCTCCCATAAACAACTTGGAATGGTGAGACACCTTGGAGCTGAAAATGTGGGAGTTGTTGGAAAACTCTGCCCAGGGCACAAGGAAAGCCCGATTATCCTGGCATTCATTTGTGTAGGCCCAGAAGAAGTTTTTGAGTATCTGGTTAGTCCACTCAAACTGACCATTCCCCTGTGGATGATAGGTGGTTGTAAAATCCAGGGTGACATTTTTGCACAATGAATGCCAATATTTTGCCATGAACTGTATACCTCAGTCTGATTCAATGTGCTTGGAAAGTCCGTGCAATTGGAAGGTGTAGAGTGTAAAGAGATATGCCAGTTCTGGTGAAGAAGGGAGGCTTGGAAGTGGGATAATATGAGCCATCTTTGAGAAGCTTTCAACAACCACCCAAATTACAGTGATGGGGAGAGGGGGAGATCCACTATAAAATCAGTGGATAAATGGATCCAGGGTCCCCTGGGGGCTGGCAACAGCTTTAATAACTCCCAGGGTCATGCCAAAAGAGATTTTTGCTGTAGACAGGTTGGACAAAAGTCCATGTAGGCTTGAACATCCTGCCTCATTTGAGGCTACCAGTAGTATTGTTGGAGAAGTGCGAGGGCTTGGGCCCACTCAGGGTGTCCTGCAACACGGGAGCTGTGGGACCATATCAGTACTTTTTTTCTGTGGGGAATGACTGACTTCTGAGGTGGGATAGTCATGGAGGTGGCTAGGAGGATCGTAGGATGTGCCTGGGAGGTTCTGGTATATCTTCTGCCTAGAAGGAGTGCGTCTGCCCAGATGTTCTTGAGGGCCTGATGATACCTCAGATGGAAATCAAAATGTGCAAAAGAACAGGGATCAGTGGGCCTGTCATGAATTTAATCATTGTGCATGATGGAGATATTCCAGATTCTTGTGATCTGTGTAGATGGAAATACGGTGCTGAGCACCCTCAAGCCAATAGTGCCACTCCTCAAGCGCTTGTTTGATCACCAGGAGCTCTCTATCCCCAATGCCATGGTTGCATTCATCCAATGAAAATGTCCTTGAAAAGAATAAGCAAGGATGCTGGCTTATAAACTACCCCTACGCTCTCAGTGGAGTCGTCCACCTCTACAATGAAGGAGCACAAAGATTTGTGTAAGAAGACTTCTTTTAACTCTTGGAAGTCAGCTACAGCTTCAGGAGGCCAGAGCTTAGTATTAGTCCCCATACGAGTGACAGCAGTAAGAGGAGCGGCGATCTTGGAGTAATTAGCGATGAAGTGCCGGTAATAGTTGGTGAAGTCATAAGAACATAAGAAAATGCCATACTGGGTCAGACCAAGGGTCCATCAAGCCCAGCATCCTGTTTCCAACAATGGCCAATCCAGGCCACAAGAACCTGGCAAGTACCCAAAAACTAAGTCTATTCCATGTTACCATTGCTAATGGCAGTGGCTATTCTCTAAGTGAATTTAATAGCAGTTAATGGACTTCTCCTCCAAGAACTTATCCAATCCTTTTTTAAACACAGCTATACTAACTGCACTAACCACATCCTCTGGTAACAAATTCCAGAGTTTAATTGTGCGTTGAGTAAAAAGAACTTTCTCCGATTAGTTTTAAATGTGCCCCATGCTAACTTCATGGAGTGCCCCTAGTCTTTCTATTATCCGAAAGAGTAAATAACCGATTCACATCTACCCATTCTAGACCTCTCATGATTTTAAACATCTCTATCATATCCCCCCTTAGCCATCTCTTCTCCAAGCTGAAAAGTCCTAACCTCTTTAGTCTTTCCTCATAGGGGAGCTGTTCCATTCCCCTTATCATTTTGGTAGCCCTTCTCTGTACCTTCTCCATCGCAATTATATATTTTTTGAGATGCGGCGACCAGAATTGTGTGTGTGCTGCGGCAGTCAAAAAAGCAAACAGAATGTTGGGAATTATTAGAAAGGGAATGGTGAATAAAACGGAAAATGTCATAATGCCTCTGTATCGCTTCATGGTGAGACCCCACCTTGAATATTGTGTACAATTCTGGTCGCCGCATCTCAAAAAAGATATTATTATGATGGAGAAGATACAGAGAAGGGTGACCAAAATGTAGGGAATGGAACAGCTCCCCTATGAGGAAAGACTAAAGAGGTTAGGACTTTTCAGCTTGGAGAAGAGACGGCTGAGGGAGGATATGATAGAAGTATTTAAAATCATGAGAGGTCTAGAATGGGTAGATGTGAATCAGTTATTTACTCTTTCAGATAATAGAAAGACTAGGGGGCACTCCATGAAGTTAGCATGTGGGCACATTTAAAACTAATCGGAGAAAGATCTTTTTCACTCAATGCACTATTAAACTCTGGAATTTGTTGCCAGAGGGTGTGGTTAGTGCAGTTAGTATAGCTGTGTTTAAAAAAGGAGTGGATAAGTTCTTGGAGGAGAAGTCCATTACCTGCTATTAATTAAGTTGACTTAGAAAATAGCCACTGCTATTACTAGCAACAGTAACATGGAATAGACTTAGTTTTTGGGTACTTGCCCGGTTCTTATGGCCTGGATTGGCCACTGTTGGAAACAGGGTGCTGGGCTTGATGGACCCTTGGTCTGACCCAGCATGGCATGTTCTTATGTTCTTACCATCCAGGCTTGCAGTTTTACACACACACAAACGTACACACACACACACACACACACACACACAAACATACACTCACTCACTCTCACCGAGGCCTGCTCCATCTTCTCTGTGAGTGGGACAGCCACTGCTAACGGCATGCTGGGACCTGCTCCTTCAACACCACAAGCGGTGGCCATCCTGAAAATGGCACATCAGGGCCTAATCCATCTTTGCCACAAGTGTGACGGCTTCTGCTCCCAGTGATGATGGAACAGGCCCCAGTGTGCCATACGCGGAGACCTCCACGCTCATGGCCCAAGTGTCCTGAAGAAGGAGAAAGCCCAGGAGTGCTGCAAATGGAGGCCATCCTGCCCATGGCATGCTGGGGCTTGCTAAATTCTGTGCAAATTCTGCACAACTGTGCAGGAGGGGAATTCTGCACTCCACAGTAGTGCAGAATTCCCACAGAACTAAGAAAAACACTCCTATTCTCTCTTAACTCTTAACCGAAATGTCACACCTTGAAATGCTGCACACTGCTTTTATATATAGCAGGGGGCTAGCCATTCCATCAACCTCCATGGAGGAGTTGTTCTGAATGGTGCACTGCTCCCCCTGCTACCTTCCTCTAACAGTAGGCCATACCATGATAATCCTAAAGGGTAATCACAGCAGATAAAGACCAATTGGCCAATCCAGTCTGTCTAGTTGTTCCGGTCTACACTATTAAGGACATATTTCAACTGCCAGCCATAGAAGCATGACCACAGTTTTTGTGGTCTTCCTTTTTGGTTCTATTTCATCTTGAGTATATGAAGACAGGAAGTGAATAGTGATGGTGGTTGGTGACTTTCATCTGAGGGCAGAGGCATCCATCGATCTCAAGAATTGTGCTTTCTGCTGGGTGCTAAGATCTGAGACATCATAGAGAGATTGTTACGTGTTCTACCTTTGCAATATATTTAAATATATGTATATATGTTCCCTTGTAATGTTGTCAACCTCTATCATATCATGATATTGCATAGTTTGGGCTTTCTACATGTTGTAGAGAATGCCCTTCGGATTGGTTATCTTTTGAATAATTCTGAGCTCTTTATTGGATCTTTCCTATTTTGCTTTTGTTCTATCCCCAGCAGTGGGTACATGTTGGCATCTGTATATACATTGCAGTTTAACTATGTCTTGTGCAGTCCTTATTTGTAACCCATGATAAAAGCCTGTGAGCCCTGCCTTTAAGGGGAGCTTTGCCTTTACGAGAAACTCCCTCCCCCCTGCTTCTCTCATTGGGAAGGGTCTGCATGCTCTCTCAATGTAACTTGATTCTTCTTAAGTGCCTTATTGGCTCAAGGAACTGCCCTTCATGCTCCCCCCTGCGTCACATGGATCCTAGGCTCGCTACCATTGGATCTCGCCCTCTGGCCCTAGCTTGTGAGGACGTTTACTGTAATCACTCCCCAAGACTGTTAGTCAGTCTAAGCCAGGCGGCTTCAAAGCCAGAAGTGCCTGTGACCTCTGTAATACAATTAGCTTTTTTACATTTCTTCTCACCGCTTTAATTCTAAAGACTAATCAGCTTCAGCTGATCTTCTCACGCTGAAGCCCATCTTCTCATGCTGAAGCCCAAGAAACTCCATCTCCCTTCTCCTGCCTATCTCCAGCTACAAAGATCTCTGCCAGAGGCATATGCATTTGGAATGCGAATAATTGTAAGAGGGCAAGGTTTAAATAGCAGTCCCTTTTAAAATTAGGATATATTTTAGCCATCAAAAATCTCACACTGCCAGATTCTGTCACTGGTGCTTGTCTCACCTAAGGAGTAGAGTGAGGCTCATAGGTCTTCAGCCCCTTCACAGGAGTACCAAAAGGGGATCCAGCAACAATCTATCTCACTGCAAAAAATATGAGGAAGATCCTCTGGCAGGGAGTGGACAGTGGGGAAACTCCTCGAAACTAAATTTCCTGATGAAGAAGGGAAGCCTCACCAGAGATATGAAAAACAGCATCTTTATTCCTCTGAGGCTAACTGAAAATGACCACACTGAATATTAAACTAGCTTCACTAAATAGGATGAGGCAACCAATCCCAGTCCTCTAGGTTGGAAGGGGCTGAAGAGGATGGAAAACTCACAGAGATGTTGACTTTCTAAGCAGGGACCTAGGGCCACCAAATGGCTGACCCAAGGGGGCACCACAGAAATCTGACAGAGATTGCATAAGCAATTGTTTCCTACAGATCAAAAGTAGTATAGCCTTGTGTAAAGAGAACCTCTTTGTGGTATTACATGTTACTATCAATGTAAAGGTTTGTTTTGGAGCTGGAATTTAAGATGAAGATGTTTGCTCACAGAAAGTTGAAGATCTCAATGAAACTATAAGGTAAACTGTACCTTAAACTGTAAAGGGATTTGTATGCATTCTATAATATATGCATATGTGTGTCTATGCAATATATTACAGTCGCATTTTCATTTCAAGTCAAGATTAATTCTGAAATAGCATCACTAATGTGACAGCAATCTGCATCTAACAGCTGCTTATTATCATATTGCCAACATAATCAACATGGTATGCAAAATGTGATTTAAAAGGCTTTATAATACATTGAATGGATTTAATTAAAATAAACATGAAATCTACATTATTTTCCAACTGTATACAGTTATGGAATGTAGAAAGGGCTGATTTTTTTTTATTAAAATAATACATCAACAAGATTCACCTTCCTTAACAAAGCATCACAGGGCTAGCTTCTAGAAGCAATCACCTGTCAGCTTCCTTATTATAGTATCTGCCTTAAAATAGAATGACCTATAGGATAAAACTCATGTGACTATGCATCAAATTCCTTTAATTTGAAGTTAACATATTGGGCTTCACATTTTTTTAAATGGAAGCAATACACTTAAGTGTTGATTGATTCATTAAAGAAAGCTGTGAATATTCATGATTTTACTGGGAGCAGAATACCACACCCTCTTTTATTAAACAGTAGAAGCCAAAATTAATTGCACTATGATCTTTGTAACCTAAGGGGTGAATTTTCAAATAATTTACGCATGCAAAATTAGCATATATGTGCTTAAGTAGCTTGTACTCGCATAACAATATTTTATAAGCATCAAAAAGATGTGCATATGTTCAGTCTTGCATGCACATTTACATGCGCAAAAAAGGGGCAGTTTAGGTGTGTTCTGGGATGGGGCCAAAAGACACATGCTGAAGTTGCTGTTTTATAAGGCATTTATGTGCAATCATGCTCATGCTCATAATTTCTTTGCATAATTTTACACCTGCAAATTATCTTGCGCAATTGATATCAGACTCATCTATTGTCTACTACTGGCTGGGTGGAAGGTCTGGGTGAACTGGGGGGAGTTCAGAATGAAGAACTAGAAGGGTTTCGATGACTTGGAGAAGAACCAGGTGAATTGGTGAAGCTTTTCGCAGACTGATGATTTCGCTTACGCCTGCTTATTTTAAAACATACTGACTTCCACGTGTAAAACAGGGTTTCATGCAAGCAAGTCATCCTTTTTTTGCGTGTAAAATATGGGGCGGATTTTAAAACGAGCGCGAATAGCCTACTTTTGTTTGCGCTCCAGACGCAAACAAAAGTACGCTGGATTTTAGTAGATACGCGCGGAGCCGCGCGTATCCGCTAAAATCCTGGATCGGCGCGCGCAAGGCTATCGATTTCGTATAGCCGGCGCGCGCCGAGCCGCGCAGCCTACCCCCGTTCCCTCCAAGGCCGCTCCGAAATCGGAGCGGCCTCGGAGGGAACTTTCCTTTGCCCTCCCCTCACCTTCCCCTCCCTTCCCCTACCTAACCCACCCGCCCGGCCCTGTCTAAACCCCCCCCTTACCTTTGTCGGGGGATTTACGCCTCCCTCTGGGAGGCGTAAATCCCCGCGCGTCAGCGGGCCTCCTGCGCGCCGGGAAGCGACCTGGGGGCGGGTCCGGAGGGCGCGGCCACGCCCCCGGGCCGCCCCGGGCCGTAGCCACGCCCTCGGGCCCGCCCCCGGAACGCTCCCGACACGCCCCGAAAACGCCGCGCGGTTCGGGCCCGCCCCCCGACACGCCCCCTCCAAAAACCCCGGGACTTACACGAGTCCCGGGGCTCTGCGCGCGCCGGTAGGCCTATGTAAAATAGGCTTCCCGGCGCGCAGGGCCCTGCTCGCGTAAATCCGCCCGGTTTTGGGCGGATTTACGCGAGCAGGGCTCTGAAAATCCGCCCCTATGTGCTCATATATTTTTAAAATAGGTAGAAAAAGTGCGCAGTTTCAATGCATCACAGATGTAAGAAAACATACATGCGTTATACCTGCACATACCTGATACGTGCAAGTTGTAACATACTGTACTTATTTCCACGCGGACATATATGCGTATATAGGGGGGCTGTGCAGAGTTGTTTGAAAGTTATCCTCTTGGTAACTGCCCACATTGATGCAAAGTTCTTGGTTATCTTTTATCCACAAACTTTATACTCATTTTTAAAGAGAAATTACATGCTTACTTTCATTTTCAAAATTACCCAGGAAAACCAGCCACATATATTTGCACCTGCTAGTTTCTACAAGTAGATTTCCTGAGAAAAAATGCATGCATACTTCTGAAAATTCAAAAGTATGTGCATAAATGCAACCCCCTCCTCCAGCTACACCTCTGAGAATGCCTCTTCACAATGCTCGTAAGGTTGTGCATATAGTGCCACTACACCTGTAAGTTTGCCTCTTCACAGGAAGGGCGATTTTCTAAAAGGCAATGATTAAATACTGTGGGTAGCTTGCACTCCCACAGATAACTTTGTATCCATAAACCTGCAAGCTAATTTTCAAAGGTGAGTTTCACTTTGAAAATCTGGTGGCAGGCTGGGGCTATGGAGATTTTTTTCCTACAAACTTTCTTTTTGTAGGCACAAAGTACAGATGGTAAAGTCCATCAGGGAATTTAAAAATTCAGTCCTTAATGCATCCTTCAGTAGATCTACCCTAACCTCAACTCTGGTGACATCTCTTTTCCTCATTCCTTATGGGAGGAAAAGTATGCACACTGTGGACAGTACATGTACTTTCCCCCCATATATGGGGGAGGGGGAGAGCAAAGTATTTTCCGAAAACATTATACAATGGGTAAACATGTTTACCCATTTTAAGTGTATATGGGCTACTTACGTTTACCCATTGGAAAACTTCTGAAAATTGTTCCGTTATGTAGCCCATAATCGCATAAATGGATTTTCAGTTGCCAGATATTCAAACCGAATTTATGTGGCTAACTTGTGGATTGTGTGTGCTGAAAAGTATGTGTGCAACTTGCAGTTAAGCACACTACTAAAAGGTTACCCCTTTTTCTTACTGGCTTTACATTTGCATATTGCTTAACTAACATGAACAATCAGGACTTAATCTTCTTGTACTATTGTTTGCACTGGGATTAAACCTTTTTAAATAACTTTGTTTGAGGCTTTGATGATACTTCTTGAGGATTCCCTAGCAATAGGCTCTCCTTATTCCAAATTCTTTTTAAGTACATGACACATCACTTTCTAGTCAAAATCTTTCCCAGCCTTTTGATGTCACTAGGGAAAATCACAATCCTAATTTCTTCAATGCTTTCTGCTTATTGGTAACTTTAAGATAGCTCGGATGTAGTATCTGAAGGAATACGGAATGTGTTAGAATTATAATCTATTGTTATATTTTTAAATTCTGTCCTGCAATCACGTCTAAGTTGTCTGGTTTTCAGGATAACTGTAATAAATATGTATGACATAGATTTGTATACACTAATAATTTTAAAAAGCAATTACATGCATAAAACTGGTTTTACATGCATAAATGCACTTTACCTGTATAAGTGTGCTTTTTAATATTATTACACTATGTCATTGAATTATGCATAGATTTTACTTGTAAAAGTGCACTTTATGTGCATAAATGGATTTTTAAAACTGCTATGATAGAAGGTTACATTTACACATGTAACTCCTTTTAAAATTACCTCCCGAGAGGTGAATTTTAAAAGAGATGCGCGTACCAAAATCGGAGATTAGCGTGCATCTAGCACATGCGCATGACCACTTGATTTTGTAAAGTGGGGGCGGTGTGTGCATGTGCTGATGTGCGCACATCTCACATCGAATAAAAAAAGGGGGCATGGCCAGTGCATGGGCATAAAATGCACTTATGTTCTTATGTTCTAATGCACCTGGGTGCATTAGAACATAAGAAACATAAGAACATAAGAAATTGCCATGCTGGGTCAGACCAAGGGTCCATCTAGCCCAGCATCCTGTTTCCAACAGTGGCCAATCCAGACTACAAGTACCTGGCAATTACCCAAACACTAAGAAGAACCCATGCTACTGATGCAATTAATAGCAGTGGCTATTCCCTAAGTATAATTGATTAATAGCAGTTAATGGACTTCTCCTCCAAGAACTTATCCAAACCTTTTTTGAACCCAGCTACACTAACTGCACTAACCACCTCCTCTGGCAACAAATTCCAGAGCTTTATTGTGCATTGAGTGAAAAATAATTTTCTCCGATGTCTTAAATGTGCTACTTGCTAAGGTCCAGTGCCGTGTAACTTTACTTCTTCTACTGAGGAGGTGCATGTTAAAAAAAAAACCCCAAAAACCCCAAACTATTTATCCCTGAGTGGTTTAAGGGGTCTGAAGTAGCTGGGAGAGTGCAGGCTAAAGAATCACGGGGGTTTGGGGATGCAATTCTAGACTGGGAGAACTGGTGGACGAACTAGTGAAACTGGTCATGGAGTGAATGCACACCGCTGCTAACAATTCCCCACTTGTGTGGCTCATACCAGACTTGCAACATTGGGCACATGCACACACCGCCCCCACTTTATAAAATCAAGTGGCCATGTGCATGTGCTAGATGCACGCTAATCTCCGATTTTGGTACTCACATCTCTTTAAAATTCACCTCTCTGGAGGTAATTTTAAAAGGAGTTACATGTGGAAATGTAACTTACTATCACAGCAATTTTAAAAATCCATTTATGCACATAAAGTGCACTTTTACATGTATAATCTATGCCCAGGCTATTTCACAATATACGCGCTTATGGGCGTGTATGTTATAAAAATTGTCGTGTTTCTGGGCTGATGCCGACACCCACGCATATATGTGTATCCGCATGCCTGTTTGAAAGTTATTGTCCCTGTGTATACAATGTATGCCCATAAATCTCACATACATTTATTGCATATAACCTAAAATTCAAACTGCATAAGTTTGCCTCCAGGACAGATTAAAGAACCAGTGCTTGCCCATCCTGTCTGATTACTTCAAATATAGAGTGATCTCTTTTATTAATATTGCTTTAGTAGCCTAGTGGTTAAGAATATAAGAAATGCCATGCTGAGTCAGATCAAGGTTCATTGAGCCCAGTATTCTGACTCTTACAGTGGCCAGTCTGAGCTGAAAAAGCCTGGCAGGTCCTGAAAAGTCATAATTCTTGTTATTCACACCAAGAGATAGCAATAGCTTTCTTTAGTCTGTTTGGCTAATAATGTTTTATGGACTTTTCCTCCAGAAACATGGCCAAACATCTTTTAAAACCCACTATATTGATCACCTTTTCCATGTCTTCTGGCAACAACTTGATTATGCACTGAAAGGTGAATTTTCAAAAGTTGCACGTGCAAAAATGTGCTGTCATGCATGTAAAATAACATATAGTTAAGTGTCTGCTACTTTATAAGCCTGAACGCGTAAGTCAGGGTCTGCAAGTAAATTTGCACATGTAAGAAAGGGGCAGGGCAGGCCAACAATTATGCAAATAATTTTCTATTTTATAAGCAATTTCTGCATGAAATTTGGCAGCTTACTCGCATATATTTCGACCTGCTCAATATCTGGAGTAAGTGATTGCAAACATCTTAAAAGTAAGTTGGAGGTCTGGGTGAATGTGAGGACTTCGGACTGAAGATTTAGGAGGGTTTTGATGATCTGTAAATGAACTGGGCAAACTGGTAGACTAATTGGTAAAACCGGTTATTTCATTGCCATGAGCATGTTAGAAAACTCTCCTGACTTCCGCATGTAAAAGAAGGCTTAAGGGGGGGGGGGGGGGGGTAAATGCATCTAAAGTAAATGTGTTAAATCTACTCATGAATCACTTTATCACTTTAAAATTAGTTGCAAAAAAAAAAACAAACAAACAGTTGCTCAGTCCTATCTGGCTAAATTCTGTCTTATCCGGCTAAGTAGTGGCTTTGCTGCACTTAGCCAGATAAATTCCAAGGTATCCAGCTAAGTAGAGGAACTTATCCAGATTTATCTGGTTAAGTAGCAGCAAAGCTACTTATCCGGCTAAGTGAGCCAGATAAGTCTAAAAAGTGCCACTTATCAGGCTATCTGACTTAGCCAGATAAGTAGTGTTTATCTGGCTAACTAGCAGCTTTGTCATTATTTAGCTGGATAAACCGGTACTTATCCGGAAAAGTGCCACTATTTGGCCAGATAACTCAGAATGTATCTGGATAAGTGCAAAAATGTATTTGCGCATTTTTTACATATTTGCCCATGTACCCAGGTACATTTCTGTGTATTTTACAATGTGCATACTGAAATGATTGTGAGCTCTTATGATGTGGTGTGGTTGAAGCTGTCTAGTGAGCGAGCCACTGGACCTACACCAAAAGCTGGCGAACATGCGTAGGCCTGGGATAGGCTGGAGCTTCGCTTAAACTAATCCCGCTCCTCCCAGGTTAAGCCCTTGGTTTCCCAGGGGCTGGCAGGACTTAGGTGAATCCCAAGGGTGATACCAGAAAGAGTCCAGAAATGGCTGAGAGTAAGGACAGGCAGGAAACAGGTAATATCCGTATCCATGTAAGGGTTAGGACAGGCAGCGATCCAGGAGCAAAGTCGAAATCCAAGGCAGGAGTCAGAACAGAGGAATAGACCAAGACAGAAAAGACACTGAGGGACAACACAGGAAAAAACAGGGCAAGACAAAACACAGAGGGACCGGACTAGACAGGATGGAGAGGACAAGGCAAGGCGAGGCTGAAAAGGATGGGACAAGATAGACGAACAGAACGAGACAACAGAGACTGGATATAGGCAGGGACAGTGCAAAGCTGGGTGAAACAAGGCTGGACAGGCTGGGCAGGACAACACTGAATGAGGCAAGACTGGATGAGGCAAAACTGGACGTGACTGGGGAGGGCAACGCTGAATAAGGCAAGACTGGATGAGGCAAGGCAGGTTGGGCAAGGTTGGAGAGATGAGGCAAGGTAGGCTGGGCAAGGTTGGAGAGATGAGGCAAGTTGGGCAAGGCTGGAGAGATGAGGCAGGCTGTGGCAACACACATACTGCTAGGTAGGAGACCCCTTGCAGGGGCACTGCCTAGAAGCACGGCTGGGGTTTAAATCCACAGGCAATGCTGACATCATTTCCTGGCGCTTCCCTAGCTTTCCTGCTGTGGAGACATTAACAATGGGTACACGTCATGCAAGTGAACCTAGGGGGCCAGGCAGGAATAAGACATGGCAGTGTAACACATAGATCATATACATGTAGATTATAAAATGTAGGCGTACACGTGTGTCCATATATACATTATATATATATGCGCAATAGTTTTCATGACCTTCATAATTTTGGCCATTGTCCCTAAATCTTTCTTAGGAGCCCATAGGAGCCTAACTGCTGGGACTTAAGTGGCTTCACCCTTGGAAGCTGAAGCCCCCCTGGAGGAGCCCATAGGGGCCCGGCCGCTGGGACTTAGGCGGGTCGTGGATCAGGACAGGTAACTGGAACCAGACTAGGACAGTAGCAATACTGTAACTGGGAATGGGTTCTGGAACCAGGCAGGAACTGTAGCAGGACTCAGGTACTGGAACCAGGCAGGAACTGTAGCAAGCAGGCAGGAACCAAGCAGGTACTGTAGCAGGTACGGAGCGACGAAGCCAAGCGAGTCACTCCGGGGCACAGCGCAACAGGAAACCGGGAAGCTAACCCGTTGCAAGGCAAGGACTGGATGGCCATGGCTGGATTATCAAGGCCGCGGAGTCTGACGTCAGGAACTGGGCGGAGTCACCACTGGCGGGAAACGGGCTAGAAAGGCGCCCAAGTGACGCGCGCATGCCTAGGAGCAGGGCGTCCTCAGGCACCTTCGCGGTGGCGCAGCTCCAGTGGGGACGCCACCAAACAGGCCGCAAGCCAGGGCTCCGGAGGCGGGAGAAGGGCCAGGAACAAGGAGGTAAGGGCCTGGTCGCCATGCTTGCGACCAGGACCGAAACAGTACCTCCCCTCTTACGCCCCCTCTTAGCCGGTCCAGGTTTACTTGGGTGATCCAAATGGAACTGCCGTAATGTCCTTGTCGAGGATATTACGGGCTGGTTCCCAAGAGTTATCCTCGGGTCCGCAACCCTCCCAGGCAAGCAAGTATTCCCATCGGCGTTGGTGGAACCGGACATCCAAAACTTCACGTACTTGATACGTAACCTCATCCAGTACTGAAGGGTCTGAGGGTTCAGGTGCCCGAGAGTGGTATCTGGACAACACAAGAGGCTTCAGCAATGACACATGGAATACATCATGGAGGAGGGTAGGCATAGATGGTATGAGACTGCTCCCACTCGTTCGGCGACTCGAAAGGGCCCACAGAATTTCGGAGCTAGTCTTCGAGATGGAATACGTAGCTGTAGATTTCTGGTGCTAAGCTGGACACGGTCTCCTAGGAGGAAGGTAGGAGCTGGCTGATGATGCCTATCCGCCCACTCCTTGGCGGACAGAACGGCTTTATGGATCTTTTCCTGGGTAGAGATCCACAAGGATCGAAGCTGGTGAGCTGAGAGTTGCACTGCGGGGAGTGCACTAGGTTCAGGCGAAGGTAGGGGCGGTCGAAGTTGCTTCCCATAAACAACGAAGAACGGCGAACTTCCAGTAGCAGCATGCGTGTGATTATTATACGAGAACTCCGCCCACGGAAGTAGATTGGACCAATTATTTTGTCGTTCGTTCACAAAGGCACGGAGAAAAGTCTTCAGGGTTCGATTGGTTCATTCCGTTTGCCCATTACTCTGGGGATGGAACGCAGATGAAAGGCTAAGTTGCATATTGAAGCATTTGCATAGGGCTTTCCAATAGCGAGCTGTAAACTGCGGTCCTCGATCGGAGACTATATCCTGCGGGAGACCGTGAAGTCTAGCTGAGCGAACAGGCTAGCCAGGTCAGGGGCAGAAGGTAGCTTTGGCAAGGGAACAAAGTGCGCCATCTTGGAAAATCGGTCCATGGTTACCCAGATGACTGAATTACCCTCGGAGGCAGGAAGATCCACGACGAAATCAGTGGAGATGTGTGTCCAAGGCTCCACCGGGATGGGCAATGGTTGCAACAAGCCCCTGGGCCTCCCAATGAGCGGCTTTTGAACAGCACAAGTAGGGCATGAGCCCACAAAAGCTTGGACATCCTGTCTCACCGTTGGCCACCAGTAGAAACGGTTTAACAAGTCTAAAGTCCCTTTCCAACCAGCATGACCCCCAGTGAGGGAGTCATGGGCCCAAGCGAGAACTGCTCTCCGGGAGCGACGCGGGACGACGGTCTTCCTTTGGGAGGACACCAAGGTTGCAGCAAGACTTACTTTCATGGGGTCCAAGATATACTGAGGTGTGTCAGGAGTCTCTTCAACCTCAGAAGAGCGCGAAAGCGCATCAGCTCGAACGTTCTTAGAGTCAGGTCGGTAGCGTAAGGTAAAGTCAAACCGATCAAAAAATAGCGACCACCGGGCTTGTCTTGGATTCAGGCGTTGGGCTTGCTTCAAGAATGCTAGGTTTTTGTGATCAGTGTAAATCGTAACTGGATGGTTGGCTCCCTCCAACCACTGTCTCCATTCCTCCAGGGAAAGTTTCATGGCTAGCAACTCTTTGTCACCAACACAGTAGTTGCTCTCTGCTGGGGAGAATTTCTTTGAGAAATATGAACAGGGTAACAGCTGTCCAGAATCAGAGTACTGGCTCAGTATGGCCCCTACGGCCACATTGGAGGCATCAACCTCCACCACGAAGGGCTGGCTGGGATCCGGATGACGAAGGCAGGTATCTAATAAGAAGGCTCCTTTGAGGGCCTCAAAAGCTTGGCAGGCAGAAGTTGGCCAATCCATTGCGTTAGCCCCCTTTCGGGTGAGGGTAGTTAACGGAGCCACAATACGAGAGTAATTGGGAATAAAGTGATGGTAGAAATTGGAGAAGCCGAGGAAGCGTTGCAACACTTTAAGACCCCCTCGGCCGGGCCAAGTCTTAATAGCCGCCAATTTCTCAGAATCCATTTGAAAGCCTGCTGCAGAGACTATGTAGCCTAGGAATGGCAGGGAGGTCTTCTCAAAGCTGCACTTTTCCAGCTTCGAGTACAGGCCATGCTCCCTAAGTATCTGGTGCACTTGACGGACATGCTGATGGTGTGACGGCAGATCCTGGGAGTAGACTAACAGGTCGTCGAGATAAACAATTATGCAGGTGTTCAGAAGGTCCCGTAACACCTCATTCATCAGGTGCTGGAACACCGCCGGGGCATTACATAAGCCGAAAGGCATCACGAGGTACTCGTAATGCCTGTCTCGGGTATTAAACACGGTCTTCCACTCATTTCTGGGACTGATTCTGACCAAATTGTATGCTCCTCGTAAGTCCAACTTTGTGAAAATCTTCGCTCCTTGAAGCCGATCAAGGAGCTCCGGGATTAATGGGAGAGGGTAACGATCTCGCTTGGTAATCGAATTTAGGCCTCGATAGTCTATACACGGCCTCAGTGAGCCGTCTTTCTTGCTGACAAAAAAGAAGCCTGCCCTTGCAGGCGACTTGGACGGGCAGATAAACACCTTGGCCAAATTCTCTGCAATGTACTTGGACATGGCCCGGTTCTCAGGTATTGATAAGGGATAAACCCTTCCTCGAGGGGGCATAGTGCCAGGTAGCAAGTCAATAGCACAGTCATACGGACGATGCTGCGGAAGGATCTCCGCCTTGGTCTTGGAGAATACATCCGTGAAGTCCTCATAAGGTGCAGGGGGAACCACAGCAGAGTGCATCAATGGAAGTGCGGGAGTCTTAGGCACTTTCATACAATTAGCCAGGCAAAAGGGACTCCACTTAACAATCTGTAGTGTATCCCACTGAATCGTGGGCGAGTGTTTCTGTAACCACGGCAACCCTAGCACCACAGGGTGGACAGCCTTACCCAAGACTAGGAAGGCTATCTCCTCCAAATGGATCGCCCCGGTGCAGACCGTAATGGGTGCCGTGGACATCTGGATGGAACCAGGAAGGAGCGTCCCCTGGATAGAGGTAATTCATAATGGGACCTCCCGTCTATGCGTAGGAATCCGCAACTGGGATTCCTACGCATCATCCTAGGTCATGCAGGATGAAATTACCTCCGGCTCCGGAATCCAGGAACGCCATCGTCTCAACGGATCCTCCGGGGTATTCCAGAGTAACAGGAACTGTACATTGAGGAGCTGTAGCACAGCCTAGGAGGAGCTCCTCCCGACCTCCTAAGCTTTGGCATTTTCCACACGCTCCTGGCAGCGTGCCAAGAAGTGGCCCTTCTGGCCACAATATAAACACAACTTCAACAAATGGCGATGTTGTCTTTCTTCAGCAGAAAGCGGTGCCCGTCCCAGCTGCATGGGTTCGCAGATGGGAATGTCTGGATGAGATCTCTTAGGCGAGGGTGCAGGTCTTGGCCCACGAGCCGGACTGTGGTGAGAGGAGCGCTGCTCCTTGGCCCGTTGCTGTAGGCGGCGGTCGATGCGAGCAGCCATCTCAATCAAGGCGTTGAGGTCCTCCGGCAGATCTCAAGCTGCAATCTCATCCTTAATGCGTACGGAGAGGCCTTCCAGGAAGATGGCCTTAAGACTACCATCTTGCCAACCTACTTCCTGGGCTAAAGTCCGAAACTCCATTGCGTAATCTGCCAAGGAGCGAGCCCCCTGACGAAGTTGCAGCAGATCAGACGTAGCCGTGGCTACTCGGGCGGGCTCATCAAAGGCCTGGCCAAAGTTCATGATGAAGTAACAAAGTGGTGGATGCCACAGGAGGTCTTTCTCAAATTTTATTGCAGGAGACGTAAAGAATCATATACAAGTGCCCGACTCTGGCCGAGTTTCGCCACCAGCGGTGGCTGCCTCAGGGGCTACAAACAAACATGTAAAAGATAATAACATAAATATGTGTAAAACATATATATATGTATAAAATCATAAAACCATTACAATATAAATAAAACACGTGAATATAAACAATAAAAACAAATAATACATACTAAAAACTCCTCATATCATTGCATACAAATTGAATAAAAATAAATAAAAAGACAAGAATACAATGAAAAAAATGACAAGAATACAATGAAAAAAATCATCATCAACCAGCAACATCAATATGGCCAGGACTATCCGCATAAAAGATTTGAGGTAATACCTTGTGTATCAGAGAATCATTGGACAGATGGTCAAAGTCAATTCCAACGCGCACATATATCTAAAAAGTACCAAAAAAGAATCACAATAAAATGTTTCAACACTCAGAATAATACTTAATTAAAATTCAATAAATCCCCATACATTCGATAAAATAAATGTGAATGAATGTGAATACTCTGTAAAAAATTGATAAATTAATAAATATCACTTATGGATAAATATTAAAAAGCTTTAAATATTAAAAAACAAATGAATTGTAACTCTCAAAGTGTAATGCAGATGAACAAACATATATTACAGCTATAGGTTTTCTAATGTGTACCAACTTATATCTACTTTTGCTGTTGGCACGATATATCAGCGCATGCAAAGGGCTTAAAGGACAGAAACGCTGAAACAAATACATTTAAGGGGAAACAAAATAGCCCGTTGATTAATTGAAGGGGCGTAGTGAAACCGTCATTTTGTGAAAAGTTTTGGTCTTACTGAATTTGTCTCAAAAACCATTTTTTGGTGGATGAATATATGTCAAATTAACTCAGTGTACATATTCTACAGAAAACCTATTGGAAAAATTTTTTTGGAAAAGTTTTTTGACAAACAATCAGGGCTAAAAGAGACTATGATATAAACTAATTTCATTAATGGCAGTATAAATGGCGCCAAAAAGTGTTATTGTTGCGATGCATATAGCACAAAAATGTCTTCAACAATATTGTTCTACGGGACTGGCACTAACCCAAATAATGATATATTATCAGTAGAAACCTGTGCACCCACTTACATTTGATTTAAGTAACCACAAAATTAGTCTACTCTATGGAATTCAAAAGACAGAGACGTAAAAAATGAACACTTTTGAGAGTGAAGTATGGCGCAAAAAATGCCTAATCCATCAATTAGAGGCGTAGTTAAGCAATCATTAAAGGGCAGATACATTGCCAAAAATTATATCACAAACTTTGTACGTTGTGTGCATATAAAAATTAAATATAATATCCACCGCATCGGTACCAAATAAATACAATGTTGGTGCAGGGGTACTGTATGTACAAAACATCTTTACATTTTCATTAAAAAGCATAGTCGAGTAGTGAATATGTGACTGGTTTGGTGTAATCAGCTTGGACAAAAAAAAATTTTTGTTGCGTGGGTGATAAACAATTTACAGTAGGCGAATATGCTGTAGGCGAACGAAATACTGTTAGGGTGATAACTACGATATATTATTGTCTTCAACACTATTGCTCTAAAGAAAAACATTCGTCCAAAAAGCAGTCAAAAGCCTGTATATCTACTTACTAACAGTATTTCGTTCGCCTACAGCATATTCGCCTACTGTAAATTGTTTATCACCCACGCAACAAAAATTTTTTTTGACCAAGCTGATAAATTAAAAAGCTGTAAATTGCTTTTTAAGGAAAATGTAAAGATGTTTTGTTCATACAGTACCCCTGCACCAATATTGTATTTATTTGGTACCGATGCGGTGGATATTATATTTAATTTTTATATGCACACAACGTACAAAGTTTGTGATATAATTTTTGGCAATGTATCTTCCCTTTAATGATTGCTTAACTACGCCTCTAATTGATGGATTGGGCATTTTTTGCGCCATACTTCACTCTCTAAAGTGTTCATTTTTGACGTCTCTGTCTTTTGAATTCCATAGAGTAGACTAATTTTGTGGTTACTTAAATCAAATGTAAGTGGGTGCACAGATTTCTACTGATAATATATCATTATTTGGGTTAGTGCCAGTCCCGTAGAACAATATTGTTGAAGACATTTTTGTGCTATATGCATCGCAACAATAACACTTTTTGGCGCCAGTTATACTGCCATTAATGAAATTAGCTTATATCATAGTCTCTTTTAGCCCTGATTGTTTGTCAAAAATTTTTTCCAAAAACATTTTTCCAATAGGTTTTCTGTAGAATATGTACACTGAGTTAATTTGACATATATTCATCCACCAAAAAATGGTTTTTGAGACAAATTCAGTAAGACCAAAACTTTTCACAAAGTGACGGTTTCACTACGCCCCTTCAATTAATCAACGGGGTATTTTGTTTCCCCTTAAATGTATTTGTTTCAGCATTTCTGTCCTTAAAGCCCTTTGCATGCGCTGATATATCGTGCCAACAGCAAAAGTAGATATAAGTTGGTACACATTAGAAAATCTATAGCTGTAATATATGTTTGTTCATCTGCATTACACTTTGAGAGTTACAATTCATTTGTTTTTTAATATTTAAAGTTTTTTAATATTTATCCATAAGTAATATTTATTAATTTATCAATTTTTTACAGAGTGTTCACATTCATTCACATTTATTTTATCGAATGTATGGGGTTTTATTGAATTTTAATTAAGTATTATTCTGAGTGTTGAAACATTTTATTGTGATTCTTTTTTGGTACTTTTTAGATATATGTGCGCGTTGGAATTGACTTTGACCATCTGTCCAATGATTCTCTGATACACAAGGTATTACCTCAAATCTTTTATGCAGATAGTCCTGGCCATATTGATGTTGCTGGTTGATGATGATTTTTTTCATTGTATTCTTGTCATTTTTTTCATTGTATTCTTGTCTTTTTATTTATTTTTATTCAATTTGTATGCAATGATATGAGGAGTTTTTAGTATGTATTATTTGTTTTTATTGTTTATATTCACGTGTTTTATTTATATTGTAATGATTTTATGATTTTATACATATATATATGTTTTACACATATTTATGTTATTATCTTTTACATGTTTGTTTGTAGCCCCTGAGGCAGCCACCGCTGGTGGCGAAACTCAGCCAGAGTCGGGCACTTGTATATGATTCTTTACGTCTCCTGCAATAAAATTTGAGAAAGACCTCCTGTGGCATCCACCACTTTGTTACTTCCACACGGCTTTACTGGATCGCCTACCCAAAGTTCATGATGAACAGTTGTAAATCCTAGCGAAGAATCATTGTTTTCCCAAAGGGGAGAAGCCCATATCAAGGCTTTCCCATCGAGCAAGGACAAGATATATGCCACTTTCACCGCATTTGAGGGAAACTGCCGAGGCAACAGGGAAAACTGTACAAAACATTGGTTCAGGAAGCCGCGGCAGGTCCTTAAATCACCAGCGTAGCGGGAGGGTGCCAGCAGCTGGGTCACTGACGAATCTTGGCCCTCGGGTGCTGGTTCTGGGGCAGATGAGGCCCTGGCATCCAATCAGGCCGACAACTCCCCAACGAACCAGTAAGGACCTCGAGGTATTGTTGTTGATACTGCAGCTGCTGGGCCAACCCTGGCAGGTCCAAGGGAACAGGTGCATCCGCTGAGTCCATGGCCCTGCAATCTGTTGTGGGAGTCTCAGTTTAGTGGACCTGCTGGAGACTGGGAATAGATGGTCAATGTCTCTAAAGAATAGCAGGCCAGGAGGCAGATGTTCAGGTGGGACGTAGATGCTCTTCACCCTGGAAGCTGGTACTCCCCCAGGAGGAGCCCGTAGGAGCCCAACTGCTGGGACTTAGGTGGCTTCACCCTTGGAAGCCGAAGCCCCCCTGGGAGCCCATAGGGGCCTGGCCGCTGGGACTTAGGTGGGTCGTGGATCAGGACAGGTAACTGGAACCAGACTAGGACAGTAGCAATACTGTAACTGGGTACGGGTTCTGGAACCAGGCAGGAACTGTAGCAGGACTCGGGTACTGGAACCAGGCAGGAACTGTAGCAAGCAGGCAGGAACCAAGTAGGTACTGTAGCAGGAACGGAGCGACGAAGCCAAGCGAGTCACTCTGGGGCACAGCGCAACAGGAAACCAGGAAGCTAACCCGTTGCAAGGCAAGGACTGGATGGCCATGGCCGGCTTATCAAGGCCGCGGCATCTGACGTCAGGAACTGGGCGGAGTCACCACTGGCAGGAAACGGGCTAGAAAGGCGCCCAAGTGGCAAGCGCGCCTAGGAGCAGGGCGTCCTCAGGCACCTTCGCGGCGGCGCAGCCCCAGCGGGGATGCCGCCAAACAGGCCACAAGCCAGGGCTCCGGAGGTGGGAGCAGGTCCGGGAACAAGGAGGTAAGGGCCTGGTCACAGTGCTCATGGCCAGGACCACAACATTAGCCACTAGGGATCCCCTGTGTTTATCCCTTGCCACTTTCCATTTTTCAGAATAAAATGATCCCAGAACCAATCATAAAGGAACATGTCATTAAGAGCTCAATGAGAATCTGGAAGGGAACAAGATGTTACCAGAAATACACAGAGAGGATACTTCCTCCTCTTCTGACTGAGGAAAAAAGTACAGGAATAAATGTATCTCATGCTTTACTATGCCTGCCTTCTCCGTACCTTGACTACTGCCTGGATTGACTACACCTGCCTTCTCCGTGCCCTGACCCTTGCTTTGCATGACTACACTACAGACTTTCCTGTGTCCAGAGTTCTACGTTGCTTGCCACAACTTCCACTCACCGTTGGCTCTGAACCTAGCCTGTCAGTGTCGTCTCTCATTGCCTATCCTCTGGATGTGGTCTTTCAAGGCTTAGGCCTTCCTTTGCTCAGGTGCCTCCAGTTCCCCATTGTTCCTTTGGCACATAAACCTACGTACCAAATCCAGTCCAGGATAGAACTACGCCATCTACAGACTGCTGTGTCTGGGCTGAATTACTATTCATCTCTAGCTAACTTCGAGGCCCACCTAAGTCCTGCCGGCCCCGAGGGGAATGAGGGCTGTTATAGGTGAAGCTCCAGCGGCCTCTAGCTTCAGCCCACTCCATCTGCTGACGGTGGGGACCCGTAGGTCCTCGCCTCACTCCAAGTATCCACCTCAGTCCAAGTATCCACCTCCAACGCAACAGGAGGGAAGGAGGGATGGGATATAAAGGTGGGGTTAGGGGGACAGGAAGGTAGGTAAGAGAGTGAGGGTAGAAAGGAAGACATATAGAAGGGAGATGGTACAGGAAGAGTGGAAAGAGAAGGGGCAGGGAGATATGGAGGAGGAAAAGAGAATATACCCTACCTTGTTCTTCAGTGCCTTTTGAGCCTTAATCTCTGTAATTCTGCAAATGGTCATCAATATGTCCCACTTCCTCCAAGCAGTGAGAGAACTTATAGAAAGGAAACAGACACTTCCAACTTATCCAGATTCCCTAAAATCTTTCTCAGTCAGGCCAGCTGTAGCCAGTGAATCCTTTCCTGGGCTGGCCCATTACCTGCTATTAAGTTCACTTAGAGAATAGCCACTGCCATTAGCAATGGTAACATGGAATAGACTTCGTTTTTGGGTACTTGCCAGGTTCTTATGGCCTGGATTGGCCACTGTTGGAAACAGGATACTGGGCTTGATGGACCCTTGGTCTGACCCAGTATGGCATTTTCTTATGTTCTTATGGTCAAACAAAGTTCCACCTCCACAGACTCATGGTCTTCTTCTCTCTTCCTGCTCCTCTGGCTTGGGCCCCAACAAAATGATCTTCAAAGTAGCGAAGACCTCCTGCCTACAGGGCATGGAGAATCTTGCTACTATTGGGCTACTCTTTCTCCTGCCCATGGGGAGGAGGGTATTTTGCTGCAATTGGTCTTTTCTTCTTCCATGGCTGAGGAGAAAGCACCTTGCCAAAATTGTTTCTCTGCTTCTGGTGGGGGAATGGTGAGAGAGGGGAGTGGAGGGCTTGCCTTGATCACATACATTTCTTCCTTGAGGGAAGATGGAATCCTTGCCAACATTGGCGCGCTCTTCCTCCTGCTTTGGGAGTGTGGGTGGGTAGGTGGCTGCGATCACTAGTTCTTCTACCTGCCTAAGGAGAGGGGTCTATATACTTTCTGCTAGTGTTCTCCTCTTCCTCCTGCCTCAAGGGGAGAAGGGGTAGTGGGTCCTTACTCTGATTGTACCACATTTTGTACTGCCTCAAGTAGAGGAGAGGTCTTTGACCTGATTGGCCTGCTTTTTCTCCAGTCATTAGGTGGAGGGGATGTCCTTGTTTGAATTGGCCAACTCTCAGAAACTTCTCATTTGCATCTGTAAACTTTCAGGTTGACTCTGCTAATCTCAAGGATCACAAGATTATCAGAGACAACCTACAAGTTTTAAAAATTCTTACCCATGTTCACAGCTGGCCATTCCTCTTCAGCAACTATAGAGACACACAGAAATGTTTGGCAGGCCACATTCTGGCCCCCGGCTATAGGCTGGACAAGCCTGATTCAAATACATCAGGACCACTGACCACAATCCATAGATGCTTCTTTCAGAATTGCTGAGGAATTCTTTAGGCCCAGTGCAGTCCTCCCTCCTGGTGGAAGAGGAGAAAGGATTCTGTCAGACCAATTAAAAATCTCCATCTGCTCTCTCATTGTGGGTTAGAGAAAGGTTACATCTAAGCCTATGCATGCTTTACTTCCCCTTTCCTCTTTGCAGTTAGCAGAGGAAGAGCAGTATGCAGGGGACAGAGGAAACCTTTTCTCCTGCCCTTCAGGAGAGGGCTGCTCTTTCTTTGACCTTGAGGATGGTTGTCCTCCACTGCAAGGAATTTGAACTGAACCACACTATTGATTAATGATTTATATTTCCTGGGATTCTTGGAATCTGAGCTATTTTAACACAGTCATCCTCAGTTTCAAGGGGGATCATGTTAATTAAAACATTTGGATTACTCTTTAATCAACTATGTGGCCTATACAATAAAGTTAAATGGCACTGTAAAGGCCTGGTTTAATAAGGCTTTTTTCCCATTCTGTGTTAATGTGAAAAAAAAGCTTAGTAAACCAAGCTGTGCTATTTTTGCATTCTAAAAATAACACAAATAGGAAAAAATATATATTTTTTACTCAACGTATAATTAAACTCCAGAATTCAGTGTTGGAGGATGTGGTGAAAGATGTTAGTCTAGCTAGGTTTAAAAAAAGTTTAGACAAATTCCTGGAAGAAAAGTTCATAAACCAAGGTGGACTTGGGGAAATTCACTGCTTATTCCTGGGATAAGCAGCAAGAAATCTATCAACCTTTTGGGATCCTGCCAGGTAGTTGTGACCTGGAATGGCCACTGTTGGAAACAATACTAGGCTTGATGGACCTTTGGGCTGACCAAGCAAGGCAAATCATATATTCTTATGGAGCAAGGCCTTAACATGCAAGTTAAGAGAGTGCCCCATCTCATTAATATGCAAGTGCTAAAATTATTGGTTTTTCATATGCAAATGAGGGAATGTCATATGCAAATGAGACTTTACCAAGCCCATGGGATATAATGTGGTATGCTCTCCACACCCACTATTTACCATGGGCCTGGTAAGGGATATTAATTTAATACCTGCCTCAGACCAGGTATTAAATTTTACTATGTACACTAATGCCAGAAATCACCTATGATAACAGGCCTTTTCATGTTTGGCCAGGTAGTACAGGAGATTTCCTCTCCTCCCAAACTCTGGTCCAGAGAACAAGGTCTCCTCCTGACCCTCCACGCAATTTCATGCCTCCTCTCAACGTATCCCCCAGCACATCAACATCTCCTTTACCCTGAGGTACATTTCTGGCATATCAGCCTCATCTTTCACCACTCTTCCGGACCCAAGTCTCAGCCATATAGAGGAGAAGGATATGCACAGGTAGAAGAAACATCAGAACCTTCCTGCTGTACCACAGTTACTTCCAAATGACACAGCCAGGAAGTACTTTACCATTCATGGTGAAGCACATCATTCATCATACACACAGTCTTGATCACATGTTCATGCAACCTCAGTTGCACAAGCAGGGTCAATAACATAGACTTACATGCCATTTTGTTCTCCCTCACAGTCATGGGCCATTTATCCCATATACACAGGCATGAAACCACAAGTCACACATGTACACACTCATACACATGTACACATTCATACACCATAAATATACTCAGGTTCTCCCCAGCCCCAACCATAATCCTCCTGGTCCCCCTCTTTTTCCTCCTCCAGTTGTGATGGGCCATCATTGTCCTCACTGAGTCTTGCAATTCTGAGACCCATCACTGTGCTCTCCTCCTCACTCCCCAGTTCTGATGACTATCACACTTTCCCCTCCTTCCACTAATCCACCTGCATCATTTTTTCTTCTTTGGTTGCTCATCTCCTAATCTGAACTAATTGTAAGTAAATATTATGAGTTATGTTCTTGCAGCGATTACATCTGTAATGCTAAAGTCCAGTGATGGCCTCTTGAACTATTTAGGGAACCCTCACCTCTTGCTGATCGCATTTTATTGCAGCACAGAAAGCTCATCTTCACTATTACAGAAATGTTATTTACATACCACATGAAAGAGCTAATGAAATTTTCAGTCCTGTTCTTAAATATATAAATATAAATGTAGACGTGATGGCAGAAAAGGTCCATCCAGTCTGCCCAGTTTGTGCTGTGCTGTGTAGGTTACCCCATGCTTACCTGTTTCCCAAAACATAAAAGTCAGGATCCTCGTTGGTTGCTGTTTGAATCCAATTCCCCATTACCCCTATGCTTATCTCTTTCCCACACTAGCCCTTGTTGATTGTTGTTGAATCCAATTTTCTGTTATTCCTTGCCATTGAAGCAGAGAGCAATGTTTGAGTTGCATACTTGTTTCCTCAGACTGTAAAAGTCGGGGCCCTTGGTTGCTGAATGAATCCAATTCCCCTTTTCCCCTGTTGTTAAAGCGGAGAGCAATGATGGAGTTGCATCAACAGTATCAAGGCCTATTGGTTAAGGATAATAACAGCTGCACCATCAAGTTACTCCATGTACTCATTGCTTCATTTCCAGCCTTTAGCGTTCCACAGTATTTATTCCATTCCATTTTGAATTCTTTCACTGTTTTGGTTTTCACCACCTCCTCCGGAAGGGCATTCCAGGCATCTACTACCCTCTCCATGAAGAAATATTTTCTGACATTTGTTTTGAGCATTGTTGGGGCTCATACCACAGTAAAAGGTTTGATAGCTTAGAATGAGGGCATCGTGCTCAATGTTAGCAAAATTGGAAACTCAGGATTTAGGAGCCTATAGGAAAATTTATGAACTGCAGTTTAAGAAGATTACATGACAGTCAATTTTCAAAAAGCCTTAGATCGGCAAAGAAAACTGATTAATTTTAACTGGTTATCTTTAGATACATTTTCAAACAGACCTATTTGGCTAGATTTTCAAATTCACCTAAATCACACAGGTCAGTTAAATTTAAGCCTGTAATTCCTTTGCCTAATTTTAACTTCCCAAATTTAGCTAGTTAGAGCTGAAAATTGGTTAAAACTAGCTAAGTTGTAGACCTGCATCAGGAGTTCCCCTGGATCTGCTCATTTTTTAACCAGCTGAAGATTAGGGAGGTAAATTTGGATGATTAGAAGGGGCTATTGTTAATAATGTTTAACTGGCTAAATTGCAACATTAGCTGGTTAAACCTTCTGAAAATTGGTCCCTGAGTGTATAACTATTTTGGACAATATGTTTTAAGAAATAGGTTCACCACTGGGGGGCACCAGGAGACAAATTATTAAGTGCTTCTTATCAGATTAATAATACAGTCTTCATAGTCCATATTATTATGTACTAGAACTTTTTAATATATAAGACCTTTTAAGTTTTTTCTTTGAAAATATCTATTATAATTGATTATAGCCCAATATAAAAATCAGGAGGCCAATATTCAGTTGCCATTTACTGGACAAGTTTTCCGGTTAGAGTTAGCCAGATAACTTGTCCTGGATATTCAGTGGGGTAACCATCCCACCTGTAATCTCCAATTAAAATCGCTTCCTCCAGACCTTCGCCTGGAACCATGCCATGCTACATTTAAAAAGAAACTTAAGACTTGGTTATTCAAACAAGCATTCCCTTAGAGTTAGGAGCAGGAAGAATGACTTTACCATGTCTATTTGCACTTTCAACAGCCCCCAGCATATAACTTACCAAGGAGATAAATTTTTGAATTGTACTTCCATATTACCATTTTGGGCCTCATTTTCCAAGCACTTTACCGCGTGCGATAAATTCGCAAATCGCGTTAACAGCTGTTAACGCAATTTGCGAATGCAAATTAGTCATTTGGTATTCAGGGGGCGGAGCATATGTAAAGCGGGAACCTGTGTATCGTGTGCGGCGAAACAGCCGCAGTGTTAGCACGGCTGCTATCGCGGCTAATAACTACAACTCCAACCTCGCGTTATGGACTGTGTTACAGGCCTGAAAAGGATTACCGCCATGAGAGAGAGAGAGAGAGAGAGAGAGCGAGAGAGAGCGCGCCTTACTATAGTGCCTATGCCCTACATAGGTATTTTAACCCCTATGGGAGGGCCACCTACTAACTCGGGGTGGGGATTAGGTATGAGCGTCGGGGGTTGGGGGCCACTTTCGCATTCCACATGAGACCTACGGACTGAACAGTGGTCTCTAGTGCAGATTTGCTGGCCGTCGGAGTGAGGACGCTCACTCCAAGCGGAGATTTGGCCAACATTCTCTCCACCTAGCATGTTGTTGCCCAGGTAGAGTGTCCATCAAGCTAGGTAGAGAGAATGTTGCCCAAACCACTTCTTGGAGTGAGCGTCCTCACTCCGACGGCCAGCAAATCTGCACTAGAGACCACTGTTCTGTCCGTAGGTCTCATGTGGAATGCGAAAGTGGCCCCCAACCCCCGACGCTCATACCTAATCCCCACCCCGAGTTAGTAGGTGGCCCTCCCATAGGGGTTTAAAATACCTATGTAGGGCATAGGCACTATAGTAAGGTGCTCTCTCTCTCTCTCTCTCTCTCTCTCTCTCTCTCTCTCTCTCTCTCTCTCTCTCTCTCTCTCTCTCTCTCTCTCTCTCTCTCTCTCTCTCTCTCTCTCTCTCTCTCTCTCTCTCTCTCTCTCTCTCTCTCTCTCTCTCCCTGAAACAGGCTGTCTGGGACTATTGAAATATTGTGCACTGCGATAACAGAAACCGGCAATTATCGTGCACCGCAATAAAAGACTGAAAGAATCATCATGCAGTGGGAAAACATCGCTGCACACGATGTTTCCCCACTGCACGAAAGAAGCCTCATTTGCATTGGTAACACCCCCTAATGCGTTACCAATGCGATATTGGAAAATAAGGCCCTTTGTTAGGATTATTCATGTTGACATACATATTACCAGGCTATTTATTTATTAACTCGCATGTTTATGAGCTGCTTAGTAAGATACTCTAATTTACCACTCTCGTTTAACCTCTCAATGTAAATCGCTATATGAAGCGATAGTTTTCTGTTTTCATGTTTCATGTTTAAGTATTTGTTACTTAGTTTTTTTAACATGTTCAATGTAAACCGCTAAATGAAGCGATAGTTAACGTTCCTTGTAAACCGGGGTGATATGTATATTATACAGGAACCTCCGGTATATAAATCCTTTAAATAAATAAATAAATAAATAAATAAATAAAATTATATGGCTAACAGTAGTTGGATAACTTTTAACATAACCGGATATTCTTTTGAATATAGCTAATTATGTATAATGTTATCCGGCCTTGCGTGGCCGAATAACCAGTGACTTAACCGGATGTCTTCGAAAGATATCTGATTAAGTGGCAAACCTGGTGAAAAAAAAGCAGGCCTACAGGCCCTGACTAGGATTTCTCCTCTTTCTCCCTCAACCCAAACTCCATGGATCGACTCTGCTGCTTCCTCCCCAAAGACCCCAAATCGGAAATGCTTAAAAAGTATATGGGCCGGGGATTGGCACCAGCCTCTCCCCTCTCTCTACTCCCCACTCAAGTTCCAGCTTTACTTTTTAAAATCTTTAAATCTGTGCGCCCCACCCTCGCCCTCCCTGTACCTTAAATAGTGGTCTCTCTGCAGCTTGGATCGCAGCAGCCTCCTACAGGGCCCAGCGTGTCTGGTGTCACTAAGGAGCTACGTTGGAAGTATACAATTTCAGCGTAGCTCCTATGAGTGCTATGGTGGAAGCCTGCACTTCCAACCTGGCTCCTTAGTGACACCAAATGCTCCGAGCCTGGGTCGCGGTTAGGAAACTGCCACAGTCTGGCCTGAAGACAAACCACTATTTAAGGTACAGGGAGAGAAAGGGTTCGGGTGGCCTACATTTATGTATTTTAAAAGTGGGAGAGGGTCCAGGGAGGTGCCAGGTTGGGGGAATGAATTTAGGCGCTCACTGCTGATTTTGAGCAGTGGATGCCTAACTTAAGTACCTAAACATAGGGAAATCAATGGCAAATTGAAACTCAGGAGCCTCAGTTACAGTTGCCAATGATTTATTTTGGGTGTCTATATTCAGCCTAAACTTAAGGTGCCTAAAGTCCACTGAATATAGGTGCCTAAATTGGGAACCTAACTTAGGGGTCTATTTACTGAGCTGTGTTAGGGCTTTACTGTGCGGAAAACAGCATGATCTTCACTCCCATAAACCCAGTGCAATGTATGGTAAAGAAATGATTTTCATAAAACACATGCAAATCAGTCTATTACTAAGCAATCTGATGCAAAAAAAATAAATATATATATATATAGATTGCATCATATTTTGCAAGTTGCATTATTTTTTGGAAAGTTAGTTACACTTCAAGAGGTGTAGTTAACTTTCTCTAGGAGCATCAGAATGCTAACATGCGTCCCCATGCTTCTGGTGTTTTCCTTAAGGGCCCGAGTGGCCCCAAGAATCCTCTCCCAAAACATCAAGAAACTCTTGGGGGTCTTGTGGGACTCCACCCCTTCCACTCCTTGAGGCAGTCAACCTGTAAAAATAATAACAATAAAGTTTAACATTCCATGCCGGCCCTTCCTTATCCCTCCCAGACTTCCATCCCCATTAAAAAAAAAAAAAAATCCACTCACACCCCTGGATCTTCTTCACCCCGGTCCTCCCAGGTCCATTACCTGACAATCCCTGGTGGTATAGCGGTCCCTGGCGTGCCCTCTAAGGCTCCAGGCTCAGTACCACCATTTTGAAAATGGCTACCGGTTGGTCGCATAATGACTTTTGCCCTTATCATTGATCCCTGGTGGTGTACTGGATACTGGATTCTGGGTGCTCCAGGTCCACTTTACCACCAGGGCTTTTAAGGTCCTGAATCAGGCAGAAGATCTGAGAAGTGGGGAGAATTTATTTTAAACAAAAGGGGGGGGGGGGGGGCGGCAGAGTTTGGGAGGTAGGGAAGGAGTGGAGCAGACATGGACTATCTGCTTTTATTATTTAATAATGGGAGGGTGGGAGAGTGGGTCCCATGAGACCCAAAGGGGGGGGGGGGGTTGGCTACGTAAGGGAGTTTCCTTGGACCACTCAGGCCCTTTAAGCAATGGCACCATTGCACACTGTTCCTGGAGGTGCACCAAAGCTGTGGTATTCATCACAGTAAAAGTATCTCAAGGTAAAAATCACCATTTAGTGAGGTATTGTTTGTTACCGATGTTATGGGAAAACGTTACTTGTGTCTTCATGCTGAAAGTTTTGCAAAAACTACATTTCCATCAGCTTTGACAGAAAAATGTCAATACATTTCACTTGTCCATTACCTTTAATTCCCTCTGCATTCCCAAACTTTTCAGATTGTTTCTCTGATTTCTATTATTTCCAATTTCAGAATTCCTTTTTAGGTAAACAATGATTTACCTTTGTCCTATAGCAGTTTTATAGTATCTTTCAACAAGGAAGTTCTTTCCTCCAGCCTTTAAAATAAAGAGAATTACTCTGTAAAGAAAGTCACCTTCATTTTAACTTTGAATGCACCATGATTAGTGCCGTTGGGGATTGCAGCTGTTTCATGATCATGGGTAAGGGATGATTCAGTTTCAGTTTCTTTGCCAGCAGTCATTGTCTGTGTTGATTCTTTTTGCCTTATTTATGATTAGCCCTAACAGTTATCTTTTAGAATAAATATTTGGGAGGGATAGCAAATGTACTTGCAGGGTTTTCTGATTTGTGACCAAGGCTCTCGTGCTAAACTTTCAAAAGGGAAACTTTGATAAAATGAGAAAAATTGTTAGAAAAAAACTGAAAGGAGCAGCTACAAAAGTAAAAAATGTCCAAGAGGCGTGGTCATTGTTAAAAAATACCATTCTAGAAGCACAGTCCAGATATATTCCACACATTAAGAAAGGTGGAAAGAAGGCAAAACGATTACCGGCATGGTTAAAAGGGGAGGTGAAAGAAGCTATTTTAGCCAAAAGATCTTCATTCAAAAACTGGAAGAAGGATCTAACAGAAGAAAATAGGATAAAGCATAAACGTTGGCAAGTTAAATGTAAGCCATTGATAAGACAGGCTAAGAGAGAATTTGAAAAGAAGTTGGCTGTAGAGGCAAAAACTCACAGTAAAAACTTTAAAAAATATATCCGAAGCAGAAAGCCTGTGAGGGAGTCAGTTGGACCGTTAGATGATCGAGGGGTTAAAGGGGCACTTAGAGAAGATAAGGCCATCGCGGAAAGATTAAATGATTTCTTTGCTTCGGTGTTTACTGAAGAGGATGTTGGGGAGGTACCCGTAATGGAGAAGGTTTTCATGGGTAATGATTCAGATGGACTGAATCAAATCACGGTGAACCTAGAAGATGTGGTAGGCCTGATTGACAAACTGAAGAGTAGTAAATCACCTGGACTGGATGGTATACACCCCAGAGTTCTGAAGGAACTAAAATATGAAATTTCAGACCTATTAGTAAAAATTTGTAACCTATCATTTAAATCATCCATTGCACCTGAAGACTGGAGGATAGCAAATGTAACCCCAATATTTAAAAAGGGCTCCAGGGGCGATCCGGGAAACTACAGATCAGTTAGCCTGACTTCAGTGCCAGAAAAAATAGTGGAAAATGTTCTAAACATCAAAATCACAGAACATATAGAAAGACATGGTTTAATGGAACAAAGTCAGCATGGCTTTACCCAGGGCAAGTCTTGCCTCATAAATCTGCTTCACTTTTTTGAAGGAGTTAATAAACACGTGGATAAAGGTGAACCGGTAGATGTAGTATACTTGGATTTTCAGAAGGCATTTGACAAAGTTCCTCATGAGAGGCTTCTAGGAAAAGTAAAAAGTCATGGGATAGGTGGCGATGTCCTTTCGTGGATTGCAAACTGGCTAAAAGACAGGAAACAGAGTAGGATTAAATGGACAATTTTCTCAGTGGAAGAGAGTGGACAGTGGAGTGCCTCAGGGATCTGTATTGGTACCCTTACTTTTCAATATATTTATAAATGATCTGGAAAGAAATATGACAAGTGAGATAATCAAATTTGCAGATGACACAAAATTGTTCAGAGTAGTTAAATCACAAGCAGATTGTGATAAATTGCAGGAAGACCTTGAGAGACTGGAAAATTGGGCATCCAAATGGCAGATGAAATTTAATGTGGATAAGTGCAAGGTGATGCATATAGGGAAAAATAACCCATGCTATAATTACACAATGTTGGGTTCCACATTAGGTGCTACAACCCAAGAAAGAGATCTAGGCGTCATAGTGGATAACACATTGAAATCATCGGTTCAGTGTGCTGCGGCAGTCAAAAAAGCAAACAGAATGTTGGGAATTATTAGAAAGGGAATGGTGAATAAAACGGAAAATGTCATAATGCCTCTGTATCGCTCCATGGTGAGACCGCACCTTGAATACTGTGTACAATTCTGGTTGCCGCATCTCAAAAAAGATATAATTGCGATGGAGAAGGTACAGAGAAGGGCTACCAAAATGATAAGGGGAATGGAACAGCTCCCCTATGAGGAAAGACTAAAGAGGTTAGGACTTTTCAGCTTGGAGAAGACGGCTGAGGGGGGATATGATAGAGGTGTTTAAAATCATGAGAGGTCTGGAATGGGTAGATGTGAATCGGTTATTTACTCTTTCGGATAATAGAAAGACTAGGGGGCACTCCATGAAGTTAGCATGTGGCACATTTAAAACTAATCGGAGAAAGTTCTTTTTTACTCAATGCACAATTAAACTCTGGAATTTGTTGCTAGAGGATGTGATTAGTGCAGTTAGTGTAGCTGGGTTTAAAAAAGGATTGGATAAGTTCTTGGAGGAGAAGTCCATTACCTGCTATTAATTAAGTTGACTTAGAAAATAGCCACTGCTATTACTAGCAATGGTAACATGGAATAGACTTAGGTTTTGGGTACTTGCCAGATTCTTATGGCCTGGATTGGCCACTGTTTGAAACAGGATGCTGAGCTTGATGGACCCTTGGTCTGACCCAGTGTGACATGTTCTTATGTTCTTATGACTTACATGTGAAGTTAGTCACAGCTCTCAAATAGCTCAAAATATTTATTTGAAGGTAAAATTGCTGCAATAACTTCAATTGTACTGTTTCACATCAATTATTGTAATGCATTGTTTATGGGTTTCCCATCAAAACTGACATGAAGGCTTCAGGTAATTCAGAATACTACAGTCTGTATAGTCACTGGTTTAACAAGAAGATTTTCAGCTGCCTATTACTGTTGGGCCTACATTGGCTCCCGATGAGGGAATACTGTAAGTTTAAGGTACTATTGATAGCATTTAAGATCTTGCATAGTCAATGTCCACCACATTTAAGAGGTAAATTAAAATGGCATGAAACAGGGAGTTAAAATATTATTTGTAAAGCACGGACGCTAAATGTTATGTTTTTCTTTAGCTCTGTTGCGAAGTATTATTGATTGTGAACCGATGTGGTGTTACTATATAAATGTCGGTATACAAAAACTACAAATAAATAAATAAATAGATAATTTGAGGTCAGTGAACAGACATTTATTACAACTTCCAGAGATAAAAAGTTTTCAACAGCAATGTTATGATATTAGAGATGTGAATTGGAACTGGAATCGGTTCGGATTCCGGTTCGGATTCACATCGTGTTTTTTTTTTGTCCGGCTCGATCACGGTTTTGTTTATCGGTTGTGCCCGAGCCGATAAACAAAAACCCACCCCGACCCTTTAAAACTAATCCCTTAGCTTCCCCCCCCCAAAAAAAAACATTTTACAGGTACATGGTGGTCCAGTGGGGGTCCAGGGAGCGATCTCCCGCTCTCGGGCCATCGGCTGCCACTAATACAAATGGTGCCGATGGCCTTTGCCCTTACCATGTGACAGGTATCCATGCCATTGGCCGGCCCCTGTCACATGGAGGGAGCACTGGATGGCCGGCGCCATCTTTAAAAATGGTGCGGGCCATCCAGTGCTCCTACCATGTGACAGGGGCCGGCCAATGGCATGGTTACCCTTTCACATGGTAAGGGCAAAGGGCCATCAGCGCCATTTTTATTAGTGGCAGCCGACGGCTCGGGAGCGGGAGATCGCTCCCAGGACCCCCACTGGACCACCAGGTACCTGTAAAAAGTTTTTTTGGGGGTCGGGAGGGTGGGGGAAGCTAAGGGATTCGTTTTAAAGGGTCAGGGTGGGTTTAGGGGTTATTTTTGTGTGCCTTTTTCCCGCCCTCCCCCAAAATGATAAGAGAACCCCCACGAACAATATTGTGGGGTTTTCCTATCGTTTTGGGGGAGCCCCCGATTTCTGATGATTTTGAAAATATCGACGATATTTTCAATCGTCCAAAGCCCGATTCACATCCCTAGTGTGTATGCATTTTCCCCTGAGGAAGAAAGGAGCAATCCTTTCGAAATATTGCAATGTCGGGTTGATTAAGAAGGTTATGTTTTGTAACATCTAGGACATTACATCAATCACATATAGATTTTTTTGAAAATTTATGTTTGAGATGTGTTCCTTACCCCCAATGCAAAAATTAGTAAGCAAAGTTCATTTTATCTGTACAAAACTGGTTAAAAACTTTGCATCTTTTATTTGCAGCGAAAAAAAATCTTGAAAAATAAGCAAAAGGCATAGGCATACCTATGACTAAATCATGAATGAGATTTAGATTAAAATTTCCAGCACAAAGTTGAGATTATAAAACATCTCTTAGTGCGCTTATACCTGTGCTATATGATGGTCATTCATATACTTTGATATATATGAGACTTTTGTCACACATCTATATTTTCAAAGTGAGATCAATATTGGTATTTGTTTGTATTATTCTTACACTTTGGGGTTTTATAGTACAGAGAGAAGTTCAGCAGATGTTAACACCCAGAATGAATTTACAATGAAATAAAGAAGTGACACTATTAAGCAAAGAAAGAATGTACTTTTATTTGTGAGGATATTCAAATGAGAAGATAAGCTGGCAGTAAATCAGATGTTCAAAATGAAGAAATACTCAACAAGACCAAATTCCACCAATTTAAAGCTATGCACTAATGCTTATTCAAAGTTTGTAAATACTAAATCTTAGTTAATTATCTTTCAATTTTCTTTCACCTCTTCAGAACTACACAACTCAGAAATTTAGAAAATCAAAAATCAGTTCCCATATAATTAATGGATACTGATCACATAGGTACTGTAGATTTAATACAGTATTTCTTCTCTTTCTCTTTTCAATACTCAAATATTACTTCAGACACTTAGAATTAATTCTTTTTGTTTAATTTTTTTCATATCTGTAATGAATAATCTCATTGAAAGTACAGAGCATTGTGATGTTCAGGTAAGTGAATTAACTTATTCTATCTCTGTGTGCTGTCTGTTTCTAGTTGTTTTTCCTTTCTTTCTCCATGTTCCAATCTCTCCTCTTCCTTGTTTCTCTCTCTTTTTCTATCCTTTTCCCAACCCCTCTCACACTATTTTTTTTTATTTCTTGAGTTAACACCTGTTGCTTTGTTTGTGTGCACATGCTTATCTCAATTCCCCATAATCATTGTAGATTGCAAATGTGGTTAATGTACATGGCTAGTAATTGAGGGAATGCTGAGAAGCTTTAGATGCTTGTATTCAAAGCTGACTTCCACTGCTGGCATTTGTGTAGGAAAAACTGCGGGTCTGTAAGTGCATTGAGCGATGCGATCAGGTAGAGGTTCTCCCTGCTGGTAAGATGATGGTGCCTTGCCGCCTCGGAGAACAAGTACTTCATTGGGTCCATGACTCCCCCATCTCGAGGGCCATCCTAGCCAGGCCCGAACCCTCGAGATGCTCCGTAGACACTAGGGATGTGAATCGTTTTCCATATCGTCTTAACGATAGAAATCGTGTGGCAGGGCAAGAAAATCGTGTTAGGCACGATTTTTTAGTTAAAAAATCGTTAAAAATCGTTTTTTTCCGATTAGTGCACACTAACTCGAGTTAGTGCGCACTAACTGGGAGTTAGTGCGCACTAACTGAAAATGATACAATTTGACACTTTTCAGGTCAGTTAAGGTCAGTTTAGGAATGAATATGTATTCCTATTGGCTGCCCTCTTATTTATTCATGTTACCAAGTTTCCCACTGACAGTATATGGGGGATGGGAAATGGAAACAGTTGGTAGCTTGACAAAACAAGTAATGTGATCAGTCAATGTGACTAGAACTTGTGCCCTAACCCTGATACCAGGGGTATTGTGATCTTCCTGCACACAGTGCCCTATCCCTATTAATACCAGGAGTGTTGTGATCTTCCTGCACACAGTGCCCTAACCCTGGCACCAGGGGTGTTGAGATCTTCCTGCACACAGTGCCCTATCCCTATTAATACCAGGAGTATTGTGATCTTCCTGCACACAGTGCCCTAACCCTGGCACCAGGGGTGTTGTGATCTTCCTGCACACAGTGCCCTATCCCTATTCATACCAGGAGTGTTGTGATCTTCCTGCACACAGTGCCCTAACCCTGACACCAGGGGTGTTGTGATCTTCCTGTACACAGTGCCCTAACCCTGGCACCAGGGGTGTTGTGATCTTCCTGCACACAGTGCCATAACCCTGGCACCAGGGGTGTTGTGATCTTCCTGCACACAGTGCCCTATCCCTATTCATACCAGGAGTGTTGTGATCTTCCTGCACACAGTGCCCTAACCCTGACACCAGGGGTGTTGTGATCTTCCTGCACACAGTGCCCTATCCCTATTAATACCAGGAGTGTTGTGATCTTCTTGCACACAGTGCCCTAACCCTGGCACCAGGGGTGTTGTGATCTTCATGTACACAGTGCCCTATCCCTATTAATACCAGGGGTGTTGTGATCTTCCTGCACACAGTGCCCTATTCCTGATACCGGGGGTGTTGTGATCTTCCTGCACACAGTGCCCTATTCCTGATACTGGGGGTGTTGTGATCTTCTTGCACACATCCCGGTATCAGGGATAGGGCACTGCATGCAGGAAGATCACAACACTCCTGGTATTAATAGGGATAGGGCACTGCGTGCAGGAAGATCACAACACCCCTGGTATCAGGGATAGGGCACTGTGTGCAGGAAGATCACAATACCCCGGAGCAGTGAGGGTCAGGCAGCTCCCCCCTGTCTGTGAAGCCAGCCTCTCACTAGTAATGCAGGGAGGGAGCTGTCTCAGACTTCACCATCCTCCCCCCCCCCCTCACCCACACACCATTCACTAGCTGGGACATGGAGGAAGTCAGGAGTGAGGGTCAGGCAGCTCCCCCCTGTCTGAGAAGCCAGCCTCTCACTAGTAATGCAGGGAGGGAGCTGTCTCAGACTTCACCATCCTCCCCCCCCCCTCACCCACACACCATTCACTAGCTGGGACATGGGGGAAGTCAGGAGTGAGGGTCAGGCAGCTCCCCCCTGTCTGTGAAGCCAGCCTCTCACTAGTAATGCAGGGAGGGAGCTGTCTCAGACTTCACCATCCTCCCCCCCCCCCCCTCACCCACACACCATTCACTAGCTGGGACATGGGGGAAGTCAGGAGTGAGGGTCAGGCAGCTCCCACCTGTCTGTGAAGCCAGCCTCTCACTAGTAATGCAGGGGAGGGAGCTGTCTCAGACTTCACCATCCTCCCCCCCCCTCACCCACACACCATTCACTAGCTGGGACATGGGGGAAGTCAGGAGTGAGGGTCAGGCAGCTCCCCCCTGTCTGTGAAGCCAGCCTCTCACTAGTAATGCAGGGAGGGAGCTGTCTCAGACTTCACCATCCTCCCCCCCCCCCCCTCACCCACACACCATTCACTAGCTGGGACATGGGGGAAGTCAGGAGTGAGGGTCAGGCAGCTCCCCCCTGTCTGTGAAGCCAGCCTCTCACTAGTAATGCAGGGAGGGAGCTGTCTCAGACTTCACCATCCTCCCCCCCCCCCCCCTCACCCACACACCATTCACTAGCTGGGACATGGGGGAAGTTAGGAGTGAGGGTCAGGCAGCTCCCCCCTGTCTGTGAAGCCAGCCTCTCACTAGTAATGCAGGGAGGGAGCTGTCTCAGACTTCACCATCCTTCCCCCCCCCCTCACCCACACACCATTCACTAGCTGGGACATGGGGGAAGTCAGGAGTGAGGGTCAGGCAGCTCCCCCCTGTCTGTGAAGCCAGCCTCTCACTAGTAATGCAGGGAGGGAGCTGTCTCAGACTGGTATCAGGGATAGGGCACTGAGTGCAGGAAGATCACAACATCCCTGGTATCAGGAATAGGGCACAGGTTCTAGTCATATTGACTGATCACATTACTTTTTTTGTCAACTACCAACAGTTTTCATTTCCCATCCCCCCAACCATCACCTCAGTTGGATCCTTGGCAACATCAATAGATAAGAGGGGAGCCAGCCAATAGGAATACATATTCATTCCTAACTGACCTTTACTGACCTGGATAGTGTCAATAATTTGTATCATTTTCTGTTAGTGTTCCTGAGTTTTCTTTCCATTTCCCATCCCCCCAACCATCACCTCAGTGGGAACCTGGTTAACATCAATAGATAAGAGGGCAGCCAGCCAATAGGAACACATATTCATTCCTAACTGACCTTTACTGACCTGGAAAGTGTCAATTTGTATCATTTTCAGTTAGTGCGCACTAACTCCCGTTAGTGCGCACTAACACGATTTAACGATTTTTAACGATAAATCGTTAGAATTTCTATTGTATTGTGTTCTATAACGATTTAAGACGATATTAAAATTATCGGACGATAATTTTAATCGTTGAAAAACGATTCACATCCCTAGTAGACACTACTGCTGGGCTACCATGGCGAAGGACTCCCGAGATTATGTTGACTCGTGCCCTGTTGTTTGTGCGCAACAAAGGCCTCCCACCGGATGTCAGAGGGGCTTCTCCAACCTCTCCCAGCACCCACCAAACCATGGACTAGTCTTTCTACAGCTTTACAGTGGCACACTGTAATTCCAAGGGGCACACTGTAATTTGGGTCATAATACACCGCTTCTCCAAAATGGCCCATTTTGTGCCTTTACCTGGCCTACCGCCAGCTCTGGAACTCGCCTGACTTTTCCTGAACCACGTCTTTCGTCTCCACAGACTGCCGCAGGAGATAGTTTCTGATCTAGGCCCTCAGTTCGCTGCAAAGTACTGGAGATCTCTCTGCAATAAATTTAATATCACCCTAAACCTAACCTCTGCCTACCATCCATGGCCAATGGCCAGGCTGAAAGGACCAACCGCTCCCTGAAGGCCTTCCTCCGCTCCTACATTAATGACCAGCAGGATAACTGCATCAACCTCCTTCCATGGGCAGAATTATCACATAATACTCACATTGCATCTGCCACTGGAACATCTCCATTCGCAGTAGTATTCGGTCGGCAGCCCCGCCTGCCTCTACCTGTTCCTCTCAGTGTGCCATCTCCTGTAGCGCAAGCCACTGCTCAGACCATCCACCAATTATGGGACCAGGTCAGGGAACGCCTCTGCCAAGCTGCTGAGTGCGCCAAGCGGGTAATGGACACTCACCATCGGGCCACCCCAGTATTCCTCCCAGGACAGAAAGCTTGGCTTAGTACATGGCATATCCACCTCCGGCTACCCTCGCAATGACTGGCTCCTAAATATATAGGGCTGTTCCCTGTCCTACGACGGGTGGGAGCAGTCATCTATCAGTTGAAACTGCCTGCAAGCGTTGGAATCCACAACACATTCCATGTATCTCTGCTCATGCCTCTAGTTGCATGCAGAGTCTGATGATACCCTCCAAGTCCAAGAGGTCCTAGACGTACGTCGCCATAAAGGACACTGGGAGTAGCTCCTTGTGTGGGAGGGCTTCGGCCCAGAGGAAAATTCATGGGAGCCCTCTCACCAAATCCTTGACAAGAACCTCCTCCACAACTTCCATCTTCAGCACCCTGAGAAGCCCAAGCCGGTAAGGGGGAGGCCTAGAAGGGGGGGTACTGTTGCGTATTCCTGCCGTGTTGGTGCCACGACAGGGCCTGCTCACCGCCATCTTCGCAGACCTCACAGCAGAGCTCCCATCGGGGCTCCGAGGCCTCGGCGTCCTCGCCCTCACCCCTAGGCGGGCGCGTGGCTCGCGTTCCCCCCTTTAAAGGGCCCAGGGCGGGAACCTCGGCCTGGGTGCCGCCCGATGACATCACTTAGTCTCCACATTTAAGGCGAGACTCTGTCCCCAGAACCTCACCATGGCAAACGGGTCGTCTCTTAGGAGAAGCTAGTTGCCATCCTGTGTTCCTGCGTTCTTCTTCCTTGCCTGTTCCAGTATTCCTGCGTCTTTGTTCCTGTGTTCCTGCGTTCCTGTGTCTTCCAATGCTCCTGTGTTCCTGTGTTCCCATGGTCCTTCCTGTGCTCCAGTCCCGCTACCTGTTCCTGTCCCGCTACCTAGGTTGTACCTACTCGAACTGAATTCATGGTACTGACCTCGGCTAGCCTGACCACGTCTGGGCTGATTCCTGATATTGACCTCTGCTTGCCTCTGACCACGATTGGACCGCCGCCTGGAACTGACCTCTGCTTTGCCTCTGACCACGATTGGACCGCCGCCTGGAACTGACCTCTGCTTGCTACTGACCACGCTCGGACTGACATCTGGAACTGACCCTTGCTTTGGCTGACTACCCTTGGTCGGATACCCTGGCTTTGACCCTTGCGCTCCATAAGGACACTCTCTTCGCTGTCCCGGTGACTACCAGGCCAGCCTGTTTGGACGCTACCCATGGCCTTCTTCTAACTAGACCTATAGGTGCTGCCTATCTTGACTGGAGGACCTCCAGTTCCTGTCTTCCTCCATTGGTCTCTGGTTCTCTCTGTTCTGGTCTAGTCCAGTTGTTCTCCACAAGCCTCGCACCCTTGCTCTTGGTGGGCACACCTCTCCGCTACCTCTCTGGGAGATCCTCAGAGGCCCACCTAAGCCCAGGTGGTCCGGGAATACAAGAGCTCAACCCAAGGAGCCCACGGACTGTTATTGGTGAAGCTCCAGCTAGCCTCGGTCTCCTTGTGTGCTCCACCTCCTGGCGGCAGGCCCCCCCCCCCCCCCCCGGGAACCTTCAGATGGCCATATCAATTCTGCACCAGGCCAAGGGTCCACCTCCAGCGCAACACTTATGGCCTGGATTGGCCACTGTTGGAAACAGGATGGTGGGCTTGATGGACCCTTGGTCTGACCCAGTATGGCATGTTCTTATGTTCTTAAATATTACTGGCAACAAAATAATGTGCGGCAAATAATTATACTGGGCAATAACAGTTTCACAAACAAAATGATTTTTTATTCTGTTTGTGCACTCATCGATTGTGCACAAGTGTTCAATACTACAATCGACCAATTATAAACAATTGGTCGATTGTAGTATTGAACACTTTGTTGTTAATTACCTAAATGTGTGTGCTTTCTACTCCGCTCTCTCTTTGTGCTTAAATATTACTGAACATATGTTTTGTGACCATGAAAAAAAGTTTTCCTATAGCAAATATTTCCCAATATTTGCTTGATTACTTGTCTCCTTGATTTGTCTAAATTATGCCCCTTGTACCTAGAAGCAGAATCTTTATAAATCAGGCCCATTTTGCTGATTAACAATATCTGCTTTGCCCTAACTCTTGACACATTTATTCTTGGTAAAAAATTCATATAAACTAAAAATTTAAGGTCCTTTAATATTAAGCTATGTGTGTTTGTGAAATCATAATTTGCAAAAAACTAATGTCATATGCTACCACCTGTCTGTCTATTTAAATCTTAAATTAGAAAATATAGTAAGGGCTCCTGCATTACATGATTTAGAATCCATCACACTGTCACATCTTGTTTCTTTTTATCCTGTGATGATTTGAAATTGCACACAAGAGAACTTACTAATTGAATATTTATGCAGGGGGATCCTCGTTATGTAAATGTATCTCTTTTCTTCGAACATGTACTCTGTGCTAAATGGCCTATGAAGCTTTACAATGTCAAATGTGTATATATGAATATATCATGGAAATTATGATCCATTGTTAGTTCGATTACCTTCTCTCCTCAACAGACGCACAGACACCTCCTTTATATAATTCACAAACTTAATGTAGAAATTTAGTGAGCTGTCAAAGGGAACAGACTTGAAGGAATTAACAGAATTTATTAACCAGTTGATACTGAATAGAATGGCATTCTTCTGTGCTTGCTACCATAGTATGAGGACATTATTTTACAAATCACTACTTGTAATTCTATCCTTTTACCCTATCTCCTCCTATAATGTCATGGCAGTTAGTGTTATAACTCTGGAAAATGCTAAGGGATTGATTTTCCAAGGGCTTACCCTACACTTGGGCTACAAATTGCTGCAGAGGTGCAGCATAGTAATGTTCTTAAGTATAAATCTCTTGTCATATTTGTTTATATAAATCTCTTGTCATATTTGTTTCATTTCTATCACTGAACGCCCCAAATGAATTTATAATTTCTAACCAGCAGGGTGGTTGCCATGTCAATCCACTTAAATATGTAGAAATAAAGGTCAGCAAACTGTAGGTGATAACATTTTCATTGAATTATTTTAGTACATTTATAATTAGCTTTAGAGAAGAGACCTGTTGTTTGACACTGTTTCGGGCAAAATCACCCATGGCTTATTTTGCCGTCACCTGATAAAGGAAGCACAGCTCTAAAATGCTAGTCAGAAATGTCCTGTATTAAGTTGGCTCCAGAAAGTATCAGCTATAACTTGTTTATTTCCTTGTAACCAGTGGGGAAAAAAATGCATCATCAGAAGAGAAGATAGTGATTAAGCTCATCTACATCTAACAGGATGAGCTCAAGCTGAGAAGCCTTAAACCTCCCACAACAGACTGAGATCATTATTATGGATGCTTTGCTTGTAATCTGCCCTGAACAGATATTTTGTTGTAAATTGCAGAATATAAACATGCACAAATAAATCAATAAATACAAATCATTATTAGGGATGAACATTATTAGGGATGTCAGCCTCTAGAGCACTATGAGCAGCGCTGACAAAATTTAAAAACTGAGTCCCAATCCCCACCCCCGCAGACATTTCTGCACCACTGGATCCTGACTGGAAAATGGAGCTGGCCAACTCTGTGGATGGCACCATTTTGTTGTTTGGCCATCCAGAATATGCCATTCAACCAAATGATATGAACTTCAGGGCTGACCGGCACCATTTTCAAATCAGGACCCACTGGGTCAGGAGCAACTGAGGATCGCTCCTGACCCATTTGGAATTTGGAGACCCATGCAGAAGGAGTAAGAGGCATCCAGGGCAGTGGGCAGGGTTGGGAGTCTTAGGGAAAAGGCCAGGGTGGGTTTTCAGTTTTTTACACTTGGGTGGAGCTGTGTTTTTTTCTGGTGGTGGCAGGAAACCAGCTGGGGTAGGAGACTGCTGTTTGATAAATGAAATGAAAAACTCAAATTTCATTTGCTTTTTTTTGTTTCTTTTTTTTTTTTAATCAGGGGCAGCAGAATACCAAGCACTGCCCGAGCTCTGCCCATGGTTCCACTGACAATTTTTTTACTTTGCATTTACAGTTAATGTCATTCTATCTTATATACATTCTTCACATAAATCATAATTATTCATTCCCAGACCAATTAAATGCTCGATGCTAGAAAATCAGACATAATAGTAAAGGAGAAAATGACAGAAACAGAACAAGCCAAGTTTCTATAGATCCCTACACGGAAACTATATGCTACCCAGAGGTGTGGCTTGAGTAGAGCTCAATGTGAATACACTTCTGAGGGGAACTGTTCCTGTAAACCAGCACACACTGAAATTAAACACGGTTTTTATTATTACAGGTAGCAGGCCTGTATCAAACTGTGCATAAAAAACATGATCAAACATTCAAACAGTACTAGTATTCATAAACGCTATTATCAATAAGCGGTACAACAGTTATGCCACAGTCTCTTTTCCTTGGAATACTCGTCCATGAATATTGTTTTTATCTATTACTGGCACCAAGGCCTGGTGTACTTTAAGTTATTAGTGAGCTCATTTTTATCCCTCGAGGGTGTATCACCATCATTTACTGGGCCCAGTATAAGTCCACTTATCCCTCTTTCCCTCCCCAGAGCTGTACTGCAGTGCTCAATGTTCCTTGACCCATAGGAGCTGCAGCCAAGGGAGATGTCTTTGATTTTCAGAGGAGCAGATAAAAATGAAGCACAGTTATCAATGCAACTGGGATGAACAAACAAATACATTTTCCACCCCTGGGGTATGGCAATGGGGTCAGAAATTCAAAGGCGGATGTTTAAGCAGTTCATAACTAACTTGCTGTCAGATTCTCTAAGACGTTTTCCCCATTCTGTGTCTATGGGAAAATACCATGATGAATCAGGCCCTTGGTTGGTTTGTAATCCAATGGTTTGTGGGTGATGCAGACGTATAACTATAGTTTAAGTAATGAGAGATGTCCCAGTAAAAGAAATAGCAGCTAGGATATTCACACAGAATCCTGATCCACTATCACTTGTTAGTACTCACAAAGCTGCTGAAGGGTTCTCTGATCCCCAGGCAAGAGATGCAGCAAAAACAGCCTCCAGCCAGCTCCAGGTGTTAGGAAGATGAATCACGAGATGGCCCTGCAAGTTGCTGCATTCACTTCGACAATGCCAATGCTCTCCCGTGGCCGGGACGCTGCATGCAGGCTGCCATGCTCCATTGCTCCAGGTCCCTCCTCCTCTTAGGTGCACGCGTGCCCATCTCAATGCAGTATAAAGAGCCCATGGGTGGGAAGTTATCTTGGCGCCCCTGATGACATCTTTACATGCTCCCTATTTAAGGCTCCTTCTGATGAGCAGAAGATGCCTCAGCAATGGATCTCCTGCTGTAGCAGTGTATTGCTGTAGCAGTGTATTGCTTCGACTTCCTAGCTCCTTTTGTCCTGCGTTCCTGATTCCTGCCTTGTCTAGCCTTGCTTTGTCCAGCCTTGCCTTGTCCAGCCTTCCTTGTCCAGCCATGTTTAGTCCTATCTGTCTTGTCCAGTATCTTCTGTGTCTTCATCCACCCTTGGCCTGACTGCTGGATTCTGACTCCTTACCTGGACTTGACCATGATTGTCTGCTGCCTGGACCTGACTACCCCTGTCTGCCATCTGTCTGCTGCCTGTTCTGACCCTGGCATGCCCTCAGACTCATGCTTACCAGACTGTCCTAGGAACTCACCTAAGCCTTGCCGGACCCCAGAACCCAAGGGCTCAACCTGAGGGGGAGGCGGCTGATATAGATGAGGCTTCAGTCTGTCCCACTACAGAGTGCATTTGCCAGCTGTCAGCATAAGCCTCGAAGGTCTGCCTATGCGGCTGCATCGAATACATTTCAGCAACAAGGGCTCACACCCATGCTACCCATCACACCATGGTCTCAGCGATGTCCATCTTCAGGCTGTTACACTGTCTGTCTGTTCTCTTATTTAGACTGTCCAAACCCGGCAGGATATTTTACTGTTCAAATACCTGCAGTGACCAGTGAATTTCTTCTGCACGGAGACAGCCTGTGGTAAATTTTCTGTTATTCTTCAGCTGCTCCACCAAGCAGGAAATTCTCAGAAGCAAATCTTTTGCAGAGAGTCCTAAACAAGCTTCTCCTGTTTCACTCTCTGTCCCCAAATTAATTTTCTCTTGAAATAAAAATGACCCAGCAGGCCACTTTCAAAAGACTCTCCTCTTTCTTTCTTATTGGTTCATAAAATCAACTCTTCTGAAACATGGCCTTCTCATGCAATAACAGGATAGAGCAGCCATGTTGAGTGGGTCAGCAGCAGTGAAGCATTTTGACCTTCCTTTTGTGTCAGAACCTGCAGAGCAAAGTAGGAGAGCACTACATTAGCAGAATACCTAACCTCGGTGACACATATAGAACACAGACCGGGAGGGAAGGATTAGGATGGCCATAAAGCAGGTAATTCAATCATTAGAAATGTAGATAGATGGGTGGCTGATGGACATGAGGATTGCTTGTTAACTTACCAGTGTGGTATGAAAGTAGTAAATCTCATGGGCCACCTAGATAAGATTTTAGAGAGTGCTGGGGAGGAGCCCCCTTTCATGGTACATGTGGGTATCAATGATATAGAAAGTACAAAAGGGAGGTTATGGAGGTTAAATGTAGGCTTCTGGTAGGAAACTGAAATCCAGAACCTCCAGGATTGCATTCTCAGAAATGCTTCCCATTCCACACAAGGGACTCCAGAAGCAGAGGCAAGCTGAACTGAGTCTCAATGTGTATATGAGATGATAGTGCAGGGAAGAGGGTTTCAGATTTGTTAGGATCTGGGGAAAATTCTGGGGAAGGCGAGCTTATTCGGTTGGGATGGGCTCAGCCTTAACTAGAGTGGAGCCAGGCTGTTGGTACTAACCTTTGAAAAAGAGATAGAGCCACTTTTAAATTAGATGCTGGAGAAAGCTGACAATTGCTCAGAAGTGCATGGCTTGGAATGATGTATCTTTGAAGGTTGATAACAAAACAAGGAAGTTAGGGCATTTCAGTAGAGAGGTTGCAATAAATGCAAAAGTATCCAAGGTACCTTTAAGTAAGAGTATTCAGAGTGGAAAGATTCCAAATTACCCTGTCAACTGATAAACAGGTTATTAATACAAATAAAAAAATACTTTGAAATGTCTGTATACAAACACTAGAATTCTAAAAAATATAATGGGAGAGATCGAATGTATAGTACTGAATGAAGAGGTAGATATAATGGGCATCTCAAAGACTTGCTGGAAGGATAACGAATGGGACACTATGATACCAGGGTACAAATTATATCACAATAGTAGGATGGATTAAATTCATGGCGGGATGGCACTATATGTTAAAGAGGGCATAGAGGTGCCGATGCAATAATGTCCATGGAAAGCAGGTGCTGACTTTTCAGCGCCCGCTTTCTTAACACACGCCCGCAAGGGGGACGCCATGCAATATGTAAATTAAGGGGTCATGCTAGGAAGGAAGTGCTAGGGTTGCTTGGCAACCTTAGTGCCTCCTTGCTAATGCGACCTGCTGCGGCTGCCGGTTATGAAGACAGACGTCGGTAAACTCGGCCTCGGTTTTCATAACCGGCCATCTGCCGAGTTTATCTGTGGCCATTTTCATTACTGGCAGATGGCCGGTTATGAAAACCGAGGCCGTGTTTACCGGCGTTGGTCTTCATAACTCGGCGGTCTGCCGAGTTATTTTATTTTATTTTTTTTACTTTAAAAATGAAGTATAGAAAAGCAGTTTTTCTGCTTTTCTGTACTTCCTTCACCTGTGCTCAGCTATTAACATGTAAATGTTTTTATCTTTCAGTTCCGTGTAAACCGATACGATGTGCGAACGGATATCGGTAGAAAAAAACCTTAAATAAAATAAATAAATAAATAATGCTTGCTCCAGGCATGTGTTAATAGCTGAGCGATAAATGTGCATCTGAGATGCACATTTATCTTTTTGCATGCGGAATGAATGAGTAATAGGCTCATTCACATGCATTTGCATGTGATGAGCGTTATCTCATTCACTCTTCGTCAAACGCGCAATAGGCGCTAATCCCGCTATTGCATTAGGTGGTGGAGTAGCTCCTATTTATCCTGCATCTGACTGTGGGTTATACAGTGCGCTTGGCTGTGCGCACTGTATTGCATTGGCCCCAGAGTAAACAGGATAACATTTCTGCAGGAAACAGAATATACTGTAGAATCTTTATGGATATAAATTCCATTTGAGAAGAGGAATAGAATAGCAGTGGGGCTGCACTACAGTCCACCTGGCCAGAATAAACAGACAGATGACACAAAAATATTCAAATTTGTTAAATCACAAGAGGAATGTGAAAAATTGCAAGAAGACCTTGCAAAACTGGAAGTCTGGGCATGCAAATGGCAAATGAAATTTAATGTGGAGAAATGCAAAGTGATGCACTTAGGGAAGAATAATCCAAATTGTAGCTGCACAATGCAAGGTTCCACATTAGGAGTAATCATTCAGGAAAAGAATCTAGGCATCAACGTTAATAATATGTTGAAATTTTCTGTTCAGTGTGCAGTAGCAGCCAAGAAAGCAAATAGAATGCTAGGGATTATTTGGAAAGGAATGGAGAATAATCAGAGAATATCCTAATGCCACTGTATCGCTCCATGGTGTGACCTCATCTTGAGTATTGTGTGCAATTCTGGTCACCACATCTCAGAAAGGATATAGGAGAATTAGAAAAGGCACAGAGAAGTGTGTCCAAAATGATAAAGGGGATGGAACAATTCCCTATGAGGAAAGGCTAAAGAGGTTGGGATCTTTAACGAAGAAGAGATGGCTGAGGGAAGATATGATAGAAGTTTATAAAATAATGAGTGGAATTGAAGGAGTAAATGTTAATCAGTAGTTTACTCTTTCAAAATGTACAAAGACTAGGGGACACACAATGAAGTTACTAGGTAATACATTTAAAACTAAGAAAAAATATTTTTTTTACTCAAAGCTTAATTAAGCTCTGGAATTTGCTACCAGCAGATGTGGTGAAAGCTATTACTGAAGCTGTCTTTAAAAATGGTTTGGACTAGTTCCTGGAGGAAAAGTCCATAAATCATTATTAAACTGGAGTTGCAGAATAAATATCTATTGCTTATTCTTGGGATAAGCAGCATGGAATCTATCTACCCCTTCAGATCCTGCCAGGTTTGGAGACAGGATACTGGGCTTGAAGAACCCTTGGTCTGACCCAGAATGGCAAGTCTTAGATTCTTAAAAAAATTAGGGAAGCTAACAAATTCACCAACACAGTAATAATGGGTGATTTCAATTACCTCAGTATTTGACTAAGTAAATGTCACATCAGAATATGCTAAGGAGGTAAAGTTTATAGATAAAATTAATAACTGTTTCAAGGAACAGCTGGTATAAGAATTGAAAAAAGGAGAGATAATGGTGTTGGGGCCACTTGGAATTAGTGATCATAACATGATCAAATTTGACTAATTAACTGGAGGGAGAACATAAAAAAATCTTCTGTGATAGCATTTAACTTTCAAAAGGGAGACTAAATGATAAAAATGGTTAGACAAAAACTGAAAGGAACAAATGCAAAGGTTAACAGTATACATCATGCATGGATGTTTAAAAATACCATTTTGGAAGCACAGATAAAATGTATTACATGCATTAAAAAAGGTAGAAGGAAGGCCAAACAACTGCCAGCAAGGTTAAAAGATTGTTACGATCCTGCTCATGGCAGGGTCATGAGCAGACTCTCACCTTCTCTTCAGGCCAGCTGTCTGACCTCCATTGTCCTTCTACCGGCACGGCAGGAGCCACTCCGGTATTGTCTCTGCGGCCTGGAGGCCGCCGACATTTCTCACTTGCAACAGGAGCCACGGGCCTGCATCCCTAGCGGCCCGGAGGCCGCTGACATTGCTGCTGCCTTCCCCGGAGGCAGGGAGCTGTGCCGAGGGTTCCTGAAGGAGCAGGAGCCTGTCATCATGCCGGTGCGGCAGGAGCTGCACCGAGAATCTTCCTTGTGGCATGGTGCTGTGCTACTGTGCCTTAAATGGCCCGGAGGCCGCCGAAGACCCTCATACGTGGCTGGAGCCGCACCTCTCTCTTCCTATGGCCAGGAGGCTGCCAGCAATGTTCCTAAGTGGCCCAGTGGCCACCAATCTTACCTGGGCCTCCGGGGGAAGAGGGCCTGCATCCCCAGTCTTGCCTGCGTCCTAGAGCTGCCTCTGGTCCTTGCACGACTGGGAAGCTGTGGTCTACCTCGGGGCCTGCCCAGAGGCCTAGTTCCTGCTCCGGCTCCTCCCCTGCCTCAGTGTCTCAGTTCCTCAGCAGGGCTGCTGTCCAGGGTCCTGCTGTTACTCCTGCTTCCTTCCTTAGGTGCTGGGCCACACCTCCTCCCTGGAGTTAAAGGGCCAGTAGGGAGTGGTCCCTCTGGCTCCTCCTGCGAGCTCTGCAAGGAAGGCCCTCCAAGGAGTGGATAGCCAGGAACATGAAAGAGCCCCTGAGGAGCAGATACCCAAAGCATTCAAATGCCAAGTAAGGAACTGGAACCGGAAGTCCAAGAACAGAGTGGATTCAGCAACGAGAGAACTCCTTGATAACTCGTTGAAGCATAGGGCCAATCAGCTTAAGTACCGTAGAGACATCCGGATGGGAAGCCCCCGAGGTTCCCGCCATGACGTGTACAAAGGTGGCCCTTGCGCGCGCGCACACGACTAAGTGATTCCGGAAACAAGATGGCGTTCGGGAGTGCCCATGCCATCCCGTGAACACCAGGCTGGTTGGCAGTGGTTAGCGGAGGCCGTCATTCTTCCAAGAATCGACAATGCAGCAAAGAAAATGTTATGCCTATCGGTCAGATGGCTGCGACCTCTCATGTTCACCTCTTTTTTTCCTGCTCCATCAAGCCTAGGAAGAAAGGAAGTGTCTGCCAGTTCACGCTGACCTCTCCGGCATTCCTGGGACAGCGTGGGTGCTGTCGGGCGCCATCTTGGACCTGGAGTTACCTAGGTGTGCGCGCGCAAGGGCCTTATTTGAATATGTTATGGTGGGAACCTCAGGAGTGTCCCCACCCGATGACGTCAACCCACTAGCGTATTTAATCAAACCAGCCCTTGGCTTCCTCGAGTTAGCAAAGAGTTCCGTCTTGCTGTACTCTGCTCATTCAAGGACTTCCTGTTCCTGATTCAGCTTTGGCAATTGGACGCTTTGTTCCCGCTCCTTGGGGGCTCCTCTGCGTTCCCAGCTATCTGCTCCTTCGAGTGCCTTCCTGCCTGTCTGCTGCTGGTTCTGCTTCTCAGATCTTACCCTGCTCCAGGAACCATTTATTGTGAGTACCTCTATGAACATCTTCATTTCTGTACTACACTGAGGAGCCTATGCGGCATACCCCAATCCTTGGGCCACTACCGCCTTTCTTCAGTGAGAGCCTTTCATCCTTCCTGCTCTACAATATTCCTGCTCACCATCTGCACAGAACCACTTCCGGGTTTGGCATCGCTACCAATATCAACTGTACAGACTTCCTCGGTGTACCTCGCTCTGCGGACCACTACCGGATATGTATCCTGAGGTGCCTACTCTCACCAGAGGGGATCCACAGCGTACCCCACCACTACCGGATCTTCTCCACTGTGTCTCATTCTGGGTAATTCCCATTGCACAGGACTGTACTTCCATATTGCTAATACTGTGGACATTACTTTCTTTTCTATATAATAAAGTCTCTTCCTCTAGCTGTGTGCCATGCCACTGAGACAACGCCTGCTGATGGTGAGGCTCACAGGGCAGAGACATCGCTCATCTCAGCCCAGGGGTTCACATTCTTCCTTAAACTTAACAGAAAGAGGTGAGCCTGGGTGGTCGCAGCCAACTGCGACCGACGGGCATAAGAGGTGGAAAATTAGAGAGGAAAACTATCCAGAATTAGGAATGCTATATTTACAGTACAAACACCAAAAAAACAGCACAAATTTTGGGGAATTGCAGTTCTAAGTGAGTGTGATTTTTATGTAGTTCTGAAGCTGAAATATATTCCTAAAAGGTAAGGGAAGGTTAATTTATGGAGAACAGAAATGCAGAAATAACATTTCCTTTGTCATTTCTAGAAGTGTGATTGAGAAGAGTGAAAGTAATTGTCTTAAAGGACAGAATATTGTGATATAAAGTAAACTATAATTGGTTGAAAAATAAAATTGATATGGGAACATTCCTTTTAGAGGAAGGGGGTGATGCCCAGTCAAGGAGTCAAATGTAAATTTTCTGTGAGCAAATGGAAAATTCAAAAACAGCAGTAGCTATCAGTGAAGCTAGGAAAATCAGAACTGAGGGACAGTAACCAAAACTAAAGTAAAAAGAGAGAGGAGAGAGAGAGAGAGAGAGAAGAAAAGTAACTATGAAAATCAAACTTAGAAACTGGAAGCTTGAGAGAATAACTGGTTTGAATGAAAGAGGAGAAATTCTTAGAAAATAAAGATTTGTGGAGCAGCCTACACTTAAAAGGAATGGGATCTAAGAATTCACTGCAATTGTTTAGGTTTGTCTTTCTTTTTTTGGTTTTACACTAGCTAGAGAAAAGCAGTTTCAATAAGGCATTCAGGTTGGAGAAGAGAACACATTTATATTATCAGAAATTTTGGAAGACAACTCGAGGACAAGAAGCCAGTATCTCTTTTTAATTTTCTTAACGTGTAGGGAGTTTTGGTACTCATTGGAGATCCAAGAAAAGAAGAGATCTCAAACAGAGACAGAGGGCCATTCTACAACAAAAGAAGACTACAGAAAGGAACTGAGTGTACACACGCACACACACACACACACACAGATATCTTACTAGCCAGAGTTAACAAAACATTCATAGAGCTGGATATCACACAGAGTAAAGAAAATTTATAGTGCCCAACTTTTATAACTTATGGGCCGGAGTTTCAAAGCTCTACGCATGTAAATCGGCTTACGCGCACCAGGCCTATTTTATAAAGGAGCAGCGACAAGCGTAAAGCCCCGGGATGCATCTAAGTCTCAGGGCTTTACTAAAGGGACGGTCCAGGGGCATGGTGGGGGCAGGGCCAGAGGCCTCTGGCACAGTGGCCATTTGCCGCTGTGTTGGAGGATCGCGTGCTGGCAGACTGCCAGCACATTCAACCTGCGCCTGCCTCCAGGCAAAAGGTTTCACAAGAATTTGGGGGGGTTAGAGTAGGGCTGGCGGGGGAAAGGTTAGGGGAAGGGGTGGGAAGATTAGGTTAGGGGGAAGGGAAGTACCTTTCCAGACCACTCCAATTTCAGAGCAGCCTGGGAGGGAATGGGAGAAGCTCGTGGGCGTCGGCGCACACAAGGTGCACTAGTGTGCACCCCCTTGCGCGCGGCGACGCCCAGTTTTATAACTTGTGCGTGCGCACATGTATGCCCGTGCGCTGGTTTGAAAATCTACCCCTATGTGAGTACTTCCAAATCCTGCCCTGGAACACCCTTCCACCTTCCCCTTTTCTTCCGTTAACATTTTTGCATGACTCTGCAGGTAAGCGTCTACTCTTGAGATTTTAAGAATAGTATATATATGTCCACACACTTGTTGTTTATGCACATGCATAATAATATTACATGTACATCCTGGGGCAGATTTTAAAAGGCCCGCGCGCGTAAATCCTTCCGGATTTAGGTGCGCAGGGCCCTCGCGCGCCGGCGCGCCTATTTTGCATAGGCTGCCGGCGCGCGTAAAGCCCCGGGACGCACATAAGTCCTGGGGCTTTCGAAAAGGGGAGGGAGGGGGCATGTCTGGGGCATTCCCGAAAGGACGCGGCGTTTCGGGGGCGTGCCGCGGCATTTCGGGGGCGGGCCCGGGGGTGTGGCACCGGCCCGGGGGCGTGGTCGAGGCCTCCAGACCAGCCCCCGGGACCGGAGGATGGAGCGGGGCTGCCGGCCAACGCGCGCAAAGTTACGCCTGCTTTCAGCAGGCGTAACTTTGCCGACAAAGGTAGGGGGGGGTTTAGATAGGGCCGGGGGGGGTGGGTTAGGTAGGGGAAGGGAGGGGAAGGTGGGGGGAGGGCGAAGAAAAGTTCCCTCCGAGGCCGCTCCGAAATCGGAGCGGCCTCGGAGGGAACAGGCAAGCCGCGCTGGGCTCGGCACGCGCAGGTTACACAAATGTGCACCCCCTTGTGCGCGCCGACCCAGGATCCACACGTATCTTATAAAATCCAGCGTACTTTTGTTCACGCCTGGTGCGCGAACAAAAGTACGCAATTGCGTAGTTTTTAAAGATCTACCCCCCTTTGTGTAACTTTTTGAAAATTAACTTCATAAAGTTAAAAAAAACTCTGAATTTAAAGATATTAACAGACTAGAAAGATTCAAAAAGAGCTTAGAAAGCATACAAGTCAGTAAAAACATACTTTGAAATTGAAAGTTGAAGTTCTGAATATCTATAACTTGAAAAACAAAAGTTGTACACAAAGAATCAATATTTTATTTACTTAGACATTTTATATACCATCGAGGTGAGTCGATATACAGAACAGAGTTTCAAGTTGAAATTTTCAGAATACTTACCTGAAAGTGCTGAATACTCTGGAGTAACCTAGAAACAAATCAAATGTTAACCATATTTGAAAATGTTAAAGAATTTTTAATAATATTTCTTAACTTCAACAGAAATTTTAAACTGCTTTTAAGTGAAGGACTATTTATGGTTTTAAAGGTTTTCAATGAAGTTAATGTGGATTAAACATGTGGAGGTCAATATCCTGCTCCACTGAGTGGTTGGCACTTAGCCAGATAAGTACTTAACCGCACAAGTTCCTATCCAGTTAAGTGGTAGGTGGGAAATTGGTGTTTCTGGGAGGAACTACTTAACCTAGCCAGAAAAGTAGTGATATTTAAACTTATCTGGTTAAGTTAACTGCTCAATAGCAGGTTTAAAGTTAGCAGGATAAGCTTATTTGACTAACTAGTGATTATTACAGGGATATTCATGCTGCTGAATGTCTTTGTAAGTTAGCTAGATAAGTCTTATCCAACTTACAAAGATAGCAGCTAGGCAGAGAGAGTGCATCAAGCTAAGTCGAGAGTACATTGTACAATATACCTTTCATCCTTCCAAATCACATCAAATCTTCACTGATGTCTACTGTGCTGTTTGTGCCTCTGACTGTGCATGTAAAACTGCCCCCCAAAACCTAGCCCACCACCAAAACCTCACCCTAGTTGTCCCTCTTACAGTGGTGTAAATAGTTAACCTATATGAGAACCTCATAAAGAGTCTGTCTGTCTGTCTCTCTCTCTCTCTCTCTCAGAGAGCAGCCCACAATAAGAAAATGCCTGTCTGGGCCCTTTGCTGCTTGCAAAGTAAAAATATTGCAGGGTGCAATAAATTAAAATCCTAATACAAAGTGCTCTAAATTCTGACAGCTATGCCCCTTTTCCTTATCGCCGGTGTTATTCATGTGAAATTGATAGCATTTTATACCAATTGCTCTTATTATTTTTTTTAATTTTTCAGTTTATGTTATTTTTATACCTCTGCTTCTCTCCTCTACCTCTGGGGGCCAAGGCTATAGCCAATTGAACCCAGAAGAGAAAAACGTTTTTGACTGCAAATTAACCCTGATGGTCATAACAACTAGGGAGAGTCCTTAATATTTAACATCCACCTAAGACATCCCAGCCAATGGATCCACAGATCAGTGAGTAACAGAGAAACATCAAGGGCACCAGGCTCTGGAATAGCTTACGATATGTGGGATACACCTCTTTTTTCACTTCCAATGTTGATGTCATGCTTGGAGTTTTAATATAAGGAAAGTTGTAGAAATGGCACAAGCGGCTTTTCAGGTTGTACATTTTTGGCGAATCTTTTTTTATTTGTAAAATGTAGAGCAGGTTCTTTAATAAGGTGTAAGCAGATCCACCACATTTATCAAGGTATTATTTATAGTTGTTACAGCAAACAATGTGCAGCTAAAGTCTATATGATTTGCTGAAGCACGTTGTGCAAAGTCCTGAAAAGTTAAAACTGCTTCTTCCTCCCCAAGAAAGGGATCATTGCTAGTTGGTTCAATTCAGTTATAAAGCTGAAAGCAGCAGGAGCATTGCTGTTTGAAAACACAAAGCAAAGTTGGAGAACAACATAATAAGAAGAGTGAATCAATAACCCAAGGCTTACAGTGAGGGTTGGATAGCAAGCTAGGGGTTTTTATTCTTGTGATACACCAAATAAACAGGACTAGACTCATAACCACACACAACAGACAGTGACTTTTATTTATTATTTTTAATTTTTTTTTTTTTGTGAAAAAGCACACTGTACATCAATGCCCCCAGCAATTGAGAGAGGGAGAAGACAGGAAGCATAGCAGCCAAAACCTCTAAGAATGGAATGAGGATTAAGGCAGCAAGCAGAGCAGCATCAAAATGCCCAAAAGTTATTGAAGTCTATGACAAAACAGCACAGTGATGTTAAAACCCCCAAGAGGTAGAAATCAGGGTGTGATTAATAGCACAACCCCTCAAGTGTACAGTGCAGTATATAGCAAACAGCACAAACTTTTTAAAACCCTCAAGACATAGGGCCTCATTTTCTAAAGTATCGCAGGCCTGCGATACTTTAGAAAATCGCGCTAATGGGGGGCGGGGGAGGGGCGGTCCTGCGCTAGCTGGCAGCGATCGCACCGCCGTGGTGCGATCGCTGCCGGTTTCGCACCCAGTAGCGCCACCGTGAAAGGTGGCGCTACTGGGTGCGAAATAGGACGCGAAAAGGCTCCTTACCTTTTCGCTGTCCGCGCGTTCTTTGCAGAGTCGGCCCTGGTGACGCCCCGACTCCTCCTCTTCTGGGGCCGACTCCGCCCCCATATCGCTAGCGCATGCTTGCGCTGATAACGCAAGACTGCGCAGCTAGTGCAAGCGTGCGCTAGCGTTGGAAAATGAGGCCCATAGAGTTTGGGGTATGGCATTGGCAAACAGCACAGTGACATCAAAATCCCAAGGTACCATGAGAGGGGCAAGGGGCACCAACAACAGTGGCCTGAATACTCTAAGGCAGCATAAGTGGGAAAAACAGTACCAGCAGTAGCAGGAATTCTCCAAGGCACCATGCTAGGGCCAGAAGCTGGCTAGGCGGTAACAGTGACAGACCAACACAACAAGGTATAGAACTAGGAAGGAGGTGGGGTGAGAGGAGAAACTTGCAATATTGACCTTTAAACATCAACAGAGAAGCAGGGTGGGAACATTAGGTCAGAATCTGTGAGTTCTACAAGAAAACAGCAAGGCACAGAACCAGAAAAGAGGTGGGATGGGCGGACAAACAGGCGAAGGTTTTTCTTTTTGGGGACAAAGTACCCCGGTATGGACAAGAGAGAAGCAGAGTGGGACAACCAGACTGGAACCCGAGAGTGGTACAAGAAAACAGCAAGGCACAGAACCAGGAAAAAGGAAGGGCATGAGGAATGGGCAGGCCAGCACAGCAGCATCATCAACAAGACAGGCAACTGGCAACACCACGGAGCAAGGTGCTATGAGCATTGGTTCTCTGTAATTGTATACTCAGTCCTCCTGCTCTTGCATGAAAATGTTGAGAAACCCAACAGAGTGAGGTTTCTTTTAAGAAACAGCAACGTTTCTACCATCACTGATGTCATCCCTGAATAATGAGGACTCACAATGTCTCCTCTCACTAAGAATACCAGTTGATTAGGCATGCTGTTTGGTGGGTAGAAATAGAAATAATGGGCCATATTGGCAAGGTCTGGCCAAACTGCAGTTCTGTATGCCCAACATGCCAATGGATCTATGGCCATGTCCTTTATGGGCTCTGCCAGATAGCATGTGACTGAAATTTGAACTGGCATCTCCTTTGTTGAGGGAGGATCATCTCCTCTGTTCCAACTTCAGTAACCATAGCCTGTTTTAAGAGAGAACTTTCTGTTGTGACCATGTTAGTGGTCAGAAGTGGGAGAGGGCAGAGTGATGGATAATAGTAGGGGAGGAAGTGGTAGCTGATAAGATGCTGCTCTGGCTGACACTATCGTGTGGGATGCCCAGTCTTTTCTATCCTGCATTCCCACTCTCCTTCTGGCACTCTATTGCTACATCCTAGCTAAAAACTTCTTCTTTTACTGAATTCAAGAGTCAGGCAGGAAGGTGATACTCCCTTTCATCTATGGGTCACACAGGGTGATTGGCACATAACTATTCTTCTAGGTGATGGGTTTCAGCCTTTCTTGCATCTGCTGCTGCAAGGCATCTATTATCAACATTATCTCTTCTGTCAGTCCCTGTTCCTGCTGGAACTTATTCTGCAGGATGTTGACTAATGAGATTACTTCATCCAGGGTGGCGCTTGAGGAACTGAAATCCTCCATGTCATTGTTGTATGGCTTCAAGACTCTTATCATCACTGTTATGTATAGCCAGTCATGATGCCCCGGGGACGTATGCACCTATCTTGCCTTCCGGTACCAAATGGTGAAAGACTGTCCATTGCTTCACTAACCTGTGCAGAATTAGACAGCTGGAATTCTACCTGGTGCCTATATTATCAATCACCCAGTGCACAGGCAACTGATACCTGCTTCTTTCACAACTGCTGCCCATCCTTCATGCTCTGATGAAAATGCCCAATATTTTCCTGTATCTCTGGATCACTTCTTTTAATACTAAGCTGCCCTGTTGTTCCTTTGCCCCCAGACAAAGCAATGGATTCCCTTATAGTCTTTATCTTCCTCAGCCTTTTTCATATTATTTGTACCATTGTCTGTCACTAAAAAAATCAGGAAGAATAGTTCTGTATCTCTGCTGTAGCTGCTAGCCCTCCATCAACTTCCTTATTGCTGCTAAGATTTTCACCAAGGTACAGCTCTTGTCCATCACTTGTGTGTGAAGCACAGGCCACCTGTAACCTGCTTCTCTGTCCCTGCTACAGTACTTCCTGCTTCTATCTCATTCTGCTGCCACCAGTGTGTTGTCAGGGAAAGATAGGTATGTGTACAGTTCTGTCTGCTCCAGATGTCACTAGTGAAATGGATTCTTCTTGTCTCTGTTATGCCCGTCGGTCGGAGACGGCTGCAACCGCGTGTACTTACTTCCTACACTGCTCTTCTGCCCTCCTCAGGGCTGCTCGTAGCTCGGGCCAGTGTTCACCGCCGCACTCCACCGGGCTCTCCTTTGAAGCCTCCTCGGCGGGAACCTCAGGGGCGTCTCCAGTTGATGACATCATCAGACCGGTGTATTTAAACTCCACCTTCGCCCTCAGTTAGCTGATTTGGCAACAAATTCCATATGTCTTTGACTGCTGCTATGTGTTTCTGAGACTACGCTTCGTGCCTTGGGGGGCCAGTGCATGTACTGGGGACTCGCTCTCCTTGCCCACCCCGCTCCTCGGGCTGGCTCTGTGTCTCTGAGGCAAGGCCTCCCATTCCTCGGGACTACCTCTGGGACATCTCAACTATCCGTGAGTTCTACACAGAGCTTCCCCGCTCCTCGGGATAGCGCTTTCCGGCTTCCCTGGGACTTGCGCACTTCCCCACTCCTTGGGGTTGCGCATACATACTATATTGAGACTGCCAAAACTTCCCCGCTCCTCGGGGCGGTGCTATGTCATCACTAGAGGCTCAGCTCGGGCTTCCCTGTCCTGTGGGCTGGCCTACGGCATTACATCATCATCCTACGCTGTGCAGCTCCTCCCTTTGGGGTTGCCCTCCAGAGTACCTTCTGATTGGCCAAGCCTCATGCCCCCTGCTCTGCAGTCTGTCTGGCATTCCTTCCCTCGGAGTCCCTGCCCAGGTATTGCCTCCAGTCTACTCTCCACGAGGGTCCTCTCCTGGTTCCACGGGACCTCTCTATTGCCTCACCCAGAGCTCTCCGCTGTCTCTGACCTCACCTCCCGACGGTGCAAACCTGTGAGGGTCCTTCCCACAGGTAGTAACAACTTGCATATCAGGCCAAGGGCCCACATATCCACAAACCACAACAGTCTCCAACTTGGCCTGTTATTCCTGCATGTGAACATGGCACTGAGTGTATAGGTAAGGAATAAACTGAATGTTGTCTGGGAGGTCACTTTATAAATGGGGGCTAACAGCTGTAGCAACTAGTCAAATCCCCCATCCTTTGCCATCTCTAAGGGCTGGTCGTCCAGGGAAATAATTTCCTCAATGATGATTATGACCATATTTGATGTCTGTCACCTGCTATTGGACAGTGATGTGGTGGCACATCTCCATCTGCTCCATGGTGGCTTCTGCTGATATGAAGCTCGGGACTGTTTGCCTGTCACTTCACTGGGGGAAGAAGCTGGGAGGTGGGGGTGGGGGCAGTTTGGAAGACTGACTTCCCCTGTTCAACTGCTGCTGCTTCTTTGACTGGCAGATGGCGTCACCAGACTAGTGCTGTTATCCTCCTCGGAAGACCATGGTAATGGGAATTCTCTTTTAAAATTATGCTGCATTACACAGTCACTACAGGAATGCCTATGGCTCAGGGTTTGTCTTAAAAGCAGTGTTAGGGGCAGATTTTCAAAGGGTTACGCGCGTAATATACACTCGTAACCCCGAAAGCCCGCTCCTGCGTGCGCCGAGCCTATTTTGCATAGGCTCGGCGACGAGCACAAACCCCGGGACGTGCGTATGTCCAGGGCTTTGAAAAAGGGCCAGGGCTGGGCGGAGCTGGGGGCGGGGTCGGAGCCTCTAGGCACAGCGGCCATTGGGATTGTGAGCCGGTCGTCGGCCGGCGCGCGCAATCTACGCCTGCCCAGAGGCAGGCGCAACATATAGGACAAAGGTAAGGGGGGGTAAGGTAGGGCTGGGGGGCGGGTTAGGTAGGGGAAGGGAGGGGAAGGTGGGGGGGGGGGGGGGGCGGAAGGCAAGTTCCCTCCGAGGCCGCTTCGATTTCGGAGCGGCGTCGGAGGGAACGAAGGAATGCTGTATGGCTCGGCGCACGCAAGTTGCACAATTGTGCACCACCTTGCATGCGACGACCTCGGATTTTATGAAATGCGTGCAGCTGCGTGCACATGTTATCAAATCAGGTGTAGATTTGTGCGCACCGGGTTGTGTGCACAAATCTACGCCCATGCGTAGTTTTAAAAATCTGGCCCTCAGTGTCTGTGTAATCCTCTACTCTCAGTCTCTCCCATACAATATACTAGTGAGGAAACTAAAATTGTCACACACATACACACATGCATACACATACACTTGCACTCACAGAAGCAGAGACTACAGCAATGCATAAAGCATACATTGGGGCCGACGCAAGAAACTCATGCTGAAAGCAGGCGCTGTGCATTCAGCGCCCGCTTTCATAACGCGTCCCCAGCCACCTCTCCTGGGGGCGCCATGCAATATTTAAATTAGGGCTCGCATTGTCGAGGAGGCGCTAGCGGCGATTGTGAGCTGTGGTGGCTGTCTGCCGGATAAGAAAACAGACGCTGCTCCGGGCAGGCGTTAATTTCTGATCGCTAAAATGTGCGTCCTAGGCGCACAATTTTTTTTTGCATAGGGAATGAATAGCTAATAGCCTCATTCACATGCATTTGCATGTGATGAGCGCTATTAGTTTCACTCCGCGTTGGATGTGCGTTGAAGAGGTGCTAATCCCCTTATTGCTAGTTAGCGCCTCTACAACCCGCATCCAACTGCAGGTTATACAGAGCGCTGGGCTCAGCGCTCTCTATTGCATCGGCCGACGGCCCCATTATCGTTTCAAAAGCATGCCACTCAACTACACTGCCAGTGCCTGCCTAGTGAGTGCCTACCTATGCCTGGTAGTGGTATTGTTTTTTTCAGAGATGATGATGAAACACTTTATGGAAAGGTACAAAGTCCAACAAACACAGGCAGTGAAGTCAATAAATGACACATAGGAAAGAAATGCCACCCATGAACTCTAAATATCTTTTATAAGCTATATGGGTATTTGCCACAAAGAGTTATTAAAAGGCACTAGAATTTTTCAGCAAATCCGTGACACAGTCATTAGGTGTAATGCTGGCCACTATGGATAATTTAAAAAATGTTTTCAATGATTTGGATGATTAAAAGAATATTTGCACCAGTCCATGAATTTTTGAAAAGGTAAGTTCTCACTTATAAAGGTTGTTTCTTTGAATCACTAGCAGGAGACTGATGATTAGCATTTCAAGCCATTTTAATTGAGTTGAATTTCTCACTGTTGGCTATCTGAAGCTATTTCCTCCTTTACAAAATGTATCTGCTTAATACTTTTCAATTAAAAGGGTGCATATTTTGAGGTCATTGGTGAGGTTTCTTTCCTGTGTGACAAGTTATTGAAAAACAGCATACCACGTACACCCACTGCACAGTGTGAATCATTTTTCCACTCCAAGATGAGACTCAATGAAGCAAAAATTCAGAGCTGGCTCCTTTGTAATGTTTTCTAGTCTGTACACTGCACTTCTGTAGTTTAAATCTCTCTGTGTCACTATCAGTACATTGACTATTATATCCAGTATGCAGATCTCTGATTGCATTTTCAGTGTTACACGGTTAGACTGAGTGATCACTTGTATATCACTGAAAAGCAGAATAAAGATTTTTGACAGCTACAGTATGTCACTGGCTAATGAAGCCCAGCCACCTCACAATTCTCCTAGTTCCTTCTCAGTCTTTCTCAATTTTTTTTCAGTTCTCAGAGACAGACATCCACAACCACCCTATCTCGCAGCCCAAAGACAAGGGAACTAAAATGAGCAGTTTCTTTTTTTTTCACTTTCAGCTTGAAAAAAAAAAGAGGTGGTCACTGTCAATGCCTGCATAAGCCAGCTAGGATAGGCTGGTTAAAAATGCTTGACCTGGCTTGTTCCCTGTCCCTTCTCATTCCAGCTCTGGTCACTCCACGGTCAGAATGACATCACTGGTTGCTAGCTTGCCTTGACATTAAAAAAACCCTGCAGTTTTGTATATCTCATTGACTTTAATGGGAAATGAAAACAAATACAAATGAAAATTTGTATTGATTATTTTTAGACACTGGCCATTCATATTCTTTATCCAAGAATTGAAACAAATCTGCCTGATTTAGGCCTGGATTTCCTAAGGTCGCAGACCTTAGAGAATCCGGCGGTAATGGGGGGCGTGCCTGTGAAAGTCAGCAGCGATCGCACCACCGTGGTGTTATCGCTGTTGACTTTGGCACCCAATAGCGCCATCGTAAAAGGTGGTGCTATTGGGCGCGCTACTGGCAGCGATAAGGGTTCTTACCTTTTCGCAGCCAGCGATGTTTCCTCTGCGACCACCCTGGTGCCGCCCCGACTCCTCCTCTTCCAGTGCCGACGCCACCCTGACTCCGCCCCGATTTAGCTATTGCACACGAAAAGGGACTTTTCGCGTGCGATCCCGTTAGAAAATGACCCCCTTAGTTTGTATTCCTTTTTCATTTTAAATGAATGCATATTCCTATTAGTGTCTCGATTTACTCTTTTTTTTTTTATTACTTTGGGATATATTGGTAGTGTGAAAAAATAACAGTTTTAAAAGGGGATATTCGATTTTTAAGACCTGACAAAAATGTTCTATGCAAAAGATGTTTAAAAGGTTGAATGCCATTTTCCCACTGGGGTTCATAGTACTTGCCTTATAAAAATCACTTTGGCTTATTCCAGTGTCTACATTAGTCAAGTGAAGCAGGGCCGGTGGAAGCATTAGGCAGGGTAGGCAGTGGCCTATGGTGCCAAAAGTAGGCGGGGCTGCAGAGTAGCGGTAAGGGTGGAAGTTTTGAATGGATGGACAAGATGAGAAGTGGTGTGGGTGAGGCACAGAGCTGGAGGGTGTTTTCTGTTTTGGGGTATGTATTTTTTTTAGGTGCTGGGATCATCTGTCATGGGTGATGAGAGAGAGAAAGAAAGAGATCACATGAAGACATCACTGCCTAGGGCAGCTGGACATCCTTCCACCACATATACACCATCTTGGACTGTTCTAAGGCATTTTAATTTGATTCATCTTTTTTCCCTCTGACTCTCATATTCATACAGTTATAATCTAAATCTCACATTCACAGTTCCATGCCACACACTCGTGACATGCAGGCAAACCCTTTTCCACATGCTTACCTTTCAATTTACTCTAAAGCACAGTAAATACAAATGCAATACTAGATATTATTTACTATCATATTAAAAAGCAATATTGATTCAAGCTGAACACTTGTAGCCCTAGATAACATTGCTATTTATCCAATTTTCAACACGGGTTATTATAAACATATATCACTTATAACCTCTTCTTCACATTATACACACACATAACAGATCAACATATTTTATCATTCATATATTATGAATTGGTATATATATAAAACTTTTGGGGGTCCATTTGAAGATCAATTAGTGATATGACTGCCATTTAGATGATATTTTATTGATTTAGAAAAATTATTCCACATCATTGCAAGAATTTCATCAGTGGCTCAGTACCATCAATGAAAATCTGAATTTTTCTTTGAATTTTGATTTAAGGAAATTGCTTTTTTGGGCATGAAACTTTCTGTGAGAACTGGTGCAATACATAGCTCAATGTTTAGAAAAAAAAGTATTGATCAGAACACATTATTGAAGTTTAATAGTTTCCATCTTCCATATTTGAAAAGTAATCTATCTTTGGGTCTTTTTTTTTGTTTGTTTTTTTTTAATTAAAAAGAGTTAGAGAAACTCAGGAGAAATACATTAATCCTTATAGCAGGGGAAATCCAGATTTGTAGAAAGAGATTGTCCAGCAAATATGATCAAGAAGGCTTTTAAGAGACCCTTCATGTAAATCAGTAAAATGTACTACTTGAAAAGAGGATAAAACAATGTCCTGTATCGATTTCTCTATTGCAATGTATCTTTTTATCTAATGCCAATTCCATCAGAAATATAATTTTAACATTGTCATATTCAAATTTTAACAATTCACAATGTTTGAAAAGATCATCCTATTTTTTCATTTAATCAGGCAAATAATCTTTGTGGTTCATTTGTTCATGCTCAAGATTTGAATAAATGTATGCAACAACCTAGCATTATTTTGACTAAATTAATTGGGTGTTATCCATTTGGGAGTTGTGTTTGTTTTCTGATGTTTAGTGTATCCCCATATGACCATCTTGTAGCAATGAACTCAAGATATTTTTCCAGTTTCAATACGATACAGGCTGATTGAATATCCTTGTAGATTGATTTATACAAGACTAAGATCGCTCAAGCATAAAATTATTGAGCACCAAAAGTGTTTGTAAAACAAAGATAGGAATGTTTTATTTTAGTGACTCATTACATTGAAAAAAAACAAAAAACAACCCATGCAGCAGTGATTTAAAGAATTGAACTATAAAAAAAATGAAATAAATGGATGTGGAAGCAATAAAGGCTATCATTTGAGAGTTCTTCTGGATTGTTTGTTGCTATTCATTAACTCCTCATAGCCTTACTACTAAATTAATTCTCTTGGCTTTCATAGTAATTATGTAAGATTAGTTATTCTCATTTCCTATGCTCTGTTCTGTATGGTGGATAGATGTTTTGTTTTTTTTAACTCTGTGGTGCACTGAGGCAGTCATTTCCATTTAAAAAGCAAATACTCATCATGATACAGTTTCAAGAGAGGCAAAGGGTTTGAGATAACCTACCAAAATGCTTTTGAAAGATATAAAAATCTAACATTTTATTCATTGTACCATGACTTTCATCATTGTTTCTTGATACAGTTCACAGAGCACACTAAGAAATAGCATCACAGAGCAAAATTGAGACTTTCTCTGTAAAATGACACAGAAAGAATATATTATACATACAGGCTAGGATATACTCAGTGGAGAGAAATCAATTTTGTGAGATGAGTAAATTATGCAGAACATAACTTTCCTAATTACACACATCTCAGATATTATATTGTACCAGCTGTGTCAGAAGTTCTCAGTTCCTGAATGATCAGAATAACACTAAAGAAAGTGTTTTCTTACCTACAGGCACAATTCTAGAGATCTTGTGTTATTATCTATGTAAGCACTGCAAAAGAGTCCAAAGTGAAATGGAAAAAACTGAATTGTCAACTATAAGACAATCACAACATTTTTTTTTTTTTTTGCAATATCAATATCCACACAAAATCAGCACCAGTGTAGAATTAGAGAGACCAGCTTAACACCTGGCAGCAAATAGACCTACATTTGTCCATACGCTCGTGCGGATCATTCATAATCATGGGTCTCAAAGCAAGGCAGTTCAAATATAATTTTGTATCTTTTTTATGCATATAAAATCAGAGCCAAAGAGAAAATTAGTTTACTTCCCTCAAGTGATCTTAGTCTTCATTATCTAAAACTTGAGGGATGAACACACATTCGGTTGCAGTACTTAACAGGGACGCAAGCATTTGGCTGCAGTGCTTAGCAGGTTCCTTGAGGGAAGTAAACTAATTTTCTCTTTGGCTCTGATTTTCTATGCATAAAAATGATACAAAAAAAAATGTTTGAACTGCCATGCTTTGAGATCCATGATTATGAATGTCCTGTACGAGTTTATGGACAAAGGTAGGTCTATTTGCTGCCAGGGTCTCTCTAATTCTACGCTGGTGTTGATTTTGTGTGGATATTTTTATCTATGTGCCAGCAATATTTTAGTGATATTTATTGAACAAATATCACTGGTTGAACATTTACTTATATATCAATCATTATAATCTTTGGCATTTCTCAAATACTTATGTACCTTTACACATTCAGTGTAAAAGGAAAAATAAATCAATACTCTTGGTATAAAATTGCAAAATAAATATTTTAGCAATTGATCAATGAAAGCAACATTAAATGCTTAATTTATCATAGATTTTAAAATGAACTTTAAGTTAAAAAGAAGGATAAAACTCAGACATTATGGAGGGAAAATTAAAAAGCTGCAGGTAGCTTACAGGACCACTGGTACTTGGTGCCTTCAGAATGTCAAGCTCAAAGAAATACCTACTGTATTGTAACTGGATTCAGCTCACCTTGAGCTATCAATGAAAAAGCATGAGCAAAATCTAAAAACAATAAAATAAACAATGTCTCCTGCCATGGAGAATTCCTGTCCACTAGGCTCATTTGTAATTGGCAGGACAGGGAATGCTGGGCCACTGTGGCGAGGTACAGCCAAATCATGGCCTTATATGCCCAATTGGCCAATTGGTCTACGGCTATGTCTTGATGGGCTTTGTGAGGTAGCAAATGACTGAAATTTGTGATGGGGGTCTCCTGTGTAGGGGGGGGGGGTTGTACTGGTCACTGCTGCCAACCACTGTAGCATTGGCCTATGTCAACAGAGCCCATTCTGTGGGGGGCAGGGTGGCAGTTGACATGGCGCTGCTCATGTTGATTGCACTGTGTGGGGTGCCCACTCTTTCCTTCAATGCAGTTTCTCTGACTTTCTGTCTCTGGTTCTTCTGTTCCCACACCTTAGCCACCAGCATCTCCTCCAGTAAATCAGACCAGAGGGTAATTCTTCCTTTCACCTGTGGGCCTCTCAGCATGGCTAGCATGCAGGTATCCTTGTTTGTGTGGGGTTTGAGTCTATTCTCCACTTGCAGATGTAAGGAGTCCATGAGCTGCAACTCCCTTGGTTTCAGTCCCTGTTCCTGCCAGATCCCTCTAATTACTCCTCTATGACTATGAGAATGACCTTTCCCAGGGTGGATCTTGTGGAATGCAATTCTTTGAGGTATCCTTGGAGGGCTTCAGAACTTGTACCTTCTGCATCTTGTGTAATCAATCCTGATGCCTCAGGGGGAAATCTACACATGTATGTCCATTTCACACATGTATGTCCATTTCCAGAGACGAAGGGCTGCTTTTGCTCCACTAATATCTGCAGCATGAGATCATTAGAATTTCATCTGGTGCCTACATACAGAATAAGTCAGTGCAGAGGTGTCCCTGCTGCTTCCTGCTTCTTATGAAGCTGCTTGCCCACCCTTCATCAGTGAAAATGACCTGCTTTTCCTGCATCTATCTATAAATTCTTTCAAGATTATGACGCAGCATTCCTTGGCCCCCAGTCGCAATGCATCCCTTACGCCTTCCAGGTACAGCAAGTGCGCAAAGCCTTGAAACCCCTGATAGTTCCCATCTTCCAATGCCCTTCTCATTCTACTACCACAGTCTGAAATTAAAAAGCATCAGAACAACTGTCATGTTTCCCTAGCTCAAATGCAAGCTTGGCATGACTGGATGTGCCTACCGTGCATTTGCACGGACGGAGCGGCACACCCGGGAGGCAGCGGGCCGGTGGCAGCAGGATAGGACATGGGCCGCTGGTGGAGCCTAACCAGCCGGTGGCCAAAGAAGGAGAAACTGTAGACAGCAGGAGGCTTGCAATCCCATGGCCCAAAGACAGCAGGAGGCGTGCGGGGCTGTGGTGGAGCTCATCCCACCATGGCCCGATGATAACAGGAGGCCATGTGTGTATGTGAGCCTGTGTGTGTCTGAGAGCCTTTTTGTGTAGTCATGTGTTTGTGTCTATGTCTGTATGAGAAACTGTGTGGGTGTGTGTAACTGTATAAGAGCCTATGTGTGTATATCTGTGTGAAAGCCTGTGTGACTGTGAATGTGTCTGTGTGAGAGCTTGCATGTTTGTGTATGCTTGTGTGCCTGTGAGAGTCACATATAGGCTCTCACAGGTGTGCACAAACACATACACAAATAGGGGTAGATTTTAAAAGGGTGCGCGCGGGCCTACATGTGTGTGTGCTACCCGGCGCACGCGCATGTACACCCGATTTCATAACTTGTGCACGCAGGTTATAAAATCAGGGGTTGGCTCACACAAAGGGGTGCACAATTGTGCACCTTGTGCGCTCCGAGCCGCACTGCCTTCCCTTCCCCCTAACCTGACCGTCCCACCCTTCCCCTAACCTTTCCTCCCCCTAGCCCTATAACCCCCCCAAATCTTTATTTTTCCTTTTGTGCCTGCCTCTGGGCAAGTTGCGTGCGCTGGCAGGCTGCCGGCACATGGTCCTTCGACAAAGTGGCAATGGCTGCTGTGTCAGAGGCCTCTGGCCCTGCCCCGCCCCTTTAGTAAAGCCCTGGGACTTACAAACGTCCCGGGGCATTACGTGCGTCACTGAGCCTTTTTAAAATAGGCCCGGCGCACGTAAGACCGGTTATGCCCGTAAGTCCTCCGGATATATGCGCGTAACCTCTTTAAAATCCGGCCCATAATGTATTTGTGAGGGTGAAGGAGAGGCAGCCTGTGTATGTTAGAGAGAGGGAGTGTGTGAGAGAGAAGATGCAATTTGCGTGGCCCTACCTCCCCCAGTCCATGACAATTTCAGGGTGACTGGAAATCAGATTTCAGGTATGGAGAGTAGATTTTTTAAATCCTTATTAGTTATAATTATTGGGTATAATTTTATGATTCTGCTCTTTTGAAATATTTTTTTGGAGGGGGGGATAGAACATTGTTTAATTGGATTTTTTATTCATCAGATGTTGAAATCTTTTTTTGGTGTTTGAGAAATTTTAGATATTCTATCCATTAACTGGTTTAAAATATTATTTTTATGAATATGACTTTACTATTAAGATTAATGTTTTATATTTCTTAATTTTATTTAATGTTTTACGAAGAACAGTACTGTCTCTGTTTTTCCATTGTTGCTCTGCATGTAGAGGCTGGCTTGTTGTGGGTTCCAGTTCAGTTCTTCTCAGCATGTTTCTGTTTATACTTTCTGATCTCTTTATTCTGTGTTTATTCAGGGTCTCTCTGTGTTCTGCTCATGTGATCGAGGTGAAGTATTTTGGGATCTATAGCAGCCTGGTTTCCTAATAAGAGTTTTATTGGTATTCTAGGGCTTTGTGTAATGTGTGCAGTGTTGCCTTTTTATAGATAAGGTTGTTAGGGTCGTTTTGATATGGGAGGTTTACTATATTGTAATGGTAATTCTGTTTGCTCATGGCTTTCTGAGGGCCAAGCTCACACCCAATACGTATTACAAAATGTCTAATGCCATAGGAGCTCCAAATGTCTTTTTTGCAGAGTTTTCTGGTTGGCACTACAGGAGTGTATGTAAATATAATATGTATGTTGTAAATTAAATTTTTGCCTCAGAAGACTGTACTCTTGAATGTTCTTTTTCATGTAAAATTTGTTATGCTTAATTTGTGTGTGTCTATAAAGGGTGTGTGTGTGTGTGTGGGGGGGGGGGGGGTGTCAGGCATATGTTCAAGGCTGCAAGATTTGTCTAGGGTACCTTCCTTATCCATGAGTTCTGGGCAGGGGGGGCATGTCAGTTTTTAAAAATATAGATTGCAGGATGAAGCTGGGCTTGCACTGAATGAATCGGGGCAGGGGGGGGGGGGGGGGCAGAACAGTAATTTTTTACACAGGGCAGGAAAAACTAGCACTGGCCCTGCTTAAATGCCAACCTTCTTTTATCCTCCTTATTGCCACTTTTATGGATAGAGATATGGCTCTGGTGCATTACCTGGGTGTGCAACACAATCTAACGGTACCCTGCAGATACACCCCCCACTAGAGCTGCTGCCTGTGACTTTCAATACTATCTCCTTCTTATTTCTGGATAGTGACCACTCCGTCTACTGTATGGTGGCTTGCTGCTGACAAGAAGATTGCTGACCTGTCATCGCATGGGGAGGAGGACAAGGGGATCAACCTTGTGAGATGGACTTCCTCTTTTCTGTGGCTTTCATGCTCCTGCTGCTACTTCTGTGAGTTGAAGATGGGCCCAGACCAGTATCTGCAGCTTCACCTGAAACTAATACTATTCAAATGATGGTTTGAAAGGTGGCACATTACCTTTCAGATGACCTTCTGACAATAGATGTGTTCTGCAAAATACTGGTCCTCCAGACCTTTTTAAAATACTTACCTCCATATTTAATTGTGATTTATTTATTTATTTATTTAGCATTTTTTTTTTAATATACCGAGGTATAGCAGAGTTGCCTTCACTCCGGTTTACATACAGAACAACGTGTTACATTGAACGATGTTTGAAATACAAATTTAAACATATCAAAAATTAACAATAATGAGCAAAAACATAACAAGGAGAATGAGTATAACAGGATAACACTGGGTGGAAACCCTGAGTAGGTGAACAGAGATATCTGGGAGCATTGAAAACAGAGGACATCTGCATCATGAAACAGGGAGATTGATTGAAGGAGATATTGAAAGATAGTAGGCTATGTTAATATACTATAAGTTCATTGAGTGCAGTCTTTAAAAGATTGGCTGAGTAGCCAGGATTTTAGGTCTTTTTTGAAGGATTTTACATTTTCTTGATTGGTGAGGAAATGAGGTAATGAATTCCAAAGTTTTGGGCCAATAATGGAAAGGGCTCTGTTTCTGGTGGAGGATAATTTGGCCTGTGGGAGTGAGGGAATTTAGTATGCACACATTATTGTAATTACTATGTATGCAAAATATATTTGGGTACTTTTAAAATAAGTAGAGTGAAGGGGGCGGATCCAATATGGCCTCCTGAGAGGAAGCTATTCCCAGTTGCTCAGCACTATCTTTGAGATTTTCCTTGATTTTTGTTAGCATGCCGCATAAGAGAAGGTTAGGGTGATCAGTTGGAGGATAGGATTCTGCCCGAATCCTATCCTCCAACTGATCAGCACTTAATCCAGGAGTTTGCAGTCCCCAAAGCAGAATTGGGGGCTCTTACCCCTGCTGGTGGAACAGAGAGAGGAGCTCTGTTCTCACAGGGGGAAATATCCTTGAGCCCTCCAGACCCACAACAGCAGGTCTTAACTTCTCCCTCAAGAGATGTCGCTGATGTTGGGGCAACGGGAGGGAATCCTACCAGTTTTTCCCATCCAGACGGAGCCAGCGGTGTTGAGCTTGAGCGGGTATGGACCTCAACTCCAGCCCAGTGTTTGGAACTCTTTGGAGAGGGGAATGGAGATTTCGGAGATGACCTACTGGTGGCGTCAAGCAGGAATGATCTAGCAACTGGAACTGGAGTGGTGAGTCAAAACCCTATGGAGATTATGAAACCAGCTGTTTTATGCTTGAATCCCTTTGGGATTTAATGGCAGGCCTTTCTACTACTTTCAAAGAACAGTCCCATCATTTACAATGTGTTTCCTCTAAATTGGACATGGTTGCCCAAGACCATCAGCGTATTTTGTTGGAACAATTTACTGCTATATAAAAGTTGGAGGAGGAAGTGAAAACCTTAAAGGATACAACTGCAGTAATTACCCGGGAGCATTTAGCTTCAGTAAGGAAAGTGGATTTCCTGGAAAATTCTATCCGGCATTTTAATCTGCAGCTGTTAAATTTCCCCAAGCTGAAAGGTGAATTAACTGTGACTACCTTAAAAAAATATCTGGGTGATATTTTAAAAATTTCCCCGGATAAATTTCAGTGGTCAAGAGGACTGTATTTCTATCTCAGATGCAAAATTCACTGAGATTTAATGCTGTGAAGAACTTATCCAATCTAACTCAATATCTAGAAGAGTCCCTGATAGGAGAAGGATACAACAGAAGAAAATAGGATAATGCATAAACGTTGGCAGGCTAAGACAGGCTAAGAGAGAATTTGAAAAGAAGTTGGCCGTAGAGGCAAAAACTCACAGTAAAAACTTTTTAAAATATATCCGAAGCAGAAAGCCTGTGAGGGAGTCAGTTGGACCGTTAAGTGATCAAGGGGTTAAAGGGGCACTTAGAGAAGATAAGGCCATCACGGAAAGATTAAATGATTTCTTTGCTTCCGTGTTTACTGAAGAGGATGTTGGGGAGGTACCCGTACTGGAGAAGGTTTTCATGGGTAATGATTCAGATGGACTGAATCAAATCACGGTGAACCTAGAAGATGTGGTAGACCTGATTGACAAACTGAAGAGTAGTAAATCACCTGGACTGGATGGTATACACTCCAGAGTTCTGAAGGAACTAAAAATTGAAATTTCAGATCTATTAGTAAAAATGTGTAGCCTTTCATTAAAATCATCCATTGTACCTAAAGACTGGAGGATAGCTAATGTAACCCCAATATTTAAAAAGGGTTCCAGGGGCAATCCAGGAAACTACAGACTGGTTAGCCTGACTTCAGTGCCAGGAAAAATAGTGGAAAGTGTTCTAAACATCAAAATCACAGAACATATAGAAAGACATGGTTTAATGGAACAAAGTCAGCATGGCTTTACCCAAGGCAAGTCTTGCCTCACAAATCTGCTTCACTTTTTTGAAGGAGTTAATAAACATGTAGCTAAAGGTGAACCGGTAGATGTAGTGTACTTGGATTTTCAGAAGGCATTTGACAAAGTTCCTCATGAGAGGCTTCTAGGAAAAGTAAAAAGTCATAGTATAGGTGGCGATGTCCTTTCGTGGATTACAAACTGGCTAAAAGACAGGAAACAGAGGATAGGATTAAATGGAAAATTTTCTCAGTGGAAGGGAGTGGGCAGTGGAGTGCCTCAGGGATCTGTATTGGGACCCTTACTTTTCAATATATTTATAAATGATCTGGAAAGAAATACGATGAGTGAGGTAATCAAATTTGCTGATGATACAAAATTGTTCAGAGTAATTAAATCACAAGCAGACTGTGATAAATTGCAGGAAGATCTTGAGAGACTGGAAAATTGGGCATCAAAATGGCAGATGAAATTTAATGTTGATAAGTGCAAGGTGATGCATATAGGGAAAAATAACCCATGCTATAGTTACACAATGTTAGGTTCCATATTAGGTGCTACAACCCAAGAAAGAGATCTAGGCGTCATAGTGGATAACACATTGAAATAGTTGGTTCAGCGTGCTGCGGCAGTCAAAAAAGCAAACAGAATGTTGAGAATTATTAGAAAGAGAATGGTGAATAAAACGGAAAATGTCATAATGCCCTGTATCACTCCATGGTGAGACCGCACCTTGAATACTGTGTACAATTCTGGTCGCTGTATCTCAAAAAAGATATAATTGTGATGGAGAAGGTACAGAGAAGGGCTACCAAAATGATAAGGGGAATGGAATAGCTACCCTACAAAGAAAGACTAAAGAGGTTAGGACTTTTCAGGTTGGAGAAGAGATGGCTGAGCGGGGATATGATAGAGGTGTTTAAAATCATGAGAGGTCTAGAACGGGTAGATGTGAATCGGTTATTTACTCTTCGGATAATAGAAAGACTAGGGGGCACTCCATGAAGTTAGCATGTGGCACATTTAAAACTAATCGGAGAAAGTTCTTTTTTACTCAACGCACAATTAAACTTTGGAATTTGTTGCCAGAGGATGTGGTTAGTGCAGTTAGTATAGCTGTGTTTAAAAAAGGATTGGATAAGTTCTTGGAGGAGAAGTCCATTACCTGCTATTAATTAAGTTGACTTAGAAAATAGCCAGTGCTATTACTAGCAACGGTAACATGGAATAGACTTAGTTTTTGGGTACTTGCCAGGTTCTTATGGCCTGGATTGGCCACTGTTGGAAACAGGATGCTGGGCTTACTGGACCCTTGGTCTGACCCAGTATGGCATGTTCTTATGTTCTTATGTAAGTCACAAGCACAGCAACACTACTAGTGACTTTTTATTCTGAGCAAGATCTGAATACAGTAATGCGTTTCTACTTTAAGAGTTTAAATATTCTATATTTGGGAGGCCTGTTGCTAATCTATCCAGATTTAGCCAGGCCTACCCAAATGCGCCATAAGGCTTTTCTTGAAATGAAACCTGAAGTTATTTCTTTGGGTGCAAGCTTCTTATTAAAATATCCATGCAAGTACATAGTGAAGTTATTGGGTAACACATATATTTTATTTGAAGTAGTACAATTAAGGGAGTTCTTGAATGCTAGAAGACAAGAGCCTATTATTAATTTGTAGTGGAGTTGGATTTTGTTGTGCTGGAAGTGGACACTTGGCCTGGTGCAGGATTGGTATGGCCCTCCGATCGGACCTGAAGAGTGTCTGCCACCAGGAGGCGGAGCAAGGAGGAGACAGAGGCTATGTGGAGCTTCACCAATAGCAACCCGGGGTTCCTACAGGTTGAGCCCTTGGTTATCCGGGCCGCCTGGTCTTAGGTGGGCCTCGCAGGGTCTCCTAGACAGAAAGTTCAAGGGAGTGCCCACCACAAACAAGGGTGCGCGGTCGCAGGAGGTCAGAGTAGAGTGTCAGAGTGTATAGCGAGAAGTAAGGCCAGAGTCTTGGTGCAGAATGATCAGCCAGGCATAGTCAGGTCAAGCAGGAGGTCGGGTTCCAGGTAGCAGATGAGAGTAGTTGAAGTTCCAGGCAGATGTCAGGGCAGGCAACGCTCAAAGAGTAGAGATGTGAATCGTTTTCCATATCGTCTTAACGATAGAAATCGTGTGGCAGGAGAAGAAAATCGTGTTTGGCACGATTATTTCGTTGAAAAATCGTTAAAAATCGTTTTTTCCGATTAGTGCGCACTAACTCGATTTATTGCGCACTAACTCAAAATGATACAAATAGACACTTTCCAGGTCACTGAAGGTCAGTTAGGAATGAATATGTGTTCCTATTGGCTGGCAGCCCTCTTATCTATTGATGTTACCAAGGTTACCACTGAGGTGATGGTTGGGGGGATGGGAAATGGAACTGGAAACTCATGAACACCAACAGAAAATGAAACAAAGTGTTCACACTTCCCAGGTCAGTAAAGGTCACTTAGGAATGAATATGTATTCCTATTGGCTGGCTGTGCTCTTATCTATTGATGTTACCAAGGTTACCACTGAGGTAATGGTTGGGGGGATGTGAAATGGAAACAGTTGGAAGCTTGACAAAAAAAGTAATGTGATGATCAGCACTCACGTGACTAGAACTTCTTTGTTTATTATTTTTGTTAGCAGACACGTGCATGTTGAATTTGCCAATCACTGTGCATTTTAGAAAGGTGGTCCTGGCTGGAACTGTGTACAGTTCCAGCCAGGACCACCTTTCTAAATTGATTGTTGGTAAGTGTATTTTTTAAGTAGCCAAGTATGTTTACTTTTCCTCCTACTTAACTCACTAGCTCAGCTTTGTAAGAAGGGCTTCTCTGCTTGAGTGAGGGTCAGGCAGCTCCCCCCTGTCTGTGAAGCCAGCCTCTCACTAGTAATGCAGGGAGGGAGCTGTCTCAGACTTCACCATCCTCCCCCCCCCCCTCACCCACACACCATTCACTAGCTGGGACATGGGGGAAGTCAGGAGTGAGGGTCAGGCAGCTCCCCCCTGTCTGTGAAGCCAGCCTCTCACTAGTAATGCAGGGAGGGAGCTGTCTCAGACTTCACCATCCTCCTCCCCCCCCCCTCACCCACACACCATTCACTAGCTGGGACATGGGGGAAGTCAGGAGTGAGGGTCAGGCAGCTCCCCCCTGTCTGTGAAGCCAGCCTCTCACTAGTAATGCAGTGAGGGAGCTGTCTCAGACTTCACCATCCTCCCCCCCCCCCCCTTCACCCACACACCATTCACTAGCTGGGACATGGGGGAAGTCAGGAGTGAGGGTCAGGCAGCTCCCCCCTGTCTGTGAAGCCAGCCTCTCACTAGTAATGCAGGGAGGGAGCTGTCTCAGACTTCACCATCCTCCTCCCCCCCCCCCCTCACCCAAACACCATTCACTAGCTGGGACATGGGGGAAGTCAGGAGTGAGGGTCAGGCAGCTCCCCCCTGTCTGTGAAGCCAGCCTCTCACTAGTAATGCAGGGAGGGAGCTGTCTCAGACTTCACCATCCTCCTCCCCCCCCCCCCTCACCCACACACCATTCACTAGCTGGGACATGGGGGAAGTCAGGAGTGAGGGTCAGGCAGCTCCCCCCTGTCTGTGAAGCCAGCCTCTCACTAGTAATGCAGGGAGGGAGCTGTCTCAGACTTCACCATCCTCCCCCCCCCCTCACCCACACACCATTCACTAGCTGGGACATGGGGGAAGTCAGGAGTGAGGGTCAGGCAGCTCCCCCCTGTCTGTGAAGCCAGCCTCTCACTAGTAATGCAGGGAGGGAGCTGTCTCAGACTTCACCATCCTCCCCCCCCCCCCCTCACCCACACACCATTCACTAGCTGGGACATGGGGGAAGTCAGGAGTGAGGGTCAGGCAGCTCCCCCCTGTCTGTGAAACCAGCCTCTCACTAGTAATGCAGGGAGGGAGCTGTCTCAGACTGGTATCAGGGTTAGGGCACTGTGTGCAGGAAGATCACAACACTCCTGGTATTAATAGGGATAGGGCACTGTAAGAGATGACTGTAGTAGATTGAATAAAGATCTGATGTTTCTGCTCTCCTCACACCAAACAAAAACAACACACAAGCAGAGAAGCCCTTCTTACAAAGCTGAGCTAGTGAGTTAAATAGGAGGAAAAGTAAACATACTTGTGCCAGTGTGGCTACTTAAAAAATACACTTACCAACAATCAATTACATATATTTGAACTGTGTACAGTTCCAGCCAGGACCACCTTTCTAAAATGCACAGTGATTGGCAAATTCAACATGCACTAGCATTTCAGGTGCCTGCTAACAAAAATAATAAACAAACAAGTTCTAGTCACGTGAGTGCTGATCATTACATTACTTTTTTTGTCAAGCTTCCAACTGTTTCCATTTCACATCCCCCCAACCATTACCTCAGTGTTAGCCTTGGTAACATCAATAGATAAGAGCACAGCCAGCCAATAGGAATACATACATACATATTCATTCCTAAGTGACCTTTACTGACCTGGGAAGTGTGAACACTTTGTTTCATTTTCTGTTGGTGTTCGTTAGTTTCCAGTTCCATTTCCCATCCCCCCAACCATCACCTCAGTGGTAAGCTTGGTAATATCAATAGATAAGAGGGCAGCCAGCCAATAGGAACACATATTCATTCCTAACTGACCTTCAGTGACCTGGAAAGTGTTTATTTGTATCATTTTCAGTTAGTGCGCACTAAATCGAGTTAGTGCGCATTAACGGGGAGTTAGTGCGCACTAACTCCCGTTAGTGCGCACTAACACGATTTAACGATTTTTAACGATAAATCGTTAGAATTTCTATTGTATCGTGTTCTATAACGATTTAAGACGATATTAACATTATCGGACGATAATTTTTATCGTTGAAAAACGATTCACATCCCTATCAAAGAGTAGTCAGAGTTCCAGGCAGAGTTCAGGGCAGGCAGCGATCAAAGAGTAGTCAGAGTTCCAGGCAGAAGTCAGGGCAGGCAGCAATCAGAGAGAGGTCAAGAACAGGCAAAGGTCAATACCGTGAGATCAGCCCAAAGGGTACTACCAGGGATGGAGAGACGAAGGAGCAGGAGACACTTTTGAATAATAGAAGGACTAGGGGGCATTCCATGAAGTTAGCAAGTAGCAAATTTAAGACTAATCAGAGAAAATTCTTTTTCACTCAATGCACAATAAAACTCTGGAATTTGTTGCCAGAGGATGTGGTTAGTGCAGTTAGTGTAGCTAGGTTCAAAAAAGGTTTGGATAAGTTCTTGGAGGAGAAGTCCATTAACGGCTATTAATCAAGTTTACTTAGGGAATAGCCACTCCTATTAATTGCATCAGTAGCATGGGATCTTCTTAGTGTTTGGATAATTGCCAGGTTCTTGTGGCCTGGTTTGGCCTCTGTTGGATGCTGGGCTTGATGGACCCTTGGTCTGACCCAGCATGGCAATTTCTTATCATAACCATTTCTTCATGATGATATATTAATGTACGCTGCACTATTTAGTTTCATCATAAAGACCATTTGGCTCCACTTTTTCTAAAATAAATATCCAGAATTGTTCCCATTTATTCAAAGTTACTTCTTCACCTCCATCACAGTCCATTTCTTCATGTAGTACCAGAAGGGTGGATTGAACCACATTTTCCTTTCCATTGTATCCCTTCAGTATGCAATCAATGGAGCATCTGAAAGTACAGAGTGCAAAGGCTATATATGTCGATGTTTTGAACAGATTTTGTGGCCACAGCTGATTTATTCGTCTATCAAAGTTCACAAACTGTTTCTGTTTCTTCTACAGATGATTTATATTGCAGAAAACATTTTGATGCACAAGTGGGCCTGTAGAGATTTATGCTAATATTTTATAAACTGTGTGGCAGGAGCCGCACAGTTTATAAAATACTTCATATTTCTACTCTGAAATTATACATGTATGTTTCGGTAGCAACATGCATACTTCCTCTACTCATTCTAAAATTCCACATGAGGAGCCTGATATTGAAATGTTACTTAGCCGGATAATTCAGACTAATCCAGGTAAGCAGTGGCTGCTGAACATAGCCGGATATTCCGCAATTGCCACTTAGCTGGATAAGTTATGGGCGGGCAGTGTGCAGATTGGGGCGGTGCTACTTATCCAACTAACTTAGGCCTAGATTTACCAATGTCACAGGGCTCCCTGAATCCCGCGGTGGGGGGGGGGGGGGGTTGGGGGGCAGTGCTGCGATAGCCGGCAGCGACAAAGGTGCTTACCTTTCACTGTCAGCGCAGTCTTTGCGGCGTCAGCCCCGGTGCCGCCCCGACCCCTCCTCTTCAGGGGCTGACGCCGCCCCGACTCCACCCCCATCTTGGTATCGCACGCGATAAGGGACTTTTCGCATGCGATCCACTTGGCAAATGACCCCCTTAGCCAGATAAGTAGTGATATTTGTACTTATCCAGTTAAGTTAATTGGATACGTTAGATCTGCCATAGATCATGTTTAAGTTAGCCAGATATTACTTATCCCACTAAGTATAGTGCAGCCATGTATAATACATTCAAAATAATTACAACAATGTGTGCATTATAACCCACAATTAAACACGGAGGCAGGTATTTCATAAAGTATGCATGCATGCAGCTTCTGAAAATACTTGCTCATATACTTGGAATCATCAGTTTGCCAATACTGCCAGCAGTTCTTCTAGACTTTCACCAGTTCATCTAGACCCTCCAGCACTTCACCCTGAACTCCTACCAGTTCACCTAGTCCTCCATCCCAAAAAATATAAATGACAAGTGGGATTTCAACTATGCAGGTTAATTAGCAAGTGTGAAAATGTACAGACAAGTTTCGTAATGTATGTTTACAAAATAGTATGCTACAGTTTCTTTAACTGCTCAGATATATTAATTAGAGGTGTTAGAGAGTAATTTTAAGTGATACAGGTATTGAAATCAGAGCCATAGCCAGGCAATGTGAAAAACTGCACCCTCACCCATAATACAACACACGACAGCACAAGTTGGGAGACTCTATTAAATGTTTGTACTGCTATGCCCACAGCCGGTGCCCTAGGAAAACCTTACAGCCTTGCACCCCCTCCCCCACCCCATTTAAAAATGCATTTATAATAACAGATTTTACATGAAAATGGCATTCAAATAGTCTTCTGAGGTAAAAATATCACTTACTATATATATAGATAGATATATATATCTATCTATCTATATATATATAAATTATATTATATTTACATACATTGCTGTGGTTCTCAACTAGAAAACCCTGCAAAAAAGCAAGAGACTCTTGGAACTCATATGGTATTAGGCCTACGGTAATGATTTTGGGCATGGAAATAACTCTCAGTCATAAGAAAACAGAATTATGATGAAATACATTTTCTATATCAAAACAACACTAACTGCCAGCATTCAAACAGCAACAACTCTACCTATGAAAGTAAAGACTGCAAACATTACACCAGAAATAAAACACCAATACACCCCCTATTAGGAAAAAAGAACAAGCCAAGTTGCTATAGATCCCTATGTAAAAACTACACATTATTGGAATACTTCACTTCAGTGACACATGCAAAACACAGTTAGACCCTCAAATACTGAATAAAGAGACCATAAATATAGAAACAGAGAATCATAGAAATGATGGCAGAAAAGGAGCAAATGGTCCATCCAGTCGCCCGGCAAGTTTATGGTAGTATTTGCTATGCTGAGTAAGTTACCCCCATGCTTTTCAGTCTCCCAGACCATAAAAGTCAGGGCCCTTGTTGAACCTGTTTGAATCCAATCCCCTGTTATGCTTTGCCTTTGAAGCAGAGAGCAATGTTGGAGGTGCATCAAAGTATCAGGGCAGTAACCACCAAATCAACAAGTTACCCTCATATTATTTGTTTCCCCAGACCATAAAAATTGGACCCCTCGTTGGTTGCTGTTCAAATCCAATTACCCTTTTCCCGCTGCCATTAAAGCAGAGAGCCATGATGGAGTTGCATCAAGAGTATGAAGGCTTATTGGTTAAGGGTAATAACCACCGCACCAGTTGTTACCCCCATACATTTTTTTCTTCATTTCCATCCTTTAGCCTTTAGGGATCCCCTTTTGGGTACTTTCCAGGTTCTTTTTGGGTACTTGCCAGGTTCTTATGGCCTGGATTGGCCACTGTTGGAAACAGGATGCTGGGCTTGATGGACCCTTGGTCTGACCCAGTTTGGCATGTTCTTATGTTCTTATGATCCACAGTATTTATCCCATATCCCTTTGAATTCTTTCACAATTTTCATCTTCACCATCTTCTCTGGAAGGGCATTCCAGGCATCCACCATTCTCTCCATGAAGAAATATTTCCTGAGATGGGTTCTGAGTCATCCTCCCTGGAGTTTCATTTGTTCTACTGATTTCTTTTCAACAGAAAAGGTTTGCCAAATATGCATCACTAAAACCTTTCAGATATGTGAAGGTCTGTATCATATCTCCCCTGTACCTCCTCTCTTCCAGGATACACATATTCAGATCCTTCAGCCTCTCTTAATAGAAACATAGAAACATAGAAATGACGGCAGAAGAAGACCAAACGGCCCATCCAGTCTGCCCAGCAAGCTACGCACTTTATCCATTTTTTCCCCTTTTTCTCTCTCCCATCTGTTACTATTGGCTTCCAGTACCCTCCAGCTCTAATTCTCCTCCACCCCACCACCAATGTAGAGAGCAGCGCCGTATCTGCATCCAAGTGAACATCCAGCTCAATTAGGGGTAGCAACCGCTGTAACAAGCAGGCCACACCCCTGCCCCATACTCTTACCCACCCCTGTTTTCGTTTTCTTTTGTTTGTTTGTTTGTTTGGTTTTTTTTGGAGATGGCAGCCCTCCATCCTTCCGCTCCGTGAAGGTGGAACACCAGCCACTGGCATCCCGCTCCGTGAATGCCTCTGTGGCTACTGCCGCTCTGTGCAGTGTTCTGCTGCCTCCTCTTTATTCATGCCCTCTAGACTTGATGGATCCGCAGTGTTTATCCCACGCCCCTTTGAAGTCCTTCCCAGTTTTAGACTTCACCACTTCCTCAGGAAGGGCATTCCAGGCATCCACCACCCTTTCCGTGAAGAAATACTTCCTGACATTGGTTCTTAGTCTTCCTCCCTGGAGCCTCTGCTCGTGACCTCTGGTTCTGCTGATTTTTTTCTGATGGAAAAGGTTTGTCGTTGCCTTTGGATCATTAAAGTTTTTCAAGTATCTGAAAGTCTGAATCATATCACCCCTGCTCCTCCTTTCCTCCAGGGAGTACATATTTAGATTCTTCAATCTCTCCTCGTATGTCATCCGATGAAGACCCTCCACCTTCCTGGTTGCCCTTCTCTGTACCGCTTCCATCTTGTCTTTGTCTCTTTGTAGATACAGTCTCCAGAACTGAACACAGTACTCCAGGTGAGGCCTCACCAAGGATCTGTACAAGGGGATAATCACTTCCCTTTTCTTACTTGATATTCCTCTCTCTATGCAGCCCAGCATTCTTCTGGCTTTTGCTATCGCCTTGTCACATTGTTTCGCAGACTTCATATCATTAGACACTATCACCCCAAGGTCTCTCTCCTGCTCCGTGCACATCAGCCTTTCCCCCCCCATCGAATACAGTTCATTCGGATTTCCACTCCCCATATGCATGACTTTGCACTTCTTGGCATTGAATCTCAGCTGCCATATCTTCGACCACTCTTTCAGTTTCCTTAAATCCCGTCTCATTCTCTCCACTCCTTCTGGCATGTCCACTCTGTTGCAGATCTTAGTGTCATCCGCAAAAAGACAAACCTTACCTTCTATCCCGTCCACAATGTCGCTCAAAAAGATATTGAACAGGACCGGTCCCAACACCGATCCTTGTGGTACACCACTTAAAACTGCTCTCTCTTCAGAGAAAGTTCCATTTACCATCACACATTGTCTTCTGTCCGTCAACCAGTTTGCAATCCAGGTCACCACCTCGGCACTCACTCCTGAGCTTCTCGTTTTATTCACCAGTCTCTTGTGCGGAACCGTATCAAAAGCTTTGCTGAAATCCAAGTAGATGACATCGAGTGCTCTTCCTTGATCCAATTCCTTCTTAGGTCTTCTCATGCAGAGACCCCACACCATTTTGGTCACTCTTCTCTAGACTGCCTCCATCCTTTCTTTGGCCTTCTTGATATATGGACTCCAGAACTGAACATAGTACTCCAAGTGTGGCCTCACCAAAGACCTGTGCAAGGGCATTATCACCTCCTTTTCTTACTGGTTATTCCTCTTTCCATGCAGCCCAGCATTCTTCTGGCTTTAGCTATCGTCTTGTCATATTGCTTTGCCATCTTCAGATCCCTTTCTTGGTCCGTGCACATCAATTTTTCACCCCCATCACATACAGTTTTTTTGGATTACCGAACCCCAGATGCATGACTCTGCACTTCTTAGCATTGAATCCCAGCTGCCAAATCTTCGACCACTCTTCCAGCTTTCTTAAATCTCTTTTCATTCTCTCTACTCCATCAGGCATGCCAACTCTATTGCAGATCTTAGCATCATCTGCAAATAGACACATTTTACCTTCAGTCACTTCTGCAATGTTGCTCACAAAGATATTGAACAGAACTGGTCCAAAAACCAAACCCTATGGCACTCCACTTAACATGGTTTTCATTTCAGAGTAAGTTCCATTTACCATTACACACTGTCTCCTATCAAACAACCAGTTTGTAATCCATGCCATCACTTTGGCACTCACTCCCAAGCTTCTCATTTTATTCACAAGCCTTCTGTGTGGAACTGTATTAAAAGCTATGCTGAAATCCAAGTAGATCACATCAAGCACTCTTCCTCGATTCAATTCTCTAGTCACCCAATCAAAAAATCAATCAGATTTGTCTGACAGGACCTTCCCCTGGTGAATACATGCTGTCTTGGGTCCTGCAACCTACCAGATTGTAGTTAGTTTACTATCCTTTCCTTCATCAGTGTCTCCATTAATTTTCCAACCACTGAGGTGAGGCTAACCAGTCTGTAGTTTCCTGCCTCCTCTCTACTACCACTCTTGTGAAGTGGGATCACCACTCTTCTCCAATCCCATGGCTCCACTCATGTTTCCAGGGATCTATTGAAGAGGTCCTTCAGCAAACCTGCCAGCACATCTCTGAGCTCTATCAGTATATCTCATCCGGCCCCATGGTCTTGTCCACTTTCAGTTTGCCTAGCTCCTCCCATACATTTGCTTCTGTAAATGGAGTTTCACCTACTCCATCCCCATCTAAGATCTTATTAACCAGCAACAGCCCTTCTCCAAGGTCTTCTTTAGTGAATACCAAACTGAAGTATTTGTTTAAAATTTCTGCCATTTTTTGTCACGCTCTACATTTTGTTCCTTGCCACTTTTCAATTGCACTATACTACTGCCGACCTCCCTTCTTTCACTGATATATCTGAAAAATGTTTGTCTCCTTTACCGCTTTGGCCATCCTTTCTTCCGCTTGACCTTTTGCTTTCCTTATTTCTTTCTTTGTCTCCCTCAGTTTTTGACAATATACTTCCCTGTATTCCTTTTTTGGGATCCTTTATACTTCTTGACTGTTATTCTTTTTGCCTTTATTTTTTAAAGCCACCCCCTTAGAGAATCAGATCAGTGTCTTTATCCCCTGACTCTTGTTTACTTTTCTAACATATAGATTTGTTGCCTTTACTTGTCCCACTGTTGTTCCACCTCACCCATTTTCTCCCAGTCCTAGTTCTTCCTCCAGGTACGTCCCCATTTTGACAAAGTCCATATTATTGAAATTCAACACTCAGGTCTTTATGTGACTTCTCTATGTCCTATTCGCAAAATGGAACCACACCGTCTGATGATCACTGGTACGCAGGTGAGCCTCTACCTGAACATTAGAGACATTACCACCATTAGTGATCACCAGATCAAATATTACACTCTCTCCTGTGGGTTCCATTACCATTTGTTTGAGTAGAGCCCCTTGAAGGGCATCCATTATCTCTCTACTTTTCACAGATTCTGCAGAAGGGATACTCCAATCCACATCCAGCAGATTAAAATCTCCAAAAAGCAACACTTCACCATTCTTTCCCACCTTTTGGATGTCTTCACTGAGTTCCCTGTCCAATTCTTCTGTTTGAGTTGGTGTCCGTGTTGATCACACCAGTAAAACTGAAAGCACCATCTTCTTTTTTCAGGACGATCCACAGTGCTTTTTCTCTACCCCACATCCCTTGCAATTCAGTTGCTTTATATTGTTTTTGACATAAAGAGCTACTCCTCCCCCTTTTCTGTCTTCTCCGTCCTTTCTTAGCAAGTTATAGCCTGGAATGACCATATCCCAATCATGAGAATCAGTGAACCAGGTCTCCATAACAGCAACAATGTCCAAGTCTGCCTCCACCATTAGGGCCTGCAGGTTTAGGATTGTGTTGCTCAGACTATGAAAATTTGTAGTCATAGATTTCCAGCTGCTTTTCACATTCATTTTTTCTGCTTTTCTGAACTGATTGATTTTGTTTCTTCCTCTTCCCTCTTCCCTCTTCCTGTTTTGAATGGGGTGACATGCCAAATTCACCTGCCACCTCTGCCACCCCTGCTCCCTAGTTTAAATGCCTGATAATGGATGATCTGAATTTTTCACTTGGCGTCCTCTTTTCTGCCATTGGCAAATGTAGGCCATCCCTACCATATAATATTTTATTGCTACATACATGGCCCCAGCCTTCTATATATCCAAATCCACATTCTTTACACCAGGTTTTGAGCCAGGCATTGAAATTCTCTATATGGCATAACCTTTCCTTTCCATTTCCATGAACAGGTAATACTTCTGAAAAGGCAATAATCTTTGCCATGTGTCTAATCTTTTTCCCTAGATTTTGGAAATCTTTCTGTACTTTATGGACACCGTTTCTAGCAAGGTCACTGGTCCCCAAATGGATGATAACATTAATATCAGAGTTCTTGCTTTCTTATATAATTGTGTTCGCCATCTGGTTTGAATTTGTGTTAACTGAGGATCCTGTTGTGTCCCCATCAAAATGAGTTCCCAAATTGGTTCCTAGGGATGATTGAATCTCCCAGCAGAAACAGCTTTCTTTTATGACATTTGCTCATGTTGAAGGGTTTCTGGGTGCATTGGGTGACTACTTCCCTTTCAGACCTCATTTCATATTCTGTTACTTGAACTTCTTCATTTTCCAAAGCAGAACCCACTGTACAGACAAAACTGAACTGGAAACTGCAACAAGCCAAATTCTATGTGCACTGCAACATTGGAAAAACAGAAGCATTGTCATTCCTTATGAAACCATACCAATAAAAAGAATAATTCCAAACTAATGAATAGAATAGCATTCAAAAATTTAAAACTCACATACAAATTTTCCAAATACCAATAAAATATTCAAATAACACATCAAATAATACCCAATAATTAAAACTAATAAGGATTTTTAAAAATTCTCCATAATCCATATCTGAGAACTTTTGATTTCCAGATGCCCTAAAATTGCCATGGATTAGCAGGCAGAGAGGAAGTGGGATCAGTCTCCCACACCTTGCTTTTTCCTCTCACATGCATACATACATGCTCTCTTTTTCTCCCACACACTTGCTCTCTCTCACTCTCACACACACATGCTCTCTCCCACACATACACACCTGCTGTCTCCCACGCACATGATAACTCTTCCACACACATGCTCTCTTTCTCACTCTGAAGCAGCAGGCAGCAACAGTCTCCTTCTTCAGCTCCCGCAGCCAAGGGAACATCCTTTGGCTATGGGAGCCAACCCTGCTCTGACACTGGGCTCCTTCTGGCAGGGTAAGGTAGGGCAGGGCAGGGCAGGGTACACATCTCCTCCTCCTCCAAAGCAGCATAGCCCCGCTGAAATTGACAGCGTGGTCAGCAAGGCCTTAGCAAGTGGAAATTCCACGCCCCCTTTCTCACACACAGACTCTCATTTATACCCACTCCCTCTCACACATACATACACAGGCTCTGTTTCACACATATAACCTCTCTTTTCCTCAGTCACAGTCTTCTGGATCTAACGCTCACACACACATACAGGCTCTCTAGCTCTCATATGCATACACAGAAGCACAGGCTCTCTGGCTCTCATACATATGCACACACAAACATAGGCTCTCTGGCTCTCATACATATGCACACACAAACATTTATTTATTTATGTATTTATTTATTTATTTATTTATTTATTTAACAGTTTTATATACCGACCTTCATAGTAAATAACCATATCGGATCGGTTTACATTTAACAAGGGGTATAACTGGAGTAACAATTCAAGTGAACGAAGATAACAATAGATAGGAATAAGTCAAAGTTATAATCAACAGGGGGAGGAGAACTTGGAAGCTTGCAACAAGCTGGAAGGAAGATAAGGCGGGAAGAAGTTATAACGTATTACAACGTATTGCCAAAGGGCGTACGGGTTAAAGCTTAAAAGGTGCTTTAACCTGGACGTTTAACCTAGAAGTTTCAGAGTCCATTGTTCAAGAGAATAGATGCCAGGCTGGGTTAAATTGAAGGACAACTAGTGAGAGACTGGTGGATCGGCGAAGGCTTGGTGAAAGAGCCAGGTTTTAAGTCTTTTTCTGAAAGTTAAAAGGCATGGCTCCACTCTGAGACTTGATGGGATGCTATTCCAGATAGATGGGCCTGCTATCGAAAAAGCTCTGTCTTTGGTCGTAGAGAGGCGTGAGGCTTTAATGGGCTCTCTGGCTCTCATACACCCATCCTCGGCAGTCTTGCTTATCAGCCCCCTGCAGACTTGTTCCCTAGTACCTGCTCCCCTCCTAGACTTCCACTCCCCAGAACTCTTGCTTCCAAGCCCCCTCTCCCCTCTCAGACCCCATTTCCCAGCAATCTTGCTCCCTAGCCTCCCAGTCCTCAGTCCTCTTGCTCCCAAGCCCCTCTCCCCATCAGTCTTGCTCCCCTTCCCCCTAGCACTCTTGGAAACCAACCCCCTTTCCCCTCTCAGACCCCAAACTCCCCATCAGTCTTGCTCCCCTCCATTCTCCTTTCCCAGATAGCCCACTCCCCAGGATTCTTACTCCCCAGATCCCTTTCCTGTACTAGATCCTACATTCCCGATTGATCTCCAGACCTTCTCCCATCGCAGAAACCCCACTCCCAGAAGTCTTACTCTACAGCCTCCTCTCTGCACCCAGACCCCTCACTCCCCAGTAGTCTTGCTCAATAGTCCCCCCTCCCTTGCCAGACCTCCACTTCCCAGCATTCTTGCTCCCCAGCCTCCTTTACCCTCACAGCCCCCTTTACCTTCCCAGCCCCTTTACCCTCTCAGCCCACTCCCCAAAAATCTTGTTCTGTAGTCCCCTCTCCCCTCTCCCCTCCTAGTCCTCAGTAGTCTTGTTCCTGCTCCCACACCTTCTCACCCACAATCCCCTCACTCACCGTGGGTGACCAGTGCATGATATCAGTGCATGCTGCTCACCCCTATGGTGCTTCTGCGATCCCCTCACTCATCCTCCCTGCTCCTAAACAATTCAAAGCAACGCAGTCTTGCAGCGCAGGCTGCTTCCTCCCTCCTGGCTGTTGGTGCCTAAATGATGTCATTGGGTGCAGACAGCCGAGGAGGAAGAAGCAGCCCATGCTGCAGGGTCAAGATTCTTCCATTCTTCTGGAGCAGGGAGGGTGAGGGGATCACGTCAGCACTGCAGGGGTGAGCATCATTCAGAATATCATGTGCATTCCCTCTGCCACCGATGAGGCTTCTCCTGTTGTCGGTGGCCCTCCCCTGTCCGACATCTATGAGTGGAAAAAGCAGCGTGGACCCACCAGATTCATTAGCATGGCCAGCGAGTTGTGTTGCTTTTTCTCTTACTGAGGGCCACATGGCAGCACTATGGCACCTTTCGGTAGTGGCGCCTATGGCCGTGGCACTCTACGACTCAGATTGAAATTCTATTTATAGTGGTTTGTATTGTTTGAATGATAGAATTTGAGACATAACACTAGTGGTTAGGGGATTTAGTGTTGCCATATTACCCCCAGTACTACTGTGGATCCACACAGACTGCAGATCAGACACAGTTACTTTTGTTAGAAACAAAGCACACACTGTTGTCTTTTTGCTGACCATACACTGACTAGGGGTGTGCATTCGTATTGAACATAAATGTAAAACGCTACTTTTTTTTTTTTTTTAACTTAAAAAAGTGATGAGACATAAACGATCGGATTTCCAACTTATTCAACATAGCTATGTTGAATAAGTTGGAAATTGCGATTGTTGATCCAAAATAAAAATTTAAACCCCTCACCCTCCTTAATCCCCCCCCCCCCCCCCAAGACTTACCACAACTCCCTGGTGGTCCAGCGGGCTCAGGACGCCATTTCTGACCAACTTTGCAAGGAGCACGTGACGTCGGCGTCACGTCGGAGTGACGCGGCGTCACGTGATTCCCCGCGAGTTCCCTCCGGCACCCTCGTTCGGCCCAAAAGGAACTTTTGGCCAGCTTGGGGGGGCCTCCTGACCCCCCCAAGCTGGCCAAAAGTTCCTTTTGGGCCGAACGAGCGTGCCGGAGGGAACTCGCGGGGAATCACGTGACGCCGCGTCACTCCGACGTGACGCCGACGTCACGTGCTCCTTGCAAAGTTGGTCAGAAATGGCGTCCTGAGCCCGCTGGACCACCAGGGAGTTGTGGTAAGTCTTGGGGGGGGGGGGATTAGGAGGGTGAGGGGTTTAAATTTTTATTTGCACATATGGACATATACTCAACTCATTGAATTCTGTTTATGTCCATATTGACCGCAATGGGACCACCCTTTGGACATATGGACATATGAACTTAAACTTTTGCTCTGCACATCCCTAACACTGACTTCTACTAAGTGACACTTTGTGGAAGAGTCACACATGTAGTACACAGACCCTTTACACACATAAAAAGACAGAGAGCAAAGGCTGCAGTGCCAGCCTTTTGGGGACACTTTTGTATACCTCCAGAAGGGTCGTCATGTTAGTCCTGGTGTAGCAAATATGACAGAGGCAGGTGGCACTTTATAGACTAACCAAGTTATTGAGGCATGAGTTTTTGAGGACCAAACTCCACTTTGTCAGTTGTATCTGATCAAGTGGACCCCGGTCCTCGCAAACTCATGCCTCAGTAAAACTGGTTAGTACATAAGGTGCCACTCGCCTCTGTTATTATTATATACTTCTGCTCACAGTGAAACATCTCTCTCTCTCTCTCTCTCGCTCATTCTCTCTTATATTGCTGCAGACACACTGTCTGCAACAGTCTTACCCCTGCTGATACTGTAACCTTAGGTCTGCAGAGAGATTACAGTGTCTCCTATGACACCGTGAGAAACAGTCCATCATGCTTTCTCCTACCTAAATCTCTTTATAAACCTTTTCCTTCACTCTGGCAAAGAGCTTCGGGACCTCTCTCCTTTCTGTCTGAAATTTAGCAGAGAAGTGACTCTGAACAAAATGGTGACAGCTCAGTTAAGTTTTTCCTGCAGATTCAGATTTAAAAAATATAAGGAAATCATGAAAAGGTGGTTGAAGAAGTGCTTCACCTTGATTGGCCCTGCTAAAACCCCTGTCCCTTCCTGGCTCTGCTCTGTCTGGCTTGAAGAGAAAATAAAAATGCAGTTGCTCTTTCCATGTAGACTATAATCAGGCCAATATTCAGTAAGTCAACTAATGGATAACTTATCTGCTAAAGAAAGCCGGATAACTTGTCTCATATATTCAGCTGGATAAATGTCTTACTGAATATACTTGTCTAAGGTATTCGAACCTAACCTGCCAGGTTTTCAATATAACTGGTTAGCCCTAAAGTAATCTTGTTAAGCAGTACTACTTTGTAAAAAAAAAAAAAAAAAAGAAAGAAAGGTATTTGCTGGCTTCCTGGCTCAATTCATACCCCCTACAGCACAAATGTCAACCCCCCCCCCCCCCCCCAGCTAGCCGAGACCCCACCCCCAACCTTTCCAAATTTAAAGACAACTGCAAATATCAGTGCCAGCCCTCTAGTCCTCTGCTTTCCCTTCCAGCTAAATACAAAAACAAATTATTCTCTCCTTGCCATCCTTCACATTCCCCCCCCCCCTCCCACATTGCCACCCTTCCCCTGAAGCTCTCCCGCCCACCCAGTATCTGAATCATGGGCTCTTTACAAATACTGGATTGCTCAGAGATCGCAGTTGATCGTGATGCCGCGAGCTTTCAACATTGCTCAGGTAATAGCACTGGAAGCATATGCTATTAGTGTAAATGTTCATTGCAGGGCTGACCATTTGCACTAAGAGCATACTCTTTCAATGCTATTACGTGTGTAAAGCTGAATAATTACCCTGATAATGTACACTTCCAGCAGTATTGCCTGTAACTCTGGAAGCACCAAGAATCGCCATGAACTGCGATCCCAGGTTTGAAAAGAGCCTATGATTCAGATACTGGGTAGGAAGGAGGCAGCATGGGGGGGGGGGGGGAGGAGGATGTAGGGGGCAGCAAAGAGAAATAATTTGTTTGTTTTTAGAGAGAGGGAGGGGGGAAGGCTGGAGGTTTGGTGCCAAAATTTGCATTTGCCTTTAAATTTGGAAAGATTGTGAAGGGGGGGGGGGGGGGTAGGGTCCTGGCAAGCTGGAGGGTTTGACATATGTGCTGTGGGGTTAGGAACTGAGCTGGAAGACCAGCGAGTATATATATATATTTTTCAAAGCAGTGTCACTTAACGGTTAAGTAGTTAGTTATCCGGCCACACAAGGCTGCATAGCTTATTTAGATATAGTTCATATTAGAGTTGTGTTGGAGTGAGATTGATGACACCTACTGGGAAGACCCAGTATGTCCACACTGCCATCTGTTGGAAGACGATGCAGAGACTTAGTGGGAGGTTTACAAGCTCCTTTCCTTGTGGGTTGAGCATTTGGGCTCCTGGGGTCGGCAGATCTTAGGTGCTGGTGACGGCAAAGAGAGGTTCCATAGTCAAGCTGTGATCAAGGCAGGCAACAAGCAAGTCAGGTCATGGGCTATGGTCAAGACAGGTGGCAGTCAAGGTTGGTCAGGTCACAAGCTATGGTCAGTACTAGGAGTCAGTCCAAAGGGGGAAAGGCAAGGTTGGGCAAGCCTGAAGACAAAGAGGCAAGGCAAGTCTGGACAAGGCTGAAGACAAAGATCCAAAGCAGCAACAAACACTACCTGAAGGTAGCTGCCTCATTGCTGAGGTGACATCTGGCGGGGAGAAGGGCCCTTATGAGGGCTGAAGCAGCTGACATCATCAGAGGTGTAGATTTCCATCACAGGCTCTTTAAAGGGAGGCCTTGGACAGGCATGTGCATCTGGGGAGCCACGCTCATTGTGCGTCAGCGGCACCCCTCATCACATGGAGGGAGAGCGTTCCTGGCTGCACAGACGGTTTGGCGATGTTGGGGTGAGTAGGCCAGCTCGCAGGAGCTGCCTGCAAGTTGGAGAATGTAACAGTTCAAAATCAGCTAAGTTAGCTGGATAACTTAACTCCTCCCCATAAAGCATCTTTTTTATCCAGCTAAATTAGTGCCAGATAATGACATCCAGCTATAATTTAGCCAGGTAAGTGGCTGAGAATTCCAAAACTTACCAATTAGACTTATAAATTTTCAGTTATCCATCTAAATGGCTTTGAATATTGACCTCAATGTGTCCAAAAATGAATGAAACAAACATTTTCAGGTATTTTTTGAGGACATGTGCATTCATTTCAAATGAAATTACTCAAACAAAAAATAGACTCCTTTGTCACATTTTACCCATTTGTTTCAAGTGAATGCATGTCCCTAAAAGACTCTCCCTGTACTCAAGACATGGTATCCTCCAACATAAGTGGTTTTTTCCAACAGCTATGGACAAGGCCATCATTAGGTAAACTTCTTCATTTGGAGCAACAGGATTGTTCTGAAGGTGTTTCTATGTATGTGGTATGTGTGTGAGTACTGTATCTGTGATGGAAGTGGGGGAAGACAACAAAATCCCAAACCTTGTTAGCATGCTTTCAATTTTCTTCATCTTCAACAGAATCAGGAGGATCACACTAAGAAGCAAATTCATAGAACATGCCCTGTGTCTTCTTCTTTCTCGAAGGCTGGGCTGGGGCAGGTGGGAAATTTCACTATCTTACAACTGAACTCAACCCTCAGTACTAAAAGGAAGTTGAGCTGTTCATGAATAAGTTCAAACTCCAAAATGTCATGCTGGCCTTATGAACTTCAAGGATAATCTATTATCTGATCCACACAAAGGACATCAAGGAACCTATAGCCTACCTGCTGAAAGCCACCCACACCATGATGTGGAAGAACATTACATCTGGTCGAGTGATGAATTAGTACAAGGGCATCATATGGATGACCATCCAAGGCTGCTAACCCATAAGGGTATTTATGCAAGCAAGGGGCCTTTGCAGGTACAAGCCCTGCCTATGGATTTTCACAGCAAAAGAGACAACCCTCCACTTTTCATCTTTTCTGAGAATGTCCTTTCACGTAGGATTTACTGAAGGCAAGATGCTTATGGGCTCCTGTCCTGCATTAAGTAAACCCTCCTCTTCACCAGGAATTGCCTCATGTTCCATTCATGTCTGCAGCAAGTTAATTCCAGCATCAAGGCCTATGCCTAAGCCTAGGCCCAGTACCAGGGCATAGCCCGAGTCCTTGCCCTGTCGTAAAGGCCTGGCTCAGCCAGGAGACCTAGGACTAAGCCTCCCAATGTTTTTTTTCTTCCACAATCTTTGAAAAATGACACCATCTGCTTGAAGGACATGCTACAGTGATGTCACTTTGACACCTTCCTTCTGAGCAGATGGTACCATTTTGATGTATGATCATAAATTTCAATATCACTACAATGCCTCCTTCAAGCAGATGGTGTCAATTTTCTTAGATCACAGAGGAAAGAATATGTCGAGAGGCCTGGTCCTAGGACACTGGGCTGGGCCTAAGAGATCTCAGTGATAGGACCAGATGTTAGGCTGGGCCCTAGTGCCAGACCTAGGTCTTGGTGATGGGACCAGAACGGACTCAGCAAGGACTATAGTGTGATGAATGAGAACTTTTTTGCTGTTTCATGGTCTCCTGAAATGAATGGAGGGTGCCCACAAATTTAAACACACATTTTTGTTTCATTTATTTATGTTTCCCATTCAAGATTATGGCCCATTGAAAATTGCAGGGACTATCTGGTAACTATAACAATCAACCCCATGCCTGTGTGTTGGATTTTGCAGACAAAGATAGTATATTCAGAAGCTTTCACATGCCAATACAATAATCTGAGGCAAACCAACAACTCGGGACAAATTTATAATATTTACTCTAAATTAGACTTTAGTACATACACATAGATAAATATTAAATATTCAATATTCATTTTTTATTGTTGCTTGTACAAATAACTACACCATTTAAAATATATAACACTCAACCACACTCATTCACACTATAAAAACCCTCATCCCAATATGGACATAAACAGAATTCAATGAGTTGAGTATATGTCCATATGTGCAAATAAAAATTTAAACCCCTCACCCTCCTTAATCCCCCCCCCCCCCCAAGACTTACCACAACTCCCTGGTGGTCCAGCGGGCTCAGGACGCCATTTCTGACCAACTTTGCAAGGAGTTTAAGTTCATATGTCCATATGTCCAAAGGGGGTCCCATTTGCGGTCAATATGGACATAAACAGAATTCAATGAGTTGAGTATATGTCCATATGTGCAAATAAAAATTTAAACCCCTCACCCTCCTGACCCCCCCAAGCTGGCCAAAAGTTCCTTTTGGGCCGAACGAGCGTGCCGGAGGGAACTCGCGGGGAATCACGTGACGCCGCGTCACTCCGACGTGACGCCGACGTCACGTGCTCCTTGCAAAGTTGGTCAGAAATGGCGTCCTGAGCCCGCTGGACCACCAGGGAGTTGTGGTAAGTCTTGGGGGGGGGGGGGGGATTAAGGAGGGTGAGGGGTTTAAATTTTTATTTGCACATATGGACATATACTCAACTCATTGAATTCTGTTTATGTCCATATTGACCGCAAATGGGACCCCCTTTGGACATATGGACATATGAACTTAAACTTTTGCTCTGCACATCCCTAACACTGACTTCTACTAAGTGACACTTTGTGGAAGAGTCACACATGTAGTACACAGACCCTTTACACACATAAAAAGACAGAGAGCAAAGGCTGCAGTGCCAGCCTTTTGGGGACACTTTTGTATACCTCCAGAAGGGTCGTCATGTTAGTCTGGTGTAGCAAATATGACAGAGGCAGGTGGCACTTTATAGACTAACCAAGTTATTGAGGCATGAGTTTTTGAGGACCAAACTCCACTTTGTCAGTTGTATCTGATCAAGTGGACCCCGGTCCTCGCAAACTCATGCCTCAGTAAAACTGGTTAGTACATAAGGTGCCACTCGCCTCTGTTATTATTATATACTTCTGCTCACAGTGAAACATCTCTCTCTCTCTCTCTCTCGCTCATTCTCTCTTATATTGCTGCAGACACACTGTCTGCAACAGTCTTACCCCTGCTGATACTGTAACCTTAGGTCTGCAGAGAGATTACAGTGTCTCCTATGACACCGTGAGAAACAGTCCATCATGCTTTCTCCTACCTAAATCTCTTTATAAACCTTTTCCTTCACTCTGGCAAAGAGCTTCGGGACCTCTCTCCTTTCTGTCTGAAATTTAGCAGAGAAGTGACTCTGAACAAAATGGTGACAGCTCAGTTAAGTTTTTCCTGCAGATTCAGATTTAAAAAATATAAGGAAATCATGAAAAGGTGGTTGAAGAAGTGCTTCACCTTGATTGGCCCTGCTAAACCCCTGTCCCTTCCTGGCTCTGCTCTGTCTGGCTTGAAGAGAAAATAAAAATGCAGTTGCTCTTTCCATGTAGACTATAATCAGGCCAATATTCAGTAAGTCAACTAATGGATAACTTATCTGCTAAAGAAAGCCGGATAACTTGTCTCATATATTCAGCTGGATAAATGTCTTACTGAATATACTTGTCTAAGGTATTCGAACCTAACCTGCCAGGTTTTCAATATAACTGGTTAGCCCTAAAGTAATCTTGTTAAGCAGTACTACTTTGTAAAAAAAAAAAAAAAAAAAGAAAGAAAGGTATTTGCTGGCTTCCTGGCTCAATTCATACCCCCTACAGCACAAATGTCAACCCCCCCCCCCCCCCTCAGCTAGCCGAGACCCCACCCCCAACCTTTCCAAATTTAAAGACAACTGCAAATATCAGTGCCAGCCCTCTAGTCCTCTGCTTTCCCTTCCAGCTAAATACAAAAACAAATTATTCTCTCCTTGCCATCCTTCACATTCCCCCCCCCCCTCCCACATTGCCACCCTTCCCCTGAAGCTCTCCCGCCCACCCAGTATCTGAATCATGGGCTCTTTACAAATACTGGATTGCTCAGAGATCGCAGTTGATCGTGATGCCGCGAGCTTTCAACATTGCTCAGGTAATAGCACTGGAAGCATATGCTATTAGTGTAAATGTTCATTGCAGGGCTGACCATTTGCACTAAGAGCATACTCTTTCAATGCTATTACGTGTGTAAAGCTGAATAATTACCCTGATAATGTACACTTCCAGCAGTATTGCCTGTAACTCTGGAAGCACCAAGAATCGCCATGAACTGCGATCCCAGGTTTGAAAAGAGCCTATGATTCAGATACTGGGTAGGAAGGAGGCAGCATGGGGGGGGGGGGGGGGGGGGAGGATGTAGGGGGCAGCAAAGAGCAATAATTTGTTTGTTTTTAGAGAGAGGGAGGGGGAAGGCTGGAGGTTTGGTGCCAAAATTTGCATTTGCCTTTAAATTTGGAAAGATTGTGAAGGGGGGGGGGGAGGGGGTAGGGTCCTGGCAAGCTGGAGGGTTTGACATATGTGCTGTGGGGTTAGGAACTGAGCTGGAAGACCAGCGAGTATATATATATATTTTTCAAAGCAGTGTCACTTAACGGTTAAGTAGTTAGTTATCCGGCCACACAAGGCTGCATAGCTTATTTAGATATAGTTCATATTAGAGTTGTGTTGGAGTGAGATTGATGACACCTACTGGGAAGACCCAGTATGTCCACACTGCCATCTGTTGGAAGATGATGCAGAGACTTAGTGGGAGGTTTACAAGCTCCTTTCCTTGTGGGTTGAGCATTTGGGCTCCTGGGGTCGGCAGATCTTAGGTGCTGGTGACGGCAAAGAGAGGTTCCATAGTCAAGCTGTGATCAAGGCAGGCAACAAGCAAGTCAGGTCATGGGCTATGGTCAAGACAGGTGGCAGTCAAGGTTGGTCAGGTCACAAGCTATGGTCAGTACTAGGAGTCAGTCCAAAGGGGAAAGGCAAGGTTGGGCAAGCCTGAAGACAAAGAGGCAAGGCAAGTCTGGACAAGGCTGAAGACAAAGATCCAAAGCAGCAACAAACACTACCTGAAGGTAGCTGCCTCATTGCTGAGGTGACATCTGGCGGGGAGAAGGGCCCTTATGAGGGCTGAAGCAGCTGACATCATCAGAGGTGTAGATTTCCATCACAGGCTCTTTAAAGGGAGGCCTTGGACAGGCATGTGCATCTGGGGAGCCACGCTCATTGTGCGTCAGCGGCACCCCTCATCACATGGAGGGAGAGCGTTCCTGGCTGCACAGACGGTTTGGCGATGTTGGGGTGAGTAGGCCAGCTCGCAGGAGCTGCCTGCAAGTTGGAGAATGTAACAGTTCAAAATCAGCTAAGTTAGCTGGATAACTTAACTCCTCCCCATAAAGCATCTTTTTTATCCAGCTAAATTAGTGCCAGATAATGACATCCAGCTATAATTTAGCCAGGTAAGTGGCTGAGAATTCCAAAACTTACCAATTAGACTTATAAATTTTCAGTTATCCATCTAAATGGCTTTGAATATTGACCTCAATGTGTCCAAAAATGAATGAAACAAACATTTTCAGGTATTTTTTGAGGACATGTGCATTCATTTCACATGAAATTACTCAAACAAAAAATAGACGCCTTTGTCACATTTTACCCATTTGTTTCAAGTGAATGCATGTCCCTAAAAGACTCTCCCTGTACTCAAGACATGGTATCCTCCAACATAAGTGGTTTTTTCCAACAGCTATGGACAAGGCCATCATTAGGTAACTTCTTCATTTGGAGCAACAGGATTGTTCTGAAGGTGTTTCTATGTATGTGGTATGTGTGTGAGTACTGTATCTGTGATGGAAGTGGGGGAAGACAACAAAATCCCAAACCTTGTTAGCATGCTTTCAATTTTCTTCATCTTCAACAGAATCAGGAGGATCACACTAAGAAGCAAATTCATAGAACATGCCCTGTGTCTTCTTCTTTCTCGAAGGCTGGGCTGGGGCAGGTGGGAAATTTCACTATCTTACAACTGAACTCAACCCTCAGTACTAAAAGGAAGTTGAGCTGTTCATGAATAAGTTCAAACTCCAAAATGTCATGCTGGCCTTATGAACTTCAAGGATAATCTATTATCTGATCCACACAAAGGACATCAAGGAACCTATAGCCTACCTGCTGAAAGCCACCCACACCATGATGTGGAAGAACATTACATCTGGTCGAGTGATGAATTAGTACAAGGGCATCATATGGATGACCATCCAAGGCTGCTAACCCATAAGGGTATTTATGCAAGCAAGGGGCCTTTGCAGGTACAAGCCCTGCCTATGGATTTTCACAGCAAAAGAGACAACCCTCCACTTTTCATCTTTTCTGAGAATGTCCTTTCACGTAGGATTTACTGAAGGCAAGATGCTTATGGGCTCCTGTCCTGCATTAAGTAAACCCTCCTCTTCACCAGGAATTGCCTCATGTTCCATTCATGTCTGCAGCAAGTTAATTCCAGCATCAAGGCCTATGCCTAAGCTTAGGCCCAGTACCAGGGCATAGCCCGAGTCCTTGCCCTGTCGTAAAGGCCTGGCTCAGCCAGGAGACCTAGGACTAAGCCTCCCAATGTTTTTTTTCTTCCACAATCTTTGAAAAATGACACCATCTGCTTGAAGGACATGCTACAGTGATGTCACTTTGACACCTTCCTTCTGAGCAGATGGTACCATTTTGATGTATGATCATAAATTTCAATATCACTACAATGCCTCCTTCAAGCAGATGGTGTCAATTTTCTTAGATCACAGAGGAAAGAATATGTCGAGAGGCCTGGTCCTAGGACACTGGGCTGGGCCTAAGAGATCTCAGTGATAGGACCAGATGTTAGGCTGGGCCCTAGTGCCAGACCTAGGTCTTGGTGATGGGACCAGAACGGACTCAGCAAGGACTATAGTGTGATGAATGAGAACTTTTTTGCTGTTTCATGGTCTCCTGAAATGAATGGAGGGTGCCCACAAATTTAAACACACATTTTTGTTTCATTTATTTATGTTTCCCATTCAAGATTATGGCCCATTGAAAATTGCAGGGACTATCTGGTAACTATAACAATCAACCCCATGCCTGTGTGTTGGATTTTGCAGACAAAGATAGTATATTCAGAAGCTTTCACATGCCAATACAATAATCTGAGGCAAACCAACAACTCGGGACAAATTTATAATATTTACTCTAAATTAGACTTTAGTACATACACATAGAGAAATATTAAATATTCAATATTCATTTTTTATTGTTGCTTGTACAAATAACTACACCATTTAAAATATATAACACTCAACCACACTCATTCACACTATAAAAACCCTCATCCCAAAAGACACTATATAAATATATTTTTTACAGACAAAAAAAGTGCATAAGTGCCTCAAAATATTTTTCAGTAGAATCACTGTACTTCACAAGGTTTCCAAATTTAACAACTGAGTACAATATTTGTTCTTCTCAAATGATGATTCTTATTGCTTCATATAACTGATCCTCCTTATACATGATTCATCTCCATACAACTTGATCCTCTCCGTATAACTGGTCCAACAACGGATCCTTGTTTCACCCAACACATGTGGGCTTCCTCAGGGACATATTTTTCACAATCATGGGTTATAACCTACAATAAGCCATTAAAACCAAATCCCAATTTTATATATAGCTTACAAATCCAATTAGCTGTTTCAATAACACATCTAAGTGTTCTATTTATATTGCATACCTTAATATATAATCTCTTACTTGTCTCCTTTTTGTTAATAAACTAGTCCATCAATTTTTCACCACCAGTTTTTGTTTATAAATTCTAATAGTCTCCTAAAAGAGATATATATATATCAAGGTTAACCGAATCACTGCTATTGACAAGACCAACCTCCATCACCACGTTAATTTCAGAGAGCGAAATCACCCAAAGCTTAACTTATTTCTGAAAAAAATCCTTTTACCTTCAACCCAGCAAACGCTTTCACTCAACGGACCAACTTCAAGTGTCACCAATAACGTCATGACGTCTTACCCCCACTGTATCTATATATATACCTAACTCCTCCCACTTTTTAAAATTGTAGCCAATCCAATGAGACCTTCAAAGGTAACTCCAATCCCTCTTACAAATAAGCTTCCCATTCAATGGGTCCGTTTAGTCCACCTGGGGCCACCATACCCCATTGGTAAATGGGGTACGGTGGCTCCATTTTTTTTTTTTTTTTTATTTACCAATGGGGTACGGTGGCCCCAGGTGGACTAAACGGACCCATTGAATGGGAAGCTTATTTGTAAGAGGGATTGGAGTTACCTTTGAAGGTCTCATTGGATTGGCTACAATTTAAAAAAGTGGGAGGAGTTAGGTATATATATATAGATACAGTGGGGGTAAGACGTCATGACGTTATTGGTGACACTTGAAGTTGGTCCGTTGAGTGAAAACGTTTGCTGGGTTGAAGGTAAAAGGATTTTTTTCAGAAATAAGTTAAGCTTTGGGTGATTTCGCTCTCTGAAATTAACGTGGTGATGGAGGTTGGTCTTGTCAATAGCAGTGATTCGGTTAACCTTGATATATATATATCTTTTAGGAGACTATTAGAATTTATAAACAAAAACTGGTGGTGAAAAATTGACGGACTAGTTTATTAACAAAAAGGAGACAGGTAAGAGATTATATATTAAGGTATGCAATATAAATAGGACACTTAGATGTGTTATTGAAACAGCTAAGTGATAATTGGATTTGTAAGCTATATTAAAATTGGGATTTGGTTTTAATGGCTTATTGTAGGTTATAACCCATGATTGTGAAAAATATGTCCCTGAGGAAGCCCACATGTGTTGAGTGAAACAAGGATCCGTTGTTGGACCAGTTATAAGGAGAGGATCAAGTTGTATGGAGATGAATCATGTATATGGAGGATCAGTTATATGAAGCAATAAGAATCATCATTTGAGAAGAACAAATATTGTTAACAATTTTATTATAAATGTTCTCTGTATTCGACTATGGAAATATTTTTTCCTGCCTTTTCTGTTTTATGTAAACCGGTATGATTTGCATTTTAATGTAAGAATGTCGGTATATAAAAATTATAAATAAATAAATAAAGCCCTTGGACGCTTTACTAAAGGGGCGGTCCGGGGGCGGGGAAGGCTGGGGGCAAGGCGGGGGCAGGGCCAGAGGGCTGCAACACATTTATAGCAGATTGATGAGTTGCGAAAATTAAAAGGGGTGGGGAGGCGATAGCGGGCATCCAGCCGTATCGCGGTGATGTGGTTTCGCCTGCCATGGTGCGGCTATGCCACACACTATCGCCCCCATGGCGCACTGGGAAAAGGTGGTGTTATTTCCTGCAGGTGCTGCCGGCAGTGCTGCCAGGCCATAACCCCATCCAAATCCCACCCACACTCCTCCCGTTCCCCTAATTAGCATGGCATCACCGCGATGCGGCCTTTAAAGCATGCAATAATGGGCCATCGTAGAATAAAGAATAACCCTGTTAGTTAGCCAGATAAACCTATCTGCCTAACTTAGAGCTGGATTTTCTAAGGTCGCAGACCTTAGAGAATCTGGCAGTAACGGGGGGCGGGCCTGTGAAAGCCGGCAGCCATCGCACCACTGCGGTGTGCTGGCTGCCGGCTTTTGCATCGGATAACTACACCATAAAAGGGGTAGTTCTTCGGTGTGAAACTGGCGGCGATAAGGGTCCTTACCTTTCATCACCAGCGATGTCTGCGCAGTGTCGGCCCTGGTGCCACCCCGACTCCTCCTCTTCCAGGGCCGACTCCACCCCCATTTAGTGATCGCATGCGAAAAGTCCCTTTTCATGTGCGATTGCTTTTGAAAATGACCCCCTTAGCTGCATATTCAGCAGTGCAGGCACACTACTGAACATACCAAGCTATCCTAAAGTTAGCCAGATAGGACTATCCGGCTAACTTTAGGACAGGTCTACAGGATGATTAGAGTTACCTGTGTAAGTTATCCAGCTAACTCAGCTCCTTTCACTTACACCCTTGTCACATCCCATTCCTCAACTGTTATCTGGCTATGTGGCGGCAGCTGATCCTAGGCACATATTTAGCTGCTGCCACTTAGCAGGATGAGTCAAAACATTTCCGGCTAAGTGGTGCAGAATATGGACCTCAAAGTATCTATCTCCCTGCATTCCCTCCAGCATTAATCAGAGACATTCTTATAAATGCATTTCAGTCAAGATGGAGTGTATTACCACCTAAAACATACTATGAAAGAGTTCTCTGCTATGTGGGATGAAATAGCTGTTTTAGTAATACGTCATCTGACATCCTTCCATATTTCCTCATCACCTGTACAGGCTTGATTACTCTCCCAGTCATTTCATGTTTTAGTTCCCTTCCCCTCTCAGGAACAACTTATCTCTTTATATGGCTTTGAAATAAAACATTTGAGGGCTACCCTTCCTGGTAGTATTTTTCAAAAGTAGAATAATGTTTACCTACCCCATTTACCCACTAAGTGTTGGGCATAATGTTGGATCTGTAGATATGCATAATAGTCATTATCCTTCAGATTATATTTCCTTCTCAATGATGAAAACTTCAACCACAATTGAGGACTCAAAAGATGTCATAGGTGAGATAGCCTAGCAGTCTCCCATCTCTTAAAAACACCCCCCCCCCCCCAACTCTGCTGGGAAGTCCTTATGGTACCAAAATGGTATAAGAGGGGAATACTTTCCCAAGAAAGATATCTTTTATCTAATAGTTTCCCACACTTTCCACTGCATGCATATTGAAGGAATTTCTCACAATCTTAGGTTAATGCTTCCCCTTCAGTATCCATGGATAGAAATAAAATGGAGTCTCACCCAAGAAATGTTGCTCTATTGTAACTCATTGTTCCTTATTGGATCCCCATGCCACTCTAATATGGACCTAACTTGCACCACTTTATATGACATTTCCACATTGGGGATCCCAGTATCTCCCAAGCCCTTAAGCAGGTACATAATATTTTTCAAAACCTTAGGCTGTATCTGTCTTCAAATAAAATTCAGAAATTTCTTCTGAATCTTATTCAACATAACATTTGGAACTGCTCTAGGGAACGTCTGAAACAGATAACACTGGTGAGGCAACTAATTCATTCTGATGGTTTCTATCTTTCCTAACCAAGATGTATTAGTGTTTCCTTAAATCTGCAAATCTTTCAGAATATCATTTATCAAAGAGGAATAATTCAGTTGCACCATCTGTTGGCTATCCCTAGTGGCTTTTACTCCTAAATACTTTATAGAATGTTCTGACCATTTGAATGGGCAACTATTCTTCAAATGTGTAGCCAAGGATTCTGGCAGATTATAATTTAGGATTTTGGATTTTCTCATGTTGATTTTATTGCCTGCAACTTTTCAATATTGCTGAAGCCCTGACATTAAGACTAGAAAAAAATAATAGGATTATTTAATATGAACATGATATCATCTGTGAAAAAAGACATTTGTATTCATCTTGCCCTATTCAAATACTCATGGAGGTCAATATTCAAAAGCCATTTAGATGGATAACTCAATATTTATCTGTCTAAATGGCAAATGTGGGATATTCCGCCACTTAACTGTCTAAACTATAGCCAGAAAAGTAGTTGTCTGGCTCTGATTTATCCCCAGATATTTCCATCAAGTCCATCATTCTCCTTCTATGAGCTGTTTGAGAAATTGGAGATTTTTGTGAGGTGGGGGAGGTCCTGCGCAGTCTGCAGAGACCTCTTTTAACATGGAGTGAGGTTTCTCTGCCCCTCTCCTCCACCGGCCTGAGTATCATCCTTAGAATCAGGATTTCAATTGGGCACCATCCTTTCCCGATGAGTTAGTGTGTTTTTGTTTTAAATAGGTAGTCAGAAAGGCAGGCATGAAACAGAAGTTTGTATGTTTGTATTTCCCCCCACCCACCCCTAGCTCATCCTTTAATTTATAGGCAGGTGTCACTTTCACACTTAAAAATAATAATAAAAAAAAAAATCAGCCTTTTAACTTAAACTCAGAAATTCCCCACACCTTATCAAGAGTTGATCATTCCCTTGTAGGTCACTACCAGATATATAGTGAATACACTAATACATTTAAAGGACTCTAATTGTATGCAATGCTACACCCATAGCAACCTAAAACTTAACTAAGAACTGAACAAATATAAGAGGAGCATTAATCCAGCAGCAAGAGGGGGTCACTCAGTCTTTTGCATCAAGTGTCACATGTATGATTTTTTACCCACTGGTGAGAAATTGTACATGTGCATCCGAAGCAAAGAGCTCCTGTCTCTCAGAGAACAAGTCTGATCTCTGAAGGCTAGAGTGGCAGACCTGGAGGAGCTGAGGCAGACAGAGAGATATAGATGAGAACTTCAGGGACATAGTAGCCAAGCAGACGTCATGTCCTGATGAATGGGATAAAGACTCTTGCTTATATGCCTTTCATATGCCCCTGAAGAAGCTTAAGGGTGAAACACTGGCCGTGTTGGGCAATTATATGTTGAAGCAAAATTTACTAAGAGTCTACCTTTTACCGATGGAGGACTTATTTTATGATTAAGAAGAAAAAATACTAACAAAAAATATTTTTGAATAAATTAAAATAAGGAAGGTGAATGATTGAGAAGACCGGTTGGTGTCTTGGTTTAAGTCACACAACGTCAGGCTTGCTGACACCTTCTATAGCTATTACTACTAAATGTGATTTAGGTCCACCTTGATATTGATAGATTTCAATTACCCCAATATTGACTGGGTAAGTGAAACATCAGGGCATGCTAGAGAGATAAAGTTCCTGGACGGAATAAAAGACAGTTTTATAGAGCATTTGATAGAGGAACCATTGAGAGAGGGAGAAATTTTAGAACTAGTGGAATGCCCAGTTTGGTGAGAGAGGAAATGGTGGTGGGGCTGCTTGGCAATAGTGATCATAATATGATCAAATTTGAATTCATGACTGGAAGGGGGACTGTAAATAAATCCATGGCTCTAGCACTAAATTTTCAAAAGGGAAACTTTGATAAATTGAGAAAAATAGAAAAAACCGGAAAGGTACAGTTGCAAAGGTAAAAAGTGTGCAACAACATGGACATTGTTAAAAAATACAATCCCAGAAGCACAGACCAGCTGTATTCCACGAATTAAGAAAGGTGGAAGGAAGCTAAAATGATTACTGGCATGGTTAAAGGTGAGGTAAAAGAGGCTATTTTAGCCAAAAAGTCTTCATTCAAAAATTGGAAGAAGGATCCATCAGAAGAAAATAGGATAAAATATAAGCATTGGCAAGTTAAATGTAAGACATTGATAAGACAGACTAAGAGAGAATTTGAAAAGAAGTTGGCCATAGAGGCAAAAACTCACAATAAAAACTTTTTTAAATATATCAGAAGCAGAAAACCTGCAAAGGAGTTGGTTGGATCGTTGGATGATCGAGGGGTTAAAGAGGCACTTAGAGAAGATAAGACCATCACAGAAAGATTAAACAATGTATTTGCTTTGGTGTTTACTGAAGAGGATGCTGGAGAGATACCTGTTCCGGAGGAGGCTTTCATGACTGATGATTCTGAACAACTGAACCAAATCACGGTGAACCTGGAAGATGTGGTAGGCCTAATTGACAAAATGAAGAGTAGTAAATCACCTGGACTGGATGGTATACACCCCAGGGTTCTGAAGGAACTAAAAAAATGAAATTTCAGACCTATTAGTAAAAATGTATAACCTATCATTAAAATCATCTGAAGTACACCTATGTAACACCTATATTTAAAAAGAGGTGATCCAGGGGTGATCCAGGAAACTATAGACAGGTGAGCCTGACTTCAGTGCCAGGAAAAATCATGGAAACTGTTATAAATAATAAAATCATAAAACATTCAGATAGACATGGTTTGATGGAACACAGCCAACATGGATTTACTGAAGGGAATTCTTGCCTCACAAATCTCCTACATTTTTTTGAAGGGATGAATAAACAAGTGGGTAAAGGTGAGCCAGTAGATGTAGTATATTTAGATTTTCAGAAACTGTTTGACAATGTCCCTCATGAGAGGCTTCTACGAAAACTAAAAAGTCATGGGATATTAGGCGATGTCCTTTTGTGGATTACAAACTGGTTAAAAGACAGGAAACAGAGAGTAGGATTAAATGTTCAATTTTCTCAGTGGAAAAGTGTAAATAGTGGAATGTCCTAAGGATCTGAACTTGGACCGGTGCTTTTCAATATATTTATAAATGATCTGGAAAGGAATATGATGAGTGAAGTAATCAAATTTGCAGATGATAAAAAATTATTCAGAGTAGTTAAATCACAAGCAGACTGTGATACATTACAGGAGGACCTTGCAAGACTGGAAGATTGGGCATCCAAATGACAGATGAAATTTAATGTGGACAAATGCAAGGTGTTGCATATAGGGAAAAATAACCCTTGCTTTAGTTACATGATGTTAGGTTCCATATTAGGAGCTACCACCCAGGAAAAAGATTAATTGGATAATACTTTAAAATCGTCAGCTCAGTGTGCTGCAGCAGTCAAAAAAGCAAACAGAATGTTAGGAATTATTAGGAAGGGAATGGTGAATTAAATGGAAAATGTCATAATGCCTCTGTATCGCTCCATGGTGAGACCGCACCTTGAGTACTGTGAACAATTCTGGTCGCCGCAACTCGAAAAAGATATAGTTGTGATGGAAAAGGTACAGAGAAGAGTGACCAAAATGATAAAGGGGATGGAACCACTCCCCTATGAGGAAAGGCTAAAGAAGTTAGGGCTGTTCAGAAGAGATGGCTAAGAGGGAATGGAGAAGAAATGGCTAAGAGGGAATATGATAGAGGTCTAGAATGGATAAATGTAAATCAGTTATTTACTCTTTCAAATAAAGAAGGACTAGGGGGCACTCCATGAAGTTAGTGAGTAGCACATTTAAAACTAATTGAAGAAAATTCTTTTTCACTCAATGCACAATTAAGCTCTGGAATTTGTTGCCAGAGGATGTGGTTAGTGCAGTTAGTGTAGCTGGGTTTAAAAAAGGTTTAGATAAGTTCTTGGAGAAGTCCATATATTATTCAAGTTGTTTTAGAGAATAGCCACGGCTATTACTTGCATCAGTAGCATAGGATCTACTTAGTGTTTTGGTACTTGTCAAGTACTTGTAGCCTGGATTGGCCACTGTTGGAAACAGGATGCTGGGCTTGATGGACCCTTGGTCTGACCCTGTATGGCAATTTCTTATGTTCTTACTTGTCCACAGTAAATTTCATCTGCCATTTAAATGCCCAGTCTTCCAGTCTCACAAGATCCTTCTGCAATATTTCACAATCCGCTTGTGATTTAACAACTCTAAATAATTTTGTATCATCTGCAAATTTGATCACTTCACTCATTGTTCTCTTTTCCAGATCATTTATAAATATATCTGTCGCAGTACAGATTCCTGATGCACTCCTCTGTTTGCCCTTCTCCATTGAGAAAACTGACCATTTATTCAGACTTTCTGCTTCCTATCTTTGAACCAGTTTGTGATCCACAATAGGTCATTGCCTCCTATCCTGTGCTTTTTAAGTTTCTTCAGAGTCTCTCATGGGAGACTTTGTCAAACACCTTCTTAAAATTCAAATACAATACATCCACTGCTCACCATTAACCACATGTTTATTATCCCTTTCAAAAAATGTAGTAGATTGGTAAGGCAATATTTCTCATTTTTAAATCCATGCTGACTGTATCCAAATAATTATGTCTTTCAATATGTTCTATGATTTTTGTTATTTAAAATTATTTCCATGACTTTTCCCAGCACTAAAGTCAGACTCACTAGCCTGTAGTTTCCCAGGTCACCACTGGAGCCCACTGGAATTACATTGGCCAGTCTTCAGGCATGTCAGATGATCCCAAATATATATTATAAATTACCAGTAACAGATCTGTAATTTCCTTTTTTATTTTTTTCATAATTCTGGGGGGTATACTACCTAATCTGGCAAAAACTACCCCCTAAGGCTTTTTTAAACATTGTGACATAAACTTGAAAATCATAGTGAAGAAAGTTGCTCTGGATTTCAAAAAATTAAAATTGTCCTTAATTGAGCATGATGCAAAACAAACTTATCCTATTTCAGTTTAGGAAAAGATATTTTTTTCCTTCACAAATGTAAATCCAAATGTCAGGGATTCCCTGACCTGACACATGGGCAGCCACCATGGAAAGTGTTACGTCGGCCAGCAGCAGAACTCATGACCAGCCTTTCTCACCTCCTGCTCCTCCCCTTTGGGGAAGCTGCTCAGCTCCTGGGCAGGGTGGGGGGAGCGCTCCTGGTGCCGTCCTCTCCCCTCCGGCTCTGCCTGTCTTCAGGAGGTCTCTCTTCGTGGCGGAGACGCAGCCGCCATCGACTTCCTCCTGCGAGCGCTCCTTTTCTTAAAGGGCTCGCAGCATGCCAGGGCTGCCGGCCCCTCCTTATGATGTCATCCCCTGGGGACTATATTAGGCGGGTCCTGACTGTCAATACTTGCCTTAGCAACTTGTCTTCTCTCTTTGTGGGTTAGTTGCTCCCACGGCTTCTCTGCTCTCTACCATGCCAGACCACGTCTTGACCATCTCCAACCTCTGACTGTTGCTATGCTTGACCATGTCTTGACCATCTCCTATCTCTGACCTTTGCTACGCTGACCACACCATGATTGCGCCTTGCCTTCGACCACTGCCATGCCTGACCATGCCACAATTGCCTCTTGCCTTCGACCACTGCTACGTCTCACCACACCATATTTGTCTGCTATCTCCGACCGCTGCTATGCCTGCCCATGCTACAACTCATCCCTGCCTTCGACCATTGCCACACCTGACTTCACCTCTATCAACCAGTTCTGCCTGCCGACAGTGGGGTCCTGCAGGGCTCAACCTCTCAGGTGGCCTCTACTCTCCTTCAGCCCAAGGATCCACCAATCCTGCGGACTATACAGAATCACAACAGATTGCTAAGGCCATAGACCCAGCAGACCTGTCTGCTCTCCAGGCCATTCCGGGCCTGGCTCAAAATATCCAAGAGCAGCAACATTTCCCGGAGGCACTGGCCACCTCTATAGAGTGCCTAAACGCTCGATTAGATTCTCAACCTGTGGATTTGGCGGTGCTGAAGTCCATTCCTGGCATTGTTTTGAAGCTCCAGAATCTACAGTTGACTTTGGAACTGGTAGTAGCAGATGTGAGTCGTCTCGCTGCCCGTCAAGACTCCAGGACTCGGATTAATGCCCCACCACCCTCACCTGTGGCTCTAGAACTGGATCTCGATTCCAGTCAGGCGTTCATTGCCCTACCGGCCCCACCTTGCTATTCCGTGAACCCGAAGCAGTGTCAGGGATTTTTGAACCAATACCATATGCATTTTACTCTTCAGTTAGTGCTCTTCTCAGATGATTTGGTCAAGACGACTTTCATTCTTTCTCTATAGGATGGCAAAGCCTTGGAATGGGCCTCTCAACTGTGGGAGCATGCCGATCCTCTACTCTCGAACCACAGTTTGTGTCGACCTTTAAACAAGTTTTTGAAGAACCGGGTAGACTCCCTACTATGGGTACTGATCTACTCCACCTGTGGCAAGGGTCCCGCACCCTAAATGATTATGCAATAGAATTCTGAACCCTGGCCTCGGAATTAAACTGGCAGGGAGACAGCTTGCATGCCTCGAATAAAAGATGAACTCGCAGCCTGGGAACTTCCTACCTCCCTCAAGGGGCTTATTGACCTCACTGGGAAAATTGATCGCCGACTTCAACAGCAGGCCTGGGAGAATGGTCCACTCAGAGGGGTCACACCAAGGAACCACTTTTGTCAGATGGTAACCACTATTTACCTTCTGAAGAACCGCTACAACTTGGCCATGGTCATCTCACAACTGTTGAGAGATCCTGTCGCCTTCAATTTGGACTTTGTTTGCACTGTGGGAGCTCCACACACTCACTATCTCTATGCCCAGAGAAGAAGGAATGAATCCAGCATCAGGAGACGTCAGAGGCAGTAACTCTTGGCCTCACTACTACATCGACCTTTTTCTGACTACCTGCCTCCTTGGAACTTTCCTCCACCAGCTTTTCCACTCAGACGTTAGTGGACTCCAGCACTGGTGGAAATTTTATCCAGCAGGACCTTGTCGAACAGTATCTAATTCCCACATGTCCTCTGACTCCTCCGTTGGTGCTCTCCTTGGTTCATAGTGTTTTCCTCCCGGGTATGGTAACTCGGGCCACTTCGCCTCTTACCTTGAAAATCGGACCGGATCACACGAAGCTTATTTCCTTTTATATCCTACCTACAGCCGTGAGCCCGGTAATCCTGGGTCTGCTTTGGCTGCAGAAACATCAGCTACACTTTGACTGGGCCACTGCCGGTCTGGTTCGCTGGGGGCCATGGTGTTCAGAATCCTGTTAGGAATTGGTGGAACCTCTCCAGACTCTAACTGTGGCTACCACCCTTCTGAATCCTCTCCCTCCTTCTAAAAGGTCTCAGGAGACTCAGACCAGGCCTTCTCCCCTTCGGAGAAGGCTCTTAGGAGCAGTCTTCAAACACTTGAAGGAGCAACTGATGCAAAAGATGGCCCTTGAAAAAGGGCACAAGCAGGCCATTAAAGGGTTTGTGTCCCTCCTGACTTATACGGAGGAAGAGATCTAGAATCTACATGCCCTTTTACAGCTAGAGAAGAGAAAAGGGTGTCTGCAGCTCCTTTGACTCCGCTGAGAATCCAGCCATTCCCCGAAGACACTCGGACATCGCTGTTCCCCGGTTCTCCAGGTGGGTTCAACCCACGAATACAGAAGAGTCTCGGATTTATTGGCCTCCTGACCACTCGGACTTTCTGGAGGGGGCCCTTGAGGAGGGGGTACTGTTACGTTGGCCAGCCAAGGGACTCGCGACCAGCCTCTCTTCCCCATTGGGGAAGCTGCTTGGCTCTGAGGCAGGGCGGGGGGAGTGATCCTGGTGCCGTCCTCTCCCCTCCGCCCTGCCTGTCTTCAGGAGGCCTCTCCTCACGGTGGAGATGCCGCCACCTTCAACTTCCTCTTGTCAGGTCTCCAGGCACGAGAGCACGCTCCTCTTCTTTTCTTAAAGGGCCTGCAGCGTGCCAGGGCTGCAGGCTCCTCCTGATGAAGTCATTCCCTGGGGACTATATTAGGTGGGTCCTGACTGTCAGGACTCACCTTAGCAACTTGTCCTCTCTTTTTGTGGGTTAGTTTCTCCCACGGCTTCTCTGCTCTCTACCATGCCAGACCACATCTTGACCATCTCCGACCTCTGACCATTGCTATGCCTGACCACATCTTGACCATCTCTGACCTCCGACCATAGCTATGCCTGACCATGTCTTGATCATCTCCAACCTCCGACCATTGCTATGCCGACTACACCACAATTGCCTCTTGCCTTCAATCACTGCCACGCCTGACCATGCCACGATTGCCTCTTGCCTTTGACCACTACTATGTCTGACCACGCCATATTCATCTACTGTCTCCGATCGCTGCTATGCCTGACCATGCTACAACTCATCCCTGCCTTTGACCATCGCCATACCTGACTTCACCTCTATCAACCATTTCTGCCTGCCGACGGTGGGGTCCTGCGGGACTCAACCCCTCAGGTGGCCTCCACTCCCCTTCAGCCCAAGGGTCCACCAATCCTGTGGACTATAACAGAATCACAACAGTAAGTAATCCCTATGGCTCACTCCTGACATATTTGTCATAATCCTGGCTGCCAATCAGCCTCCCCGCCAGCATAGGCTTTCACAGAGCCATCCTCTCTCCTATGCTAGCCATCTCTTTGATGCTGCCATGATGCAGTAATTCCAGCCCTATTTAGCCCTGCCTCTCCCAGAACTCGGTGCCTCTTCATCAAGTCATTGTGGCTCTTTGCATTGGCCCACCTTGCCTAGTTTTCTTGCTGTATGGCCTTCTTTGCCTTCTGCCTTGTACTGTGGCTTTCTTGGCCTTCTGCCTTGCATGTGGCCTTTGCGACCTTCTTCCTTGTCCTGTGGGCTTTGTGGCCCTCTGCCTTGCTGGGTGGCCTCTCGGCCTTCTGCCTTGCTTTGTGGCCTCTTTGGTCTTCTGTCTTGCTTGTGGCCTTATTTGCCTCCTTACCTGTCATGTAGCTTTGAGCCTTTTTGTCCTGCTCAGCCTTGCCTTGTCCTTCAGTATTTTCTTGCCCTGCCTTGGCCTTCAGGGCTTCTAGTATTTCCTTGCCTTTGAGTCTTCTGTATTTCCTTCTTCTGTCTAGTTCTCCCTATGGTCACAGGCTCCAGTGGGCCTTCTGTATCTGTCTCCAATCCAGCCTTGTCCTCAGGCCAGGCCTTGCCTCTAGGTCCAGCCCTGTCTTCACCCCTTTTCTATCTCCAGCTCCTGCCTGCCTTTAGTACCTCCTGTGCCTCCAGTTCTAGTCTCTGCCTCCAGTGCCAGTTTTTTTTTCTCTGGTTCCTGTCTCATCACCGGTGCCTGCATTGTCTCTTAACACTTGCTCTCCTTCTAGACCTAGTTTTTCTCCAGTTCCAGCCAAAGACACATTGGTTACCAGAACCCAAGGACTCAACCTACGAAGGAGGTGGCTGGTTAGGCAGAAGATCCTGTCCGGCTTTGCCTTAGAGTCTTGCCCTGCTCCTGCAGGGGAATTCCCTTTCAGCTAGTTCCCCACTCTGTGACAATATGCCTACCACAGATAGGGTGGTTCAAAAATGAGGTCTCTAGCCAACAAAAAGGAGGACAAAATGCAGAACAAATATTTATATTGAATTTGCATATGTATTTAGCAGAAATGAATTTTAATATGCAAATATGTTTACATTGATGCAGCAATACATTGTACTAAATTTAAATAGAAATACAAATCACCATATTGCAACTTAGATGCTGGCTTAGTCTTCTATCCAGATGTCAATACACTCTCTCATTCTCTCTAACATAATTTCACTCTGATATTCATACTTTGGCACACGTTCTCTCTCTGACACACAGCCATTAACATTCTGTTTGACATACACACACTTTGACACACATACTCTTTCTCCAACATACACTCATTGACTCTCTCTCTCTCTCTCTGACACACATTCATTCACTCTTTGATACACACACATTTGACTGCTGTTGTGCTATTGCTCCTACTCAAGTCAGCAAGTGCTTCCACCCCTCTCCCAGCAGGCATTGCAGCATCATCATATAAAGTTCTTACACTGGCTGCTAGCCCTTCTCCAGCTTACGGCAGCCACCTTCTCCTGTCTTCGCTTCCCCGTCTGTATCCCTGTTTTCCCACACTCGCTGACTTTGTTCAAGGTCCTCTCCTCAGAGCTCAGGCTGGCTGTAAACAAGTGGACACAGCTGCTTGTACATTGTCTTGCATATAGGGACTCTGTCCCTCCATTATAGTCAGTACTGGCACAGGAGCTTTCCCTGACTTTCCCCCTCATTTCCTGAGACTACCTTGTTTTCACTTTCACATCCACCAAGCTTTCCTGTTGGCTGTCTGTGTTCCTGTTCCATATCTCTGCTGACTCCTGGCCTTTCCCACATACTGCTACAGCCTGACTGCCCTGAGGTGAGATTTTCTTTTATTGCTGGGCAGAAGAGCAAAGTGTAGAAGGCCCTGTTTTTTTTTTCTTGAAACTGTTGAGAGAATAACTCAGACAGTCTATCAGATATTTATTAGTTTTTTTATATATAGACATTCAATCTGAGATATCACATCGGTTTACATTCAGGTACTGTAGCTATTTCCCTATCCCCAGAAGGCTTACAATCTAAGTTTTGTACCTGAGGCAATGGAGAGTAAAATGACTTGCCCAAGGTCACAAGGAGCGACAGTGGGACTCAAACCCTGGTCTCCTGGTTCATAGCCCACTGCTCTAACCACTAGCCTATTCAGAGGCTTGCTACCGTCAAAAATCCAGAGAGCAAAGCCTGGCTACACAGATACTTCTGCTTTTTACAAATAAGGTAAAGAATTGAGATTTAACCTATAAGGCCTTGTCCTGAGGCATTGGAGAACTGCTTCCAGATAGGGACCAGGAGGCAACTGCCCCCAGGGGGCAGAGCACTGGAGGAGACAGAGACTAGGAAGAGCTTCACCACTGGAAGCCCGAGGTCCCCCTGGGAGGCACCCATAGGGACCCGGGCTGCTTGAACTTAGGTGGGCCTCATAGGGTCTCCTGGGAGAGTGGAAGTCCGGCGTGCCCACAGACAGAGGGGGAGCGCGGTCAGGTTTGAGACTGGAGGTCAGGTGGAACAAGGAGGACCAGAATAGCGTAGGTGATGACAAGGCTAGGAACAGAGCCAGAATCTAGAGATGAGGTCAAGCAGGCAGAGGTCAAAGTCCGGGAGTCAGTCCGAGGAATGGTCAACAAAGCAGAGGTCAGATCCCGGAGGTCAGACGAGGTCACAGGCAGCTGAGGTCAGGAGGCAGGTAGTAGGGGTGTGCATTCATTTCCGACGTATTTGTAATCCGCAACATATAGGGCCATATTCGTTGTATTCGTGGGGAAGCGAAACATATCGCGATTCCCCATGAATTTTTTTTTTTTTTTTATTTAGAACTTTTTATATACTGACAACCGTTTGCACATCGTATCAGTTTACAAGTAACTCAACTTTCCGGCAATGCCTTTACAGGGAACAATAACTATGTATACAAGAACTTGCAACTAATATAGAAATGGGGTAACTATTTACAGGTACGATGGTAATTTACAGCAGCAGTTTACAGTTTCCCAGGTACGATGGCATATAAACAATAAACTGAGTATAGAGCTGGAAGGACAATAGGAAGTGATGGGAAGTATGAGGGAAAACAAAAGGGTGGAGAAGTGGGTTTCAGAGAGGGGTGTTAACAGGAAGGGGAGAGTAGGGTGGGGTAGGCATAAAACGAATACAACGAATCTTCGCCAAATTATTCGGTCGTCTAATGAGGCAAATTTAAACCAACCCCCCACCCTCCTGACCCCCCCAAGACTTACCAAAACTCCCTGGTGGTCCAGCGGGGGGTCCGGCAGCCATCTCCTGCACTCACACCCTTGGCTGCCAGCATTCAAAATGGCGTCGATAGCCTTTGACCTTCTATGTCACAGGGGCTACTGGTGCCATTGGTCAGCCCCTGTCACATGGTAGGAGCAATGGATGGCTGGCTCCTGCTAGGCCAATTAAAATAAAGGAAAACACTAATGTCACATAGACAATAGAAACCAGGCTGAACAGTGGTCCTCATGAAGGCTAATACTGCCACCTGGAAGAATGATGCCTCAGAACCCATCAGATACCTGCTCAAGGATTGCCTGTGCCTGATTCTGTTGAGACAATCTTAGTACAAATTTCCCCATCAGATTTCAAAATGAAAGAAAAAAGAAGTAGAGATCTTTCACATTCCAAATTAAGAAAGTCCACTCTAACTGTAGTGATAACATCTCTTCAATAAGGGCTTTAAAGGAAGAAAGTATGCCATTTTTATTGAGGTTAGACTTCAGAAGGAATTTTCAAGCATTTCTTCATATATCTTTTAAACTATTCTGATCCAGAGGCCGGTCTAAGGAAATTCACTGCTCTAAGGTTTCTTAACCACAGAGATACTTAGCAGGGTACAGGCAGTGCTTGTACTTTAGCAACTGAAGAAAATCCAACAAATGAAGAAAGAAGCCCAGCAATGCTGCAAAAACTCCACAATTTGCTAAAAGTCAACCAAAATCAATAGTGAGAGCCTCAAGCTGCTGTAGCTCAGTCACGTTCTGCTCCCTACGTGACTTTTTGATGTAACTTTTATAGCTGCCCCCAGTGCAACTGCTATAGGAACCTTGATTCTGTTCTTTAGGTTCCCAAGCAGAATCACATTTCACTACACGAGTTACTAACTTGAAATTCCAAGAATAACCTAACACTGTTGTACCATAATCTGCACAAATAGAATGCATTTTTACTGTATCCATTTAGTACATTCTTACTTTGCTTTATTAGTATTAGACTATTACAAATGTGAAAGTTAGTAACATGAATCAATAAAAGATGTTAGAACATATAACATTAATTATAGTACAAAATTGTCACTGCTATTTTGTCAATATGAATTTCAGACAAGATCCTTGTCAGCACTGCTAAATAGAAGAAATAATTTAATACAACAGGCTCATTACAGGGCATTAAAATCATTTGCTGTTTATTGTAAATGAGCTTTGATCTAATACTACCTTTCCTTAGAGAGATGGGATTGTAGACAAACATTTGGTGGAAAGATGCAATAGCAATTAATTAAAATTGTGATTGAGTTTTGGTGTAAAAGACAGCTGACTTAAAAAGACATAAAGTGGAATGGTTAGAACAGTAGAAACAAATCAAAATAGGAATACTGTCAACTTGCCCAAAGGCAGTAGAGTGGAGCCATGGTTGACATCATTAAAAGCTGCACTGAAATCATGGTGATAGCTACTGAAAATCAAGACTGTATACTGAGATAGTAAGGAAACCCAGATATAAGTTTCAGGCCACAAGTGTTAAATTGAAAAATCAGATAAAAGTCTCAGTGAAAATTTTTGTTTGCACATGTTTTTTGTGAAATGTGCTCCCTTCCAGAACTTGCAGGTAATTAAATCGTTTGATAAAATTTGCTTTAAATTCAAGTTGGGCAAAAAAAACTGACCTGCCAACTTGTGAATTTTTGATTTCCTACTTTTTTCTGACTTAAAATCTCATTGCAAAGGCTTCAATTTGCCATTTTCACCTTCATCATACTATTCAGTAGTTGTATTGATTCAGTTTTAGTGATTGTAAAGAAGAAGGTAAACTTTATTTATTTATTTATTTATTTATTTATTTGCTTATTTATAATCTATAATATTCAATGGTCAATGTAGAATACAATAAGAACATTTATAAAATACTCAAATTAAAGCATATTCAAACAGAAAACATACTCAAATCACAGTCGTGAGATCCTGTGAAACATGAAAAACAACACAAAAGAACATCAAATAAAAAGACCATTCCAGTATACATTCAGCTGATGCCACTTGACCTTCCATTAATGTATTAGCAACTCTGCTTTTAGCTCTATGAATTAAAGGCCTGCACATTAAAAAACTGCTTTCATTTGTTTTTTAAGGACTGTCAGTGAGGCCTCAGTACCCAGCTTTTCAGGGCACATGTTCTAGAGGGCTGGACCAGAGATAGAAAAGGTGCTATCATGAGTGTCTGTCAAGTGAACCATTTGAATTGAGGGCTTACCAGAAGAATGAAAAGCATGAGAGGGTCTACAGATATTCAACAGAGCGCAAAAACATTCAGGAGCCTCACTATATTTAGGGCAGGGATGGCGAAGTCCCGTTCTCGAATGCCACAAACAGGGCGGGTTCTCAGGATATCCACAATGAATATACATGAGATAGATTTGCATACAATGGAGGGAGTGCGCTGTTTGTGGCACTTTAGGAAAGTTTTTGTGGGGTCGGAAGGGTGAGGGATTCTAAATAATTAGATTTAAAGGGTCAGGGTGGTTTTTTTTATTTTTGGCTCGAGACAGCCCCCCCAAAAAAGCGGTCAGGACCGCAGGAAACGAAGATTTCCCACGGTTCTACGAACACGATACCGGAAACGATTCCGGAACCGATTCACATCTCTAGTGATTTATATACACTGTGGACTTGGAGGTTCTACAATTTATTTTAATGAAAAAATAATAGAAAATAAAAAACTAGACTGGTGCACATACATAACTGGTTAAAATTATTACTGGGTGACTTATTGTTGGATTTGTGGTTGATTATAAAAGCCCCCAGATTACTTTAAGTTTTGGGCTTGGATTTGGTGATGTGGATATATTTTTGAAGACATCAGGTCAACAGTATAGATTTATAAATGATATGGAAAGATGAATGACAAGTGAATTTATCAAATTTTCAGAAGACACAAAATTGTTTAGAGTTAAATCACAAGCGGTTAGTGATAAATTGTAGGAGGACCTTACGAGATTGGAAGATTGGGTGTCCAAATGGCAGATAAAATTTTATGTGTACAAATGCAAGATGATGCATGCATATAGGGAAAAATAACCCATGCTGTAGTTACACAATATTAGATTTCATTTTAGGAGCTACCACCCAGGATAAAGAGGTAGGCATCACAGTGAACAATGCATTGAAATCATTGGCTCAGTAAGCTGCAGTGGTCAAACAAGCAAACAGAATGCTAGGAATTATTAGAAAGGGAAAGGTGAATAAAACAGAGAATGTCATAATGCCTCTGTATCCCTCCAAGGTGAGACCGCACCTTGAGTACTGTATTCAATTTTGGTCGCTGCATCTCAGAAAAGGTATAGATGCACTAGAGAAGATACAGAGAAGGGAGACTCTCCTATGAGGAAAGGCTAAAGAGGTTAGGACTGTTCAGCTTTGAGAAGAGATGACTGAGGGGAGAATATGATGGAGGTCTACAAAATCATGAAAGGATTAGAATGAGTAAATGTGAAAATAAGGACTAAGGGACATTCCATAAAGTTAGCAAGTAGCATATTTAAAACAAATCATAGAAAATTATTTTTTACTCAATCCACAATTAAACTCTGAAATATGTTACCAGAAGATGTGGTTAAGGAAGTTAACTTATGTAGGTTTAAAAAAGATTTGGACAAGCTCCTAAGGAGAAGTCCATATACTGCTATTAGTCAAGCTGACATAGGGGCAGATTTTCTCAGGTTACGCGCGTATGTTACGCGCGTAGCCTTTGAAAATCTGCCCCTGTGCGTGCTGAGCCTATTTTGCATAGCTTGGCAGCACGCGCAAGCCCCGGGACGTGCGTAGGTCCCGGGGCTTCAAAAAAGGGGTGGGAAGGGGGCGGGTCCAGGGGCATGGTGGTGGGAAGGTGGTGGTCTGGGGGCATGGCCGAATCCCCCGGCACAGTGGCCTGTGCTGGGGGATGGCGAGCCGGCACGCGCAAGTTACGCCTGCCTCGGGCAGGTATAACTTTTGAAATAAAGGTAGTGTTAGAGCCACGATTTAGTTGGGTTAGATGGGGGAAGGGAGGGGAAGGTGGGGAGGTGGCTAAAAAAAAGTTCCCTCCAAGGCCACTCCGATTTCGGAGCGGTCTCGGAGGGAACGGGGAAAGCCATCAGGGCTCCCCTCAGGCTAGGCGCGTGCAAGGTGCACATGTTTGCACCCCCATGTGCGCGCCGAGCCCAGATTTTATAACATGCATGCGGCAGCACACGCATGTTATAAAATCAGTCATAGATTTGTTCGTGCCAGGTTGCACGAACAAATCTACGCTCGCACGTAGACTTTAAGATCTGGCCCATAAGGAATAGCCACTGCTTATTACCAGTATTAGTATCATGGGATCTATTTAATGTTTGATACTTGCCAAGAACTTGTATCCTGGATTGGCCACTATTGGAAACAGGATGCTGGGTTTAGTGAATCCTTGCTGTGAACCAGTATGGCAACTTCTTATGTTCTTATGTTCAAGACACACCCCAAATGTTATAATTATTGAAAGATAAAGGGGAAGTTACAGCAGATATGATAATGGTATCACTTGATATAGAATTATTATATACCAAAATTCCCCAACCCACAGCTATAAAAATTATGCACAATACCTTGGAGGGTAGAGTTCAGCCTTGCTGTATACCAACATGGTTAATTAATAAATTAGCAGATATAGTCTTAAAACATAACTATTTTGATATGAATTTTTACCTCTAAATACATGGGTTAGCTAATAGCTATACGTGTCTCTTTGGCCCCAGATGTAGCGAACCTATAATCTCTCCTCGTTTGTGAAACCTTTTTGTATACATCATATTAGTACCAAGGTATTAGGTATTGGAGAAGATATACTGATGATGTATTTTTCATTTGGATCGAAAGAGTACAATTTACATAGTTTAATTCAATGGTTAAATACATTAGATCCTCATTTGAAATTCAGCATGCATTATCATTTTGATAGCCTGTCATTTTGAACAGCATGATTATTAAGACATCTACAGAATTAAAGACAACATTGTATCATAAACCATTGGAGCATAATAATATTTTAAAAATTTGATAGTTTCATCCCAAGTAATTGAAGAAAGGACTTCCTATCAGTCAATTCTTAAGAATTAGATATATCTGTTCTAATGTGAATGAATTTAAAGAGGAAGCTCAAGAGTTAAAACTTTGATTTTTGGAGAGAGGATATCCTCTGAAGGTCAAAGGGAAAGCATATAAAAGAGCACTTTATATGAATTATTATTGACATACCAGCAGCGTAAGGAAGAACAGCATATTGTATGCATGTTCAAATATTCTGACAAAGCGACAACTATTGAGGCGCTCATCAAGAAGTACTGGCATGTTTTATCATTACATTTAGTTTTCAAAGATCCTTCACATATACAGTAGCTTATAGATAGGGATATAATTGTGATAAAGTTGTGACAACCATGTGTTGGAGTCATTTTTTTTTTACTTTTGATGAAAATGTATGTATAGGTTCGGTTATATGGATTCAGAGTTTTCACCCAGGCACAGACTAGTTTGAACGCCACAGGCCAATCTCTCAGTGAGCTCCTATTTACTGTTTTGCACTATGAACAGGCAAGTGTCTGTTTATTTTAGTTATTCTAGTAGGTCTATGATGAGAAAGCAAGCAATTAACTTATACTAAAGCCTGAGAGAAAGTGAAGGCCACACAGCTGCACCTGAGATTGATAAGAACTCAGAGGGAGGGACATTGCTGCTTTCCCAAGCGTTTTAGTATATAAGGAGTAATAACAGGGAGAGGGAGAGCAGGCTCTGGATGTTATAGCACAGGATGATCCTTTGGAAACATGTAAGCTTTTTATATATAAATAGCAATTCTTATTATCTACCATTACTTCTTCTGTGTGATCTGATTTTATTTGTTTTATTTTCTTATTGCTCAAATAAACTTACTTTCCTAAGTACTTGAAACCGTGATGTACTGAATCAAAGTTTGTATAAGGAATAAGCTCCTGGATTCAAGCCCCCAGATATAATCCCAGTAATTCTGTGTGTTTATATTGTTTAAGCCCCCAAGGTAGTCCTGTGTGCACGCAGGCAATAAACCTGTCATGTACCTCCCAGTGTAGACCTCAGTGAGATTATCTCCCTAGGTCAGAGCCCCTGCCAGTTTGCATGGTCTGAACTCGGAACAAAATTGGTTATGAGGATGTTGGAGTCCAGATGAAAGATTTATATGAACCTTTAATTTGTGCTTGTGTACTTCTTGATCTTTTTGTGTGAAGGGCAGATTTGTTTATTTTAGGACCATCTAGTTTGTAATAAGAACTTTTCTTGTAATCTGCAGAAAACAGGATAGAGCATAAAATAACCCACTGAGTACAGAATATTATGCGTATTTAATTTTAGTATCATGTGGTTACAAACGGTGTCATTTGTTAAGAATCAAAAGAACAGTAAGTTAGAATTAAAAGCAGAAATGAAGAGATTGCAGCAGCATGTGGGAAAAACCCATGGGGTCCTAATGTCGCAGCAGACAAATTCTTTTGATGATGTAGAAAATAACATTTCTGAGAATATCAATGCCACGATGCCCCAAAATAAGAATAAACAGAGCACAGCTTTAATATGAGTACTGTTAGATATTACAAATGCTTGGTCACAATGCCTTAATATTTTGCCAGATAAATTGAAACAAGAAAATTGTAATAAATTAACACAGGAGATGTAATCTTCTGCCCAGTTGGCAGAAGATAGACAATGCTATGAGCAGCATGAGGCTTATTTAATTGAGAAGCTAAAAATTGCTAGTACCCAGAATGAGGCTTTAAAGCCTGAAATTACCTATTTACATAAACAGTTACTTGATAAAGATGAAGAATTAGAAATTCTTTGGGAACATTGTCAACCCGAATCTCTCTCTAATTATGAGAATGAAAAAGAAAGTGATATAGAAACCACTGGAGAGAGGGGAGCAAATGATCCAGAAGAGAGGGGGGGTGAGAATGTCACCACTGCATGCATCCGTATTGGGACTTTAATCAGTAGTCCTGTAATTAATCAGCTTCTCAGTCAGAGAAGTTTTATGGCATTTGCTTTTGATGTAGGAGAAAAGGCCATATAGCTAAAAATTGTTACAAACCCCAGATTTCACATTCAGTATTTACCTCCCCCTTGCAGCAGGATTAAGTGGTGTTGGCTGACCCCATTTCTTCTATTCTCTATGGGGTAGATTTTTAAAAACTGCGCGATCGCGTACTTTTGTTTGCGCAGCAGGCGCAAACAAAAGTACGCTGGATTTTTTAAGATACGCGTGGCTACGCGCGTATCTTATAAAATCCTGGATCGGCGCGCGCAAGGCTGCCGATTTTGGGCAGCCGGTGCGCGCCAAGCCACGCAGCCTGCCTTCGTTCCCTCCGAGGCTGCTCCGAAATCGGAGCAGCCTTGGAGGGAACTCTCTTTCGCCCTCCCCTCACCTTCCCCTCTCTTCCTCTACCTAACCAACCCCCCCGGCCCTATCTAAAATCCCCCTTACCTTTATCCATGGATTTACGCCTCCCGGAGGGAGACGTAAATCCACGCGCGCCAGCAGGCTGCTGGCACGCCGAGACCCGACCTGGGGGCGGTTCCGAAGGGTGCAGCCACGCCCCTGGAACGCCCCTGGGCTGGCGCCACGCCCCAGACCCACCCCCAAACGCCATGCCACGCCCCCAAATGCGGTGTCACTCGGCGATGCCCCCGACACGCCCCCGACACGCCCCTTTTCAGAAACCCCGGGACTTACGCGAGTCCCGGGGTTCTGCGCGCGCCGGCGGCCTATGGAAAATAGGCGCGCCGGTGCGCAAGGCCATGCTTGCGTAAATCCGGGCGGATTTACGCGAGCAGGGCTTTAAAAATCCGCCCGTATGTGGCATACCCAATACTTCCTTAAACAGTGGGGTGTCTGGCCTCAGCTGATAAACTAAACTCTTACTTGATTTTTGTGAAACATGTAGAATAACAGGGCTAGACCAAAATAAAATGTTTTAAGTTTCTGTTTCTCTTCTTGCATAGTTTTACATGCTGAGTTTTTTTCCTTTCCAGTAAATTAGCTTCTTCTTTTATTGGTTTAGGTTGCTAGCAAAGCAGATGTGTATGCTTTTTGTATGTGCTAGTAATCTGTCTCATAAGCTTTTTTTCTCTCCTTCCTTCCTTCTCACATGGAAAGGAATGTAAACTGTTACTGTTCTTGTGCTTAAGCAATCAAAATCACATAGTTAGAAAATAATGAGATTTTTTTTATAATGAAAATTAATCAAAGTAGTGGTTTTTACTTTAATTGTGTAGCTCAGTTGCTTATCTTGTGTTATGATTTAAATGATTAAATTAACCTCTCTTCGTCTGTGAGATTTTCTTTTTTTTACAGATTGACAAGAAGGAAGAATATACTGCAGGATAACGTGTAAAACCTTAGGGGTTGGCGCGCACAAGGGGGTGCACATTTGTGCAACCTGCGTGCGCCGAGCCCAGCGCGCGCTGCCTGTTCCCTCGGAGGGAACTTTCCTTCGCCCTCCCCTCACCTTCCCCTCCCTTCCCCTACCTAACCCAACCCCCCCCCCCTGCCCTATCTAAACCCCCCCTTACCTTTGTTTCATGATTTACACCTGCTAAAAGCAGACGTAAATCTATGAGCGCCAGCGGGCTGCTGGCGCGTGATCACCCGACCCGGGGGCTGGTCCGGAGGCGTCAACCATGCCCCCGGGCCGGCGTCACGCCCCTGAAATCCCACGTCATTTTAGACGCGCTCCTGACACGCCCCCGACATGCCCCTTTAAAAAAGCCCCGGGACTTACGCGTGTCCTGGGGCTCTGCGCGCGCCAGCGGCCTATGCAAAATAGGCGCGCTGGCGCGCGAGGGCCCTGTGCACGTAAATCTGCCTGGATTTACGCGCGCAGGTCGTTTAAAATCCACCCCTTAGTTTTTATTTCTCTCTCTCTCCTAGATTTTTTGGAACAGATCTGTTTTAAAAATTCAGATGTATTTTTTAAAATTGGATCTAAAGAATTTTTTTTTTGCTTTTAAAAGGCCTACTTTTTAAGCTCTAATGTTCGATAATTGCTTAGTTTATGGTTCTCTGTCATTATGTGTTCTGTTATGTGTCATTATATGTTGTACATGTTACATTGTATATAGATGAAGACAGAGTTTACTGAGTATGGAACAAAAGCTTCTGAAGTCATTTAAGTGAAACAGACACTGCTGAAGTTTTATGACCAAAATCTTTTAAATAATATGTTCTAGAGTATAATATGCTAAGGGATGATAATTGAATTTTTCTCTTTTTCCCTCTTTTCCCTCTTTTTCCCGTTTGATTAAATTCAGTCACAATCAATGAACCTGCAGGCAAGGAGGTACTGTAGGGGTTGGGTTTTTTGTTTTTTTTTTTATACTGGGTTTTGGGTTTTTTTTTAACAAATACTTGTGATTTTTTTTTCTTTCCCCTTTCCCCTTTTCCTCCTTCCACTTTCTGGTCTTTACATTATCTATCATGATCTTATATGTACAGTTAGAATGAATGAATAAATGAATGAGCACCTAGGTTGCTTTTGTCTGAAATTGTATGTTATCTTAAAGAAAAGCAGGGAAACAAAGAAGGGGCTGTTCATTATGTAGTTGCTTCTTTGAACTATGACAAAACAATATTGGCTATCCATATGAATATAGGCATTATTACATACAAGAAGTTATTGATGTTTATTCTAGGGTTTTTTTATTTACTTAATTTCAGTTTTTATTCATCTCATATCAGGTATTAATCCATAAACACAAACATCTGAATTAGTGATGGGAATGCAGAGGCTGTACTTCAAGAACAGCTTCTAAAATGCTGTGATGTGAGACTTGTACACATCATTTATCATTGACCTCATTTGAAATCATCCCACCCTTTGCCACAGAAGACATCTTGAATCCTTCATTTTATGGACTGAAGTGCTCAGAATTTCCTTATTCCATGGGGTGGCATTACTTAGACACTGTTTTTAAACAATATGTATAATCCATATCTCTTTGAAAAGAAATAACTGATTATCATGAGGACATATTTTTAAGATACACTTAACTAATACCCAGACATAATGTTACTTACAAATGCTACTATTTTGATTCTCACATTAATGATACAGTGTGAATTGATGTACTTTTATTGCTCCATAGTTGCTGTTCTCTGTGTTAATGGTTCAGCAGAATATGCTAGCTGTACATTAATCTGACACCTGGATAATCATTTTGTTTGGTAGAAAGAGCTAGAATAGATTTTTGAAACAGGAATTTTTTTTGTTATTGTTTTTTACACCACTGGGAGTGGGGGACTATGTGCTACAACTGAGTTTAACTGTTCCAGGTACCTAAAAGATAAGGAGATTAGCAGGCTGTCTGCTACCAGTGGGAGAGGCCATTGAGCAAAAACCATCGCGAGGTTGAGAGGCACCCAAATAACTGCACATGTGGACATAGGGCTAGACTAAGCTCTGTAAGCTTGATACTGGATAATCAATGAAAGGCAGCCTATATATTCTGGTGAGCTGGGTATCCACCGGAAGTCAGAGAGGGCAACCACACTGTTTTGCACTGTGAAATGTTTTCAAACAGGTAAGAGTCTGTTTATTTTAGTTATCCCAGCAGATCTATGATGAGAAAGAAAGCAATTAACTTATACTAAAGCCTGAGAGAAAGAGAAGGCCGCACAGTTGCGCCTCAGATTGATAGGAACTCAGAGGGAGGGCCATTGCTGCTTTCACAAGCATTTTTGGGGTAGATTTTATAAAATAGCTCGAGCGCGTACTTTTGTTGGCGCACCAGGCGCAAACAAAAGTACGCTGGATTTTAGCAGATAAGCGCGTAGCCACGCGTATCTGCTAAAATCCTGGATCAGCGCGCACAAGGCTGCCGATTTTGGGCAGCCGGCGCGCGCCGAGCCGCGCAGCCTGTCTCCGTTCCCTCCGAGGCCGCTCCAAAATCGAAGCGGCCTCGGAGGGAACTCCCTTTTGCCCTCCCCTCACCTTCCCCTCCCTTCCTCTACCTAACCCACCCCCCCGGCCCTATCTAAACACCCCCCTACCTTTATCCCTGGATTTACGCCTCCCGGAGGGAGACGTAAATCCACGCACGCCAGCGGGCTGCTGGCGCGCGGAGACACGATCCGGGGGCGGTTCCGGAGGGCGCAGCCACGCCCCCAGACCGCCCCGGCCCGAAACCACGCCCCCGGGCCCGCACCCGAAACGCCGCATCCCGCCCCCAAAACGCTGCGCCGATCGGCCCCGCCCCCGACACGTCCCCCTCGAAAAACCCCAGGACTTGCACGAGTCCCGGGGCTCTGCACGCGCCGGTGGGCCTATGGAAAATAGGCGCGCTGGCGTGCAAGGCCCTGCTCGCGTAAATCCGGGCGGATTTACGCGAGCAGGGCTTTTAAAATCCGCCCCATAGCGTATAAGGAGTAATAACAGCTAGGGAAATGGAGAGCACGCTCTGGATGTGATAGCACAGGCTGATCCTTTGGAAATATTTAAGCTTTTATATGTTGGGCCGAGGTGGGATTGATGCAACCCGTAGGTAGGGACCTACAGGTCCCCACCATCGGCTGGTGGAATGGGCTGAAGGTAGAAGCCGCTGGAGCTTTACGTATACCAGCCCTTGTTCCCCGTGGGTTGAGCCTTTGGGTGCCGGGGTCGGCAGGACTTCGGTGGGCCTCGAAGTTGATTTGTGAAGAAAGGTGGTTCAGCCCAGAGACAACATAGTCCTACCCTGGACTGGGTTCAGTACAGAAACTCAGACGCCAATGAAACAGAAAGTAACTGGAGGCGATTAAGCAAAGAAAGGCTGGAGCCTTGTAAGTCCATGTCCAGGGAATAGGCTAGAGGAGGCGTCACTGACAGGGTGGGATCAGGGCCGGCGGCAAGCGGAGGTCGTGGCAAGCAATGTAGAATTCGGGACACAAAGAAATCTGTAGAGTAGTCAATTAAGGCAATGGTCAGGGTACGGAGAAGGCAGGCATAGTCAATCAAAGCAATTGTCAGGGCATGGAGAAGGCAGATGTAGTCAATCAAGGCAATGGTCAGGGTGCGGAGAAGGCAAGCTTAGCCAGGCGTAGCAGAGGTCCGGGGCTGGAGATAGGCTGAAGAGTAGTCAGGCATAGCAGAGGTCTGGGGCTGGAGATAGGCTGAAGGGTAGTTAGGAGTCAGGAACACAAAGTAGAGAGGATTCTCTATCGTACTCGTACGAGGAGACCTATTGCAAAGGCAACGCTATGGAGCAAGGCCTGAGCTTATATACACTGAAGAGTCTGATGTCAACATCCGGGGCCATGGCCAGCTTCACGCCATGGACCCTTTAAAAGAATTAGTGATGCGCATGCGCGCCTATGGAGGGGCGCCGCGCAGATGGCAGCGTCTCTCCGCGGGCCACTCAGAGAGGCCCGACGAGCAGGGGTATCTTGGCTGGCAACAATGGGGATCATGGCAGAGCCGGAGGCACCAGAGGCGACCCTAGGTCGGAGCTGGCAGCCCACTGCCGCCAGTGAAAAGGAACCAGGAGCTGTAGCCGTGCAAGAAGGTGAGAGGGCCACACCGTGCTCTGCCGTGGGCGGCACGCGTAACATTATATATATATAGCAATTATCTATATATAGCAATATATATATATAGCAATTATCTACCATTACTTCATCTGTATGAACTGAATTATTAATTCTATTGTCCTATTGCTCAAATACACTTACTTTCTTAAGTACCTGGAACTGTGATATACTGAATCAAAGTTTGTGTAGGAATAAGCTCCTGAGTTCAAGTCCCCAGGTGTCATCCCAGTAATTGTGTCTGGTTATTTATGTAGGGAATAAGCTCCTGGGTACAAGACCCCAAGTATAATCCTAGTAATTGTATATGTTTATATTGGGTAAGCTCCTGAGTTAGTTCTGTGTGCATGCAGGTGATAAGCCTTTCAGGTAGTTCCCAGTGTAGACCTCAGTGAGATTAGCCCCTCAGGTCAGATCCCCTCGGCAGAACACCACTGTGTATGGTCTGAACCCGGAACCCCATGTTAGAGTCTAAAGATGTTGAGCAAAGTATGGTGCATGGCCACACAACCTTGAATAAAAGAGAATACTATTGGATTTACAGGATTTAAACTGTGATTTCATCTGGTATGAATGCTGAGATCAGTGTTACACTATCTTATGAAAGATATCTTTTTGATGAAACCTAATATGCTGTTCTACTGCAATTATGTGTGTTACTATATAATGCACTCATATCCTATATTATTTATGGTTTTATGCTGGACTTTAAAATCTATATGAGGGAAAAATATATGACAATATTTTGTCATTATAAGAAACATATTATGGGATTTATGAATTTCCTGCTGGCGGTATTGCTGAGTGCATCATTGTGAATAATTGATACACTGTCCTATGAAAGACTATGTTATAATAGATGTATATATTGGTTCATAGTGGTGTCAGTGATAGAAGATTGGACATCTAAGTGTAAAGCCAATGAGGATTGTTTTTTTTTTTTTTTTTTTAAAGAAGGCAGCATTCTTTAAAAAGCAGTATTCATTGGTAGCTTTAAACTGTGTTATTTTTCTCCTTATAGATAATGCTATTGTTGAAGCAGTAGCCACTTCCATTGAGAAGATTGCCTGAGGAAGATGTTGGCTCAAAACATGGATCCATATTTGGAGTATGAGTTATGTTGAGATTTAAATTGCTGGCTTTAAAAGCTAACCCAAGCATTTCTTCATCACAAGTAACATTACACGGTAAATGCATTGAAAAACAGATGTTATGTGCTCATTCAAAAATAAATTATAAAAAGTGTGTGGTTATATGGGATAATGATTAAAATGAAGGTGGGATAGCTCCTATATGAATAGTCCCATTTTGCCCTGGTAAAATTTGAGATACACAGGGCTGTTATCTATAGGTTTTGAATTTTTGTGTGACTGATTCAGAATGTTTAACTTTGTACTATGTAGAAAGTGTGTTATCTTCCATTCACTTAGAGATCCATTAAATGTACAATTTGGCCAGGAGGGCCTAAACTTTAGTATACAACTGTTGGAGGGACAAGCACTAATAGATTAGAAATAAAAGGAATTAATAGTGTGGAAAAGTGAACCGGGGTTGCAGCTTGCCAACATAATTAGAAATAAAAGGCAGGATTCTGAGTTTGAGTTAGATAAATCAATAGATTGCTCATTTTATTCTGTAATGAAAGAAGATAGATAACTAACTTACTGTATTGATTTTATTTTAACAGAACTTACAGAATGTTGTTATGAGGTAGCCAATAAAGTTGACTTTTTTTTTTTCATTTTTAAGTAATCACTCTTTTAGGAAAAGTAAAATGGTCCATTTTATTTTCCTATATTGACATTTTATTCCTGCTCCATTACATAAACTCTCTTTTAAAAGTTAATTAACATTCTTGAATCCCAATCAATTTGTTATTGATTTCTCTAAACACCTAACTTCACTCCACTTGTGTTGGTTAAAGTTAGGGTTAATAATTATACTACCACTTGTCTTGCTTAAAAAAAAAAACCAAAACAATATTGGAAAGACTAACTTCATGGAGTACACAACATTTCCAAAGGCATTCTTTACTTTCAACAGTTATTTTAAGGGTCTTCCAACCTCTTAACCCATCCTTACCCTTTATCAATCCTTCCAGCTGATCTCCCCAACCTGTTCTCATCCTCCTTTCCCCGTTCTGCCGGTGGATGCTCAAACCCGCAGAAGGAGGAGAGTAGTGGTGCATTGGTCAACATCCTTCTCCTCTGAAGTTAAGGTTTCATGTGTTTTGAACTGTGTGTGTGTGTGTGTGTGTTTGTGAAAGGGTTTGTGTGTGTATGAAGGGGAGCGTGTGTGTGTGTCAGTTTGTCTAGGATTTGTGTGTCTTCCAGTCACAAGTAGGGAAATGTGTGTGTGTGTTTGGGAGGACTACATGTGTGCGGTGTTTCTGTACAAGGCTGGAATTAAGATTTTGCCACCCATAGACAGAATCAGAGAATGTGTAGGAGAGGGAGGGTAGAATGCCGTAGCCCTAAAGCAAGTGGGAGCAGGTTTCGCTTTGGCCAGGTATTTGGTGCCTTCAAAATGTGGTGCCCTAGGGCCATCGCCTTTACTGAAATCCAGGCTTGTGTGTGTGAGAGAGAAGGTGGGGTAGGTGTAGGGGGTATATAGGGAGCTCTTTGCTCAACAATGTTCATCCGCTTTGCATCTTCTTTATTGCAGGTGGAAAGTACAGACTGTAAAGCATGCGAGGGATTTTAAAATGAAATCCCTGTGCATGCTTTGCCTTCCCTGCCTTGACCCCGTCCTGGGTGCCACCCCCTTTTCTCACAATAAAAAGTTTGTGCTTTGAAATGGCACAAGTGTTTTTAGCTGATGGGGAAATTTACCCAGGTTATTGCTTAGTGACCTGGGCAAAATCCTTTGAAAGCTATCTGCCCTATGAGTCTCTGTTTGGTGTAAATGTAATGAATCAGCTGCGTTTTATTTTCCATTCTTGCTCTTGTTGCTTCCCTTGAGTTCTAGAAATGCCATTAACTTGCACAGTAATAAAAAACAAAGTACAAGAATGCTGCTGTTTAATTTATATTGGATATGATGGTTCTATTTGCAATATTAAATAGCTTCAAAAGAAAACTGAACTTTTTTGAGGAGAAAAAGCTGGATAAGTATGATATACTTTGACTCTAGGGAAAAGTGTCTATTCCGGACATAAGCTAATCCCAGTATTCACTGTCTTTTTTTTTTTTTAATTGCACTGGCTACAGAAACAAGTTGGAGTTTTCACCTTCCCCTGGATTGTCACAGAGATAATGGCTGTTAGGCAATTAAATGAAAGAGGCACTTGATCCAATTCTGGTCTTCTCTCTGTCTAATTGACTATGTAAGTAGAATTGGGACATTATAATTCTGAATTACTTTCTACATAATTATAATATTTTCAGGCAGATGGGAACATCTCCAGGTAGCACTGTGGAGTGTGGATAAATTCTTAGAAGACTGTGATATGGAGCTGATGCACTAAAGGATTTTTATCTCATTTTGTGTCTATGGAAAAAACCTGCTTAATATATCTGGCCCTTAATCTCTTTTGGTGAAATAATATATACACAGAAAGATTGAGGAAAGCAGGGAGGTACTTCAGTACATTTTTTTATTGCCCTAGAAAAAGAAACAAATCTGACCATTAAATATCATAGGGAAGTGCACAGAAATAAAACTTCTCAGTTTGGTTACTAGTTTGAATTTATTACTTTTGGTTCCCAAGTTCATGTCATTATTTCATTATTTATTTTATATTTATATTATGTTGCATTGTTTGTTTCCATTAAAATAGGGCAGCAATTCATCCTTTTTTGGACACTAAAAGTGTTGTTTTCTATCCAAGTTTAATGAAACTTGCAGGCTGGCATTGACGACAGTAGAGACAGAACAGCACTTCAAGGCACAGTGAAAGGGGCAAAGTGGTACTAGCAGTGGCTCGAACACCCAAAGGCCCTATAAGAGGGGCAAAGCAGCACAAATAGTGGCATGAAGATTGGAAGGCATCAAAAGAGGAGGATAAAAGGAGGGGGAATGGAACGGCTCTCCTAGGAGGAAAGGCTAAACAGGGTAGGGTCGTTCAGCTTTGATAGGTGGTGGCTGAGGGGGAATAAGATAGAGGTTTCTAAAATCATGGGTGAAGTAGAAAGGGTTAATATGAATTGGTTATTTACTCTTTCAAGAAATACAAAGACTCAGGACACTCTGGGACAGATGCAGTTAAATGTATTGAGCACCTATTGTCTTAATGTATGCCCAACCACATCCCCTGGGCACCTGATGCAATATTTAAATGAGAGGCAGCATTCAAAAAGGGCACGGTAAAGGAGAATTTTGCATCCGTAGTGCTCAATAGTTTATTGCACTGGGCGCCCAATTGCCACAGGAGCTCAAAACGGGCATCCTTTTTCATCTTGCTTTTTTTTTTTGTTATAATACACTTCAGGAACCTCAGCAAAATATTAGGTGCCTGTTATGGTTATTGGTGTTTGGGTGGATCCTTGGACACTGTGGCAGCTGACCACGCCCACGAGGGGCAGTCCCGTAAGGGACCACAGTGTCAGGCTAAACTCCAGACAGACAAACACAGAACTGAAACTTTACTGAAACAGTATGTGGAACCACCAGAGGTGGCAGTAATGAGTAGTGGTTGTAAAGCCCAGCTGGGCACGTCTCTCAGAGGACGCTGGAACAGCGGATCCTCTGAAGGTAGTGCTGTAGTGGAAAAGAGACTGAGAATTATGAGCACACAATAGAATTAGCATTCAGAATCCCAAGTAGAATAGAAGAACTCCGAGGCAGGAAGAGCAGGCCCTCGAGGAGCGAGTACCTGATCCCTTAGAGCAGAGAGACTCGGTAGCATTGTAATCACTAGCAGTAGCAGAAATTCCACTAGACGAGAGGTCTGGCACCGGAGCAGAGGACAGGCCCTCGAGGAGCGAGTACCTGATTCCGGCAAAGTAGTACTGTAGAGAGAGATGTTTCTGTTCTCACAGATAGTGGCTGTAGTTAGTTCTTCCAATTAGAAGGTTGAGGTTGCAGGCAGCGACACAGGAAACATGGGCCCTCGAGGAGCGAGTACCGGATTCCTGATAGCACCTGAAAGAAGCAGAGAGGCCCCGAGGAGCGGGTACCCCATTAGTGACCCCGAAGGGTAGTAAGAGTTCCAGTAGAGCTGGAGTGGCAGAGTAGCTTAGGAACGGAGAGCGAATCCCATCCATAAGAGTTCTGGTTGCTAACTCAACGAGCTAGCAAATGTAGTAGGCAGATTTACCCTGGAGTCGTGACATCAGAACACAGGCACGCCCCTGAGGTTCGCGCCAACGTGGAAATAAAGATGAGGGTGGCGAGCATGCGCGCGCCCTAGAGGTACCTTGAAGGAGAATGGGGAGAGGCAGCACTCTAGCCGGTCCGTGGACACCGGAGAGGTCAGCAAGAAGACGCCACGGCAGCCATCAGTCCAAGGTGAGTGAGAAGAGCCGCAAGTAGAGAGGTATAGGCAGGGCGAAGTCGTCGAAGACTGATGGATGCAACAGTGCCTCTTGCTACGGATGACTAAATTGTGTGGCCATAAGAAAAGTGGGTTTCTTTTAATCAAGTCAAAATATACATTTATTTTTCTCTACCTCAAGCAGTAAGTTAAAGTGTCACAATGATACTAAGGAGGAAGACACACTTATTGCAACACAGAGAATCCTATTTATTTTATATTTTTTTCATAAGCCCTTGACTGAGGGTTGGCTTTATTCCATCTCTAAGGCTAGAGTTAAATTTGCCTTGTTAAAAAGTATGTGTTGGGCACTCAGCGCATTCTTGCATAGGGGGTTGTAACAGTTAATGCCCTCATCTTCATGGCTGGGTGCACTTTATTGCATCGGCCCCCTCAAAGAGTTAGTAAGTAGCACATTTAAAACAAATTGAAGAAAATATTTTTCACTCAATGCACAATTAATCTCTGGAACTCATTGTTGAAGGATGTGGTAAAGGCAGTTAGCATAGCTTGGTTTAAAAATGGTTTGGACAAATTCTTGGAAGAAAAGTCCATAAACTGTTATTAAACAGGTAGAGTTGGGGAAAGCAGCATGGGATATATCTATTTGGGGTCCTGCCAGTTAATTGTGACCTGGAGTGATCACTGTTGGAAACAGGATACTGGGCTTGCTGGTCTCTTGGTTTGACCCAGTTTGACAATTTTTATGTTATAAGAGAAGTGGCATGAAGAATCTAATGCACCAAAAATTGGAAAAAGTGGCACATACAGTACACAGTCCAAGGCAGAAAGAGAAGTTGAAAATGCATCAACTGTGGCATGAAGACACAAAAAACAAAAGGACAAACATGACACATGGACACCCCAAGGCACCAAAAGAGGGGCAAAGGGCAGCTAAAACAGTGGTATAAAGACCCCCGAGGCACCAAGAGAGGGGCAATGCAGCATATACAGTGACATGAAGACCTTGAGGCACCCAAGAAGGGAAAGCAACACAGTGGCATAAATGCCTCAAGGTACAGAGTGAGGGGCATGAAAGCAAGCCAAGCTGAAACACTAGGCAATGCAGAGCTGTACCCTAGATACTGGAAGACAGGATATGAGATACATCTATCACATAAAATACATACAATTTACTTATTTTAAAAATATTTTTATTCTTTTTGCAAAACACCAGTTTGTGGTTTATTATTATTATTATTATTATTTTTTACAAAATATGTTTCTAGTATTGCTGTGAGATAATTTGACATATTTGGCATATTTAGCTACCTCTGCATGTACACCCATTCAAAAAACATAAAGTTCTATGTTCTGGGATATTTATTTACTTATTTATTTATCGAGTTTTATATACCGTCGTACAGTTTCGCCATCACAACGGTTTACAAAGTTTCGATGTTTAACATAGTTGCCTTAGTTGTTATAACTAGTTAAACTAGTGAATGCCATGATCATACATCATATTTAAATGTTTTCTGGAATAATTCCTATGGGACATATATATATATATATATATATATATATATATATATATATATATATGCTTCTGTAGTCATTAATATCCAAGAATTATGTATGGGCTCTTTATAGGTCTATACAAAATTTATACAATTTAAATGGAAACATAGAAACATGATGGCAAAAAACAACCATATAGCCCATCTGATATGCCCATCTGTCCAATTTATGCAGTCCTTACAATTTCCATCACTCCTTCAGAGATCCCCTGTATTTAACCCATGCTTTTTCTAATTCAGATACTGTTTTTGTCTCTACCATTTCCACTGGGAAGCCATTCCATGCATCCACCACTCTCTATAAAGAAATATTTCCTAAGATTACTCCTAAGTCTACCTCTGTTCATCCTTATCCGATGATCCCTTTTTCTAGAGCTTCCTTTCTGTTCATAGAGACCAGTCTTCTATGCATAGAAACCTTTGAGATAATTTAAATGTCTCTGTTGTATCTCCCCTATATCACTTTTCCTCTAGGGTATACATGTTTAGATCTTTAAGTCTACCCCATATGCTTTAAAATGAAGACCACTGATCATTACAGTAATCACCTTCAAGAAGAACTCCAACAGATTTTTATCCTTTTGAAGATATGGCCTCCAGAATTTCATACAATATTCCAAATGAAGTCTCACTAGGGACCTATAGAGGGGCAATAGCTCCTCTTTTTCTGCTGACCATCCCTCTCACTATGAAGCCAAGCATCTTTCTGTCTTTTGCTGTTGCTTTATCCACTTGTTTGGCCAATTTAAGATTATCAGATACAATCACCCCAAGATCCTACTCTTCGTTTGTGCTTAGAAGAATTTCAGCTCCAATACTGTATCTCTCCCTTGGGTTTTTGCAGTCTAAATGCATTACTCTACATTTTTTATTATTAAATCTTAGCTGCCAGTCTCTAGACCACTCCTCAAGCTTCACTAGATCCTTCCTCATGTTTTCTACATCTTCCTGACAATCCTTCCTCTGTATCGCTAATGAAAATGTTGAAAAGAACCAGTCCCAGGACTGATCCCTGAGGCACACCACTAGTAATGCCTCCCTCCTCAGAGTAAACTCCATTTAACACTACCTTTGTCGCCTCCCATTCAGCTAGTTTCTAACCCAGTCAGTCACTCTGGGTTCCATACCAAGAGTGCTTAATTTATTTAAAAATCTCCTATGTGGAATCGTGTCAAAGGCCTTACTGAAATCCAAGAACACTACATCTAGCACTTTCCCTTGATTTTTTTATTGGTCACCCAATAAACAAATTGATCAGATTTGTCTGACAAGATTTACCTCTAGTAAAACAATGCTGCCTTGGATCTTGCAACCCATTGGATTACTCCAGAAACTGTAGTATCCTCTGTTTTAGCAGTGATTCCATTAATTTGCTCACCATGGAGGTCAGAATATTCAGCCTGTAGTTCCCAGTTGTAATGTTTGGCAGCTTGTGGGACATCCCTGCAAGGTGCTACATTTAGCACAATGCTTCTGGACATTCTGGGCCCCTCTCCATGGCAAAGCAGCCAGAACCTCCTCCTCCAGCGCGTTCCCCTAGGTGTGCATGTGCCTGACATCTGTGCCTTTAAAGGGACCACAGCACCCCTTGATGATGTCACCGCTTCAAGCCCTATAAAAAGGCCCTTCCAACACCTATGGGTCTCCTACATTGTTGTGTGTAGTGTGTGTTGCTGCTTCCTGGTTCCTGTGTTCCTTCCTGCCTCGTCTCTCCAGCCCAGCCTTGCGTCATCTTTCCAGCTCAGCCTTGTGTTGTCTCTCCAGCCTGTCCTGCCTCATCTTATCCAGTTACTCATGCCTGCCCGCATGCCCTGTTGTGTCAGGCCTGCTTCTTGTCTCCCAGCCATTCCTCAGACTGACTGTGACTACTAGCTCTGACCCTTGCCTGGACATTGACCATTCTTGTTTGCCATCTGCCTCTCATCCTTGCCTGAATCATCATCTACTCCATTTCCACAGCGATTCTTGCCTAAGACCTGCTGGCCCCCGGAACCCAAGGGCTCATCCCAAGGTGAAAGGGATTGATATAGGTGAAGCCCCAGTCCAGTTGCTTCCCTGTGTAAGTCTGCCAGCTGTCGGTACTGGCCTATGGGGTCTGTCCCATAGGCTGAGTCAAACTCACTACAGTAGCAAAGGTCCACAGTCCTTATAGTTTGCTAAGGCCATGGACTTGTCAGACCTAACCTCACTCTAGGCTATACCAGACCTGGTCTAACATGTGCAAGAGCAGTAGGGGATTCTTAATGAGGTGACAGCTCTGCTTGAAAGACTCCCACACCATATGAACACCCTGACGCTGGCACTGGCTCCACTTCCTGTGGTCCCGCCTCCTCCTAGTCCTGCTTCTTCACACAAACTAGTACCTCAGCTTCCATCACCTCCACACTATCATGGGGAAACCCAAAGAATGATGAAGCTTCACCAACCAATGCCACATGTATTTTGAGCTTCAGTCCACTCTGTTCCCCACCAATCATTCCAAGGTGAATTGCACCTTTCCTTGCTGGTTTGGCACCACGCTGGATTGGGCATCTCCCCTATGGGAGCGTGATGATTCTCTGCACAGAGCCTCCCAGATTTCCTTCAACAGTTTCGGCTCATTTTTGAAGAATCAGGTTGGGCTTCTTCCTTGGCTGCTGAGCTTCTCCAGGTGCAGCAGGGTTTTCAAACTGTTGGAGAACATGCTATACTGTTCCAAACCCTTGCATCGGGACTATAGTGGGGAGAGGACAGTCTCACCATCATATTTTGGCAATGCCTCACAGGCAGAAACAATATTGGATGCCTTGATCTTGCTGGCTACTTACATTGATCACCGCTTCCAAGATAGGGCTCAGGAGAATAAGGCCATCTGATGCCCTGTAGTATTGGTTCCTCGCTTCCAACACCCTCCTGCCCAGGTTTCTTCCTCAGAATCCAAGGTCCCAGAGGAACCCAAGCAGTTGGGTTGCACCAAGATCTTTTACAAGGAGAAGTTCCGGAGAAGACAGTTAAACTTGTGCCTATAATGTGCAGACCATAGACACCTGGCATCATAGTGCCCAGAGAAACTGGGAAACGTCTATGCCTAGGGAGGCAAAACTGTGCCAAACACTATCCTCTTCACAACTACTGGTTCTCATCTGTATTTCCACAGAATATGGTCAATTTGCTAAGGAAGCCTTTTTTCAATTCAGGAGCAGGCAGGAACTTAATTGACCAAGCCCTGGTCTGTCAGTACCAGATTCCTACTATCATCCTGAAACATCCAGTAACCATCTCCTCTGTATATGGGGATCCTCTCCCAGGTCTCCTCATGAGATGACAGAGCCACTCATTCTTCAGACAGGCCTCCTCCAAAAGGAGACCATATCACTTCACGTACTACCCTGGGTAAGGAATCCAGTAATCCTAGGCTTGCCTTGGCTCCAACATTAGCTACTAATTAACTGACATTCTCTGGAACTGGCAAGTTGGAGTCCCACTTGTTCAACCACCTTCCTCTCTACCATTGAGCCGCCATCCATAATGACAGTAGTAGAGTAGCCATGCCAGGCCTTCCACCCCAATACGCAGCCTTTCAAGATGTTTCCTCAAAGCAATGGACTGAGTGCCTGTCCCTACATTGGTCTTATGACTGTGCCATAGACAAGCTGTAGGACAAAGTGCTTCCCTGGGGAAGAGTCTACCCCTATTGGTTCCAGAGATAGAAGTCAAAGAAAACCTGGAGAGGGGCTTTATTTGGCCTTCGCCTTCCCTAGCAGGCGTCGGCTTCTTCCTTGTGGGCAAGAACAATGGTTCCCTCAGGCCCTATACTGAATACAGAAGCCTAAATGCCATCACAAGGAAAAACAGTATTCATTACCTCTTATCTCCGAACTTTTCGACCGCCTCCAAAGGATGAACATTTCATGAAATTGGACCTACTGACATCTCAGGGAACTAGAAAAGACACAGACCCATGAAGTTCTATACCATAATTTATTTTAAAAGATGTTGATGGTTATACTATGTTTTAAAAAGTTGCTATTTTCCTTAGTCACTCCAGTTTTTTTTTTAAAATACAATATCGAGTTATTGACCAGACTGCTCAAGATGTCAAACTGATTGTTTCTAGTAGTCTTTCCTTTAGTCTTATTCCTATTTCTCTTTTCTTTTATCTTAATTTATTTGTTAAATTTTATTCTGTGAATAAATGTATGCCTACATTATTATGGCCACGTTCTTGGTCCTGAAACCCATTTTCTTTGCTTTTACTTTCTATTTATAGTTTACGTGTAGCAGTAGGCCAATGGAGGTTTGTTTTTTTTTATAAATACTAACCATCAACATCTTCATTTATGCTTGGACTTCATAAAAAGGAGACACTTTTAAGAAACGTTATCTATTTTCCTCTCATCAAAAAATAAAATAAATTTAAGAACTAAGAGACGGGATCATAATGGTTTTCTAAATTTAAAATGCTGACATAATTGACTTTCTTGTTACTGCTATTTTAATTTTCATACAAATCCTACTTTAGCATATCCACTTCTCAGGAGCAACCTTTATAAAAAAATAAAGACGGCAAATTTCAAACTGGCGTGCGGGCGCACTGTTGAGAAACCTGGCCGCGGGCAGCCTCGACCAGGTTCTTCCTCTCCTACCGGCAGACGCCGGCATTCCCCGCTGGTTCCTCCACTCTGCCTTGGTCCGTGTTGGGGCCTTGTCACAGCGTCCTCCCCATGAGGGAGACGCCACCGACTTCTTCGAGGGGCTCTTCCTCTTAGGCATGCGTGTGCACTCCAGGCCAGAATTTAAAGGGGCCATGGCGGGAAACCTTAGCCCGTCCCCAAATCCCACATCATCACCCAAGGACTATTTAAGGCTCCTGCTGACTTCCTTGCCTTGCCTTGGCAACAGGTCAACTGCTTTGTTCCAGTTCCCATGGGTCCGCTCCTTCTCCCGCTCCTGCCTCCAGTTGCTTCTTCAGTTTTGACTTCGGCCTGGTTCCTGGATTCTTCTGTCTGCTGCCCATCCTGACCCTTGGCATATTCTCTGGATTCTTCTTGTCTTCTGCCTGCCCTGACCTCTGGCCTGGTTCCTCATACTACAGCTCTGCTGCCCACCATGACTTCTGGACCGCCTCCGCCTCTTCAGTCTTCTGCCAGCCTCGACTCGGACCGCCCGCTGGACATCCTCCACCAGGAGACCTTTGCCTAAGTCCTGCCGGCCCCGGCACCCAAGGGCTCAACCTGCGGGGAACGAGGGCTGGTATAGTATAGGTGAAGGTCCTGCAGGTCTTTTGGCCCTGTTTTGCCTCCCGGCTGTGAATGCCATTGTAGGCCTCCCTTCAGTAGATCTTCCAACTCTCGAGCCGGTTCAAGAGTCCATATCTCCAACACGCACAATGGGGTAGATTTTAAAAGCCCTGCGGATTTACGCCCTGCCGGATTTACGCGCGCAGGGCATTCGCGCGCTGGCGCTCCTATTTTGCATAGGCTGCCGACACTCGCAAAGCCCCGGGACGCGCGTAAGTCCCGGGGTTTCGTAAAAGGGCGGGAGGGGCGTGTCCGGGGCGTGTCGGCAGGCCGGGGGTGTATCTGGGGGCGTGTCCCGGGTCAGGGGGCAGTCCGGGGTGGGTCCGGGGGCGTGGGACAGTTTGGGGGTGGGCCGTGATGGCGGTCCCGAGTCCCCCAGCACTGCGGCCTGTGCTGGGGGATGCCGAGGCGGCGCGCACAAGTTACGCCTGCCTCAAGAAGGCATAACTTGCACAACAAAGGTAGGGGGGGGATTTAGGTAGGGCTGGGGGGTGGGTTAGATAGGGGAAGGGAGGGGAAGGTTGGGGGACGCGGAGGGAAAGTTCCCTCCGAGGCAGCTCCGATTTCAGAGTGGCCTCGGAGGGACGGAGGCAGGCTGCGCGGCTCGGCGCATGCAGGCTGCCGATTTTGTGCAACCTTGCACGCGCCGACCCCGGATTTTATAAGATACGTGTGGCTACGCGCGTATCTTATAAAATCCGGCGTTCTTTTGTTTGCGCCGGTTGCGCGAACAAAAGTACGCGCGCGCATACTTTTTTAAGATCTACCTCAATGTGCATATTCGTCGTCCCATGCACAGGGACATGGCTATTTTATAACTTCCGCACATATAAGCATGTATGTTATAAAAGAGCCTAGCTGTGCGCACATGTGCACCAGATTTTAAATGGGCATGCATACGTGCCCGCAAATGCCACTTCTACCGCTTAAATCGGGTGATTTTAAAAGGGGCAGGTACCGACGCCATTTCCAGTTTTACCAGCACATCCCAAGTTCGCCCATTTAGAGATAGGTCTTCCAATCCCCCCCCCCCCCCGGTTTATTAGCTGTAACTCCCACCAAACCCCACCAATCTGTCTATTTATCGTTTTTTATAACTTACACAGCACCCACAGCAGAAGTAAAGTTATGCGGCAGGGGGCCTCATCGCATGCTGGATCACGTAAGCATTTATGCACACATCTCAGCTTCATGCCTCGAAACACCCATACCCTGCCCATACCATGCCTGTGCCCCACCCGTTTTTGACATTTCCCGAGATGTGCATGCTCCGGGAGGTATGTGCATATCTGGGCGGCTTTTAAAATCTGCTTGGTGAGCACGAGCCCAACATATTCACGCATCGTCTAATTAATGCGCTCATCAGGCTTTTAAAAATCACCTTAAAATGTTCTCTTCAAGAAATTCCTCTGGCCAAAAAATGTAACCCTCAGCAATTCTTTAGTCACCTGATATTTACATAAAAATTACTTATTTCTGTGAACATGCAGTTCGTGTCTTGAAAGTCCTTGCAGAACTTTAATTAATTACGCATGTAAAATTTTCTACAAAAGCAAGATTGTTTGCTGCAAGGCTTTTATACATGTAACAATTATTGCTTCTGCAATTATCCATTGTTTTGCTAATTTTCTCCTCTGCAGATTGAGAAATTCTGAAATCTTGCCCAAAGAAAATTTTTTCTCCCTCTCTCAAGTACTAAAAATGTATAAGCAGATTCTTTAAAAATGCAAAAGAGCAGGCAGAATGTTACAAGAAAGAGCCTCTCTCTCAGTCACACCAGTCACTCTCTCTTAACAAACTGCAGCCTCATCACTCTACACATTCAAAGTTGTTTCTGTGGCACCATGGTAGCAGTCAGTCACTAGCCCATCCAGTCTCTCTCTTACCTGTTACCGCATGGTCCCCATACAGTCACACCAGATATTGACATTAATAATAATCCCCCTTCTCCAAACACAGACTCCACCCCATGCTATTTCTGTGTCAAATATAAATAATAACTCCACCACAACCATCCCTAATCTGATGATGATGATGTTTTTTTTTCCTTTAAAATTTACAGTTATCACAAGTGATAAAGTTCCAGCAAAACCAAGCGTCTCAGACATGTGTGAGTCCAGGAAGCCCTGCTTCACTACAGAGGATGTGGAACTTTCGGCACGCCTCTTCAGTCCAGAGGAGGAAATACTCTTCTCCTCCCACAAGGTACCCAGCGAGATCATCACGTGCGTGCCTCCTCCACTCATGAGCCCAAAGAGCTGAGGAAAAAGTCCAGGGCCTTGTGCCTTCACGAGCAGGAGTGGTTAGAGGAGGTCCAAAGGATCTACATCCTACCATATCTGGCAGGTTACTTTTAATTAATTAGTTACTTACTCTCAAAGCTTGGGATAGTGAAGAGATTAAGAGAATGCCTCTTGAAAATGAAAATGATTTAGTTAGAGTTACTAACAACTAAATCATTTTCAATTTCGAGTGATGTTCTCCTAATCTCTTTTGGGACACAGTGTGCGTAGTATGGGAAAAGTACGCGCGTACCCCCCAAAAACCTACCCCAAACCCCCCCCTGTGTGCGCCGAGCCTATTTTGCATAGGCTCGGTGGCGCACACAAGCCCCGGGACGCGTGTAAGTCCCGGGGCTTGCATGGAGGGGCATGTCGGGGACGTGTCAGGGGCGTGCTGGGAGTGACGTGGCGTTTCGGGGGCGTGTTGGGAGTGACGCGGCATTTCGGGGGCGTGTCCAGGGGCGTGGTTCCGGCCCGAGGGCATTCCGGGGGCGTGACAGCGGCCCGTGGACCAGCCACCGGACTGGAACATGGATCGTGGCAGCTGGCCCGGCGCGCGCAAAGTTATGCCTGCTCGAAGCAGGCTTAACTTTCGTGATAGAAGTAGGGGGGAGGTTTAGATAGGGCCGGGGGGGTGGGTTAGGTAGGGGAAGGAAGGGGAAGGTGGGGGGAGTGCGGAGGGAACGGAAGCAGGCTGTGCGGCTTGGTGCGCGCAGGCTGCCGATTTTGGGCAGCCTTGCACGCGCCGACCCCAGATTTTAATGGATACGCGCGGCTACGCGTGTATCTATTAGAGATGTGAATCGTGTCCTCGATCGTCTTAACGATCGATTTCGGCTGGGAGGGGGAGGGAATCATATTGTTGCCGTTTGGGTGTTTGAAGTATCATGAAAATCGTGAGCCGGCACACTAAAACCCCCTAAAACCCACCCCCGACCCTTTAAATTAAATCCCCCACCCTCCCGAACCCCCCCCCATGACTTAAATTACCTGGGGGTCCAGCGGCGGTCCGGAACGGCAGCGGTCCGGAACGGCCTCCTGCCGCGAATCGTGTTGTCTTCAGCCGGCGCCATTTTTCAAAATGGCGGCGAAAAATGACGGCGGCCATAGACCAACACGATTCGACTGCAGGAGGTCGTTCCGGACCCCAGCTGGACTTTTGGCAAGTCTTGTGGGGGTCAGGAGGCCCCCCCAAGCTGGCCAAAAGTCCCTGGGGGTCCAGCGGGGGTCCGGAAAACGATCTCCTGCCGCAAATCGTTTTCCATACGGAAAATGGCGCCAGCAGGAGATCGACTGCAGGAGGTCGTTCAGAACCCCCGCTGAACGAACTCCTGCAGTCGATCTCCTGCCGGTGCCATTTTCCGTACGGAAAACGATTCGTGGCAGGAGATCGTTTTCCGGACCCCCGCTGGACCCCCATGGACTTTTGTCCAGCTTGGGGGGGCCTCCTGACCCCCACAAGACTTGCCAAAAGTCCAGCGGGGGTCCGGAACGACCTCCTGCAGTCGAATCGTGTTGGTCTATGGCTGCCGCCATTTTTCGCCGCCATTTTGAAAAATGGCGCCTGCTGAAGACAACACGATTCGCGGCAGGAGGCCGTTCCGGACCGCTGCCGTTCCAGACCGCCGCTGGACCCCCAGGTAATTTAAGGCATTGGGGGGGGAGGGGGTTCGGGAGGGTGGGGGATTTAATTTAAAGGGTCGGGGGTGGGTTTTAGGGGGTTTTAGTGTGCCGGTTTTCCTGCCCTCCCCCTTCCCCCGATTTACGATTTTTTGATGATAAATCGGGGGAATTGGTATTGTATCGTGGCCCTAACGATTTTTGACGATTTAAAATATATCGGACGATATTTTAAATCGTCAAAAAACGATTCACATCCCTAGTATCTATTGAAATCCCGCATACTCTTGCTCACGCCTGGTGCACGAACAAAAGTATGCGTGTGCGCAGATTTATAAAATCTGCCCCAGCATGTTTAATGAAATTCATGTGGACTTTTCAAATCTTATGTCATCCTTTGTAAATTAGAGGTGATTTTTATAACTGTTATTTATTATGTAATAATATGTGTATTAACTGTGTGAAATGTGATTGCTTTGACATATATGTTTGTCATAGCATGCTACTGCTGCTGAGTCAACAGTAGCATGCTGTAGTGTGCATATAGTATATATTATAATATTAAGCTAGAGTAATTGGCTCTAATATACATTTTCTTTAATTTATTATAATGTTCATATTCATCAATTTGTTGCTTGCTGTTGTCTGTCTGAGCATACAGGGTGATCTTGATCTGATATATCTTACTTAATTATCTTTTTAGAGCTAATAACACCAGTACTGTTACTGAGTGTTAGTACTGTTTGTGCCTGTCATCATATGTCACTGTCTCCAACCAAATTATTCTTGTCCACTGTGTCTAGTTGTCATGGTGGGGTGTATGTGTTAGTGTTCGTGGTAGTTGTGGGTGGATCCTTGGGCTGGTAGCAGATGACCACGCCCCCGGGGGAAGATCCCGAGAGGGACCACCGGTCAGGCTCAGAGTATGGAGACAGACACACACTAGTTCTTTTATTAAACAGTATATTGAACACCAGAGGTGGTAGTAGTGAGCTGGAAGTGCCCGGCTGGGCTGTAGTCCCTCAGATACTGGAACAGCGAACCTGGATAACTGAGCTGTAGAGAAACTGAATATAGTGAGTAGGCGGGGTATGCAGAGTTCAGGAACAGAACCTTGATGGTAACACTCACACAATAGTCTCTTAGAAGCAGCCCAGGAGCTGGAATGAAGTAGGCCCTCGAGGAGCTGTACCTGGTTCCAGGGAACGCTCTGAGAGAGAAATGATAACTCACTGGTGTTATAGGCAGAGATGACTTCCAGGCAGAAGTTGTATTCAGTAGCAAGTCCGGGAACGTGGGCCCTTGAGGAGCGAGTACCAGTTCCAGACTGATATCTGAAAATCAAAAGAGAAAGTGAGGCCCCCGAGGAGCGGGTACCCCTGGTAAGTCCGAGGAGGCAGAGTAGCAAGGTATGCGAAGAGCGAATCCCATCCGCCGATACCTGGAGGAAAGCCCTTGCTAACTAGATTCATTAGCAATATCAGAGATCTTAAATATCCGGTGAGGATGATGTCACCTCAGGGGGATGCCCCTGAGGTTCGCGCCACTGCTGGTACTTGAATCATGGCCATGCTGCGCGCGCGCCCTTAGGCTGCTGGGAAACATGGCGGAATGCAGCGTCTAGTCGGCCTGGGGATGCCGGAGGAGAATGGCAAGATGACGCCGCAGCAACCAAACTTCCAACAGACAAAGAGGGAGTCGCCAAAGAGGTAAGGTGGGCATAGTGGAGATGTCGGGCAGCGACGGTCGCAACAGTATGTATGAGTATGTTGTATGTAATGTATGTACACCCACCCATCATGACAACTAGGCACCGTGGAAAATGGACAGATCAGTGACACATGATTACCATCAAAGTGGGTGGGTATGTATGTATATATTCACTTACTCTGCTTTATCTGCGACACTCTTCAACATTTATCTGCTCCCGATATGCCAGTTCCTCTCTAGCTTAAACTGACCCACTTCATATATGCGGATGATATCCAAATACTAATCCCAATACACAACATTCTGGAAGACACCTATAAAAAAACAGCCACTTATCTCACCAAAATAAAACAACTACTAACCAACATGAAACTCATCCTAAACTTCGATAAGACAGAAATAATCATACTGGATAGAAAGAACAATGCTCCTCAACTACCACCACTCAACTTAATGAACCAAAAAGCGGCAATCTCCCCTGTCACTCATGCCTGCAACCTAGGAGTCATAATTGACAATGAACTATCCTTCAAGAACCACATCACTGCAAAAATCAAAGACGGATATCACAAACTCCTAACCCTACGTCATCTAAAATCTTTCCTTTCCCCCAACGGCTTCAGAACAATCCTTCAACTACTTATCTTCTCCAACCGGGCTACTGCAACTCCCTGTTATTCAACTTACCTCTCAACACGATCTGACCACTACAAATCCTCCAAAATACAGCCGCCAGAATACTCACTGGAACTAAAAAACACGACCACATTACTCTAACACTTATATCACTACACTGGCTACCAATAAAATTCAGGATAGATTACAAAATACTATCCATATTACACAAAATAATATATAGAAAAAACAAAAAAACTGGCTAAGTACATCTATAAAACTACACTCTCCACACCGAAACCTCTATTAAAGATTCCACCTACTAGCTCCAAACAACTTACCTCAACTCAGAAGAGAGCCATATCCCTAGGAAGTCCCAAACTCTGGAACACCCTCCCAACCGAAATTAGAACACAGCAAAATCTAAAAACCTTCAAAAAAGAACTAAAAACCTGGATGTTTACCAAAGCCTACCAAAACACCCAATGGCTCTCAGACATTATTTCCCTTTTATGCAAACATGTGGAACCAATGCCAGCACGCAATAGAACACATAATTGAACCTGTATAGTATGACATCCGAATTACGTCTATAAAGCCTACAATATCTATGTTAACAATCTATAAAGACTACAATATCTATGCTAACAATCGTATTAATCTTTTGGACACCCTGTTAAACATCGAAACTTTGTAAATCGATGTGATGGCGAAACCGAACAACAGTATATAAAACTCAATAAATAAATAAATAAATAAATAAAATACTCAGCATCAGCAATGACATTACTAGAAGTAGATTTTTAGTGCGTTGTCATGGCATGTGAGGGGCATGTGTGTGGTCTCCTTCAAAGAAGATGGTGCTGGACTGGCATCTCTGGCATTGGAAAACAATTTTTTATGGCTAGAACTTAACTTAGTTCTAACCATAAAAAGTTGTAGTGGTGGTGGGAAGTGGGTTTACATTATAGCATGACTCTGGTAGAGCAGCTAGAGTATAGATATAATTAACTATTTATTATTATTCATTGCTGCAGCACCAACTTTTGTTACATTAATGTGTTCCCATTTCCAAAATATATCTAGTCTAGTAATGTAGTGAGTTTTTTTTCTTTTGAGAAAAATCTACAGCCTTTACAGCCACTACCATTGCTGCCAGCAGCATTACTGAGTCACTAGCAGCAGCCATTGCCACCACTGTTTCCTACAAGTAGCTCCATGAAGACTATGGAGGAGTCAACCTCCTCTATTCCTTTCTCTTCCCCCCCACCCTGGACAACCAAGATGTTGGTCCTGGCCTCCAGTCCACTGTGGACCATCCTGCAGGATCTGCTGCAGGAGAGAATATCCATTCTGTTTTGCAGCAGATTCTGTAGGTGGTCCTGCCTTTACAGGGACAATTACAGACTCTGGAGGAGAAAGTGCAGGCCACTCTATCGCAGCTTGTGTCTACATCTGCAATAGTAATGTTCAGGAACCCAACGAATGAAGTAATGTGTAAATACAACAATCCTCTAATATTTCACTCGATACAAAATAAACTAATGTTGGCTTGCATATCTATTTATATATGACCCTCATACTGCACTGGGTAGGCACGAGCAAATCTGTGTTACTGTAAGTCCCTTTAGTGTGCTTATAGTTGTAATCATCAATCATTAAATCTTTGAACAAGTCAATGTGCACCAGAAATGTTAGTCCAAAACTATTTTTAAAGCATTTTTTTCTTGCACTTAAAATTAACTTTAAGTTGCAAACAAAATGCTGCACTTTTCTCAAATGATTGAAAGTCTCAGAGATAAGAACAACTTCAGAAGTTTGAATGCTAGAATATCCGATACTGTCCTTTATGTAGTCTTTCTTCCATCTGACATTGCAATGCTTTGGAAAAGATTTCCTTCCTCAGGGATATGCTAAATCAATGCCTCCCCATCTAGGAATCCAAGGTTCTGAAAAACTACCAGAATAAAACAATTACAAGGTTCATCCCAAAACACTGACAACTTCGCTTTCTGGCACAACATATCAAAGTAATATTTGTATACATACAACTGAATGTTGCAACTTGCTCCAATCGCTGTTTTACCTTTTACTGACTGTTTGTGCTCTGTGGAATGTTTCTGATCCACAGCTTGGTGTCACCATTTTAAAGTGAAAAAGCACACAAAAAAAGAGTTGTCAGTCAATAGCTTGGGGATCTGAGAAGAAACCATTTAAAACAAAAATTTTATTACTTCACTGAGAAGTCACAAAGAATACCATCCAATTTTGTCATTAAGTCCATATGGTTCCACTATTTTCAATTTAAAAATCCAAACGTTTTCCCTCCGATTAAGGCACTGTTTGTGATCACCTCCCTGCAGAAATGGGCATACTCCAAAATTGTCCATAGTAGGTCTTCAAAAAAATGCTTTGCATTAATACAGTGTGCTACCAGTAGAGCTCCCTCATCTCATCTCTTTTCAGTTATCTATCTAAATGGCCTTTGGATATTTACCTCACAGTGTCTGAAAAAGTTCTAGTTGTTAGCTACTTACACTACTACTAGTATAATGGAAGTCTTGAAACAAGACTTGAACTCATGCTCTGCTCTCTTCAACATGATTATTCATCATCAAATCAATCTGTCAATGAGGTTGAATTGGCACAAGTTGTAATCTTGTGCAGCAGTGTCAAGACTTCTGCTCTTGCTATTGTCAAAATCATTCATGCTCCAAGCATACCTTCATCCACACATTCATTGGGTTTGGAATTGAGTGTGAAACATTGATCTGACCTCAAGATCATCTGAGCTGCAAGTCTATCATCCATGTGTTTCAGGGAATACAGAGTAACAGACATTTCAATCGTCTGAGTGTGGGAGTTTCAGCTCTGAAAGGCTTAAATAAGGCATTTCAGTAGTGTCAAAGAAAGGGAGTTCCTATCAGAAACAGAAAATACAGATGTGAGAATAGAAAGTGATTTATTTTCTATCCTACTCACTGTGAAATGAGGAAATCAAAAAGGAAACACAATGGAATGGAGGCTGGTGGAGAGGGCTTTTAACACAGGCTGTCTGTCCCCTAACCATCCCCTTTTGGTGAACAAGTTACTCTCAATCTTCTTGCTAGTCACAGCGAATTTCTGGGAAACCAATCAGAAGGAGATTCATTTTTATAAAAACCAATTATTCTACCAACTCTGGAGACAAATGAGAGCAGTGTGGACTGACAACATTCCCTGTTATAGAAAATACCCTTTCACTTGGTACATTGGTTGATGGGCAGAAAAGAAAGTGTTGTGCTACATTGGGAAGGTCGGGTCAGAATAAAGCGTTGTGTACCCAACATACCAAGGGATCTGTGGCCATGTTCTCAATTGGTTAAGACAGGTAATGCTTGACTGAAAGCTTCTCCTGAGGGTAGTGCACACTCACACTTCTGCTGGCAACTGCTGATGCTATCGCCTTCGATATGGGAGGCATTTCATTGAAGATAGGATGGGATTGGTGTTGTCTCATGGGAGGGGATGAGGTTGCATTTAATGGAAAGCAGCTGATACTGCTAGAGCTAATGTGGAACCTAACTCTTCTTCCCTGCCACTGACCCTCAATGACATTACCTTTTCAACTGTCGCAATCAACTTACTTTTCCAGTGTGTACATGAGTGCAATACTACCTTTCACACGTGGGTTACACATAGTACCTAACATATAGCAATCCTGCTGGGTAAGAGGTTTTAACCTTTTAACAACTTGGTCCATTAAACATTTCACAAGTACCAACATCTCCTTTGCCAAATCCTGCTGTTGCAGAAATTCCTCTAATACATGTTTCAGATAGTTTACTACAGGGATGATGCCACCCAAAGTGGCCATAGCTAAACTCACTGCATCAGTATAGTCTTTGAATGGCTTGAGGACTTATTCCATCTGTGCAATGTATGTCCAGTCCTGACATCTGAGAGGATATTTCAATCTAATTTCAGAGGCCATAGCCAAATCAAGAAGAGGTGTCTGCTGTTCAGACAACTTCTGCAACAAAAGATAAGTGGAATTCCATTTAGTAGCTACATCCTAGACAAGGTTGTGCTAAGGTGCCCTGACACAACACCTACTTGCCTCTCTCTGAGCAGCTTCCCACTCTTCACATTCCAGTTGAAGGGGCTGGCTATTTTGCAACACTTCTCAATCAACCACTTCAGGACTTGGCTGTCACCTTCCTTGCCTCCAAGCCCTAAAGCAGCCCTCACTACCAAGTGAAGCATATGGGCAAAGCATTGGATGCCTTAGAATCCTCCATCAGCAAGGGCCTTAGTAATATTGGCAGCAGTAATAAAATAGCCATTCAAATAATCTATTTCACTGCTTCCATTGTCCCCTGTATCACCTCCAATATGTTTTCTTAGGTAGGGCTCTTGTCTAGCACTCAGATATGCAGCACAGCCCACCGGTATCTTGTGGGTGTTCCCTTTTTAGAGATGCTTTCAGCTAATGCCTCATCTTACTGCTACCAGTGTGCTGTGAGTGACATATACACATACATTGCATTCATACTAGTCCAAATGTCACTGGTGAGATGGATGCTCCTTCCTTTTGCCTTTGCCAGAAGAGTCTGTAATTGAGCACAGCACTGTGTGTACGGGGAAGGACTCACACAATGGCTAAAAATGCTTCTGCAAGGAACTTTGTAATGGGGTAAAAGAAGTGGATCAGTCGCTTAAACATCACATTCTCTTCTACCTGCAGTGGCTGATTATTCAAAGCAATCATTTCACCAATATGTCGTGTAACCACTTTAGATGCTGCCTGGTTCCTGGACCGGGACAGTACAGTGGGACACCACCCCATCTGCTCCATGGTAGCTTGGTGCTTCTATTGGGGAAGGGACTGCACTGTGCAGTGCACAATACTTGAGGAGAATGAGGGCTGGGGGTAGCACTAGAATATTGACTACAGAACTCCCCTAAGCTCTTGTGGCTTTTCTGCTGCTGTAGTTGATACATTGGCATGAGCAGCAGCAGCTTCAACCAGTGTACCAGCCTCTTCTGCAAGCAATAATGTTCTATGTTGCTTTTTCATGTGATATTTTATGTTACTGATAGACAGATGACCAATTGATCTTCCCTTGCTCACAATTCTTTTACAGCGGATACATTCCACAAACCTCTGATCAACCAGAGCATGAAAGTGACTCCAGATCTGAGATCTTTTTCTAGTGTCCATAAACTGCTGCTTATTTACTATAGGGGCACTAGTGGTACTACTGGTAGTACTAGTAGTTGTTATAGTAGTAGTAGTAGGAAGAGGAGGAGGAGGAGGAGGAGTCTATGTCACTGCCACTGGCCGATGATCATCAGCTGGAATAGGGATACTGCACAGGTCACAACATGGACAGAAAAGGCAGTGGTTGGGACGCTGAGAGGGAAGAGGGGAGAAGGTGGGAAGGCTAGTAAAGGGAAAGGGCCATGGGCGGGATCGGGAGTGGCAAGAGGTTTTTGATGGGAGGACGATTAAAATACAAGCAAGCCTAACAGAGCCCCTTTTGGCTCTCCTCCCATGACTGGTACCTTGAACTTCTGAAAACCCCACACTCCATAATTGCATGTACACGGGCTGGTGGCACAAGCATTTTCTGTACTGATTCGGTGTGCAGTATGCTCCCAGCCCTGCAGGGCAATGTGGACTTACTCATAGCATACCAAGGTAAGGGTGTCCTCAGTGACTCAGACTCAGGTTCAGCTCCAGATAGCAGCAACGAAGAGTTGGCCTTGGCGACACACATGCAGAATGCATTAAAAACATTCAAAAAAAGAGGGCAGCCAATAGGAATGGTTCTGCCGTGACTGTTTGAGGTGCCAGTAGTCCAGCAGAAGAAGGTCCACAAGACATCTGACTTGTGTGCATGTCCCCTAATTGATGTGTGCATTGGGCTTTTAAAATTCACCTTTAAGTAGGGCCAGCAGAAAAACTGGGCAGAATAAATGGGTCTTTTGGTTATCTATTATCATAATCTACATTTCTAAGAACTACTGATCAGCAGGCCATTTTTATTGAATTAATCTTTTAATAGTTAATCTGATGTATACTTCCTTCAGAGAATGGCTATGGAACTTTTCGGATTGCAATTTGAGACTACTTGTAGGACACCTTCCTTTTTTACCTTTTGAAGAAATTTCACTCAACCCCAGCTTGAACCCTTGCTGGGAAGATATAACATTGTATAACAGAGGTGGCCTGTATGCTATAGCTTAGCATGCTCACTGAGGCATGGCAGAGCAATGAAGCACTTGAGGTCAGCTGGCAACATTATGGTTGTCAACAGGCTTTGGAGCAGGAAGGATTAAGTATATCTGCTGCTCCCTATCTTTGGTTCAAGGACTTTAGAAGGGGTTATTTATTTATTTTCATTTAAAAATCATTTATTCATTGCAGCTCCAATGATCACAGTGATTTGCAAAATGAAAACATATATAATTTTCAACATCATACATATAACAGATAATGAACATATAATAATCATATCTGCACTTTTTTCTTCTAAGTATTTCCTTTACATAACTGCTGGAACCTTCTGACCTGCAAATTATTTTCTTAATTACTTCCTTCCAAAGCTTGTTGGAACAGCCATGTTTTTATTGTTTTTTGAAAGCCTTTTAAATCAGATGTTAATCTAAGATGTTCAGGCAACTTGTTCCAAATCAAAGGGCCTACTATTGATATAGCATGTTTTCTGACTTCTAAGTGTGTCTGGGAGATAATAGGAACAACTAAAAGACCTTTGTTAGTCGATCTTAATCTACGATTTGGCAATTAGACGTGTAGTGATGCGTCCCAGCCATAATGCATCCTTGCTATTTATTATCTTATGGACTAGTGTCAGCACCTTGTATTGTGTCTAATACTGCACAGGAAGCCAGTATAGCATAGACAAATCTGGGGTAATATAGTCGAATCTTGGTTTTCTGGTCAGGACTCTAACAGCAGAATTCTATAATAACTGCAACAATCTCAACAAGTTAGCTGGTAGGTCAAGAAGAAGAGAGTTATAGTAGTTCAGACCTGAAAACACAAGGGAATGGACTACTGCTCTGAAATCTTCTGGTTCAAGTAAGGGTTTTTATGCATCTTAGCATTTTAAATTTATAATATCCTGTCTTTACTAAATTACAAATGTGTATTATCATGTCTAACCATCCAGTAGAGTGCCCAAGTCTTGCACTACCTTTGAAATTATGATTTTATCTCCATTAAAGTTGAATGGTGGAAGTTCTTTGGGCATTATTTGTCTTGGAAGCATGATTATCTCAATCTTTGGGATATTCCATGTCAATTTATTGTAAAATAACCATTTTTGTATTGAGGATAAATAAATCTCTACAAATTTGAATGTATGTTTAATGGAGGTCTGGATGGGTATAAAGAACTGAATATTTGGCAAATATTTGATAATTCAGTCCCAGCCCTCCTAAAAGCTTGCACAGAGTGGCGGAGAGCGATGAGCTCTGAGGCACACCAGTTTTTATTGTGGCCCAGTTCAATGTATTATTCGCTCTTCTCACTTGGTAGGTATGGTGTACAAGAAGGATTTAAACCATCTGAGAACTTGACCAGTTATGCCAAACTCTTCTAGGCATGTGTTTATAAAAGAGTATCAAATACAGCCAACAAGTCGAGCAAAACTAATAGGTAACTTTGGCCACTGTCAAACCCACGCCAGATGCTATTGGCTATGGAGAGAAGTACTGTTTCTATACTCTGATTTCTCTTAAATCCACACTGATTGGGGTATAGAAGTTGGTTATCTAGATAATCTGTCAATTGTTTATTTACTGTTTTTTCATTTTCCGGTGAAACGCTGACCGACTGTAAGTTGTATGGTCAGGGCGGTGATTCGCGACTGATCGCTGTTGAACTGAGGCAGTAGTTGATGTGAAATGAAAAGAGAGTTGTGGTGCACATTAAGAAAATTCACCAGATGCATGGAGACTTTTTATCAACAATAGAAAAATAGCCCCTGAAGCAGCTCAATGAGCGAAACTCAGCCTGAGTCGGGCTTTTAATATTTTCTGTGCTCAATAAAAGAACTCGTGGTGTTCATTGATCCTCTCTTTTCTTTGGTCGCTACTGTTTTTTCTATGATCTTTGCTAAGAATGGTAGGGTGGAAATTAGTCAATAAATTGCAAAGGCTGTGGATGTTTTAACAGTGGACACACAGAGGCAATTTTTTTTTTTTATGGATTTGGGCATAAGACCCTCACTTAGTGATAAATTAATGATTTTTGTGATGTAGCATAATTTCTTTATGTAATATTTTTAATAAATTGGCTGAAATCGGATTAAGTCTGAGGTATGTATGTTAGCAATAATTTGTTCAGTTTCGCTTTCTGATTCTGGCGAAAAACGATCCCAGTTTACATTAGGTGTTTGGTGAATTCTAGTGATTTCCATAGGGGTTTGTAAGAAGCTGGCACATAAATTTTCAGCTTTTCATGGGAAGAATTCAAGAACCTCATTACATTTATTCAGAGATAGACATGAATTGTGACTGGAATTGTTCCCACATGGACTTGTAAGAGCCTTCGCTGTTGTGTATAGAAATTTTGAATTAAAGTTGGCACTATGAATTCTTTGTGTGAAATATTTTTTTTCTTTTGTGGCACTAACAGAGTTTCTGCAGCTCTCTAATTGATTTCTATATAATTCTAAGTTTGATTGTGAATTTTATTTTTTGCCAGCGGGGCTCGAGTTGTCTTAATCGCCGTTTAACATTCTTAAGCTTTTTAGTATACCATAGGGTCCTCTTTGTTTGATTCAATGGAATGATGAATGTTTGAAATGGTGTTAGATCTTCTGCTTTCTCAAGCACAATGGAATTCCAGTCTGTAATTGCTATGGTTGCACTATCTAAGCACGTCTGGGTCAAGCGGTTTAATAATTTGATTTTTAGAATTTGATTTTTTTGCAGCAGGTTGTGGGGGAGGTGGCATCTGTCATGGAGGTGGCATCTGTCAAGGGGCTGGGGGCTTAGCCACACAGCCCACTTCTTTAATATGCCAGGAAGTGGAAGAGGGATTTGGCCACTCAGTTCCTGCTATGCTGGGTGGGGAAAAGATGATAGTGGGGGTGTGGGGGTTTCAGGAGGTAGCTGCTTGAGTTTCCCAGGTTCAGGGGGAGAGGGAATCCTTGCACTACTAACCTGCTCAAAGTGATAGGGCTGATTAGCTCAGGGAATTTTGAGCCATAGCTAATGTGGACAAACTTGTTGCTTTATTTTAGGAACTTTTGCAAGTAAAACAGTGTTTTATGCCCAGTCATGAATAAATAGCCAAACCACCACACAGGTAGACTTGTACATATGCCATGTTCATGCTCCAGTTTATCAGAATTAAGCAGAAACACATACATTTTCACAAAACATTTTGGTGATGTTTTAGAAGGTGTAACGTACTGGTAGGTTTGGTAGGGTTATTTAACAGCGGACTTATGTGCTTAAGTCTATTTTGATAATGTAACTTATGCCTGTATTTATCAATATTTTTATGCACAATTTTACAAAATTACCCCCTTATTGTCTATGTTAATACTGAGGCCATACCACAGAGGGCAAATGTTATCATACCTTTGGTAAATATTTTTACGTAACACATTAAGATCTATTTTAGCATGCCCATTCACATTTATTTATTTATTTTCTTTTTTAGGCACTTAGGGCCGGATTTGAAAGCACTTACAGGCGTAAAACCCGGGGGTTTACGCGCGTGGCCGGGCCTTACTCACGCCAGGCCAATTTTCAAAGGGTCTGGCCACGCGCGTAAACCCCCGGGACGCATGTAAGTCCCAGGGATAGTGAAAGGGGTGGTGGCCAGCGTGCGCATGTTATAAAATCGTGCGTCCATGTGTGCGTGCCGGGTAGCATGCTCACATGGTCGCACAATTTTTAAAAATCTACCCATTACTAGTTTCATGGTAAAACTTTTACAGCACAAGTTTTATTGCATAGGTCTATTACAACCTGATTCCTTTCCTAGTCAAAGAATAGGGAAAAGCCTTAGACAATAATTTTCAAACTGGTGCATGGGAACCTATTGGTGTGCATATGTTGGCGCGCACCCAGGGGCGTGGTGATTTTATAACATATGTTGCATATGCGAACATGTTATAAAATATCCACATCTGCGCCAAGTTTAAGTGGGTGCATGCAAGTGCGTGCAAATGCCGCTTGCACTGTGTAAATGGGGAGATGTTAAAAGTGGTGCACACTGCACACTGATACTTACCCGTTCAAGCCTAGTTTGCCAAGTTAAGAGATAGGTCCTCCAAACACCCCTCATTTAATAGCTTTCACTCCCCTCAGTTAGACCCGACCCTTAAAACCCCACAGATCTGCCTGTTTTCTTTTGTAGGTATTTACGTGCATATCTCAGGTTCATGCCCCCAAACACCTATGCTACACCCAGACAACACCCTGCCCCTTTTTGAAATCTTCTGAGATGTGCGTGCTCCGGTAGATACAAGCGTATCTCTGCAGCTTTTAAAATCCATCCAGTGTGCACAAGCCCAACATATTCACGCATCCCCTAATTCATGTGTTCGTTGTGCTTTTAAAATTCACCTTTTAGTGTCTTAATCATATTTTACATGGTTTAAAAAAAATAGTTATCCTGTCTAAGTCATCATATACAGCTAAATGGTGTTTTGTGTCACTTAAAACTAAATAAGCACATAGTGCTTTCATAGCATGTACTAGCTTGTACTGAATGAAAGGGCATTCCAGGAGACATTTCAGGGACATGTGTTAGATATGTGAATATCTTATCAGTTTCAAAAGCTTTGAACTTTGATGACATGTCGCTAACGCACCAGACTGTTTACCCTCATTTTATTTCATCTGTATGTATAGTACATGCTTATATTTATTCAACCAATATAATTTGATTTTCTAACTCATGGGTTGATTTTAAAAGCGTTGCTCACCCAAAAACAGCTACATACGCATGTATGCAGGCCTCGTGCGATCAATGCGCATTTTAAAAAGCCATGAAGCATGTGTGTACATACCATGCATGACAAAAAGGAGGCAGAAAAGGGTCGGTGCATGGGCTCATTGATTGTATTATATAAATGTTAAAAGCAATTAGCTTCTTTTGTAATGGTTAAGTTAAAAGTTAAATGTAAGACATTGATAAGACAGGCTAACAGAGAATTTGAAAAGAAGTTGGCCGTAGAAGCAAAAACACAGTAAAAACTTTTTAAAATATATCCGAAGCAAAAAGCCTGTGAGGGAGTCAGTTGGACCGTTAGATGATCAAGGGGTTAAAGGGGGTTAGAGAAGATAAGGTCATCATGGAAAGATTAAACGATTTCTTTGCTTCGCTGTTTACTGAAGAGGATATTGGGGAGGTACCCGTACCGGAGAAGGTTTTCATAGATAATGATTCAGATGGGCTGAACCAAATCACGGTGAACCTGGAAGATGTGGTAGGCTTGATTGACAAACTGAAGAATAGTAAATCACCTGGATCGGATGATATACACCCCAGGCTTCTGAAGGAACTCAAAAATGAAATTTCAGACCTATTAGTAAAAATTTGTAACCTATTATTAAAATCATCCATTGTACCTGAAGACTGGAGGGTGGCCAATGTAACCCCAATATTTAAAATGGGTCCAGGGGCGATCCGGGAAACTACAGACCAGTTAGCCTGACTTCAGTGCCAGAAAAATGTTATGGCCGCCGGCCGTGGCAAGCCGCGACCGGGGCCGACTGTCATGGCCGCTGGCTGCGGCGGTCCGCGGCCAGGACCACGTACTCACTCGTGGCATCGGGTGGGCCCGGGGGCTCCTGCAGGAGCAGGGAGCCTCCTCCGGCATTCTTCTCATGGCCTTGGCCGCTGCCCAGGCTGGCCGCGGAGCCCAGTGGGGCTGAGCTGACTCCTCCCCCTTCCTGGCTGCCTTAGAGCCGCGCACGTGGCTGAAGATAAGATTTAAAGGGGCCACAATAGGAAACGGTCATGGCTCCCTTCTGAGGCTCCTCCCTCATTTTAGGTATTTAAGGCAAGGTCTGCTTCTCAGATCTTGCTTTGGTATTGTAGCTTCTGGATCCGGATTCTACGCTGGTGTTCCTGGTCTCCGTTCCTGATCTTCATCCCGCTTTTGTTCTCCTTCCTTGTTGGACTGATTCTTGGCTTCTGACCCCTGGACCGGCTGTCATTCTTTGTTTGGCTTGACCTTGGACTGGCTGTGGACCCTTCTCCTGGCTTCGACCCTCGGAACGGCTTTCGACTACTCTTCGGCTTCGACTCCTGGACTGACTCGACCTGCTGGAGGCGCCAGCCGTCTGGAATCAATGACCTGCAGGAGGCGCCTGCATCTAGACCAATCTTCAGTCCTGAGGGAGTCTCCTGTCCCATCAGCCGGGTTCCTACAGGCCCCTCCTGGGGGAACCGCGAGCTTCCAGGGTGAAGTCTTGTACGCAACTGGCGAACTTTCAAGCCTTGCCCTCCGATGGTAGGGACCAAAGAGAGTTAACTCCCTCTTTGGCAGTGCTAACCTTACCTCGGAACAGGGGTCCACTTCCAGACTCGTAACAGAAAAATAGTGGAAATTGTTCTAAATAGCAAAATCACAGAACATATAGAAATACATGGTTTAATGGAACAAAGTCAGCATGGCTTTACCCAAGGCAAGTCTTGCCTCACAAATCTGCTTCACTTTTTTGAAGGAGTTAATAAACATGTAGATAAAGGTGAACCGGTAGATGTAGTGTACTTGGATTTTCAGAAGGCATTTGACAAAGTTCCTCATGAGAGGCTTCTAGGAAAAGTAAAAAATCATGGGATAGGTGGCGATGTCCTTTTGTGGATTACAAACTGGCTAAAAGACAGGAAACAGAGTAGGATTAAATGGACAATTTTCTCAGTGGTAGGGAGTGGGCAGTGGAGTGCCTCAGAGATCTGTATTGGGACCCGTACTTTTCAATCACAAGCAGATTGTGATAAATTTTAGGAAGACCTTGTGAGACTGGAAAATTGGGCATCAAAATGGCAGATGAAATTTAATGTGGATAAGTGTAAGGTGATTCATATAGGGAAAAATAACCCATGCTATAGTAACTCAATGTTAGGTTCCATATTAGTCGCTACCACCAAAGAAAGAGATCTAGGTGTCATAGTGGATAACAAATTGAAATTATCGGTTTAGTGTGCTGCGGCAGCCAAAAAAGCAAGCAGAATGTTGAGAATTATTAGAAAGGGAATGGCGAATAAAATGGAAAATGTCATAATGCCTCTACATTGCTCCATGGTGAGACCACATCTTGAATACTGTGTACAATTCTGGTTGCCGCATCTCAAAAAAGATGTAGTTGCGATGGAGAAGGTGGAGAGAAGGGTGACCAAAATGATAAAGGGATTGGAACAGCTCCCCTATGAGTAAAGACTAAAGATGTTAGGACTTTTCAGCTTGGAGAAGAGATGGCTTAGGGGGAATATGATAGAGGTGTTTAAAATCATGAGAGGTCTAGAACGGGTTAATGTGAATCAGTTATTTACTCTTTCGGATAATAGAACGACTAGGGGGCACTCCATGAAGTTAGCATGTGGCACATTTAAAACTAATCGGAGAAAGTTCTTTTTCACTCAACGCACAATTAAACTCTAGAATTTGTTGCCAGAGGATGTGGTTAGTGCAGTTAGTGTAGTTGTGTTTAAAAAAGGATTGGATAAGTTCTTGAAGGAGAAGCCATTACCTGCTATTAATTAAGTTGACTTAGAAAATAGCCAGCCACTGCTATTACTAGCAACAGTAGCATGGAATAGACTTAGTTTTTGGGTATTTGCCAAGTTCTTATGGCCTGGATTGGCCACGGAAACAGGATGCTGGGCTTGATGGACCCTTGGTCTGACCCAGTATGGCATGTTCTTATGTTCTTATGTTCTTAATTTCTAATGGGTTTTAGTTATTTTTTCAATGAAAATTACATCTTCATAGAATAAAACAAATCATTTATATTTATTTATTTTAAATAATAATTTATGTATATGCCTCTAATCAAAATGTCTATGCGGTTTAACATAAATACATTCATAATTGGCTCGACAGACAAATCATGAAAACATAATATAATATATTAAAAATTAAAAATAATAAAAATTAAAAAATTAAAATAAAACTAAGATTACTTAGTTACATTAAACACCAGCTTTTCTTTGTCAAACAAATTTGATATTCCTGTGGCTATGCATCAAAGTAAGCCCGAGCAAACAAATACGTTTTAAGATTGCTTCCTGAATTTTATTAATGTCACCTCCTCTTTTAAGTCAAAGGGGAGGGTATTCCATAATACTGGACCCTGAGTAAAAAAGAGCTTCTTTCTGATCTCACTGAGATTTAATTAATTAATGTATTGTTTTTTATAAACCAACATTTGATCTCAATTGAGATATCACACCAGTTTATATGCAGGTACTGTAGGTATTTCTCTATCCCCAGAGGACTTACAATCTAAGTTTTTGTATCTGAGGCAATGTACGGTAAAGTAACTTGCCCAAGGTCACAAGGAGTGACAGCAGGTCTTGAAGCGTGGTCTTCTGGTTCATAGTCCACTGCTCTAACCACTAGGCTATTCCTCCTCCCTAATGAGATGAATATGTTTTGGAGGAGGGACAATCAAAAGATGTTGAGATGAAGATCTAAGACAACGAGAAGGATGGTTTAATCTTAGGTGTAGATTTTATAAAGAACATGTGTGCGTCCATGTGTGTGCACTACCCGGCATGCACACATGAACATAAGAACATAAGAAATTGCCGTGCTGGGTCAGACCATCAAGCCCAGCATCCTGTTTCCAACAGAGGCCAAAACCAGGCCACAAGAACCTGGCAATTACCCAAACACTAAGAAGAACCCATGCTACTGATGCAATTAATAGCAGTGACTATTCCCTAAGTAAAATTGATTAATAGCCATTAATGGACTTCTCCTCCAAGAACTTATCCAAACCTTTTTTGAACCCAGCTACACTAACTGCACTAACCACATCCTCTGGCAGATTCCAGAGCTTTATTGTGCGTTGAGTGAAAAAGAATTTTCTCCGATTAGTCTTAAATGTGCTACTTGCTAACTTCATGGAATGCCCCCTAGTCCTTCTATTATTCGAAAGTGTAAATAACCGAGTCACATCTACTCGTTCAAGACCTCTCATGATCTTAAAGCCCTAACCTCTTCAGCCTTTCCTCATAGGGGAGCTGTTCCATCCTCTTTATCATTTTGGTTGCCCTTCTCTGTACCTTCTCCATCACAACTATATCTTTTTTTGAGATGCGGCGACCAGAATTGTACACAGTATTCAAGGTGCGGTCTCACCATGGAGCGATACAGAGGCATTATGATATTTTCCGTTTTATCAACTATTCCCTTCCTAATAATTCTTAACATTCTATTTGCTTTTTTGCCTGCTGCAGCACTCTGAGCCAATGATTTTAAAGTATTATCTACTATGATGCCTAGATCTTTTTCCGGGGTGGTAGCTCCTAATATGGAACCTAACATCGTGTAACTACAGCAAGGGTTATTTTTCCCTATATGCAACACCTTGCACTTGTCCACATTAAATTTAATCTACCATTTGGATGCCCAATCTTCCAGTTTTGCAAAGTCCTCCTGTAATGTATCACAGTCTGCTTGTGATTTAACTATTCTGAATAATTTTGTATCATCTGCAAATTTGATAGCCTCACTCATCGTATTCCTTTCCAGATCATTTATATATATATTGAAAAGCACCGGTCCAAGTACAGATCCCTGAGGCACTCCACTGTTTACCCTTTTCCACTGAGAAAATTGACCATTTAATCCTACTCTCTGTTCCTGTCTTTTAACCAGTTTGTAATCCATGAAAGGTCATCGCCTAATATTTCATGACTTTTTAGTTTTCGTAGAAGCCTCTCATGAGGGACTTTGTCAAACGCCTTCTGAAAATCCAAATAAACTACATCTACCGGTTCACCTTTATCAACATGTTTATTAACCCCTTCAAAAAATGAAGCAGATTTGTTAGGCAAGACTTCCCTTGGATAAATCCATGTTGACTGTGTCTCATTAAATCATGTCTTTCTATATGCTCTACGATGTTGATCTTGAGAATAGTTTCCACTATTTTTCCCGGCACTGAAGTCAGGCTCACTGGTCTATAATTACCCGGATCGCCCCTGGAGCCTTTTTTAAATATTGGGGTTACATTGGCCACCCTCCAGTCTTCAGGTACAGGTCCAGGTGATTTGATACTCTTTAGTTTGTCAATCTGGCCTACTACATCTTCCAGGTTCACAGTGATTTCATTCAGTTCGTCTGAGTCATCACCCCTGAAAACCATCTCCGGAACTGGTATCTCCCCAACATCCTCATTAGTAAACACGGAGGCAAAGAATTCATTTAGTCTTTCTGCAATGGCCTTATCTTCCCTAAGAGCCCCTTTAACCTCTCTGTCATCTAATGGTCCAACTCCCTCACAGGTTTCTTGCTTTGGATATATTTTAAAAAGTTTTTATTATGAGTTTTTGCCCCCACCCAGCGCATGCAAGACCCGGCTGCACATGGACACGCAATTTTATAACATTTGTGCGCTGGCATGCGCATGTTATAAAATCACAGTTGGTGCGCACAACGGGGAGTAGAATTTTGCAAATTCGCACAGCAACGCATCATCGGGCTACCCCAGTTCCCTCCCAGTCTGCTTCAATTAAGGAGCGGACTGGGAGGGAATTTCCCTAACCCCTACCTTAACCTCCCTTCCCCTTCCCCTATCCTATCCTTCCCCATCCCTATCCTAGGCCCCACCATTTTTTAAATTAGCTTTTTGCTCCTGCAAAGGAGCTGGAGCAAGTTGCACATGCCGGCACTCTGTCGGCTTTCGATCCCCCAGCACGGTGGCAAATGGCCACTATACCGAGCGCCTCTAGCCCCGCTGCATTCTGCCCCCAGACTTCCCCTCCCCGGCCCCCAGCCCACCCCTATGCCGAGTCCCAGCTCTTGTGCATGTAACCCCTGTTAAACTCATGGCTGGGCCCCTTTTAAAATACACAAAGCGAACGCAAGACCCGACTGCACATGTAACCCCTGTGTTTTACACACATGGGCCATTAAAAATCCGGCCGATAATGCTGAATTGAAACTGGAAGGAGCCAACCCATTGATACCCTTAAATACAAGTAAGATGATTTTAAAGATGACCCTCCATTTAATCGGCAGGAAATGTAGACTGATCAATGTTGGGGTAGTGTGTTCCCTAGGTCTTACCCCTGTAATGGCCCTGGCTGCTGAATTCTGCATCAGTTGTAGGGCTCTCAACAATTTTTGTGGTAGGCATAAGTATAAAGTTACAATAGTCAAGGGGGGATAGTACTATAGACTGTATAGTTGTTCTTAAATCTGGCTGGCTTATGAATGGTTGTAATCTCTGTAATACGTGTAACTTGAAATATGATATTTTAATAACCTTAGATATTTGTGGCTTCAAGGATAAGGTTGTAACCAAGATAAATCCTAAATTCCTAGCTTCTGTTACAATTGATATTTGTAGATTATCTAACATTAAAAATTTTGGCAAATCAGGATCAGGAAATCTCACCAGGTGTAGGATTTTGGTTTTTGAAACATTCAACAGTAGTTTGTTTTTAAATAACCAATCTTTCAGGACTTTCAGTACAACATTTTCTATGACTGACCTATTGTAGCAATCATAGGAAATAAATGGAAACAACATCCCTACAGGAATGGAAATCAAGGAGGTATCAAGGAGACATATTCAGCACAATGTGTCCAAGAAATGAACTAGAATTATGCAGCTATTTTTATAGACTGTATACAGAGAGTTAACAAAATAGATATATAATAGGCTTAGCTCTGGATGTTGTCTGCCTTTTGGCAGCTGGTGGGGAGCACATGCCTTTCCCATCAGCCACTATTCAACTTTCCAGGCTTGACAACTTCTCAGCAAGGGTGTTCCTTCACTATAGCTGGTGGGGTGCATGTGCAAACTCCACCAGTCATTCACCACACTCAGAAGCCTATGTGCAGAGCTTGCAGATATGCGGGGGCTGTCAGCTGCAGAATAAGCACATAGGGTGCAGGAGGATGATGGCTGCCAGATGACTTGGGCTGTGGGATGCTGAAGAATTGAGAGAAACAGGAAGCACAGAAAACAGTCATGGAAGCCTATGGCTTGTTGTGGGGCCACTGGATTGGATGAATTTCAGGAGGTGGGCAGACTGCAGCAAAGAGTCATGGGAAACCACACCTGCCAAGGACCTAAGAGATGGGTAGAAGGGGGAAAAGTGAAGGTGTGGTCAGGTCATGTTTAGTAGGGAAGGGAAAAATTAGAATGCTGTGTTCAGCTCAGGTGGTGAAGGATGAAGGAGGGAGAGCAGTGCTGGGTGAGGGGAAGAGAGCAATGACTGTGCTGGGTTTGAGTTGCCTGGCGGAAGGGCAAGAGGTATGAGCATGTTAGCAGCAAGAGGAAGGATGAAAGTGCTGGGTTTGCACAGGGTGGGGAAAGGGGAAGGAGGATGAGGATGCTGGGAGTGTGCAAGGGGGGAGAGAGCTGGATGTGAGTGGTGGAGAAGGGAATACTGTATTGGGGTGAGGAAAGGAGGGATTAGAGCACTGGCTGTGGGTGGGATAGAGGAGGGCGACTGTGTTGGATTTGGGTTGGGTGGGGAGGGCAGGGTGGGTTGCATGAAAGTGCTGGGATTGAAACAGAGTAGGGCCTGAGGAAAGGGATCAGAGTGGTGTGCTTGGGAAGAGGGAATTGGCATATGCTGTATTCAAGCTGGGGGTGGGGGGGGGGTTGATGAGCAGGGGATGGGAATTGAAGTATGCTGGGGTTGAGATGAGAGGACAGGAAAGAGTGCTGGGGTAGTATATGTAGGGGTGTGAAGAGAGTGCTGGGGTCAGGTTGGACAGGAGGGAGAAGAGATTGCTGGGAAGGATTGCAAGGGTAAAGTAGGGGGATGGGTTGGGAAAGAGGGCCAGAATGTTCTGAGGTCATACCACAAAGGAGGAGTCAGTGCCTGAGTGAGGCTGGGGAGGGAGCATCACAGAAAGGAGGGGTTGGAGCATGCTGGAGTCATGAAGGAGTCAGGCTGGAGGGAGGAAAGAAGAGAATATTGAGGTCAGACTGGAAGTGGCCTAGTGGGTTAGAGTCAGTCTGGGGGGGAGGGGGGGGGGGAATGGTCAGAAACTGCTGAAGACCAGTGAGACAGAAAAGGAGGGAATGAAACCTGTGAGTTGGCTTGAGAGGGAGTTTGGCATGTGCTGGGATTGAATGTGTGCTGGGATTTCACTGGAGAGGGAAGGAAAGAGTGCATGCTGGGATCAGCCTAGGAAGAGAGAGTGCTAAGCCCTGCAAGCTGACATACCCTCTGTTGAATGTTCAACAAGTATCAGTTAGTCATTACATAAAATACATGTAGGCTGCCTTTTGGGGTATGGTGGAATGTGTATAGATGCACCACTGCAAATGTGCACCACCCCAGCCATTGACTAGTGCAGAGGTACAGAGGTATACTTAGTGGGTGGAGGGTGCTCATGTACGCACAAGCGAGCAATGCGCACATCACAGACCTACTGCCCCTGCCGCACAGAGAATGCACCTACATTGCAAGGAGGCCAGACTGCAACAGCAAGCACTGGGGATGTGGAGGGAGAAAGGAGTGCTGGAAGGCTAGGGAGGTGGGTTCGAGATGTTCGGAAGCTAGGCCAGCGAGGGTGGATGGGAGGGAAGGAGTGCCTGGGTTGATTTGTTGAGGGGGTTGTCAGAGTGTGCTCGGCAGGGTGGAAGCAAGTGCTGGGGTCAAACTGGGGAGCAGAGCTGTGAATAAGGCATTCCAGGGAATTTAAATGGGTATCAGTTAGTAGCATTATATTCTTTTTTTTTTATTTGCTATCAACCAACCGTACTTTATGGGCCTTTGCTAGAGGCAATAAGCAGATAAATTCCAAAACAGTGTCTCAGTTAAATTATTTAAGATTTTTCCTGTAGAACAGCACTAGGAACATTTCAATAGAAGACATATAAAGAATTTAAAGAAAATCAGGTACTTCTTGAGTGTCACTGTGGCAAATATATACAATGGGACAGAGTTTACTGAAAATATACATTTTCTACCATAGAATTGTTTTCCCCCTTCATTGGATGGCTTGACTACATAGAGTGAATGTTTTTTTTGAATGGTTCCTTAAGTATTTCTAATATATTTTCTTTATTTTGATCCTCATTTCTTCTACTTACTCTTCCTGTTACTGTTAGATTTTTTTGGAAGATGGCTTCATGCCTACCTTTTTCTGTTAGATAAAGTATATTTGTTTTAATAGATTGAGACCTTATCTGTTTCATATTCAGGACTTCCTGTTACTAGACTGGGATCCTTTAACATGTACAGCTGATCTGTATAGATGATTATATCTTCATTCAAATACAAAATTAATAGTTAACATCCTATAAATGCATATTGTAAAAGATGTGTTTCAAAAAGTGCTAAATGACATTAGTTAATTAGAAAGTCATACCAAATAAATGTACTGTTGTAAGATATTTATTACATGACTTGTCAGCATGAACCAACAGCTCGCATGCATTGCCAATAGCAAGATGGCATCATCCATTTTAACATAAGAAGTTGCCATATTGGGTGAGACCAAGGGTCCGTCAAACCCAGCATCCTGTTTCTAACAGTGGCCAATCCAGGTTATAAGTACCTGGCAATGTTGGAACAAAGGTCGCATTTTAATCAGTAAACCATAATGTGTTTTTCTTTCAACGTTTTGTACACTCTTGAATACCCTAGATTTTGATTCATTAGACCTATGGATGTGGGATTCACTAAGAGTTATTGTCCTACCCTATCTTATTGCATAGCTATATGAGATCCAGATCTTATGAAATTGTTACCATAAATGTTTTGGCACTTTGTTAGTAAGAATTTAATCAAATACATATATGCGTGCCGCCCTGTAAACCGTTGTGATGGTGCACTACTAAACGACGGTATAGAAAAGATTTTAAATAAATAAATAAATAAATAAATTTGTTATATCACATTTTATATTTTAACCTTCTATGGATTTGATTTCTTTCCTGATTTTATAAAATGTGTTTGAACACATCCATGAAAATTATTTATTACCATTAGAATGTGAGCACCAAAGGATAATAAAACAAATGGCAGACAGTGACTGGTACCAGAATTTATTAGACTTGTCACTAAATACAAATAAATCTTTTGTTTACATTAAATTCACATTCTTGCCATAAAAATTCACATTTGCTATACAGAACTGTGGAATTCTTTTTACACAACATTAATTAAATACCACTGATAAGATCCTAAAAAGAGAAGGCACAGCCTTGTCTACCTTTGGTAAACTTTCAGATACTGGCAAACTTTGTTTACCATACACATTTTTTTTTAAATGAAGCACATAAAGTAAAAATATCAACTGCTTCTTGGAAAAATAACACATATGCATATTTTTTGTGCCATCAAATAAGTAGCAATTAAAAAACATATAGGAGAAAGCAGGTATAATAATAGTGTCATATCCATTAGCTTGTGCCTCATAAATATTCATCAAACAAAAGTTAGTCAATCACCAGGTTGTCTCCTGGAGCAATTGTTTTATAATTATTAATAAACGTGAATGCTATGAAGTTTATTCATAACTCTGGTTGCAAGAATAGTGAATATGTAATAACATCATTGAAAGTTCCAACACATTGCTTCCTATAAAAATAATTCTGATTATAAGAACATTCTACTAAAAAGAACAGTTTTATCTAGTCCTAAGGGAAATCTTCTGTTTATGTTTAAGAGAAATCTTCTGTTTATGTTTAAGGTATACCATTTGTGTCCATTCATGCAATGGAAATAATGCTTTTGACCATAACTTTAATTAGCAATGTTGTTCATTTTGCTGTTTTAAGACAGGTTTCCTTTTTTTCCCAGTACATTTCTAAAATATAATGCCTATCACAGTCTGTATATGACAGCACTGTTTATTTACATGTTCACTGTTTTTGTAGTATTTTGGGATGATATAGTGTTTTCTTCCTGTTATTTTGTTCATGGTAGCAAGACCTGAGAATGAGGGCTGGGCATAAATGATTCTCCGGAGCACCTGGCTCATGCCAGACAGATGTGTAGACTCACTGTAGAACCCAAATATATATTGAAAGCAAGGCTGGTTATGTCATCTGACATAGCAAAGGAAAAGTGCTAATTTTATGATTTTACTGGAGGAAAAACCAAGCTCTAGGTTCATCAAGTTTATAATCAAAACATTTGTTAAATTTTCTGTTGAAATGGGCATGATAGTCTTCAATGTAGCAATAATGGTAGATCACGATTTTTTGTCAGAATATCCAATTTCACAATGAATATTCCTGAGATGTATTAATTGACAATAGGTTTAGTTTATGTTTAAATAACTAAGATATTTGGTTATCCTAAAAAAGAACTGTTTATTGCACTTGAGGACCCAAGTACAATATTCAGGACTTTGATGGACAAGGATTTTCTGACTGAGGCTGGAGCAGTTGAAGCTGAGATTTCTTTAGCTCTAACATTAAATGACCTGACCAGATATTATTATTGCAATTAGCCGAAGACGCTTATTATTTTTAGTTTTTAATCTTTACATCAACCTAATTTTGATTAATTTAAGATATTATAATTCTCAGTTAATGATCCATGCTCCAGCCGATCAGATTGCTAGTAAAAAATTAAAGCATTTGATATCATTGAGATGATAGTATGCAATATTTTTTTAGACATACATTATTTTCAGTTGTGACCAAAAAATCAGAAGATCAATTTAATTTTTTTGGAATGACAGTTTAATAAATACATTTCAATCAATTAAACAGCTCTGCCTTGGACAGCTATGGGGCTCACTTACAAAGTGGACATGCTAGGGCTGAACTCTACAGCGTCAGTGTTATATGCATATTTACAAAAGATGACAATAGCCCTATGTGCTGAAAATAGCACTATATTTTTAAGTGAATAATTATGCTGCTTTATCACCTGAATTCTATGCCCCTTCATTTCCAAATGCAAATGAAGGCACATACAGTTCAAATGATTTTCAAATGAATTGCAAAGAAGGGCAGATCATCCCAAACAATTCAACAAGCTTTGCAAAACAAAACAAAATGTCTAACTGCCTAGGGCTTTTTGCACTCCAAATGTCAGCTGTTGAAAAGCAGGGGCAAGTTTGGTTGAATTCTTTGAAAGCTGTTCCTCCACTCTAAAAAGTATTTGCTTTTGAAGACTGAGGTTTGCCTTAGAAAACTATCCATACTGGATCCCTTTCATGGACTTCCAAGCTCTCTCTGGATAACAGAGATTTTCCTAGTGATCTCTAACCAGCCTGATTGAGGCCACTGTCAGACCCAGCTCTTTTCAAAAGGTGCATGAATTGTTCTGAAGCGTATTCTTTTACTGCCGGGCTGAATGTACTTCTGGCAGTGAGGTTTGTGCTCCAGAGCACTGCAAGGCAAGGCAATTTAGGCCTAGTACTGGCAAGAAAAGTGCTGCACTTTGGAAATGAGCCCCTATATATCTAATACTTCTAAGATTTGCCTATCAGTTCAATGTTATTATAAAGTGAGCTCTAGTATTTGACAAACAGACTTGAATTGTTTGTTCATGCAAATTATAATGTTTCTTTTTCTATCAATATTAAAGTACAACATCTATGGAAGAATTATGTTTGACTATAAGTAAGGGAGAAAAATGATATGTTGCTGTAGAACTAGACATCAACCACAAAACCTGTAGAAATCAAACATATGCTCTGGGGATTTAACAACATATATTACAGGGTTTGCCCCATAGACAAACAATAGGAAAACCCTTCCCATGCATTTTAGCTACTTGTTTGGATGAATTAAGGCAGGTAGCAGCATTGCCCTCTTCCTTTAGGATAAGTTATTTCTCATATGTACAAACACACACACACACGTACATTCACACATACACACACACATACGTATGTGACCAGTAAGTACAAAACAGGAGCACAGTAAAAAATCTCACAAAACTCCAACAGACTTTTAACTAACACGTTACATAATATACAGCATACTCCCTTGTCATGGGGTTAAACTTGAACATTTTCCTTACAATGTTTACATCTGTAGGTAACCCGGATGGTACCATTCAGATAGGACAATTACTGAACACCAGGTTAACAATGCTTGGTACCTTGCTATGGAACTAGAAATGAATATGATGCCAACTGAACTTTCCAGGCTCCATGGATTAAGATGGCCACATTTATTTTAATCTGGATGAGAAAATACTGCTATATACAGTATATATAGATATATATAGCAACTGATTTTTCTTCTTTTCTTGATAATTCCCAGATCTTTTAATTTTCTTAAATAGTTTTAGAACAGGTATAGAAAGTCAGAAATAAGCTCTGCAGTTAATTATATTATACATGCCATGTCAGGAGACTTATTAGAGGGCATTCTTGTGAAACTAGGGTTTTTTTAAATTTGTATATTTCATCTAATTACCATGTATTGTGTTTCACTATAATATGTTGCCTCTCAGGTGAAATCTTAAATATATGCATGGACTAGTGAAACCACATTTTCAAAGTAAGTTCAAGATTTAAAATATAATTTGCTGGAATAAATCTAATGTCAGAAAATACAGTAGCTGTCCATAAATATGGGATGCTTTGGAGAAAATAAAAATATGACCCTAGGAACTAATTCAAAATCTACTTTTCCTAAGAGAGAATAATGAGAAGAATATTTCAGAAGAAGTAAAATGTGGCCGTCCATAGCTTAATAAAATAACAAAAAGATGCTTAAGTAAGCACTTTCAACAATTCCTAGATTGTTGAAATCCACACTCGTCCACATAGATGCTGCCTTTAGGCATATGTGAGAGCAACAGAGAAAATAGTGAGAAAATGTAATTGGGAGGGATTGCATAACTTGTTCAGTGCTAAAATAAGCCCGGTGTGCCAGCCTGCAGTCGGAGAAACGCTGCTCCACTGCAAATCACCAACTGAAAAGTCCAGGGAGCCCTGTGACAAAGATGAAGTTTTTTGCACTGACATAACAGAGCTGAGCTTTAACTCTTATACAAGAAACCAAGTAACACACAAGCAGAGAGAGCATCTCCTAACCGCAGCTACCCTTTATACATTCCCTCGTGAGTTAAGGCAAAAATCGTTGCACACACTATCACGCTGTTGCTGAAACTGGAAACGAAAGAAAAGAACTTGCCAAAGAAAGAAGCTGGATTTCTTTGACAAGGGTACCTGTGCATTTCACTAACAGGAAATGAAAATTAGAAGCTAGCCTAGTAGTTACCTCTACAGAGGACGTGTCATTATTTATTTATATATTTACGTGGTTTTTTTTTTTTTTTATGGTTTACTTTCGCGGAGAGAATATGACAAATAAGACACCATTGAGGCTAAGCACACAGTGTAGCACTGCTTACAAGTTCAAAAGGTTACTGCATGCGTCTATAATGTGATTTGTTTTACTTTACTTTATTGAAACATCTGATGAGGGGCAAGGTGTTTCTGTGTGGTCTTTGGCCATTGCCCCTATGCCTCCTGTGGGGTGTCTAAAAGGAAAGCCAACTTCTGGTTTGGGAGGAAACTTTGATCAGAATCTAAGAACTGCACCAGGCATATTTCCTGCCCTCCCCACCCACCATTAAAATATACAGCGAGGGTAGGATTTAAAGATCATCTGGGTAAGAAAGATATCATTTATTTCTTCCTTTTGCATTGAGTTGGATACTACTGCCATAGTTGAGACAATGGATGAAAATGACCTGGCAGAGGAAAGCAATTACTGAGAAAACCTTTTTATATCATTTCTGTAATGAAGGTCCCTTTCAGTAAGAACTTCTTTCTGTGTTGGACCTACGGCAAAATCTCCTTAGTGAACAAGGCCTCAAGTAAGCAAAGATCATTTAAAAGAATTTGTTTCTTTTTGCAGTTGGACAGCCTACTTTAGGGGAGACAAATATTAGTGCTTGCCTACCTAAAATTATATTCCACACAGCTTGTTATGGTTCATCGCTGCATAACTGGTAACTTAACTCAGTGCACTATTTATGCATGAAAGAAACCGTTAGAAACCAACAGGTTCTAAAGATCCTTGGCTCTTTCGATTCCCTGCACCGCACTTCATTGCAGCACACCACCCAGGTAATTACAGCCCACCCATTTAAACTAGAAAGATCACGGCTCTGCCGAAGTTCCTCCATGCCCCCAAAGTTTGAGACCCTTAGCTGAAGCCATTTTCAAGTAATAAGGGAGAGGCCCAGAAACAGCCATGCACATCATTATAAATACAGACACTGGTATGATTTCATAAGCCTCTGTTCCAGGCTAAAAAGACAACATGAGCGCACATGTTGGGTTGATTGAAGCTTTCACACAGGATTATATGGTAGTCTGAATATTATGCAGAGTCTTTCCATGGGGGCCAGATTTTAGTACCTACGCGTGGGTGTAGATTTGTGCACACCACCCAGCACACACAAATCTACACCTGATTTTATAACATGCGCGCGCAGCCGCGCGCATGTTATAAAATCCAGGGTCGGCGCGCGCTAGGGGGTGCACACTTGTGCACCTTGCACGCGCCGAGCCCTAGGGGAACCCCGATGGCTTTCCCTGTTCCCTCTGAGGGAACAGGGAAAGCCATCCTGTTCCCTCTGAGGAGCAGCCTCGGAGAGAACTTTCCTCCCGCCCCCCCTCCCTTCCCCTCCCTTCCCCTACCTAACCAGCTCCCTCAGCCCTACCTAAAACCCCCCTGACCTTTATTTTAGAAGTTGCGCCTGCCTCTGGGTAGGCGTAGGTTGTGCGCGCCGGCCAAGTGCCGGTGCGCGATCCCCGGCCTAGCGACCTTATGAAGGCCTCTGGCCACAACCCACCCCGCCCCGGACTGCCCAAACCCCGCCCCCTTTTTTAAGCCCCGGGACATACGCGCGTCCTGGGGCTTGCGCGCGTCGCTAGGCCTATGCAAAATAGGCTCGGTGCGCGTAACCCCCCTTGCGCGCATAAATCCAGCTGGATTTATGCGCGTAGGGCTTTCATAATCTGCCCCAAAATCTTCTACCTGGGAAAGTTCTAGTATGCATCATATTTTGAGTCAGTTTTTCAAAATTTCTGCAACACATTTGGAACTGCACAATCTACTCCTACATAGTCTCTTACAGTCTAATGTATGATAAAACATTTTTCATTAAGAACATCTTTTTAATATTTGATCTTTTATCACACCTTCTTGTTAACCAGGCCTCAGTCTCCTCAAAATTCTTTTCTGTTTTCAACTTCCTTCTTTTCATTCCTTTGGCTCCAAGATGCTTCTGACTTCATCTGCAGCTCTATACTTTTAACCTTTCCCACTGATTTGGTGACAACTACAGTCCTTTTCATCAACTTGCAGTCTTTTCCCACTTTCATTCTATCATCTTGAATATACTAAATCCTCACTTTTACATTGCCCAATTTGGGATGTTCCAGACTTATATCTTCAGAAAATTTTCACTCTACTCTGGACCTGAGACATCCTGTACCATCTTTTGATACTCAGCATGGAACCAGGCACTAAGGTCAGCACATCCACCACCAGCCGCCACTGCTCAGTGTGCAGGAGGCTTTTAATTTAGTTGAACGTAAGGTCATGGCCTTGGTGTTGTAACCAATCCTCTATGTATAACATTGTTTCCTATGGAAAAATTGGTGTCAACAAGTCATTTGATTTAAGACACAGTTTTCAGGATCTACTTGTGACTAAAATCCTAAGGACTTCCTCTACCTCATTCTACCTGGTATGTTTCATGGCTTTCAAAAGTGCCTGCCTTGAAAAGCTGTCTGGAACCTTTTATTCAACTATGGATCAAACTCAGCTCCCATCTCTTCCTTACCTCCCTCCATATCTACCCAACTATCATCCTATCTCTGTTCTGTCTCTTCTTGGATGCAGTCTTAGTTCTTTATTAGTCCTTTATTTTACCTGGCTTCCTTTCTTTCAAATTTGGTTTTATTGAACCAAACCTGTTTACATGAACAACACCTGTGCAAGTATTTCATGTATATCAGCATAACTGAAAGATTGTAACAGTTATAAAGCCATATCTTTTCTGCTGGCCATTTGCTCTGCCATCTACCCAAAGTTTTCCATGCTACTTCCTTACTGTATTCCCTCAAAGATTCCTAATTAATACCAGGAAACATTTAGAAGCCTATGTAATAAAATTCATGCTAAAAATCTTTTACCATTTGACTTAGTAAAATTGTAATGCACACAGTAATACAAGAGTTAACATGTTATACAAGCCAAGGGTAAACTAAACCTTAATAGCATGGACTTCGTACTAACTTTAATGTTAACACAAAAAAGTGCGACATCCATGCTAATTTTTGGAAAATTACCTAGCTATCTTGCCCAAAGTGATCATGAATGTTTTGGGAGACCATCTTAACTTGCATATTAAGGCCTTAGGGGGTCGATTTTAAGACCCCTGCGCGCATCCATGTTCGCGTGGTTCCTGGTGCGCACACATGGATGCGCCGATTTTATAACACGTGCGCGCTGGCACGCGCGTGTTATAAAATCCAATGGCTGTTGGCACATGCATGCTGGATTTTAAAATCCACAGGCGCATCTGCGGGTGGCCCGCAACTTGCGCGTACAGGGGGTGGAATATTACAATGCAACATGCAGTGACGCAAGTAGGGCTTCCCCAGTTCCCTATACCCTATCTAACCTTCCTACCTTTTCCCCTCTCCTCCCCGACCCCTACCTAACTCCTAGATTTTTTTTTTTTTTTTTTACCTTGCTGTTCCGGAGCAGCAGTAGATTCTGCATGCCAGCAGCCAGCCAGCATTCGCTTCCTCGGGACAGCAGCTAATGATGCTGTTCCGGCCCACCCCTTCCCGGCCCCTCCCACCCAGACCAAGCCCCCTGGCCTGCCTCTTTGGAGAGGCCCAGCACTTCGGTGAGTAATGGGGTTTACGCACGTAGCCAGGTCCTTCCGAAAATGTGCGCGGTGTGCGCAAGGCCCAGCCACGCATGTAACCCCCCCCCCCCCTTTTTATGTGCATGGCCCTTTTAAAATCGGGCCGTTATCTCATAGGTCTTGAAAATTCTTAACTATCATCTACGAGTATATTCAAGGTCTTGCTTCCAGTTATGTCTCCTAGTTTCTAGTTCTGTACCAGTCTTACTACTTCTTATGTCTTTTCTACTACTACTAGGCATACGCAGCACTATACAGCTCTCTTGACTTTCAGCCCTCTAGTCCTTTGTCTGTCCTCTTCTCAAAGCAAAGAACTTTGTACTTTCAAACATCAACACTAATTGGTCTCTTTCTCTGAGAAAAGCTTCATTTGGAAGTCCAACATTCCCCCTCCATGTTTATCTTTTGGTCTAAGCAGAAATCCAATCTTTTCTCTGGGCTATCCTGATTTGCAATCTCCACCTCTTCTTCACCCTCTCTTGACTTCACTCTGTGCCATTATGTGTTACCCAGCCCTAATATTTATTGTAAGGAACTCATTTCAGGGAATAAAAGAACAAACATGTACATAAATCAGCAATTTGGGGATAGAGAGGTCAATAAATGAGCAACAGGATATTAAAACAGAATTCAGAATAAGTACATAAGCGTTTTTGTGTGAAGTTTTCAACATTCTTTGTACCTTCTGATAGGCACAGATTAGGAAACATAATTAAAAAATTAGGGAGAGAACAGACATGTTTGGTTCTGTTAAAAGGAGTCTTCAAATAAGACATAGGTTTGGTAAAATAGAATTCTCTCCCTTATCTCTCCCCCTTCCCTCCATCAGTCCCTTTTGTTTTCCTTCTCTGACTCTCTCCCTTTTTTTTACTTTCCCCATTTTTCTCTCATTCTGGCTTTGCTACCTTTTGGCCTACGTAAAGCATGAAGCAGAGGCTGCAGAGGCAGCTCACTCACAGCTGTTGGCTGCAATGCTGCAGAATGAGAGAGGAAATGGGACTCAGATGGCTGCACTGCACAAATCAGTGGCTTCTTCAGGTGGCAATTTCTCCCTTTAATCTATCTGTCCCCCCCCCCCCCACCCCCGAGGATTGAGGCCTCAGGGAAAAAAATGACTGGTTCATATGCATGCTCATGCTGGGGACCTTTAAGGGCTCCCAGTATGATTCCTTCATACAGTATTATCTTTATGTGATAGCACAGGAAAAAAGTAATTAATGTTTAAATGTTACAGATAAAAATAATATTAAATTGTGTGTGGTTGAGACATGGGGAATCAAAGGCTGAAGATCATCTTCATCATCAGATGTTATCTTCAATTCAAAGTTTGGCAATATAGAGTGCCATTAAAGTGCTATACTCTATTTAAATGACCCACTTTTCCAGATCCTGACCATTTTTTGAATCATCATGCCCTCTGCTTTCCCCTGTCTTTTTGACTCTCTGTCCTGCCCTCCAGTAGTAAATTAGCTGATTTGCCATCCAAGCCTCTGAGTACATGACCAGCAAATCTTGTTTTGTGGTGGTTCTTCCATCTCCTGTCATCTCATGCAATCTTTCCTTTGAGATCATTCCTTCCAGACAATCTTTAGATTTCCTCTAAAGCATCACATTTCAAATGCAAGTAATTTCTTCATGATCCCTTTACTAAAAGTCCATGGTTCACTTCTGTATCGTACCACCCACACACACATAGATAACTGTAAAATAACTGTAAGGGAAATGAATTTCATAAAATAAATACATTAAAACCAATTGTGTTATATTATCTCAAATAAAATATACTGTGCTGTGCTATGCTTGCTATTATGCACATTTTGTGTTGTGTGAAAGCTCTAATCAGTCTCATTGCCTCATCACAAACGTCACATCCTATTAGTGGAGTTTACCATGCAGGTGTCAGTATCTCGCTGCCTGTCCTTCCTGTCAATATAATAATCACATAAAACCTTTGCACTAAAAAAAACATATTCTAGGGATCACTACAAACATTCATTTTATTTGAGAAGCTTAAGCTTAGAGGGGACAATTTTCAAGCTGTCCACATGTAAATTTTACTCCTGGGCTTCATGCAAATTCTCAAAGCAAAAGCATGCTTGCACTTTCGATTCGAAACCTTCTGGGGGTGCAAAGTTTGGGCGGACACGTGTATCTACTTCTTTTTCCCCTGTGGGTGGGATTTTGCTGGAAAAGTTATGTGTAAAGATTTAAAAATACAATCTAGATGTGTACTTCCTCCCCCCACCTAAATGTGTACCCAGAAAAACCTCCTCTCAGTACAGCTAAATGTATGCATTGGCATACTGAGGGACGGCAGTTTTTAGACAGTTGATGAATGCAGATGCAACGCTCTTTACTCGTATAAATCACTTTGCAATATTGGCTTCAGATTGCACTGACCTGTTTCTGACCAATCAGGTAGGATCCATGTCACAAAAAGGTGTTGTCATCATAGGCTAGAATATTTAGGGCTTCCAATTTTAGGTTTTAACCAATAACCAAAGAAAACACATCCCCAAAGCAAAAAAAAAACAAAAACAAAAAACAACCGGTATTTATTAGATAAACACTGGAAAAACACCACTTCCCTAGTACTCTCTCACCCCTTCCCTAGTACTCTCTCACCTCTTCTTTGCCTATCCTGGATCCTCTGCTTTGAATTTGTGCCTTTTTCATTCTAACAACTCCTTAGCTTCACAAATGTATGTATTTGATTCAACCGGAACAGATAACCAACAATAGTACCTGTGTCGCGAAAACATTGATAAGCCTCAATTTTGGTACCCCTAAAGATTCCCTAATTAGCTGGAAAAACCAACTAAATTAATCATTTATAAACAGTTAAAATCAGAAGCCCTATTAATATCATAGTTGTAAATCATAAATGGCATAAACAATATATGGTAGGGTTTCCTTAGACCATGATAGTGAGTTTTGTTATTTATTTGTCTCTACCACTCCTGAATTACTGAAAAAAAACTTCTCTTTTTCTGTTAGTACAGATTTATGCAAAGTTTTACATAAAAACTGAATAGCCCTCTTAAATTATTTGCAAAATGAAAATTATACTTCTCTCACATCTTGAATTATTTTTCATAGAATTTACTATCAATGTCACAAAACTTTGCCACATTTCCTTTATGACTTCCAAGGCAAAAATACCATAAAAATGATTCCTCCTTCATGATCAGGACAGATTTGTGAAAAATTTGATACCAAAAGTGAAAAGCCCTTTTAAATTATTTACAAAATGAAAAATGTTCCCATTTGCACACCTCTAATAATCAGTGGAAATATAATACTGCATAATTTTCAGTATTTGTGTTTAAAATTTTAGTCATTGTTCTGGAGTTTGAATGCAGAGGTGTAACAGATCATCTCTGACCAATCAGATTTTACTGAGTTTCTACATTGGCCGATGATATCATAATGGACTTTCACCATTACAATCAAACTAAAGCACCCATACCCTAAATCTGGTGCTAAATTAACTATATATTGTTTAAGCAAATTAGCATTCAGTTGTAGTTTAAACATACTACAATACTGGTTGTCTATAGCATATAAGATATATGCTCACTGTTCACTTACAAGGGAAGAGCTTTGTTGACCAAATCATAGCTTCATTATTCATTTTATACACACACACAGACACACACAGACAAACACACACACACACACACACACATAAATTCCACTTGGTTCAGACAGGATCATATTATCAAATGAAATGAACTACTCATTCGCGTAAATTGTGGACTGATCATTAGCTCAAGGAGCAGACAATAGTCAATATGATGTTATCAAACATCTTTTTTTGTATTGATGTTAATGGTATCACAGCACAAATGAAAACTGCTACATTCACTCAGTAGTGCAAGAATATTCTCCCCTTCAAATATAATATTACTGACCTTTTGATGTCGAGCAACCTACTTCTCTTTCAGCAACTTTTGAGGTCAATATTTTATTTATTTATTTATTTATTTATTTAGCGTTTTTCTATACCGGCATTCATGATTAGAAACCACATCATGCCGGTTTACATAAAACAAGGGGTGAGAACAAGAAACGAAAAACAAGTGCAAGGAGAACAAAAGTTACATTACAACAGGGTCTTAAAACTGGGAGGAGAAATTAGAATAAGAGAGACGAACGGAAGAGATTAAAATATTTACATTATTTACATTATGATATGAAATCTATTGTATAGTTTGCTGTCTCTTGTAAAATTACTATCATTTAGATCGGGTCTGGGAAGGCTTGTTTAAATAGCCAAGTCTTAAGCCTTTTTCTAAAAGTCGGTAGGCATGGTTCTTGTCTCAGCTCCGGAGGCGTAGAGTTCCATAATGATGGGCCGGCTGTGGAAAAGGCTCGGTCTCTGAAAGTTAGGTAGTGAGTGGTTTTGGTTTGGGGGACATGGAGTGATCCTTTGTAGGCTTCTCTGATGGGCCTGGTGGAAGTGTGTTGTCTGAGAGGAATTTGTAAATCGAGCGTTGTTTGGTGATGTATGGCCTTGTGGATAATAGTGATGGATTTGTGGATGATTCTGAAGTGTATAGGCAACCAGTGCAGGTTTATTTATTTATTTTTTTATTTATTTAGGATTTTTATATACCGGCAATCATGAAGACATATCTTGCTGGTTTACATAGAACAGGAGTGCATTATATACAAAAACTAGAACTGTGGTGACGGAAGGTACAGTTACATTTAACAAGGGAAGCCGAACTTGGAGAAGGAAGAGAAAGGAGAGAAGAGAAATAGTTAAACAATATACAAATTAAATATAGTGTACAAACTAATATACAAAATAGATGTTAAATACAAGAGAATGGTGTTTTTGGAGTCATTGGATTGTGTCATTGGGTTGTGTCCGGAAAAGCTTGCTTGAATAACCAAGTCTTGAGTTTTTTCCTAAAAGTTAGGAGGCAGGGCTCCTGTCTGAGGTCTGTGGGAATGGAATTCCACAGAAGAGGGCCAGCTGTGGAGGTGGCGCGATCTCTTATGGTAATGTGTCTGGTCGTTTTCGCTGGGGGAACTTGGAGGGAGCCTCTATAAGCATCTCTAGTAGGTCTAGTAGAATTATGTACTAGGAGGGGGAATTGAAGATCGAGAGTGGTGAGTTGATGTATAGTTTTGTAGGTGGTAGTTATGGCTTTATACATGATGCGGAAGTATACGGGTAACCAGTGAAGCTCTTTCAGGACGGGGGATATGTGGTCTCTTTTCCTTGCGCCTGACAAAATTCGGGCTGCAGAATTTTGAACCATCTGTAGGGGTTTGGAGTATGATGAAGGTAGACCTAGCAATAGGGAATTGCAGTAGTCCAGTTTCGAAAAGATAACTGCTTGGATGATCGTTCTGAAGTCTTGAGCGTGGAACAGAGGTCTTATCCTTTTCAAAACCTGGAGTTTAAAGAAGCAGTCTTTGGTTGTTTTGTTAATGTGTGCCTTGAAATTAAGCCGGTTGTCAATTATTACTCCTAGGTCTCTAGCTTGAGTGGTAGGCAGATTTGTGGGAAGAGTACTGTTGGAGGTGTTCTCCGGAGAGATGAGTAGGATTTCAGTCTTAGAGGAGTTTAAGATGAGATGTAGACTGTTGAGTAGTTGTTTGATTTTTTTGTGGCATGATTCCCAGTAGTCAAGAGTGTTAGAGTATGTGTCTTTGATAGGGATGATGATTTGAATGTCATCTGCGTATAGGAAAAACTTTAGATTGAGGTCGGTGAGAAGTTGGCAGAGAGGAAGTAGGTAAATATTGAAAAGAGTCGGAGATAAAGACGAACCTTGTGGGACTCCTAAGGTAGAGTTAAATCTAGAGGATTCCTTATTTTGGAGTTTAACTTTGTAACCTCTATTGTTGAGAAAGGTTTTAAACCAGGAAAGGACGGTGCCGCTGATTCCTATGGATGACAACTGGTTTAGGAGGATGGCGTGGTTGACCGTGTCGAACGCTGCGGAAAGGTCTAGCAAGATCAACAGGTATGAATTTCCTTTGTCAAGGCCCAGTAAGATATGGTCTGTCAAAGAGATAAGGAGGGATTCTGTGCCTCGATTTTTTCGGAATCCGTGTTGTGGGGCGAAGAGGAGATTGTTGTCTTCGATGTAGTTTGAGAGTTGAGTGTTGACTAGTTTTTCCATGATCTTGGCGATGAATGGAAGGTTAGCTATGGGGCGGAAATTGTTGGGGTCTTTCGGATCAAGGTTAGGCTTCTTTAGGAGGGGTGAGATTGAAGCCATTTTGAGATCATCTGGGAAGGATCCTTGGGCTAGAGAGCAGTTGATGATGTTAGTCAATGATGTGGTTATTGTGTCTGGAATAGATAGAAGAAGTTTGGTAGGGATGTGGTCTGCAGGATGAGACGAAGGTTTCATTCTTCTCAAGATGGATTGTATCTCGGTGGAAGAGACGGGTTCAAAAGTGTTTAGGCTGGAGTTTTTGAAGGTCGAATGTTGACATGTTGGAAGGGCCTCAGCAGTATTGGAAGGCAGTTGAGTTAAAAGATTGTTGATTTTATCTTGGAAAAACTGAGCGAGTTCATCAGCTTTAGACTGTGCCATGTCGCCGGGGATTTCTCGCGGTATGGTTTGAGTGAGGCTGGAGACATAAGCGAAAAGAGCTTTTGCATCAAAGACCAGGTTGTGAATCTTAGATGCAAAATAATCTTTTTTTGATTTTGAGGTGAGGGCTTTGTACTGATATAGAGTGGATTTGTATGAAGAAATGGTAATGTCACAAGGGGTTTTTACGCCAAGTCACTTCTTTCTTTCTTAAGCTTTGTTTTAGTTTTCTAAGTTCTTTGGTGAACCATGGTTGTCTGTTGGAGGCATTGGTGTGAGCTTTTTTTTGTAGTTGAAGGGCAGAGCTTGTTAGCTATATTTTCTGTTATGTTGTTCCATGAACGAATGGCAGTGTTCGGGTCGGTGAGATCTAATAGAGGGAGCTGTGAATCCAACTGGTTGTTAAGGTCTTCTGGGGAGCATCGCCTCCTGTATTGAAATGAGGGTGAGGGGATATTAGCAGTATTGGTTTCTTTCAGAGCGAAAGAGGTGGAGATGAGAGTGTGGTCCGACCATGGAACCTTTTTATTATTCAAATTGGATGTATTCGTAATGCCTTTGTTGATGAAAATCAAGTCCAGGGTGTGACCCGCTTTGTGTGTGGGTTCATTGACTAATTGTTGGAAACCCATTGCTGACAGGGCTGTGAGGAGGGATACGCAACTGTTAGATGGTGAAGGATTGTCTATGTGCAGATTGAAATCTCCTAAGATGATTGCTGGGGAATCCAGGTTGATGAGAGTGGTGGTGATTTCAAGGATGGGGGAGACATCGGATTCTAGGAGCCCTGGGGGGGCGTAGACAAGAAGGATTTGAAGATGTTGTGATGTGAAGAAACCAAATTCCAATTTTGAGTTAGAACTGAATGGGTGTTGGGTAAAGTTAAGGCTTTTTTTGGTAGCCAAAAGGATTCCACCTCCTCTTTTTTTCAGTCTTGGGAGTGAAAAGAAGTCATAGGTCTGCGTAGGGAGTTGATTTATTAGAGCTGTGTCTGAGGGCTTGAGCCATGTTTCAGTTACTGCGCAAATATCTGGATTGGCGTCGGTGAGGTAATCATTGAAAATTAAGGTTTTTTTTGTTAGGGATTGTGCATTGAAAAGTGAGAGTGAAAAGAGGGTGAGGCCTAAAAGCTGGGTGGTAGGTGCAGTCAGAATAGGGGTGAGTGCCTTTAAGTTGTAGTGAAGGGCTTGTCTTGCAGATGGTCTTTTAGGTAGGAGGTGGTGTTGCAAAATTGGGATTGGAAGAGCTGGAGACATTTTGGAAGGTTAACTGGTTGGAAGGTTGTCGGAGGAACGCTGGATGGTTGCTTGCAGGATGATGGTTGTTGCAGGATGTTGCAGGATGGTTGTTGCAGGATGGTTGTTGCAGGATGATGGTTGTTGCAGGTTAAGCGCTGGGTGGTTGTTGCAGGATGAGCGCTGGGTGGTTGTTGCAGGATGAGCGCTGGGTGGTTGTTGCAGGATGTTGCAGGATGGTTGTTGCAGGATGGTTGTTGCAGGATGATGGTTGTTGCAGGTTAAGCGCTGGGTGGTTGTTGCAGGATGAGCGCTGGGTGGTTGTTGCAGGATGAGCGCTGGGTGGTTGTTGCAGGATGAGCGCTAGATGGAAGTTGCAGGGTGAACGCTGGGTTAGCACTGTCATGGGACCGATGGGGTAAAGCTCAGGGAGAGCGAGGGGCGAACCGAAGGGGCGAAACAAAGGGGCAGGCCCCTTTGTTGCGCTCCTTCGTGCGCGCGACGCCCGGCGCGCGACGCCAAGGAGAGCAGAGATTTAAATAGCCCGCCGGTCGCGCCTCTGACGTCACCGCCGCGACGTTTTCGTGGGGCGGTTCGGGGCGAAGGCTCGCGTCTCGGCTCGGGGCCTACTGGGTGCGAGGGCTCGTGGTCCGAGGCCGGGTCGACGCGCCGGATCTTGGCTCCGCTCGTGGCCGGCTGGAGGAGGAGAATCGCGGCCTCACCGGTAGGAGAGTGCTGGATAGACAGGCCGGCAATCGGCGAGGGAGCCCGATCGGGGAGAGCGGAACAGGAGGCCTTACCCCGACGGGCTTCAGCGCCGATCGCGCGGGCCAAGTTCACCGCTGGAGCCCCGTGGAGGTAAGAGGAGGAGGTTGAAGAGAGCAGCGATTTAAATAGCCCGCCGGTCGCGCCTCTGACGTCACCGCCGCGACGTTTTCGTGGGCGGTTCGGGGCGAAGGCTCGCGTCTCGGCTCGGGGCCTACTGGGTGCGAGGGCTCGTGGTCCGAGGCCGGGTCGACGCGCCGGATCTTGGCTCCGCTCGTGGCCGGCTGGAGGAGGAGAATCGCGGCCTCACCGGTAGGAGAGTGCTGGATAGACAGGCCGGCAATCGGCGAGGGAGCCCGATCGGGGAGAGCGGAACAGGAGGCCTTACCCCGACGGGCTTCAGCGCCGATCGCGCGGGCCAAGTTCACCGCTGGAGCCCCGTGGAGGTAAGAGGAGGAGGTTGAAGAGAGCAGCGATTTAAATAGCCCGCCGGTCGCGCCTCTGACGTCACCGCCGCGACGTTTTCGTGGGCGGTTCGGGGCGAAGGCTCGCGTCTCGGCTCGGGGCCTACTGGGTGCGAGGGCTCGTGGTCCGAGGCCGGGTCGACGCGCCGGATCTTGGCTCCGCTCGTGGCCGGCTGGAGGAGGAGAATCGCGGCCTCACCGGTAGGAGAGTGCTGGATAGACAGGCCGGCAATCGGCGAGGGAGCCCGATCGGGGAGAGCGGAACAGGAGGCCTTACCCCGACGGGCTTCAGCGCCGATCGCGCGGGCCAAGTTCACCGCTGGAGCCCCGTGGAGGTTCTTGAGAATGGGTGAGATGTGATCTCTTCTCCTGGTGTTGGTCAGAATTCTCGCAGCTGTGTTCTGGAGCATCTGAAGGGGTTTGATGGAAGCGGAAGGAAGACCAAGTAAGATAGAGTTGCAGTAGTCTATCTTAGAAAAGATAACTGCTTGAAGTACCGTTCTGAAGTCTCTAACGTGCAGGAGCGGTTTGATTCTTTTAAGTACTTGGAGTTTGTAGAATCCATCTTTAGTAGTTTGTTTGATGAACGATTTTAAGTTGAGATGGTTGTCGATAATTATTCCTAAGTCCCTTGTTTGGGTGGTAGGTGGGTTGGTTGGAAGACTCAGAAGTGGGTTACTATTGTCAGGTGAGATGATCAGAAGTTCCGTCTTAGCCGAATTTAATATCAAGTTTAAATTCGATAAGAGGAGATTGATTTCTTTAAGATAGAGTTCCCAGAATTCAAGAGTTTTGGCAATGGTTTCATTGATAGGGATCAGGATCTGCACGTCGTCCGCGTATAGGAAGTGGATTAGTTTCAGGCGGGTTAGTAGTTGACAGAGCGGAAGGAGGTAAATATTAAAGAGTGTGGGTGAGAGGGAGGAGCCCTGAGGAACTCCTAAAGATGAGGAATGTCGGGAAGATTCCTTGTTGTGGATCTTTACCTTATATCCTCTGTTGCTGAGGAATGAGTTGAACCATGATAGGGCAGTTCCTGATATTCCTATGTTCGACAGTTGGTTGAGGAGGGTCGAATGGTTGACAGTATCAAACGCAGCCGAAAGGTCTAGAAGGATGAGTAAGAAGGATTGGCCTTTGTCTAGTCCCATGATGATGTTGTCAGTCAGGGATATGAGTAGAGTTTCCGTGCTTGATGCTTTACGGAATACATATTGAGAGGGGTAAAGTATTTTGTGGTCTTCAATGTAGTTGGAGAGTTGAGTATTGACCAGCTTTTCCATTATCTTGGCAATAAAAGGAAGGTTTGAAATCGGGCGAAAGTTGTTGGGGTCTTTATGGTCAAGATTGGGTTTCTTTAAGAGTGGTTTTAGAGAAGCTAGTTTAAGTTCTTCTGGGAAAATTCCCTGGGATAATGAGCAGTTTATGACATCTGCCAGGGTTTTGGAGATTGTTTCCAGTATAAGAAGGAGGAGCTTTGTAGGTAAGTGATCGAAGGGGTGGGAGGAGGGTTTCATTTTCTTAAGTAACAGAAGGATGTCAGAGGATGTGATGGGTTCGAAAGATTCCAAGGAGGTTCCTTTGTTTAGTATCTGTAGGTCAGCGGTGATAGGATTGTTACTAGGGGTCAATCGCTTTAGTAGGTTAGATATTTTATCTTGGAAGAAAGTAGCTAATTCCTCGGCTTTGGATTGAGCTAGGTCTATGGGTATATCTGGAGTGTTGATGTGAGTCAGGTTGGATACGTAAGCGAAAAGAGCTTTTGCATCAAATACAAGGTCATGTATTTTGCTCGCATAGTAATCCCTTTTTGATTTTAGTGTGGAGTTCTTGTAGTGATGTAAAGCGAGTTTGTAAGCGGCTAAGGTGCTGGGGCTTGGGGCCTTGCGCCATTTGTTTTCTTTGTGTCTAAGGCTCTGCTTAAGCGTATGGAGGTTGTTTGAGAACCATGGTTGTCTTTTTGTTGAGTTTGTGTTTAGTTTTTTTGCTGAAAGAGGACATAGTTTGTTTGCTACTGTCTCGGTGATGTTGTTCCAGGATAGGATGGCTGAGTTAGGGTCAGAGAGGTTAAGATGGGGAAGCTCTGAGGTGAGCTGGTTGTTGAGGTCGTTAGAAGAACAGGATTTTCTGTAGAGAAATGAGGATTTCGGTGGGGTATTTTTTCTGAATTGTGTCAGGGAGAAAGTAGCGGTGATTAGTGAGTGATCTGACCATGGGACCGGAGTGCAAGAAGGAGGGGAAGTGTATTTGATTCCTGCATTCACGAAAATGAGGTCCAGGGTGTGGCCGGCTTTATGGGTAGGCTTGTTGACAATCTGATTAAAGCCCATAGCTGAGAGGGCCATGAGTAGAGCCTCGCAATTGGTGGTAAGAGTAGGGTTGTCCACATGTAAATTGAAATCTCCTAAAACAATAGTCGGGGAGTCTAAATTCAAGTGTGTTGTTATGATTTCTATCAAAGGGGAGGCATCTGAGTCCAGGAGACCCGGAGGGGCGTAGATGAGTAGGACTTGGAGATCGGCTGTTTTGAAAAGTCCTACTTCAAGTTTAGAATCTGACTTGACTGGAAGCTGGGTGAATTTCAGCTCTTTTTTAGCTGCCAAAAGGATGCCCCCTCCCCTTTTTTTGAGACGGGGGAAGGGAGAAGAAGTCGTAGAGATCGGTGGGGAGTTGGTTTATTATTGCTATGTCTGTTGGTTTGAGCCAGGTTTCTGTTATGGTACATATGTCTGGGTTGGAGTCCAAGAGATAGTCATTGAGGATCAGGGATTTTTTGGTGAGAGATTGAGCGTTGAATAGCGTAAGGGAAAATAGTGTTAGACCTAATAGTTGTGTGAGAGGAGAAATCATAATAGGGATGAGGGCTGTGTAGTTGCGAGATCTTTGTGTCATTGTGGTTTTTCCTGTGTGGAGGAGATTGTGTTGAAGAACTGGGATAGGAAGTTTCAAGGTCATTCTGACCTGAAGAGTTAGGAATGTTCAGTTGAATTTGAGTGCATAGATAATTGTGTATGTAGGTAAGGTGGATGCTGAAATGGCTGACAAACGTTGGATCAGACTGGGTGAATATTGTGATGATGAAAGCTAGTAATGTTGGGTGAATGCTGCTTTGATGAGAGTTTGTAACGCTGAGTGGATGATGTGCGGATGAGAGCTGGTATCGCTGGGTGAATGCTAGTTGAATGCACTAGACTGTGTGCCGCGTTGTGGGTCCTGAGGTGGCTGTCCGTTGTGTGTGAGTCCGTTGTGGGTCCTGAGGTGGCTGTCCATTGTGTGTGAGTCCGTTGTGGGTCCTGAGGTGGCTGTCCGTTGTGTGTGAGTCCGTTGTGGGTCCTGAGGTGGCTGTCCATTGTGTGTGAGTCCGTTGTGGGTCCTGAGGTGGCTGTCCGTTGTGTGTGAGTCCGTTGTGGGTCCTGAGGTGGCTGTCCGTTGTGTGTGAGTCCGTTGTGGGTCCTGAGGTGGCTGTCCGTTGTGTGTGAGTCCGTTGTGGGTCCTGAGGTGGCTGTCCGTTGTGTGTGAGTCCGTTGTGGGTCCTGAGGTGGCTGTCAGTTAAGTGTGAGAGTTGTTGAAGAGGTCTTAGATGCCGTTTACTCACAGTGCGTTTCTCTGGAGTCTGTGGTGGATGGACGTCTGTGGGCTTTCCATGTAATGGTTAAAGAAAGAGTGGCAACAATGGTTAAAAGACCTTGACTGTAGCTTTGCTCAATTCTTCGGGTCTGCACGGAAGGGACTGCACGAAGGGGCGCACAAAGGGGCGGGCCCCTTTGTCGCGCTCCTTCGGCGCGCGACGCCCGGGATCGCTCTGGGCCTTTTAAATCTGGTTTGGTCGCGTCGAATGAGGTAGGTAGGCGGCGCGCCCTGCTGACGTGGATTAGGCCTCTAATAACGTGCCTCTCGCGGTGGGATGGCTCGCGGGGGGAGGGCCTGTCGGTGCGGTGGCGAAGGCGGCAAGCCGAACTAGCAGGAAGCGAGCAAGTTTCCCCGCGTGGTCGGCGCGGGGGCCCACAGCGGTAGGGCGAGAGTAATGGCCTTACCCCGATGGGCTCAAGCGCCGAACGCGCGGGCCTCTCTCCCAGCTCTACCTCGCTCCTGGGTTCCTGGACGTCCTCTCGGGTCCTGCTGCCGCGGCAAAAAGGGCGCCTGGGAGCCCTATAAACCGCCCTATTCATTAAACCACCCAGATTTCATATGTTCATTACACCATACATATGTACAGTATCTTATATATAGTTATTTGCAAGACAACTTGTATAGATCAGTGCAAAGGATTATAGAAGGACATAAAATTTAATTACTGTAAAATAAACAAAATATTCAACTCTAACATAAGAAATAGAAAAACAAGGAGACAAAGACACAGCCAGTTGTAAGACCCTTACAGTCAAAAGAAGACAACAATGGATGTGCTAATTGAACCTCTTTTTGTGTTTGTAATGGATGGGACAAGAATGGTGAAGTAGAAATAGTTCAGAAAGCAAAGAGAGGGCAATAAGTCATGGTCTGGGAGATAACAATGTTAACAATCTGTATACATTTATAAATATTCTGATTTGTAACAGGATTTGTAATTTTTCACTTACGATCATTTGTGAACCAAAGATTGAACTGTTGCTGTCTAAGGAGGCAATAGTTCATTTAGCAGGCAATAGGCAACTGATGTATTGACCTTAATTTATTTATTTATGTTGAGCATGGTTTCATAAAGCAAATGTAGACTACCCTTCCACTTCATAATAGAAAATAATTCCCTTGAATAGGCATAAAGACCTTCAGATGCAGTTATTCCCTCAGCTGCAGGAAAATTATCATCTGCTGGCCATTTTGCTCTCTCTTTTGATTTCCCACTCATCGAGGGAAAACAAAAGAGGTCAGGGCATATATTCTATATAACACCTACATAATCAAGGCTTCCCTGTTGCATAAAGGTAGCCCCTGAGCACATTATCATGCATTTACCATTTATTTTATGGTCCAAAACCATAAGCTAAACCTATCAATTATTATATTGATATTGACTTCTTTTTTCTTTCTTTAATTTTGGAAGATGGAAGCTCCATTAAGCGAAATAAGCTTACAATAAAATATAATCATGTGGAGAAGAATGTTTCTCCTATAGCATTTGCAATCAGTTTTATTTGTGCATGTGTTTTATGTATTTTCCTTTGTATAAGAGAAGCAAAATTTGTATATTTAACTAGAGAAAGATTATAATCAATTAAAATGTTTCCCTTAGCCCACCCACTGCTAGCCCTAAACACCTTAGAGATTCATGGTATTACAGGAAGATCTTTGAGTTACAAGATACGTGGTCTAATACATGTATTTTCCTTTCGTAGGTTTCATGTAAAGTAAATATGCATGGTACATTTATCAAGTAGTATCGGCTTCTCCTTCGTCCAAGAGATAGTTGAGATTTATGATGGTGCTGATAAATTCGCCCAGTTCTACAAAGTCTGCAGTGACAATATTGATGCCACTTTCTCCTGGTTTCTGCGTGCGGACCCAATGCATCATTGCAGGAAGAGCTCTGATAAAGAAAAAAAAAAAAGGATAGTTATTGGAAGGGGACACGAGCAGAGTCTAAATTTTACAGAGCAGGCAGCAGTTTTCAATCAATTTCTCCCTATGTTTATAGAGTGTGTTTAAAACAATTCTTTCCATAGAAACTTGTTTCTTAAGTACATAAAGATTTACCATACTGGGTTAGACCATTGGTCCATCAAGCCCAGTATCCTGTTTCCAACAGTGGCCAAGCCAGATCACAAGTACCTGTTATCAATAAAAACACTCCTATATTGCAGATGTGTCTGATGATCTTGACAATACCATTCACATGTACTACTATCTCATTACAAAGTAAAACATATTTTCATCTGGTATTTATTTATTTATTTATTTAAACATTTTTATATACCGGTATCCGTTTACACATCGTTTAGTCCATAACTCCCATTTCATGGATTATTCTGCAATTGCGTTAACATAACAATCCATGTTATGTGATAACCCTTTCTATAGAAGTTAGTAGGTCTAATGTGAAAAGTGATGCAGTAATCAGATTGATAAATGCTTTCATTTCAATCAATAACACAGGGTTGAAATAAACAGCTATTGGAAAGAAGCTAGATCATTTTTGAAGGGGTTTTTTTTTTTTTTCACAATGGTTAAAAGCTCATGGAGATGTCAGAGCCATTCACAGAATAGAATAAATTAAATTCTTCTGGGGGAGACTTTCTTTGAAAAAAAATTGCATAAGATATATTTAAAAGATATTCTTCTTATAACATTTAGATACATTTGAGAATGCTTTCTGGTCATTATAGCATGCATTGGGTAAATGGTGAAAAGAGATGTGTATGTAACAATAAAAATATTTTTCTAAGTTGTTTCTGCCTTAGAATTTAAAGGGAACATTTTGATGAAACAGACTAAATATGTGCAAAGTATGCTCAATGTGCTATATGTGTGAAACATTCTCCATTTTTAATTATTTGCTTTTAATTTTTTAAAGTCTGGTGAAACACTTTGGAGCTGACAAATCTATTTCCTGCCTTTTTCAACAGTTTCCATCCTCTAGGGGGTAAATTTTAAAGTCATTTATGCACATAAAACCCGGTTCTGTTCACATAAATGGCGGTCCTGAAATAGCTCAGGGCTGAGATCACGGAACAGGACATGCTTTGCACTTTAACGTGATCTGAGCAGAGGCGTTTCGGGGGGGGGGGGGTGGGGGAAGCAGAGCTGGGGTGGAGACAGCACGCACACCCATACTTGGTTTTAAAAGGAGTGCCTGCGCCCATTACGCAGTGCGAGGAGGAGGCGCGACTATGTTTATTTATTTTATTTAATAGATTTTTATACACCGTTGTTTGGACTAGCCGTCACAACGGTTTACATTTCAAAATAAATAACATCCAGTAAAATGTGAGTGAATGCTTTGTGCATGCACCTGCCTGAGTATTTTCAAAGTGACCTTAGAAGTACACTCCCTCCATACTCGATGAAGTCTGCATGCGCAATGTGCATGCAGACTTCACTACTGTGCGCTCTGTTTGAAAATAGCCATCTTAAAGTCTAAGATGAACAGTTTCATGACTATGAAGAAGTTTCAAGATATTCATTCAAGTATCTGCTAAATTAAATTTCAGTTTCTGCACATCCTTATCATGTGAGTCACAATACTGAAGGATAAGCAGTTCAAGCAAGTGAACAATGCACTGCCTAGTAAAGCACAACCTGGGATATTCTAGCAGAAGTCATTTTGGGAGAGGGGGTGTTCTAATTTATTTCCCTTTAAGATTGGTGATACTGTTTAGTGCTTTTAACTTGCAGTTCAAAATGAATACCACAAAAAAAAAAAAATGCAGCCATGTTAATCAATTACATTTCAGTTTTCTCTCCATTAACATTCAGGATGATGGCCCAGATATACTTAGTTTATTTCACATAAACGCAATATGGGAACATCTCTTTAAGACAGGGGTGGCCAACTCCTGTCCTCAAGCGCCACAAGCAGGTCTGTTTTTCAAGATATCCTCAATGAATACGCATGAGATAGATTTTCACACAGTGGAGGATGTGCATGCAAATGTATCTCATGCGTATTCATTGCAGACAGCCTGAAAACCATTTGTGGCGCTTGAGGACCGGAGTTGGTCACTCCTGTTTTAGTACATTTTTCCTATATTATACTCAGTTTTCAGAATGTCTCACAATGTATTCCAGCTCCCATTTAATCCACAGAATAGTAAGTTTCTGTTTGGAATTGAAAAAGTACCATAGGTGCAATGGAAGGCAGAGATTAGAACATTCATTGTCTATGAAGGCCACAGGAAATCTATTTCAATGATTTGATTATTGTAAATTACTTAAATGATAAAACAAATCATCATTGGGCTTGCCTACTTACTCAATTGCAATGCTGCGCCCTGCCATAGAGAGGACCTGGACTTAATACTTGGGTAAGAACTTCCTACTCCCCAGGACAACCGGGACAGGGAATAGAGATATGCATTCATAGTCTATGGTTCAAGGAAAACTGAAATGTCTTCTTTTCCTCAAACCAGACAGAGTACAGTAAGGAAGGAGAAGGAACAATCAAGGTAAAGTATGTTTTCAACCTGTCTATCCCAGCGTGACTTCCTTATTTTTTTTAACCTGAAAGTGAATGAAAACTTTGGGCCGGATTTTAAGACCTGTGCGCGGGCGTAGATTTGTGCGCGCAACCCAGCGCGCACAAATCTACGCCTGATTTTATAACATGCACGCGCGCCGCATGCATGTTATAAAAGCGGGGGTCGGCGTGTGCAAGGGGGTGCACACTTGTGCACCTTGCATGTGCCGAGCCCTAGGGGAGGCCCGATGGCTTTCCCCGTTCCCTCCGAGGCGCCTCGGAGGGAACTTTCCTTTCACTCCCCCCACCTTCCCCTCCCTTCCCTTATCTAACCCGCCCCCCAGCCCTACCTAAATCCCCCCCACCGTTGTTTCTTTATTCACGCCTGCCTGAGCCCCAGGCACGACCGCTGTGCTGGAGGCCTCGGTCCCGCCCCCGCCCCGCCCACTCCCCACCCATTTTTTCAAACCCCGGGACATACGCGCGTCCCGGGGCTTGCGCTTGTCGCCGAGCCTATGCAAAATAGGCTCGGCACGTGCAGGAGGGTTTTTAAATGGTTACGCGCATATATTACATGTGTAACCCTTTTAAAATCTGCCCCTTAGCTTTTAGCGCTTTCCTTTTTGTTCAGTCACTGTTAGATTTCAGGCAGAGTAGTCCCAATTCTGAAGCTCTTTCATACAGTGAAATAAACAGTTTAGAAGAAGATTTATAAAGGAAGAAGAAAGCATGGTGAACTGTTACCTGGTATCACAGGAGACACTGTAGTCTCTCTGTTAACCCCGGGCAGTTATAGAGGGACTTACAAAGCCACAATATTTTATCACAAGAGAGGCCCAATATCGGGGCTGGGGGCTGCATGAGGGGAAGCTTCACAATATTGAATTCTTCCCTGACAAAATATTGCAACAGTATTGTGGCATGATTTTTTATCTCTGTACAAATGCGCAACAAAAAAATTGCACTGCAGTACAGGCTTAATCACACGATGGCAATCTGCCTCAGTTGGGGCCACCATTGTGTGAAAGGACCAAGTGGCCTGAAGCACACTCTCCCCCTAAAATTTACAAATTATCCCAGGGGGCTTTGGAGACCCTGCTACCACCTGGTGAGGCAGCTCTGGCCCCCCACAAGCCAAAAAATGTAACTTTAAAAACGTGTGGCAATGGCCCACCCCCTTTCAAAACCCATCCCCTTTTTCACATGATAGGGCCTAGGTCATGTCACTGCCATTTTGGAAAATGCTGTCGACCGGGCCCAGAGCTTTGGGGATGCTGCAACTTGTGTGCCCTATATATACTAAGGGGTTTGTGCATACTATCATATAAATCACATTGGTGGTGGCACAGTCTGAATGTAATCTGCAGATTATCCTGGTATATGATATAGGATGATCCCAATATTGATCTGTTATCATGCTGTCACACATATCGCACTGCTCGCACCTAAAATGGCCTATCTGTGTCTTTGTCTGTAGACTGGATTATAGGAAGAATTGCTCTGACATCATGATCTTTCAAGTTGCAATACAACGCACATGTCTCTCAGTATAGGATACACAAGTCACAGCATTTGCATCTGATTAAGAGAGCATCATAGCAGGATTGTGAGGCAATGCTCCTAGTGTTCCCCTATTTATCTGTGCAGGACCAGCCTAAACACCTGGTCCACCTTAAATCAACGAAGGAGAGTATGCTCTGCAAGTGGGATCCTGTGGGGCAGGTGGAGCTAAGAGGGCGTAATCAGAGACTTGGGAATAAGAGCTGGGATCCAGCAGGTAGGGATAACCAGACCAGGCCTAAGCCTCCAGGAGGAAGTCAGCTCCTGCAACATAACACTGTCCAAACACTGAGCTGAGACGAAGCAGTACAAACTGAGTAGAGGCAGTTTACTATTGTGTATATAACTGAAGCTGTGAATAAAGATTATGTTTTAAGAAAGACTGCAGCCAGGCTACTTTTGTCTCCAAGCCTGTGGGAATCACAGCTCATTTCAACAAGGATTAATATTCTTACTCCCAATGTACCTTTGGTGAAACACTGCAAACATAAGTTTATGAATTTACAAGGAACTGTCCTTCAAGTGATTCCGTGCACTGAAAGGGGTGGGGGATATAGCAGCATTCCTGAATTACAGAGAACAAAGACTAATTTTTTAACTCAACACAGTTGCTCCATATGGCTTAATGAAAATGTGAACTGGTATACTGAGTATTGATATCTTAGTTCAATTATAAAAGTACACCTTAACGATATCACCAGTTTAATCTATGGGAACTTGGACTCTGTCCATCATCGGAGGTTTTCCCAACATTGAGTGGTTTTTAAATGGCTGCAACACCTCGGTTCTGGTTAGGTCACATAGAGATTCTGATAAGGACAGAAGATGTCTGGTCTTGTAAAATGCACAACATCATATCAACATCATAGTTTTTAGTTGTTTCTTATGCATCTATTTATTTTTATATCTAACTGCAGTCTTTGTTGTCTCTCTTCCGTGTTGCCAAGATCTAACAGGACTGTCAGTGCATCCATGTTTAAAATGACTATGAAATACTGGAACAGTGTAATTGTTTAAAGTATGAGATATATCCATTCAGCTTATATTTATGCTTTACATTGCTAGTTTTTGAATATAGTTGAGATTAATGTTTACTAACATCTAACCCTTATGCCCCTGATGCAGAAGACCATGAAACACTGGAACAGTGTCAGGTGGCAAAAGTACTGAAGCAATGCACATGCTTGATTTTAAGTTGTGCATTTTACTTGCAAAACAAAATGTACATAAATATTCACATGTATAGGACTTATGATCATACCTTTGATGCAGTCTAAGTCAGACTAGCAACACTCCAATAATACGTGCAGTTGGCATCTCTACACATATATGATGGTCATATATGGTTCAAGCACAGGATGTTTGTCATTTTGAGCAATGCACCACAATAGATATTTAATTTATATGCTCATATCAACACTACATAGAAACATGGTTATTGGAGCAACAGACAGCTCTTTATTGCTTATTTTTGAAAACTAAGATAGATGTAAATTGTACCCTGGGGCATTACGATTGGATACATATGATACAGATGGTACAAGTATTCAAGCCCTTCAAAGATGCCACAGAAGATTTAATTTCCACAAGAGCTTTGGTCAATATCCTTGAGAATTTAAGTGATGCTCTGGCAAGAAGAGGGATTAAAGCCAGAGGCTTTGGTACTCATGGATTTCTTGTAACTACAACTAGAAAATAGGCTCAAACCCCTCATCCAGCTAAATCCTTACATGTTAGCCATGCTGTATGACCCATGGACAAAAGGGAGTATTGCCCTCCAGTCCAACATTCTAAAATACTAGATGGAGATGCTGCAGGCTAGAGTGCGGAATGGGACTGCCAGAGACAAATGGGTCCAATGAAGGAAAGAGTGGGCATCTTTCTCAATACTGTCATCACGAGCAGCACCATTTTAACCCCACCTTTATTTGTCACCCTGCATGGCTACTTCAGAGCATGCTCTCTCACAGGCCATAGCTACAGTGGTTAGCAGCAAAGGCCAGCGTCCTCCTCCCCCTAGCACAGTAGACTTCCTCACAAATTTCAGTCATGTGCTACCTCGCAGAGCCCATCAAAGATATGGCCACAAACCTGTTAACATACTGGAAACACAAGGTTGCAGTCTAGCCAGACCTTACCATGTTGGCTGAGCCAACATTTCCTTTGCTGACCACCAACTAGTGTGCCTGATGAATTGGGATTCTCAATGGCATGAGCATCATGAGTCCATATCACTCATGGCTGGCACAAGAGTTGGAGAAAACGTTGGTCTTCAATTCTGTGCACATCCCTAACTGGGTATGCTGTGGAGGCAGTATTCTTAGTTCCTGGAGGGAGGAACTCCCAGTTATCATGAAACAGTGACACCTAATGGCTTATATAGGGCCCATGATTGCAGGATTCCTGAAGGAGCTCTAGCTCATAGCTCCCAGGTCAAGGTCTTTCATGGGTAAATGAGTTGGGAGCGATTTAAAATAGAAAATCACCAGGCTTTTGTGAATAAAGGTTCATGGCACCAATTCCCAGTCTAGTTCAGGAAGCCCAAAGGAGCAGAAGAAAATTGCCTCCCCCTCCAGCCAAGAAAAAATAAACTTCAAGTATACTTTTCTTTGTCAACCTTTAGACAAACCTGGGAACACATAAGAACATTCCATACTGGGTCAGACCAAGGGTCCATCAAGCCCAGCATCCTGTTTCCAACAGTGGCCAATCCAGACCATAAGAACCTGGCAAGTACCCAAAAATTAAGTCTATTCCATGTTACCGTTGCTAGTAATAGCAGTGGCTATTTTCTAAGTCAACTTAATTAATAGCAGGTAATGGACTTCTCCTCCAAGAACTTATCCAATCCTTTTTTTAAACACAGCTATACTAACTGCACTAACCACATCCTCTGGCAACAAATTCCAGAGTATAATTGTGTGTTGAGTAAAAAAGAACTTTCTCCGATTAGTTTTAAATGTGCCACATGCTAACTTCATGGAGTGCCCCCTAGTCTTTCTGTTATCCGAAAGAGTAAATAACCGATTCACATCTACCCATTCTAGACCTCTCATGATTTTAAACACCTCTATCATATCCCCCCTCAGCCGTCTCTTCTCCAAGCTGAAAAGTCCTAACCTCTTTAGTCTTTCCTCATAGGGGAGCTGTTCCATTCCCTTTATCATTTTGGTAGCCCTTCTCTGTACCTTCTCCATCGCAATTATATCTTTTTTGAGATGTGGCGACCAGAATTGTACACAGTATTCAAGGTGCGGTCTCACAATGGAGCAATACAAAGGCATTATGACATTTTCCATTTTATCCACCATTCCCTTTCTAATAATTTCCAACATTCTCCCTTAAATACCACTAAAAATACACAGGTTATGGAAAATCACAGACTTTTGTCCATATTGAGGGAGGGAAATTTCAGACAGATGCTTTAAGAACATAAGAACATAAGAAATTGCCATACTGGGTCAGACCAAGAGTTCAGCAAACCCAGGGGATGGGGTTAGTGCAGTTAGTGTAGCTGGGTTTAAAAAAGGTTTGCATAAGTTCTTGGAGAAGTCCATTAACTGCTATTAATCAAGTTGACTTAGGGAATAGCCACTGCTATTAATTGTATCAGTATCATTGTATCTTCTTGGTGTTTGGATACTTGCCAGGTTCTTGTGACCTGGTTTGGCCTCTGTTGGAAACATGAGTCTCGGCTTGATGGACCCTTGGTCTTACCCAGCATGGCAATTTCTTATGTTCTTATGTCAGACATAAGGGTCCATCAAGCCCAGCATCTTGTTTCCATCAGTGGCCAATAGAGATGTGAATCGTGTCCTCGATCGTCTTAACGATCGATTTCGGCTGGGAGGGGGAGGGAATCGTATTGTTGCCATTTGGGTTTTAAAAATATCGTGAAAAATCGTTAAAATCGTGAGCCAACCCCCTAAAACCCACCCCCGACCCTTTAAATTAAATCCCCCACCCTCCCGAACCCCCCCCAAATGCTTTAAATTACCTGGGGATCCAGCAGTGGTCCAGAACGGCGGCGGTCCGGAACGGCCCCCTCAATTGAATCCTTTTGTCTTCAGCCGGCGCCATTTTGCAAAATGGCCGCCGCAAAATGGCGGCGGCCATAGACAAAAACGATTCGACGCAGGAGGTCGTTCCGGACCCCCGCTGGACTTTTGGCAAGTCTTGTGGGGGTCAGGAGGCCCCCCCAAGCTGGCCAAAAGTTTCTGGGAGTCCAGCGGGGTTCAGGAAGCGATTTCTTGCCGCGAATCGTTTTCCGTACGGAAAATGGCACCGGCAGGAGATCGACTGCAGGAGGTCGTTCAGCGGGGGTTCCGGACCACCGCTGAACGACCTCCTGCAGTCGATCTCCTGCCGGCGCCATTTTCCGTACGGAAAACGATTCGCGGCAAGAAATCGCTTCCTGAACCCCGCTGGACTCCCAGAAACTTTTGGCCAGCTTGGGGGGGCCTCCTGACCCCCACAAGACTTGCCAAAAGTCCAGCGGGGGTCCAGAACGACCTCCTGCGTCGAATCATTTTTGTCTATGGCCGCCGCCATTTTGCGGCGGCCATTTTGCAAAATGGCGCCGGCTGAAGACAAAAGGATTCAATTCAGGGGGCCGTTCCGGACCGCTGCCGTTCTGGACCACCGCTGGATCCCCAGGTAATTTAAAGCATTTGGGGGGGGGGTTCGGGAGGGTGGGGGATTTAATTTAAAGGGTCGGGGGTGGGTTTTAGGGGGTTTTAGTGTACCGGTTTTCCTGCCCTCCCCCTTCCCCCGATTTACGATTTTTTAACGATAAATCAGGGGAATTGGTATTGTATCGTGGCCCTAACGATTTTTGACGATTTAAAATATATCGGACGATATTTTAAATCGTCAAAAAACGATTCACATCCCTAGTGGCCAATGCAAGCTACAAGTACCTGGCAAGTACCAAAAAACTAACTATATCCAATGCTATTGATGCTAGTAATAGCAATGGTTATTTGCTAAGCCAACTTGATTAAAGCAGGTAATGGACTTGTCCTCCAAGAACCTATGCAAACCAGCAGGAAGAAAACAAAGTCAGTCCACGCAGAGGTCGGGAAAAGCAGCGGACAGCAGAGATAAAAGCAGGCCGAGGTCAGGGCAGGCGGAAGACAATGTGGTCAAGAAGGAGTCCAAGCCAAACCAGGAATCCAAATGAAGACGAGCTGAGAATCTGAACCGAGGTCAAGCTGAGAAGTCAATCCAGGAACAGGGCAGGCAGTGCAACAGCAAGACTCTGACGACGAATGAAGATCACAGGACAGGAACGCAGGAACTCCGAAGATGTAGGGAGGAACAGGAACTCAAAGACAAGGCACTGGAATGGAGTCAGGAACAGGAACAGTGAGGCAAACAGCTGCTCCGAAGAGTTTAACCTATTGCCAAGGTGTCTAAGGCAGGGCAGAGCAGGTCTTATGTAGTCAGGGGCGGCTCAAGGTAATCTGCTGCCTGATGTGAAGGATAAGATGGTGCCCTGCCCCCCCCCCCCCCCCCGCACCCCACCCCAAAGGCAAAGCAAAGGTCAAAACTGAGAGGGTCATGGGGAGAAGAGATTCCCCTTGGAGTCTGGCATTTCCAGTGATTGGAAATTACAGAAGGGGGCAAGGAAAGGTCAGAATTCCCAAAGAAATGGCAGACAGTATATTACTGATGATATTTCTTGGATCTGGCAACCCTGCTACACTCCCAGAAACACCTCAACCTGCCTTCCATATTTCTGCAGAATTTGCCCCTCTGGAGAATAGTGGGAAATGGGTGAATAGTGGGGGGGTTAGTGTGTGGTACACTCTCACCAGGGCAGTGCAAGGATATCAGGCGCATTAGGCAAACTTTACATAATAGACCTCACCACACACAATTAAAAACTGTTCATTTATAATAACAGATTGTACATGAAAAAAGAGATTCATAGTCTTCCAAGGCAAAAATATCACAGCAAAATATATATTATTTTTACATGCACTGCATTGGTGCCAGCCAGAAAACTCTGCAACAAAGACATTTGTTATTAGGCCTATTGTAAAATACATCTGATGTGGGCTTGGCCTTCAGAAAGCCATGAGTAAACTGAATAACAATGATAATATAGTAAACCTATTATGATGTATTTGATGTTTACATTATAATCTGCTTAGTTTGCTGTAAGCAGTCTAGAAATATTTTAAATAAATAAATAAACCTCCCATACCAAAACAGCACTAAATGCCAGCACTCAAGCAGTAACAACCCTACCTATGAAAAGACAACACTACAAAAATGACACCAGGTTCTAAAACACCAATACACCTCCTATTAGAAAAGCAAAATAAGCCAGGCTGCTGTATCCCTACACACAAACTACATGCCAGCAGAATACGTCCCTTCGATCACACATATAGAACACAGACGGATCGACACCAAATATAGAATCAAATATAAACAGAAATGTGCAGACAAAAACTGAACTGGAAACTGCATGAAGCCAGACCTGTATGTAGTGCAACAATGGAAAAATAGAAACCCCATCATTCCTCATAAAACAATAAAATCACGAAATATAACATTAATCATAACAGTAAAAATATACTAATAGAAAGAATACATATTTCAAAATGGCTGATGAACAGGACATCAAAACTTTTTTTTTAAATGTTCTACAAAAACCCCCAAAATTGTTACATACACACACATACATACTCTTATACACAACTACAACCTCTCTCTCTCGCATACACAGACACACTCTCAGGCTCTAAGACCCTCTCTCTCTCCCCACCCCCCACACACAAGCTCTTACTACCCCAGATTATCTCATACACACACACGCTTCTCACTCTCACTGGCTCCCTCACATACACATACACACACCTAGGCAAGCTCCCATTCATTCTCACACCACTCTCCCCCCCCTCCCCCAGGCATGCACACATTCATTCACACATACACAGACCCCCCCCAGGCAGGACCCAATTCATTTTCATACATACACACACACACACACACACACACACACCCCCTCAGTAGAGGTGTTTTGGATGGGCACTTTTTCCTACTGCAAAATTCTGCTGCCTGAGGCCGCCGGCCGCCGCCTCACCCTGCCTCATGATACAACCACCCCTGTATATAGTAGAAGGCCTGTGATGTCACCTAGTGGCAATGCAGTGGTTTTCCTGCCGCAGGCCCATTAAAATGTGCCCAAGCCATGCATATGTGCCTAGGGATGCGCAATCAGCTGAGCAGCTTCCCTAGCACGTCGCATCAGGCCTATGTGGTTGTTGTCCGCGCCCTCACTGGCTGCGGTGTTGGTGGGCCCCTCTTGGCCCGGAGCTTGAGGTAAGAGCGGATGGTCACAGGATGGACCTATGACTGGCCAAATGCAACAGTACCCCCTCCTCTAAAAACCCCCCAAGGGCTTAAGTTTCTAGGGGTGCAAAACATTTGTCCAGGATGTTTGAGGCAGGCTCCTATATATTCTCCTCTGGACTGTACCCTCCCAGGAGATTAGGTACTCCCACCTCTTGTTCTGACGTCGAACATCCAAGATGTCTTCCACTTTGTAGATTTCAATCTATTTGGCAAACACCTCCTGGGGTCTTGGCACCTTCCGTGATGGCCAGGTGAGGACTAAGGGCTTGAGGAGGGAGACATTTATTTTATTTATTTATTTAAAAACTTTTCTATACTGTCGTTTAGTAGTATACCATCACAACGGTTTACATATAGGCACATAAATAAGTTTGGTTAGGATTATAAATTAGCTAGTAGGTGCCATTAAAGTTTCGGTTACATGAATCAAATAATATACGCTATTTGGATTGTGGATTGGAAATTCCATTTATATGAATAATAGGATAACCATATATGAGACATGGAAGACATTATGGATTCCCAAGGAGGCAGGTAGGCATAGCTGATATGTAATGGGCCCCACCTGATGGGAAACAGGGAAGGGCCTGATGTAACGGGGGACAAGCCTCAAAGAGGGCATCCTGAGCCGGATATGGTGGGCACTCAGCCAAAACCTGTCCCCAGGTTTAAAGTGTGGGGCCGGCCGCCAGTGAGTATCCATTGCTTTCTTGGCTATTTGAGCTGCTTTCTGAACCATCTCCTCTGTGCGAATCCAGAATTCCTGGAGTTCTGGTGCATTAAGCTGAGCTGCTGGGGATGGAACAGTCATTGAGACTGGCAACAGTGGAAATGCTTGTCTTCCGTATACAATTTGGAATGGTGAAGCTCTCATGGCAAAGCTAATATGGGAGTTATTGGAGAACTCTGCCCACAGAAGGAGAATGGCCCCATCTGGAGGGATGAGCTGGGGATAGAAAGGTCTGGGTTCCTGTACTGGCTGGGGGGAACTTGCCCTGGTTCTCCTAGAGCCGTCTCGCACTGTAGGCATAGGGCAGTAGCCTCTTCGTGCTGCACAGCTCTTATGTGGCAGGCTGGGCAGAGGGCTTGTGCTTTGGCTTTCTTAGCTGGTGGTGCCATGGTTTGTGTGCGTAGGGGCATCCAAACTCGGTCTGTGCGTTTATATGCATGCGCCAGAAGGCTTAGATATGTGCTCCAGGTGCGCCGAGGGTGTGTGTGCAAGCTGCGAAGGTATGCATGCAGGCCGGTATGTGCGCTCACGGAGATGTACGCGCCGCTGTGCGCGCAGCCGAACTTGAGCTGTCGCTATGCGCCCGGCACCCTTGTGCGCCTCGCTGTGCGCACGACACCTATGCGCGCGCTGCTGTGCGCACAAGTATGTTATGTGCCCGGCTCGCCACTGTGCGTACGACTCAATTAGGCAGACAGTACGGCGATCAAGGGGGGGGGGGAAATGGTGCCGGCGACCACGCAAGCAAGATGGCGACCCCCCCGGAGGGTATCCATGTGGGAGGACCCTCGAGCCGGATAGGGGTCTAGCCTGGACTGGGCTGATCAGTCCGATGGGACAGATGCCGGCTGGCGATCTGTATCTGAGCCTCGGAGACCGGAGACTTAAGAAAGTTTTCTACCTTACCTTGTCTCAGCGTTTCCCGGTTTGGAGCCGGGCGGTCTCTGGCTGCGGGGGCGGAGAGGGAATTTACCTTCTCCGCCGCGCTTGGTCTTGCACCCGCTGCCTCTTAACCACTCCTGTTCCTGGGGGCTAAGTCCACACCGGGAACCGGCTATCGGACCGAGGCTTACCTCTGAGGGATCTCGGAAATTATCTCAGGAATTCTCGACTGGGGGAGGGACCCTTAGGTATCACCGCAGGAGAGCGGGGCTTGTCTGTAGAGGTAAGATTATTTCTTGTTTGGAATTTTCTAACGCTGTGCAAGCATGTGTATAGTCCCAAACTGCTAAGGAGACGGAGAAATACTGGAGAGCAGAGCTTCCTGCATGGGTATATGTAGTGCTGACGTCAGATTGAAATCTGACTCCATCTCCAACTGCTATCAGGAGCACACTATACCCATTGGTCCTGAGTCCATCTGCTACACGCTAGGAAAGAGATATTTAAAATGACTATCAATAGTACCTATGTATTATGTCTGTACAATGGTTTGAAAAAGGATCTATATAAGTATAACACTTTTATTACATTTAATAAACTAATATAGGGATGGGCAGCTCCAGCCCTGGAGTGCCACAAATAGGTCTGGTTTTCAAGACATCCACAGTGAATATGCATGAGATACAGTTGCATACAGTGGAGGTATATTTATTCTGGATATCCTTAAATCCTGACCTGTTTGTGGCACTCCCCTGAGAGACGTAGAGGAGAGGACCTGGACTGTGAATCCTGAAAGAGAAAGAGGCACAGCACTGGGTGAGTGGAGCACAGTTTGCCCTTTTCTAGTATCTGTAGTGAAGAGGAAGAAATTCTCTAATCTAGAAAACAAATTTGCTATCCCTCCAAGTAAGCCTGAGGGATTACAACTCATTTTCACCACCATTTGCTGTATACCACTAGCAGGCTCTGCAGGTGAAAAAAACCCCACAGCTTTTTAACAGTGACTTATAGGGCCCCCACCAAAACACCATTAACAGGTAACCATCAGCAGGGAAGGAAGACCACAGAGGAGACTAACACAGTTTTGCCATCAGGAACTTGACTGGATTTGGGTTTAGTTATTTTTTTTTTCTTTTTGAACAAAGCAGACTTTATATGTTACTCCATTATTTTCCACCCCGAGTTTGGTATCTTGAAGAAGGGCACACTTTTGTTTTGCTGAAATGAAATTAAACTGTTATCTTTACAGAAAGGACTGAGGTATATATATTCCTAGTAATTGCTATTTATTTTCCTTTCCCTCCCATATCCATTCTTTTCAATTACCCTGAGGTTACAACTATTGCTTAACTGAATTGTATTGCTTGTTTCATTTAAGCTGCAAGTACACTCTTAAGTAAAGTTTGAGAATATTTTTGACCTTTGCTGTGTTTATTATTGGTTCTTCGAATTTATGTGGAAGTGATTTGTGGGGCCAGGGAAATACATGCTGCAGCGGGCCTGAAGACTTTGGGGCGTTCATCAGAAACAGGAGGTCTACAACGACTGTCTATCCCCATCAAGGTAACCAGCCCATGAGTTATGTTTTCATTTTCCTGTCTGTGTGCAGAATTAATCTATTTATTTTCTATTGGTGACCCCCCTTCTTCATTGGCACTTAAAATATAAAGAGGGGGTATTATAGTCACAATGTCAAAAAAAGGCGTTCAGAATCTGCAGGAGAAGGAAGCTGCATAAATTCTCCAGTTACATCTTTTTCTCTGCCCACAAATACCAGTTTACTCCACTCTGACTGGGAATACCAAGTGCTGAGTGTTTTAAGAATATGAGAACATAAGAAGTGCCATCAAGCCCAGCATTCTGCAGATCCCCAAGAGTAGATCTATTTCCTATATCTCACTCCCTGGGATAAGCACTGGCTTTGCCAGGTCTTCCTGGCTAATAACTATTTATGGTCTTTTCCTTCAGGAACTTGCTCAGTCCTCTTTTGAACCTCACTGTTAGTTACCTTGCCCACAGCCTCCAGCAACAGATTCCATAGCTTGATTGTGCACTGAGTGAAAAATACTTCCTACAATTTGTTTTAAATCTACCAGTTGCTAGTCCTAGTGTTGTTCGAAAGCATCAATAACCATTCTCTATTACTCATTCTGCCCCACTGATGATTTTATACATTTCAATCATATTTCCTTTCAGCCATCTTTTTTCCAAGCTAAAGAGCCTAATCTGTCTAGCCCCTCGCCATAAGGGAGCTTTTCCATCCCCTTTATCATCTTTGTTTCGCTTCTCTGACTGTTATGTCTTTTTTGAGATAGGGTGACCAGAACTGCATGCAATACTCAAGGTGTGGTCGCACTATAGATCTATATAAAGGCATTACAATATTCTCAGTTTTGTTCTCTATTTTTTTCTAAATAATTCCTAACATTCTGTTTGCCTTTTTGACTGCCACTGCACATTGAGCAGAAGATTGTTAATGTATAGATTTAGAGAGAGAGTATAATTTCGGTATTATTTTAGCGCTGTTATATTGTCTGTTCCAACTCCCAAAGGGGCCAGATTTTATTAAGGGTTTATATATTGATGCATTTTATATATTAAAAAAATATTATATTTGAGTAGCTGACACACACTGAAAATTCAATGGAGGGTATGTCACCATGAGGGTGTTCTGCACTTTCTTTCTTCTTAGGCAGATCCCAGCATTCCCTGCCACTCATCCACCTACATGTAGCCCTCAACCCTTTCCCCCTACCTCAGTTTGACTCTAACCCCTCCACAGCCTGGACCCCATACTTTCCCCCAAGTCCAATCCCAGACCTTAGCACAGTGTGAATCTACCCCCAGACCAGTCTTGCATGCTCCTTCTCACACCCAACCCAAATCAAGCAGTCTACATCTCCTGTCTCTTTCCTGCCCTGACATTCTCTGTCCCCTCTCAAGCCTGGTCCAGTATTCAGTGAATCCCCCTGCCAAGCCTGACCTCAGTACACTTCAGGCCCCATGCTCAGCAATCTCTCACCCCTCATCACCCCAGCCCTGGCATTATCAATCTCCCTTTCCTAGTCCAGCCCTGACACTATCCAACCTCTCCCTAAACATCCTGATCTCAGCACACAGTGACTGTGCCCCAAATCCAATATTACCCAGTCCAGCTGCAGCTCTCCCACCCCCCTTCCTGGCTGAAACCTAGCACAGTGTTGCCTATCACTATCCTCACATGGGGGGGGGGCTGTGTATCTGTGTCTGTGAGGTATGAAAAGGGCAGAGATGTCTGTAGGTAAGCATGGCGCTTGTGGAGGGAAGGCAGGGATTGGGGCAAGAAAGAGACAATGAGTGAATATGTGTGAGCATGTATAAATGTAAGGGAGAGGGAAAGACATAAGTGTCAGTGGCATGTGAGTGCGTGTGAGCGAGCATATGATAGGGAGTATATGTGAGAGGGCACGTGAGTGTGTATGAGTGAGAATGTATGCAAGAGGGAGTATGTGTGAGTGGGCATGTCAGTGTTAGGGAGTAATTGTGAGTGGCATGTGATTATGTGTGAGTGAGGATGTGAGAAGAGATGAGAATATGCAAGCCCTGAATCCAGCATTTTCTGACTCCTTACTAGCCCATCCACAGCTCGCTCTCTCCCCCTCCCCTTCTCCCCCCCCCCCTTCTCCCTGGCTGAACCCCAGCACATTGTGCCCATCTTTCTCCTCACTTAGTAGGGTTTGAATGTCTGTGGCTAGGAGATATGGAAGGGGCCAGGGATGTCTGTGTGTGAGCATGGTTGGCTGGGTTTAGGGTGGGATAGAATGAGTGAATATGTGGGTGAATGTGTATGTCTGGGGAAGAAGAAAGGATATGCATGTGAATGAGCATGCTAATATGTGTGAGAAGGCATGTGAGTGTGTATGAGCAGGTATGTTTATGTGAGGGAGTATATGAAAGTGGGCATGTCAGTTTTAAGGGGTATATATAAGTGGGCATGTGAGAGTGTGTGAGTATATGTACATCTTGAATCAGCCCTCTCCAGTCTGATCTCTTACCCAGCCCAGTCACAGATCTCCCTCCCCATTCCCTGGTTGAACTCCAGCACAATCTCTTCCCCTAGGGAGGTCTGGATGTCTGTGGCTTGCAGGTCCATCTACCTTGGAATATTTGAGCATATATAAAGATATGCACGAATATATAAATAAGTTAGCCATATAAATCTCTAATTGAGCTACTTATCAGCCTAAGTCTCAAACAGCACTACTTACCTGTTTAAGTAGCTCTATTGAGACATATCTGGCTATCACTTAGCCAGATAATTCTCAAATAGAGCTACTTATCCAGAGAAGTAGCACTTTATGAGACTAATCCAGTTATTTTACTTAGATGGATAAGTCTCAAAAAGCGCTATTTATCTGACTATGTGGAGGCTTTGCTGAAACTTAGCTGAATAAGTCAGAACGTATGCAGGTAAGTGGCACTAAACCACCATAGGTGTATATAATACAATAAACACTCATATTTTGTCTTTAAATTTTAAAATTATACTCTACATGCAGAGATTTTACCTGTAAAATTTAAGTAGCACTTATACATGTAAGTTTCTATTTATGTGTGTAAGTTGACAAATTTTCTAACATGCACATGTGAAGGAAATTAAATTGTTTCTGATTCCTCCACCAGTTCATCCAGTCCATCTCCAAATCATCGAGATCGTCCTGGTTCTTCAGTCTGAACTCCCCCCAGATCACCAAGACTTCCCACCTAGTCAATACGTCACAATAAACATGTTTACTATCACTTACGCTAGATAATGAACAGGTATAAATTTAAGAACATAAGAACATGCCATACTGGGTCAGACCAAGGGTCCATCAAGCCCAACATCCTTTTTCCAACAGTGGCCAATCCAGGCCTTAAGAACCTGGCAAGTACCCAAAAACTAAGACTATTCCATATTACCGTTGCTAGTATCAGCAGTGGCTAATTTCTAAGTCAACCTAATTAATAGCAGGTAATGGACTTCTCCTCCAAGAACTTATCCAATTCTTTTTTAAACACAGCTATTAGTAACTGCACTAACCACATCCTCTGGCAACAAATTCCAGAGTTTAATTGTGCGTTGAGCGAAAAAGAACTTTTCCGATTATTTATTTTATTTATTTGATGCTTTTCTATACCGGCATTCATGATACAATCATATCATGTCGGTTTACATGGAACGGGGGTACAATAACCTTAGATATTAACAAAGCGAAGAGAAGCAGAAGTTACAATAAAACAGGGGTGCTGGAACTGGGGGAAGAGGAAGAACAAATCACAAGTAACTCAACGGCAAGAAGTGCAATTATTTACTTTGTGCTAAATGTACATAATGATTGCTATGTTGAATCAGTGAGTTTCTGGAAAGGCTTGAGTTTTAAATGTGCCACATGCTAACTTCATGGAGTGCCCTCTAGTCTTTCTATTATCCGAAAGCGTAAATAACCAATTCACATCTACCTGTTCTAGACCTCTCAAGATTTTAAACACCTCTATCATATCCCCCCCTCAGCCGTCTCTTCTCCAAGCTGAAAAGTCCTAACCTCTTTAGACTTTCCTCATAGAGGAGCTGTTCCATTCCCCTTATCATTTTGGTAGCCCTTCTTGTACCTTCTCCATCGCAATTATATCTTTTTTGAGATGAGACGACCAGAATTGTACACAGTATTCAAGGTGTGGTCTCACCATGGAGCGATACAGAGGCATTATGACATTTTCCGTTTTATTCACCATTCCCTTTCTAATAATTCCCAACATGCTGTTTGCTTTTTTGAGTGCCACAGCACACTGAACTGACGATTTCAATGTGTTATCCACTATGGCTATTCGAACAGGCCTTTAATGATACAAGTTGATCTATGTAAACATCTTAGATTTGCTCCACTGTAGTTTATAGATATGAAGCGTAATTTTAAGTTTTGAAATGTAATTTTTTACTAGTTTATATTTTATTAAAATTTTGTTTTAAGATATTGTTGTTTTGTATTTTTTAATATAATAATGTCAACATAGTTAGACAATAATTTTATAATCTTAGCATTGTCCTAGATAGCCAATTAGAAATGTGAAAAGATAGGTAGACATTATGGGGGTCATTTTCAAAGGAGTTACGCATGTAAATGTGACATACTATCGTAGCAATTTTCAAAAGCTATTTACTCGAGTAAAGTGCACTTACTTGAGTAAATCCTATGGACAATTCAATGGCATATATTGTAGCAATTTTGAAAAGCCCACTTACTTGAGTAAAGTGTATTTACTCGAGCAAAAACCAGTTTTGCTCGAGTAAATGCTTTTTAAAATCTACCCCATTATGAGTACAATTTTTATTATTGTTGTGATTTGACTGTTATTTTGGTTATGGAATTTTGTATGGAAATTGGGCGTCATCATGATCTTATAGATCTGCATAGACGTTTTTGTTAACCGTCTTGATGTCTTTTTTGAGGAAAGTCGGTATATAAAAACATGTAAATAAATAAATAAATAAATAAATGACGCCTAGATCTCTTTCTTGGGTAGTAGCACCTAATATGGAACCTAACATTGTGTAACTATGGCATGGGTTATTTTTCCCTATAAGCATCACCTTGCACTTATCCACATTAAATTTCACCTGCCATTTTGATGCCCAATTTTCCAGTCTCACAAGGTCTTCCTGCAATTTATCACAATCTACTTGTGATTTAACTACTCTGAAAAATGTTGTATCATCTGCAAATTTGATTATCTCACTCGTCGTATTTCTTTCCAGATCATTTATAAATATACTAGCCGTTAAGCTCGTAATAACGGGCTACATTTAAAAAAAAATTTTCGGTCCAATTCCTTCCCACTCATTCTCCTTCCCACTCCCTCCCCCTCATTCTCCCTCGCCCCTCTAGTCTCCCTCCCTCTCACCTTCCCCCCTCCTCTCACTTACTCCCCCCTCCTCTCCCTCTCTCCTCCCTCTTCCCTCCCCCTCCCTTCATGTTCTCCTCCCTCCCTCCTCCCTCTCTCCTTCCTCCCCTCTCCCTCTCTCCTCCCTCCCTCCCCTCAGTCACTCCCCCTCTCGCAATCCCCTCCCCTTTCAGCTCATCCACAATCCACGGACGGAAGATCTCGGGGGGGGGGGTCCCTCCCTCCCTTGTGCGTGCCGCTGCCGCTACTGCTCCTTGCCGCTGCTGCCGCTACTGATCCTCGCCACCACTGCCGCTACTGTTCCTCCCAGTGCCATTTTTTTTTCAGGCATGCTCCGCTCTGACCAACGTGCTCACCCGTGCATGCGCGGTAGAGCTGCTCTCTACTGCGCATTTGCGGGCCGTCGGTCAGAGCCCATTTATAAGGTAGATTGAAAAGTAAGGGTCCCAATACAGATCCCTGAGGCACTCCACTGCCCACTCCCTTCCACTGAGAAAATTGTCCATTTAATCCTACTCTCTGTTTCCTGTCTTTTAGCCAGTTTGTAATCCACGAAAGGACATCGCCACCTATCCCATGACTTTTTACTTTTCCTAAAAGCCTCTCATGAGGAACTTTTTCAAACACCTTCTGAAAATCCAAGTACACTACATCTACCGGTTCACCTTTATCCACATGTTTATTAACTCCTTCAAAAAAGTGAAGCAGATTTGTGAGGCAAGACTTGCCTTGGGTAAAGTCATGCTGACTCTGTTCCATTAAACCATGTCTTTCTATATGTTCTGTGATTTTGATGTTTAGAACACTTTCCACTATTTTTCCTGGCACTGAAGTCAGGCTAACCGGTCTGTAGTTTCCCGGATTGCCCCTGGAGCCCTTTTTAAATATTGGGGTTACATTAGCTATCCTCCAGTCTTCAGGTACAATGGATGATTTTAATGATAGGTTATACATTTTTACTAATAGGTCTGAAATTTCATTTTTTAGTTCCTTCAAAACTCTGTGGTGTATACCATCCAGCACAGGTGATTTACTACTCTTCAGTTTCTCAATCAGGTCTACCACATCTTCCAGGTTCCCTGTGATTTGGTTCAGTCCATCTGAATCATTATCCATGAAAACCTTCTCCAGTATGGGTACCTCTCCAACATCCTCTTCAGTAAACACAGAAGCAAAAAATCATTTAATCTTTCCATGATGGCCTTATCTTCTCTAAGTGCCCCTTTAACCCCTCGATCATCTAACAGTCCAACTGACTCCCTCACAGGCTTTCTGCTTCGGATATATTTAAAAAAGGTTTTACTGTGAGTTTTTGCCTCTACAGCCAACTTCTTTTCAAATTCTCTCTTAGCCTGTCTTATCAATGTCTTACCTTTAACTTGCCAACGTTTATGCATTATCCTATTTTCTTCTGTTGGATTTACCTGCTATTAATCAAGTTGGCTTAGAAAATAGCCACTGCTATTATTAGCAACAGTAACATGGGATAGACTTAGTTTTTGGGTACTTGCCAGGTACTTACAGCCTGGATTTGCCACTGTTGGAAAAAGGATGCTGGGCTTGATGAACCCTTGGTCTGACCCAGTATGGCATGTTCTTATGTTCTTATAATGAAAGTAAGTTGCCAAATCTACATGTGTAAGTCTCTTATATAATAGCAACTTATGTTTATAAATCTTGGCCCCACCCTGGAATGCCCCTAGATCATCCTTTTTTTACACATGTATATTTACACGTAAAACCTTATTGTCATATATGTTTGACATTTATAAAATAGCATATATGCAAGTACATGCTATTTACATGTGTGTATATGCTAATCTTTTGTATTATTTTTCCTTGTTTACATTATACCTATTCTTATGTGCATTGCAATTTTTATTAGATTTAGATTAATATATATACTCAATTTACTGAGACAATAAATGTACAAATCAGCTAAGTGCAGTATATAGACATTTCTGTTTCTATGTGTGGGGGAATTACAAAGAGATTTAGCCTAGCAACCTTAAAAAGCCCATGGCCATTATATCTGGGCTGTGATCTTTTCTCTTTTTTTACCAGAATGTTTTCCTTTAAGAAAGGGGGCAGAAAGGGTAAACAAACAAAGAAGTGTATTCCAGACTGGGATGAAAATGACATCTGGTTCCCAGTAGCTAATTGCCTTGCAAAAATGAATGTATTAGATGAGCCTTGGAATTAAGAATTAGAGAAGAATAGTAGTTTGTTTCTTCCACTTGCAGTTACAAACTGCTTATCTCATTTAAGTTTCGGTGACACTGTACATTCTCTGAGATCATTCTGGCTGCTTGTTTCAGTTTCTCTCTCATGAACACCAGGAGGCTTTAAAGCAATCTGCTATTCTGCACAAAGAGAATGATGAATTGTCTATTGCTTTGCAAGATAAGAATCTCTTAATCAGCATAGTTATAGAGCAAAGGGATATTGCCCGGAGGCAATGCATGATGGCTACTAAGACCAGTGCTAGTGTTCAGATAAATAGTATTTGTCGCAAGCTCAGACAGGCTTAATCCCAAATGCCTTCAAAATAGCAGCAATTACACAGGGGAGGAAGGGGTAGATGGATGGGACATCTATGAGCCTGAGGGGGAGGGTATGTCTCATCCTTTCCGCTCCCTCTGCCCACTCACTACTACTAAGACAAAGATCCATTCTAAACTTCTTTGCCCTAAAAATAAACACACTGATTGGAGACTCGTTCCTCAGTAAGATGGCATGTACCAGTCAGTGGAAACAGAAACAGAAGTAGATAGTGAGGAAGAATAATAAGATGATGTCCATACTTAAAACTATGCCCCTAAGGAGTTGGTTGCCAAGCTTATAAGCAAGTCCTTGGAGAACCACTGTTAGACTGGTTAATGCATTTAATTGAAAATGCTGAGGGGCGAGCACTTGAATTAGATGTGCAGGAATTAGGGCTCATTGGTCCTTTACAAACAATGCCCATATTTGATCTCGTATACAAGCAGAAACTAAAAAAGATGAAAAAGATGAAGATGTTTCTCCTACTTTAGCACAGCTATTAGCAAACTTTTGTCATCAATTATATCCAGATGAAACTTCTTTCCCTAGCTCACAGTTATTAACACAATGGAATACACTTGTAGAAAATGTATTCAAACCACTAAATTGCATGTAGTTTTAATGCATGTAGTTGTAAAAAGGAGAGGATTTAGATGATATGATGTCTCAGCAAATGACAACAGTCTGTGTCAGACAATGGTGTAATGCAGCAGGTCCTTAGACAAAAGCGATAGCCGCCTTGGCTAGCTCAGTTATTGCTAGTAGTAAGGGAGGTAACTCTAAATCTTTTCAGGAGCTAGCAAAATTGCTTACTGCCCAAGGCTGATTTGCAGGGGGATATCTAGGGTGAAATCTATGCAAAAGGATGGCCCACAACCACCTTATAGTGGTGGTTGTGGGCCAAGGACAATAAGATCATAATAAAAATAAAGGATGCCCTACAGGTCAGAATGAGAGAGAATAGATGGGTACAAGAGGGCACCTTTGGCAACCTTTGGCAATAAGAAAGGGGTGCCAATAGAGGAAACTGATGGACAAAGCCTGGAGTTCTTGATAGCAAAACTCCTTGATATACAGATAGAATGGTCCTCTGTAACCCCTTCAGCTCCATTTGACTCAGGGAGTGGGCAAATAAACTTATCCCCAGGGACAGGAGAATCTCCCTATCACCAGCTGAGAGCAATTCTAGAACAGTTTGACCCCACACCTACTCAAAATGATGGTACTGCCCAAGGACAATAAGGTGCAGGCCAAGCCCTGGTGTTCCTTCTTCCCATTCACTCAGATTTAAGAGCCTATGTGCCCCTTACAATCTGGTGGAATGGGAGAAACAATGTATGGTCCTACTAGACACTGGGGCAGAGTCCATATATATTCAAAGGGTGCATGCTATCCTTCCAGGGATATGGAGGTCGCTAAACCTGGGGTTGAATCTGAAGTCACTTTGCAAATAGGAGAGTGAGCTCCTTTCTGTCACAAGCTAATAATTGCACTTCATAAAGAAATTATTTTGGGCATTGATGTAATTAGAAAATATAATTGGACTTTGATGGAAGGGAAAATAGAAATGTCTACCAGAAGCAATCAAGGGACATAGTGATCTGTGAGAGTGGTATATATGGGTCATGCAATAGATGATACAGGAGCTTTAAACCTACCTAAAGAAACTGTCCCTCATGTACAATACAAGATTAAGATGGTCAGAAAGAAATTCAGCAGGTGGTGGATGCCATGTTGGTAGCTGATGTAATTAGGCCTGCTAAATCCTTTCTTAACAGTCCAATTTAGTTGATTATCGCAAACTGAATGAAAAAGCTGCTCCCTTAAATGCAGAGGTTCCTCAACTTTAGTGGAGGCCATTCAAGGTGACAAAGACCAGTGGTATACTTTTAAATAGGGAGGGTACAGTACACCTTCATATGTTTGCTACAAAGCTTCTTACACAGCCCAACCATTTGCAAGCTATACTAGCAGACATGCTCAGAAAATTTCCAAAGCCTGAAGGTATCCAGCTTCATCACTATATTGAATATATCTTACTTCAAGATATGTCAGAGAAGGATGTCTAGCAAGTCTTGGACTCCTTTGTTCCTTTCCTCCAGGAGGCAGGCTGGGTGAGTAATATAGCCAAAATACAAGGCTCCCCCATCAAATAAAGTTCCTGGACATACAATAGAATAAAGATTCCCGAAATATCTCACAACCAAGATCCAAGCAGCGGCCACTTCTCAAAGCCAAGAAGATGTCAAAAGATTCTGTGGTCTCTTAACATACTGGAGGGCACACATTCCTCACTAGGCACAGATGCTTTGACCTTTGTATAACCTCTGCAAAAGGAAGGCTGTTTTTGAATGGGGACCCAGCCAAGAAGGTGCTTTCCAAGTGGCAAAAAGACCTATTGCCGTGACATTGACTTTACACCTTATCTAGCTGGAATTGCCATTTGAGTTAGAGGTCTCATTATCTCAGTCCATGGCTGCTGGAGCAAGAAATGGACCTCTGCAGTGGAGTGATACATTCCTTTTAAAAAATAGCTTTTTCCCCCTTATTGGGCCCTCACAGAGGCAGACCAGTTCATACAACATGAAACAGTGTGTTTGAAGACCCAAATACTCATTATGACTTGGGTGAACGGTAAAGAAATGGCTGAAAGGGCTGACAGTGCCTTGAGACCTTCTCTTCTGAAATTGAAATGGTACACTGCTGTGATGCCCCTGGAGGCATATCTAAGCTGCATGAACAAGTAATGATTCTGCCTGAAGTGAATGACACTGCCATTTCTCCAACAGACATTTAAGGATGTCTTAGAGATGTGGTTGAAGCCCCATCTTATGATGAACTTGACGAGATAACAGCAGATGGCATGATTTACTGATGATTCTTGCAGGTACCCTCATGGTAAATGAGGATAGAAGGCTGTAGCCCACCATCTGAAGACAGCAACACTCCTAACTGACCAAGGCCAAGGACTAAGTATCCAATATGCTGAGCTAAAAGCTGCTCATATAGCACTGAAGTGAGCCTTCCTACTGAAGGCCTCAAATGTGATAAGCTTCATAGACTTTTGATCAGTATATAAATGCCTCAAAGACTGGATGGACATTTGGAAAGCTCAGGGATGGACTATCCATGGCAAACCACTATGTTAGAATTTAGCCACCTTCCCAGACTCCTTGACTTTGGACATTCACTGAGCAGCAGGGAGATGCCATTGCATGCTCTGACGCGTGTGTTGCTAGGTTCCAATGAAGAGACGCATAGGGCGTGCATATGCATCAGTGCACATCATTCTGCGCACTCTGGTGGAAGAGTTGGGTGATCACTGAGATGATGATGGCATACACTCAGGACTACTTATCCTGCCTGGACCTGAACCTCTTGCCTTGCCAATGGGTTCCTTGGTCTGTTCCTGGTCTCTGTTTCACTCATTATGTGCCTGGCTCTGGATGCTGCTTCTGCCTGCCTGCCTGCTGCCTGTCTTTACCTTGGACCATTCTGGATTCTGCCTGCCTGCTGCCTGTCTTGACTTCAGACTGTTCTGGATTCCACTTGCTTGCTGCCTGTCTGTTACAAAATAAAAATCTAAGAACAGCATTTCTATCATGCAGAAAAGTAAATGAGACCAATAAAGTTCCCCTTTTAGATATAGGAACATCTTGTCTTGACACAAGAAAATCCATTAGATTCAAAGAAGGATCTTGTTCTGTGGCAAAAAATATGCTTTGGTAATGACAGGCATTGCCTCCTCAGAAATCTTGAGAACTTGTGAAATATAATTCTTGAAAAGTTCCAATGGTGAAATCAATTTAATGACTGGGAAATTAAAAACTCTCAAGTTCAAATTTTTCATAGCATTTCCAATGTTCTCAAGGTTTTTAGAATGAATTAAATCAGGCTGAACCAAAGCATTTTGTATCTTTTCAACTACAGACATGAGTGACTCCCTAGTTTCAATTTTACCCCTTGTAAGGAAACTAATTTATCAATAACTAACACATGCTGGTTGGTATCCAGAGAAATCTTAGTTAAAGAAGAAATAGAGGCTTCAAAAGAAACCATGACATTCCAAACAGCGTCCAGTGTAATGACTGGGGGCAAAATTAAAATAGTCTTTGGAGCCAAACAAATCTCGGAATCCATACCACCTTCGCTCGATAGAGAATTATTAATAGCCAAGTTTCCTCTGAATAGTGATGGTAACTTCTGCATCGGGGGGACATTGTGCAGTTCCCTGGATAGGGGTGGAAAAGCCTCTCTATCTAACCCCTCCGCAAAAATAAATTCAGCAGCAACCATTGTAGTTGTGCCCCCAGGTGCTGGAATGACCCAATCTACAGCGGGCCTTACTGGATTCTGCACCGCTTCCACAGGTGTCTTGCTGGAAGAAGGAGATGGTGGTAGGTGCGCCGGGACTCAGCGATGTTTCCTCGGCCGGTGGTGTTGGCGTTCGCTCCCCGTTGGCATCCGCAAGGGCCATCGCCGGCACTGTAGCTGATGTCAGGGCAAAGAAGCTCTCAATCTGGGACTAGAGCAAGCCAATCAAGGGAGAGGCTTGGACAGACTCCCTCAACTTGGCTTTCCTCTTGGTATGAGGTATTAGGAGAAAAAAGGAAACCAGGAAATGGGGAGAGCTCCAACCCAGCTTCTCAAGGCGCAGCCATCCCCCAAGTCATATAACAATAGCTCCTGGGATTTTAGGGACTTCATGTAAGGATTCCTGGTTTCAGAATACATGGTATTGCATGGTGGGAGCATTTGTAACCTTTCATCATAGCTTTCTTTTTAAAAAAAACATGGCACTCCCTTAACTGTATTGTGGCACCTGGGTTTCCTTGGTACTCCAATATAACCCTTAACACTACCCGCAACTTTCCTTGGAATTTTACTGTTCTTCTACTACTTGATGTTACTTATAGCCCTCATTTTCATGGTAAATGGGATATATTCATTTTAGTTACTAGTTTATCATGATATGTATGGCATGTCAATTCCAACATGCCCCTTGGTCCCTTTTATTTGACCCACGAGGCACAGCTTATAGTACAATTCCATATCAATTTTCAGGCACTAGTGCCATTGCAAACATTTATCCCACCCTTTAATTATAACATCAAATATCTTCTCTTCAGCATAAAAGTTACACAATGCTGGGTTCTGTATTAGTTGTCATCAACCAAGAAAAAGATCTTGGAGTTATTGTGGACACTACATTGAAATTGTTAACTCAATGTACACCATTAGACAAAAATGCAAATGGAATGTTAGGTATTATAAGGAAAGGAATGGAAAATAAATTGGAAGATATTGTAATGCCTCTCTATCGAACCATTGTAAGACTGCACCTTGAGTATTATGTACAGGTCTGGTTGTTTTATTCATTGTTTTCTCTAATTTATCTTTTATCAATTGTTTTGTTGTATGCTCTGTTTCTGCCTTGAACCCTCTGCTGGAGGGATGATTTTATAAATGTGAAGAATACTCACTACATTTACCTATTTAAAATTTCTTATTAATTGGTTTCCCAATTCAATAGAATTGCCTCTCACGTATCTGACTATCATTTTTCCTTGAATACTGACATGTTTTAGCCTTTATTTTTATTAGCCATGCTTTGGTCAAAGGTTCTAATTAAATTATATATGTCACATTTGTCCAAATGCCAGATAGGGGTGTGTAGGTTAATTTGATCTGAAAGTAAATTTGTTGTTTGCAGAATTTTACATGGCCCAATTTGATTTGAAAATATGTTTTTACAGAATTTTACATAGCCCATAGGAGAATTAGGTTGAAAAGGTTTACTTAAAATTAACTTAATCACAGCAAATTCCACTGTGAATCAGAGAAAATTTGCTACACATTTTAATAGTTGATTTTATGTTAGTCCATGGTAGACTTGGTATGACTGTGCTATTTTAAAGAAAAAACTGACCTACAGATAAATCTGAAAGCAGAGGATTTTAAGTTAAATTTTTCAATTCATCAATAGATCATTTTGAAAAAAGAACACATCCTTAATTCTCAGCACTTAAGAGCTACTACAGTAATAATAAAAAAAAGCATGGGGTACTTTCTGCTGTTTATTCATTCTTATTTTCTTTCTATTAACTTAATTGTTCTTTTAGTGTTAATACATAAAGCCCCATGGATTAAATTGAGTTTTCAAAGAGTTTAAATTAGATATTCAATAGTCAAATTGTAAGTATTTAATCTATAATGCAAATCCTTTTTAGCTGAAGTACAAGGATGTAATGACCCACTTTTAAAGGTCAAGCTGTGTGCATTGCATTCCAATAACAAGTTATTACAACACGCAGAAAGAGAGCTCATGAGCACCTACTGATATAATACATAAATTCATGCTGAGAAACATGTACTCATCCCAATCAAGGCAGAGAAAGAAAGAGAAAAGGAATGAAGATGAAAAGCACTACATGTGAAAAGCAAAAGGAGTCTCAATGCATAGAGTTAGCCTGACTAGGAATGACAGAAGGCAGTCAATGCCCATTACTGCGTTTGGGCATTTGACAATTGGAGCTATCTGAAGGTACAGAAATATGAAACTTTTGACATTTTTAACATAATGAGGATTGATATACTCTATATCAGAGGTTCTCACCCAGCCCTCAGCCATACTTAGTCAGTCAGGATTTTAGGATATCCACAATTAATATGATTGAGATAGATCTGCATACAATAGAGGTAGAATATACAATATCATGCATATTCATTGTGGATAAGGGGAAAACCTGACTGGCTAGGTGTGTTCCGATAACTGGGCTGAGAAAAACTGATCTGGATTACCATTTTACTATACTCTATAGCAGTGGTCCCCAACCCTGTTCTGGGAGCCCACCAGCCAGTCGGGTTTTCAAGATATCCACAATGAATATGCATGAGAGAAAATTTGCATGTTATGGAGGCAGTGCATGCAAATTTTCTCTCATGCATATTCATTGTGGATATCCTTCTAGCTCTGGCAGCATAAACTGAAGGTAGGTTACGCTTCCAGCATAACTTCAGTCAGAAGCAGCGCTGAAGCTGCTGGGAGTGGTTGAGTTTTGACCTTGCTGTTGGTGTGGGTGTGGTTTGCATATCAGGAGAAGGGGGGGGGAAATGAGATGGGGGTCCCAGGGGGTGGGGTTTCAGCCAAAGCAGAAGTGACTTTGGGTGGGTGGGAGAATTCTGGTGGTGAGGGAAGCCAGAATACTAAGTAAAATTCCAAGCAGGAAAAGCAGGTGGAGGTGGAGGTGGAGGTGGGGGCCCGACCTTTGGACAACAATTCTTACACAAATTTAGGAGAAGCTTGGAGGGGGGGGGGGGAATTGCATGGTCAGACAGGGCCATCTTTTATAATTTTTTGGGGAAGGGAGAGACTCAACCAATTATTTCTTTTTTCATAAAAGTTTTATAGTGATTCTTAGTCAGATATCTTTTGAAGATCCGGTTAGGTAACTAGTTATCCAGCCACACAAGACTGGATAATTTAGCTGGATAGAATGGAAAAGAGGCTAAGTTAGCTGGCTAACTTAATTCCGCCCTGAAATTCTCCCAGAACACACCTTACTTATCCGGTTATGACAAATAAAATGGGAGAGCTTGGACAGATATTAGTTTCCTGCATGATATTTCTGGTTTAAATAAAATGTGGTCAGGGCAATCTCATAAGTGAAAGTAACACTGAAGACTACATATTATTCAGAAAAGATTACTGAGGTAATTTTCACACACTTATGTGGGGTTAGCAGTATATATGCACATAAGCAGGCCAAGTGAATTTTTAAAAAGAAATGTGCATCAAAATAGGGCATTTTGAGTGAGCTCTGGAGCAGGGTCTGGAAGTATGCATACATTTATGTATTTCTAAGTGGAAAATGTGCACATGTCATCAAACATGCTTGTATGCTTTTATACCTGCTATCTAAACTGCAAATTTAAACCTCACTTGCCTTTTGTGACTTGGTGGTTGGCTTGGTGATTTTTTTTTTAAGACTATCCCTATATATCTAAAGCATATGGGACTACACTTAAAGATCTAAACATCCCCATATATCTAAAGCATAAAGGGATGGAGTGAAAGATCTATACATATAAATAACCTAGAGCAGTAATTCCCAAACCTGTCCTGGAGAACCCCTAGCCATTTGGATTTTCAGGATATCCATAATGAATATGCATAAGATAAATCTGCATGCAGCATGCATATTTTATCTCATGCATATTCATTATGGATATCCTGAAACCCGGCTGGCTGGGGGTCCTACAGGACAGATTTGGGAACCTCTGCCTTAGAGAAAAGGTAAAATAGGGGAGAAATGACAGAGGCATTTAAATATCTGAAAGGTTTCCATGCAAAGTAGGCAAGCCTCTTTCAACAGAAAGGAGGATCTAGAATGAGGGGTCATGGGATGATGGTGAAAGGGCTTAGATTCAGGAGTAATCTCAGGAAATATTTCTTTACAGAGAGTGTAGTGTATGCATGGAACCGCCTCCCAATGCAAGTGGTGGAGACAAAAATGGTATCTGAATTCCAAAAAGCATGGGGTAAATACAGGGGATCTCTGTGTCAGTGATGGGAATTGTAAGGCTAGGTAAATTGGATGGATGGGCAGACTAGATGAGTCTTATGATTTTTTTCTGTTGTCATGTTTCTCTATTTCTGTTGCTGGAAGTCGTTACGAATTGTTTGTGGTTGATTATTTATGGCTGTTTCTGTGCTGTTTGCCTGCTTTTTCTTCCATTTCTTGTGTGGTCGTCAGTTGTGTGTCTTTGCTGTTTGACTGTGTGTGTGACTTTTCTGTATATTAGTTTGTCTTCTCCGTGAATCTGTGCCTGATGCTTGAGTCAGCCAGCCTATACTATATTTAAACAATTTATGAGTGCTCTTTTCAAAACAATATTTTTCTTTTCTTCAAGATATACAGCACCAAGAGCAAACAATAACATTTTATGCAATTATTTTCCATCAATTGTGGGGGTAATTGATTGCACACATTACAATCAGGCCATTTACCTCAATTGCAAGGCCTTTTGTACCCTCAACAGTGCAGGTGATCTGCAATGACACAAGGTTCATAACTGATGTTGAGCTAGGATTTCAGACTCATAGTATGATGACTTTATTCTGTCATAGGCATACAAAATCACTTTAAGAGTGGCCAAATCAAAGGAGGATAACTTCTAGGTAAATAAGCAGATTTGCCAAACACTAGTCTCTGCCTGAGCATTACTCCAATTTTTTCGTTATGCTTCTAACATGTTGTGCAGCTTTTCAAAAGGAGGACCATTTAAGACTTAACAGTTGCCTCAGAGTGCACTCCACCTTTTCCTAATATTTTTTCTTCTTTACCGCCTGGTAACTTGCCTGCCTGGTGCGAAGGTGGCAGACCTCACACGTCACCTAGATAGGATTATAGACAGTGCTGGGGAAGAGCTGGCTGTCGTGGTACATGTGGGCACCAATGACATAGGAAAATGTGGGAGAGAGGTTCTGGAAGCCAAATTTAGGATTTTAGGTAGGAAGCTGAAATCTAGAACCTCTAGGGTGGCATTCTCTGAAATGCTTCCTGTTCCACGAGCAGGTCCCCAGAGGCAGGCAGAGCTCCAGAGTTTCAATGCATGGATGAGACGATGGTGCAGGGAAGAGAGATTCAGCTTTGTAAGGAACTGGGGAAACCTTTGGGGAAAGGGGATACTTTTCTGAAAGGATGGGCTCCACCTTAACCAGAGTGGAACCAAGCTGCTGGCACTAACTTTCAAAAAGGAGATAGAGCAGCTTTTAAACTAGAACAAGGGGGAAAGCTGACAGTCACTCAGCAGTGCATGGTTCGGATCCTTGAAGGATACTAATGAAACAGGAGAGTTAGGGCATCCCAACAGAGAGGTTCCATTAAAAGCAAACATAGTCCATGTGCCTATATGTAAAAAATCACCGAAGCTAATGATTTCTGAATGATCCCTAACAACTGAAAAGCAGTTTGTTAATACAAAAACACACTTTGAAATGTCTGTATGCCAATGCCAGAAGTCTAAGAAGTAAGATGGGAGAGTTAGAGTGTATAGCAGCAAATTATGACATAATTGGCATCACAGAGGCTTGGTGGAAGGAGGATAACCAATGGGACAGTGCTATATCAGGGTACAAATTATATCGCAATGATAGGGAGGATCAACTTGGTGGGGGTGTGGTACTTTATGTCCGAGAGGGTATAGAGTCCAACAGGATAAAGATCATACAAGAAACTAAATGCTCAGTAGAATCTATTAGAGATGTGAATCGTGTGATCGATCGTCTTAACGATCGATTTCGGCTGGGAGGGGGAGGGAATCGGATCGTCGCCGTTTGGGTTTTTTAAATATCGTGAAAATCATGAAAATCGTGTAAATCGAAAACCGGCACACTAAAACATCCCTAAAACCCACCCGACCCTTTAAAATAAATCCCCCACCCTCCCGAACCCCCCCCCAAAATGCCTTAAATTACCTGGGGTCCAGTGGGGGGGAGGGCGGGAAAACCGGCACACTAAAACAACCCTAAAACCCACCCCGACCCTTTAAAATAAATCCCCCACCCTCCCGAACCCCCTCAAAATGCCTTAAATTACCTGGGGTCCAGAGGAAGGGTCCGGGTGTGATCTTTTACTCTCGGACCTCCGGTGCTTGTAGAAATGGCGCCGGCGCTACCTTTGCCTTGTCATATGACAGGTCAAAGGTAGCGCCGGTGCCATTTTGTTTTTTGTCCCCCGAGGTCAGGAGTGTAGGAGATCGCTCCCGGACCCCCGCTGGACCCCCAGGGACTTTTGGCCAGCTTGGGGGGGGCCTCCTGACCCCCACAAGACTTGCCAAAAGTCCAGCAGGGGTCCAGGAATGACTTCCTGCATGCGAATCTTTTTTCCGTACGGAAAAACGATTCACGGCAGGAGATCGTTCCCGGACCCCCGCTGGAACCCCAGGGACTTTTGGCCAGCTTGGGGGGGCCTCCTGACCCCCACAAGACTTGCAAAAAGTCCAGAGGGGGTCCGGAACAACCTCCTGCAGTCGAATCGTGTTGTCTACGGCCGGCGCCATTTTGCGCAAAATGGCGGCGCAAAATGGCGCCGGCCGTAGACAACACGATTCGACTGCAGGAGGTTGTTCCGGACCCCCGCTGGACTTTTGGCAAGTCTTGTGGGGGTCAGGAGGCCCCCCCAAGCTGGCCAAAAGTCCCTGGGGGGTCCAGCGGGGGTCCGGGAGCGATCTCCTGCCGCGAATCGTTTTTCCGTATGGAAAAACCAAAGGTAGCGCCGGCGCCATTTCTACAAGCACCGGAGGTCCGAGAGTAAAAGATCACACCGGGACCCTTCCTCTGGACCCCAGGTAATTTAAGGCATTTTGGGGGGGTTCGGGAGGGTGGAGGATTTATTTTAAAGGTTCGGGGTGGGTTTTAGGGTTGTTTTAGTGTGCCGGTTTTCCCGCCCTCCCCCTTCCCCTCCCCCTTCCCCCGATTTACGATTTTTTGACGATAAATCGGGGGAATTGTTATTGTATCGCGGCTCTAACGATTTTTGACGATTTAAAATATATCGGACGATATTTTAAATCGTCAAAAAACGATTCACATCCCTAGAATCTATATGGGTACAAATCCCATGTGTGTAGGGTAAGAGTATAGTGATAGGAGTATGCTACTGTCCACCTGGACAAAATGGTCAGACATATGATGAAATGCTAAGAGAAATCAGGGAAGCTAACCAATTTTTAGTGCAATAATAATGGGAGATTTCAATTACCCCAATATTGACTGAGTAAATGTAACATCAGGACTTGCTAGAGACATAAAGTTCTCAAATGTAATAAATGACTGCTTCATGGAGCTATTGGTTCAGGAACTAACAAGAGAGAGAAGTATTTTAGGTTTAATTCTTAGTGGAACGCAGGATTTGGTGAGAGAGGTAACAGTGGTTGGGCCACTTGGCAACAGTGATCATAACATGATAAATTCAAACTAATAACTGGAAGGGGGACAATAAGTAAATCTGCAGCTCTAACACTAAACTTTCAAAGGGAAACTTTGATAAAATGAGGAAAATAGAAAAAAACTGAAAGGTGCAGCTGCAAAGGTTAAAAGTGTTCAACAGGCATGGACATAGTTTAAAAATACAATCCCAGAAGCGCAGTCCATAAGTATTCCATACATTAAGAAAGGTGGAAGGAAGGCAAATCTATTACCGTCATGGTTTAAAGGTGAGGTGAAAGAGGCTATTTTAGCCAAAAAAAATCCATCAAAAATTGGAAGAAGGATCCATCTGAAGAAAACAGGATAAAGCATAAGCATTGTCAAGTTAAGTGTAAAACATTGATAAGACCGGCAAAGAGAGAATTTGAAATGAAGTTGGCCATAGAGGCAAAAACTCATAATAAAAAGTTTTTAAAATATATCTGAAGCAAGAAACCTGTGAGGGAGTCAGTTGGATGGTTAGATGACAGAGGGGTTAAAGGGGCTCTTAGGGAAGATAAGACCATTGCAGAAAGACTAAATGAATTCTTTGCTTCCGTGTTTACTAACGAGGATGTTGGTGAGATACCAGTTCTGGAGATGGTTTTCAGGGGTGATGAGTCAGACGAACTGAATGAAATCACTGTGAACCTGGAAGATGTAGTAGCCCAGACTGACAAACTAAAGAGTAACAAATCACCTGGACCGGATGGTATGCATCCTAGGGTACTAAAGGAACTAAAAAATAAAATTTCTGATCTATTAGTTAAAATGTGTAACCTATCATTAAAATCATCCATTGTACTTGAAGACTGGAGAGTGGCCAATGTAATCCCAATATTTAAAAAAGGCCCCAGGGGTGATCTGGGTAACTATAGATCAGTGAGCCTGACTTCAGTGCTGGAAAAAATAGTGGAAACTATTCTCAAGATCAAAATCATAGAGAATATAGAAAGACATGGTTTAATGGAACACAGTCAACATGGATTTACCTAAGGGAAGTCTTGCCTAACAAATCTGCTTCATTTTTTTGAAGGGGTTAATAAACATGTGGATAAAGGTGAACTGGTAGATTTAGTGTATTTGGATTTTCAGAAGGCATTTGACAAGGTCCCTCATGAGAGGCTTCTAAGAAAACTAAAAAGTCATGGGATAGGAGGCGATGTCCTTTCGTGGATTACAAACTGGTTAAAAGACAGGAATCAGAGAGAAGGATTAAATGGTCAATTTTCTCAGTGGAAAAGGGTAAACAGTGGAGTGCCTCAGGGATCTGTACTTGGACCGGTGCTTTTCAATATATATTTATAAATGATCTGGAAAAGAATACGAGTGAAGTTATCAAATTTTCAGATGATACAAAATTATTCAGAGTAGTTAAATCACAAGCAGACTGTGATACATTACAGGAGGATCTTGCAAGACTGGAAGATTGGGCATCCAAATGGCAGATCAAATTTAATGTGGACAAGTGCAAGGTGTTGCATATAGGGAAAAATAACCGTTGCTGTAGTTATATGATGTTAGGTTCCATATTAGGAGCTACCGCCCGGGAAAAAGATCTAGGCATCATAGTGGCTAATACTTTAAAATCAGCTCAGTGTGCTGCAGCAGTCAAAAAAGCAAACAGGAATTATTAGGAAGGGAATGGTTAATAAAATGGAAAATGTCATAATGCCTTTATATCGCTCCATGGTGAGACTGCACCTGGAATACTGTGTACAATTCTGGTCGCCGCATCTCAACAAATATATAGTTGCGATGAAGAAGGTACAGAGAAGGGCAACCATAATAATAAAGGGGATGGAACAGCTTCCCTATGAGGAAAGGCTGAAGAGGTTAAAGCTGTTCAGCTTGGAGAAGAGACGGCTGAGGGGGATATGATAAAGGTCTTTAAGATCATGAGAGGTCTTGAACGAGTAGATGTGAATCGATTATTTACACTTTCGAATAATAAAAGGACTAGGGGCATTCCATGAAGTTAGCAAGTAGCACATTCAGGACTAATCGAAGAAAATTCTTTTTCATTCAACATACAATAAAGCTCTGGAATTTGTTGCCAGAGGATGTGGTTAGTGCAGTTAGTGTAGTTGGGTTCAAAAAAGGTTTGAATAAGTTCTTGGAGGAGAAGTCCATTAACGGCTATTAATCAAGTTTACTTAGGGAATAGACACTGCTATTAATTGCATCAGTAGCATGGGATCTTCTTACTATTTGGGCAATTGCCAGGTTCTTGTGGCCTGGTTTGGCCTATGTTGGAAACAGGATGCTGGGCTTGATGGACCCTTGCTCTGACCCAGCATGGCAATTTCTTATGTTCTTACCTTCTTTCTGATAGGTTATAGTGGCTATCCTCTCAAAGCTTGGCTTGTGATCCCCATAGCATGCTCTTAGAGTCCTGCAGATGAGCGCTACACAGATGCACATAAGCAGACCAAGGCTGTTTCAGAAAGGATTTTTGACCTGTTGAAAAGCCACTTGATATTTAGACAAATCAGAGAGATGACTGTTATTTACCCCCACCAAATCCTATGACATTTTATTGACTTGGTGTATGCTACATAATCTATCAAAGAACCATGGCCAACCTCCTCCTGAAAGTGATGGGCCACAGCCTCCTGACAGTGAGGAGGAGGAGGTGTGGCACTTAAAGAAGCACAATGTCACTCCCCACAACCAAGACGTCTACATAAGGTATAAATTAATACAGAGACACTTTTAAATCATGAAGAGCTATTTATTTACAGTCATACACAGCCATTCAATATTTTTGTGATCACCCATGGCTTCTCACAACTATCACTGGTTCCCTGATGTCTCCTACTCTACAACTAAGCTGCAGGGGATGTAATCAGAGCCCACACTGGCTTCTGAGGTAGCTTTGAACACATCAGGAACTAACTGGGGAGGGCTTGGAGAAGTAGCCACCAGGTCCAAGTCATCTTGCAGTGGTGTTTCTGAGGGTACAGAAGGAGGAGGAGGAGGAGGAGACATGTGACGTTGTCCTGATACCATCTGTCCGGGATATGCTACAAAATATCCTCAGTTCTGTGCAGCTCTCTGAACATCATGAAGTAACTCTGCTATGTTGTCATACTGACTTATGAGCCTTTTCTTCACAGGGGTTGAAGGACACCTTTACAGAAGCTACAAGATGCTACACTGGTTCATTAGCAGTGGGCTAGATAATGGTGCCTTCCTGCACATATGGAAAAAACTAGAGACACTGTGGATAATCAAAGGTTACCAAGTGCTCATTCTCTGGCATTAGCTCCTCCTCTTCCTGGTCTTCCCCATCCACCCCCTCCTCTATTGGCTGTCCCCAGCCTGGATCTTCTTTGTGGCCATCTCCCACCTTGCCTACTCCATTGATGACATCCCAGGCCTTTCTTACTCCTGTTGCAGAGCAGTATGACTGCAGCATGGGCACTCAGCAAGAATATCACATTCCTCTCCTGCAAGTAAGAAAACTATATTATAAATCAGTATACATTATTAATTTAGTATGGCAAATAGCTATTATATAAAAACTAATAAATAAATAAATAAATAATTTTTTTTTTTTAATTAAACGTATACATTGCATATGCAAGCAAGCTCAATGCAATGTACAACACTCTTAAAATACAATAAAAATAATAAAAGCAAACTTTACAACACAATACTATAATATAATCAAGAGGAAATCCAATTAAAAAAAATCATAAAACAGTAATCAGTAAAAGCTGCCTATTACATGCAGGTACTATGCATTAGGTCTGAAGGAGATGTTAGCTGGTGTTGAGCTATGGCCACAGAGGAGAAAGCCATGGCCCTCGCCCTTTACAGCCTTCAGGAAACAAGCCAAGATGCAGGTGTTTTCTGTTTAAAGACTGCGTTTGTTTGCTTTTATATGGGGAAAATGTTGCCTACCCACAATTGTAGATAACATAGTCTACAAATCTGGTAAATAAACAAATAAGCATAGCAATCTAGGTTTTACTTGAACTCTAATGCATCATGCTTTCAGAGAGATCCATAAGATGTAGATGCAGACAACCAAATTGCAGTACATGATCTATTTATGAGGAAAAGGATGATTTGGACATCGCAAGAGCCTGCCTTTTCACTGTCTTCTAGGAAGCAAAGCCAAGCTGCCAAGGTAACCAGTTCTAGGAGAAAGACTTTGTGGCCAGTTCTGTTTTTTTAACTTATATGCCATGCATTCTGATATTTGAAATCCCTGATTCAGCACATGCAAGGTCCTGCTGCAAGTACTATGATGCATCAAGATGGTGTTGTCAGAAAATGAGGACCAGACTTAACTACCCCTTTCTAAAAGCTAGGTAACTTGACAGCTCTGCCATAGGCTGTAACAGAAATAAGAGTTTTCCTCTCTACAACCATCAAAGGCTTGTCTATCGGAGAAAGTATACATGGACATTATGTATGGACACAAAGAAACCAGGAATGTAGAAAATGAAAACTTACTTTCTGACACTTCAGAGTAGGAAGGATCGCATTGGCTCACCCCAGAGCACTTGGCACTCAAGGCCAGGCTGAATTAGCTGAGATGAATCCTTCTCTCTTATTATGGCTTTGATTGCCTTCACCTTCTGGCAAAGGTTTCTCCACTTTTTATGCAGGTCCCCAATGTGATTGTGGAAGATGGCATTTAGTATGTTAGTGATGGTTTGCCACAGTTTTTGCTTATGGTAAGCATTAACGTTTGTGAATGTGGTTCTAAAGAGATGATTTTGTCCTTGACCACTTCATTGACAAGCAAGGACACTTCTTCTGCCAAGAAATTGGGCTTCCTGTGCTAAGGACTCTTCTTGGCAGCCACAGTACACGTACTGGACAGAGGATACCCACACAGATATAGCTGCCTTTGCATGTATATTGAAGGTAATTATATACACAAGTTTGAATTTATTTGGTGCTGTAATTATTAGAGATGTGAATCGTGTGCCAGATCGTCTTAACGATCAGATTCGGCTGGGGGGGGGGGGGGGGAATCTGATCGTTAAGATATGTGAATTGGAATCGTTTCCGATTCCAATTCACATCGCTAATTTCTTTTTAGAGAGGCCTGCGCCGCTAAAAAAAACAACCCACCTGACCCTTTAAATCGACCCCACCCTCCTGACCCCCCAAAACCTTTTAAAATTACCTGGTGGTCCAGGGGGGCCTCGGGGGGCCTCGGGGAGAGATCCAGGGGGGCCTCGGGGAGAGGAGAGATCCAGGGGGGCCTGGGAAATCTCTCCTCGAGGCCCCCCTGGATCTCTCCTCTCCCCGAGGCCCCCCTGGATCTCTCCCTGAGGCCCCCCTGGACCACCAGGTAATTTTAAAAGGTTTTTTTTGGGGGGGGGGTCGATTTAAAGGGTCGAGTGGGTTTTTTTTTTTAGCGGCGCAGGCCTCCCTAAAAAAAAGGGTTGGGAGGGTGGGGGAGGCTAAGAGGGGTCGATTTAAAGGGTCGGGTGGGTTTTTTTTTTTATCGGGCCATCGGCGCCATTTTAATTAGTGACAGCCAAAATGGCACCGATGGCCCGAGAGCGGGAGATCGCGCCGGGACCCCCCCCCCCACTGGACCACCAGGTAATTTAACATTGGGGGGGGGTTGGGAGGGTGGGGGAGGGTAAGGAATTGGTTTTAAAGGGTCGGGGTGGGTTTAGGGGTTGTTTTGGTGTGCCGATTTTCCCGCCCTCCCCCAAATAATTCCCGTGCCCTATTTAACGATACAATACAAATGCCCCTGACGATAAATCGGGGGCATTTGTATTGTATCGTGCACTCTAACGATTTAGGACGATTTTAAAATTATCTGACGATAATTGTAATCGTTCAAAAACGATTCACATCCCTAGTAGTTATATGCATATAGTTTTAGAAAATAGGTAAAAATTCTATGTGTATCATATGTATGCACATGCTTTCAATGAACCTATGCCTCTATATTCCTGATTTAGTCATGTATATTCCTTACTGCTCTTCAATGTTCCTTAAAGTTGCTTTGATAGAGTTTTTTCTAGATTTTGTTTGCTGTGCTTGGCCTTCATTTCACTAATATGATTAGTTTTAAGTAGTAGTGAAATGTTACTCTTTTTTATTCTGTTAGAACAGATGCTTTTTTAAATGTTTAAATTATGTACTGATTTTGTTAAATTGCCACCTGTAACCTTGAGCCTAGCCGTGTAGATATCAAGAAAAACTGTTATAGCTGCCAGAGGTTGAAACATGCCTTATAGTGACATCTATGCTTGCGCTTGTCTTTGGAAAACTTGCAGCATATTCATGTTGTACTCAGCAGCTGACCCTTTCCACCTTCACATATGATTCCAATATTTGGTCCATATCATGGGAGATATGTGCCAGCTGCAAAAAGTCAGATAGATGTAAATGGCAGCCAATTTTAATCTCTAATTATACTTAACATCTAAAGATAATGAGCAATCAGTTGTGGTTGCTATTCAATGGAGATAGACTAAGGTAGGGGTGGCCTGTTACAGTTTTCATAAAGAAGGTGGTGTGGTGCTTTTTTGCCTTTGTCTCTTGCTAAAAATATTTTGGGAGAACAGGCTGTCTGCAGTGTAACAAGAAGGAGGCTGTGGAATACTCAGTGCTGAGAATGAAGACAACCTTTTACTACTAGGACACTTTTGGTAATACCCCTAGCAGGAATATGGGGAGAAATGAGAAGAAAACCCTACTTGCTTACAGTCTATTCCGATTTTCTCCATCATGCTGAAGAAGTGCTGACTTTCTTTTCATGATGATCAATGCAAGCGGATTTGGCAGAATGACTTATGAGGGAGGAATAAATAGTACATCATGGAGGTCTCTCCTATACCCTGCATGCCAACTACTCTGTTGATGCCTGGGTTGCCGTCTCAGTACGCATCTTTTAAAGATGTATTTTCTAAAGAAGCCGCAGATGTACTACCTCCACACAGATCCTACGACTGTGCCATCAATGTGAAGCCTAACACAGAACCACCCAAGGGAAGGGTTTACCCTCTCTCAGTAGTAGAAAATAAAGATATGTCTGAGTACATACAGGAGAATCATCAGAAAGGCTTCATAAGACCCTCCAAGTCTCCTGCCGGCGCAGGCTTCTTCGTGGGGAAGAAGGATGGAACATTACGTCCATGCATCGACTACAGAGGTCTAAACGAGAGCACTGTGAAAGGCCGCTATCCCTTACCACTCATCTCGGAGCTATTTGATAGACTACAGGGAGCCAAGAAATTCTCTAAGCTTGATCTCAAAGGAGCCTATAACCTGGTACACATCCGCTCTGGCGATGAATGGAAGATGGCTTTTAATACCTGGGATGGGCACTTTGAATACCTGGTGATGCCCTTCGGCCTGTGCAACACCCTGGCTGTCTTCCAAAACATGATGAATGACATTCTGTGTGATCTATTCTACAAATGTGTCTTTGTGTACATAGACGACATCTTGATATTTTCCCAGGACCTGAATACTCATCTGGAAGATGTCAAAAGAGTGCTGTAAAGACTCCGCAAGAATCGTCTATACGCCAAGTTGTCTAAATGCGAATTCCACAAGGAATCAGTGCCTTTCCTAGGGTACATTGTTTCAAACAAAGGTTTCCAGATGGACCCACAGAAGCTGGAGAACATTAAAAAATGGACACAACCCACTGGTCTAAAGGCTTTTAGATGATTTCTGGGATTTACCAACCACTACAGAACATTCATCAAGATTTACTCTTCACTAACTGTTCCACTAACAGCAATGACTAAGAAAGGTGCCAATGTCGCCAATTGGTCTATGGAAGCTGTGACAGGATTTCAGAAACTGAAAGACACCTTCTCGAGTAAGCCATGCCTCTGACATCCGGATCCGACCCGTCCTTCATCGAAGAGGTTGATGTCTCAGATGTAGGCATAGGGGCCATGTTAAGCCAGTCCAGTGACTCTAAGATCTTGCATTCATGTTCTTTTTTCTCCCGACACTTCTCACCAGCGGAGAAGAACTATGGCATTGAGGATAAAGAACTACTGGTAATAAAGATGGCATTCGAAGAGTGGCGCTCCTGGCTTGAAGGTGCACAACATTGGCTCACAAAAATCTGGAGTACCTCTGTCACGGTCAGCGCCTAAACCATAGGCAGGCGAGATGGTCCCTGTTTTTCAACAGATTTGACTTTGTGCTGAAATACCGCCCTGGAGTTAAGAACGTCAGAGCAGATGCCCTATCTCGCTCATTTCTCTCTGAGGACATACCTGATGAACCCCAGCATATCATCAACCCGATGAGAGTTATCCTATCAGCTACACATCCTGTACCTGCGGGCAAGACCATTGTACCCAGTAACCTAAGGAAAAAGCTGTTAGCATGGGCTCACGATTCGAAACTGGCTGGATACCCTGGTCAACGGAGAAATCTGGCTAAATTACAGAAGTACTACTGGTGGCCCACCATGAAGGAAGACATGTTCTCCTATGTTGCTTCTTGTTCCAATTGTGCCAGACAGAAACCTTCGCCCGGACGTCCTTGCGGCCTGCTTCATCCCTTGCCAGTACCAGATGAGACCTGGACTCACATTGCTACAGACTTTGTGGTAGACTTACCACTCTCTGGAGGTAACAACACCATCTGGGTTACAGTGGATCGTTTCTCGAAGATGAGAGAGGTACAGGAAAAGGTGGGTCATTTCCATTTGAAGTGGGAAGGGTGGGTAGCTTCTCCATGAGAAGCAGGAAGAATATAGGATGCATAAGTATCTGTTTCAAGATGGTGACTTCTGCTGAAATTCCACTTATATGATGCACAACTTAGTAGAGCAGCAGACACCCCTTCATGATCTGTCTCTGGAAACAGAGATGTATGGACATCATGATTGGATAGTGATGAGGCAGTTGATAGACATTCTGAAGCATTTCAAGGATGCCACAAAGGATCAGAGTTCCAAAAGTACCACCCTGGGCAGGACATCCCTATTGCAAATATTTTCGAGGAAAAATTAGAGAGTTTCCATGATCAAGAGGGAATGGAAGCAGAGTTGTTGCTATTTCTGAACTCCTTGCAGCGGCAGGTACAAGTGAGACTGAAATCTCTGACAGAAAAATAAGTACATGCTTGCCACATTTTGAGATCCACAAGTTAAAGATAGTCTTATCCTCTGTTCCATTCATCTCATATTCATGAACAAAATGCTGACAGCTAGGGTGTTATAACAGAAGTGCCAGAGGCAAAGGCAGAGACACAGTGGGGAGATAGCACAGGAAAGACTGGCCACCTTAGAGAGCAGCATTCTGTTGGCTACCACTTCCTCCCTTACCTCAATATACCAAAGCCACATTGATGAAAAAGAACCATATCTCTTGACACAGACCACATCTAAAGCAGCTGGCCTACCACAGCAAAGGAGATCTAGGAAAAATGTATGTAATATGCAATCTTGCAGAGCCTATCAAAGACATGGACACAGATACAATGTCCACAGATACAGTTGGCAGTCTGGCTAGACCTATACATGGTGGATCAGCTCTATATTTCCTACTCAGCAACTAATGTGCCCAGTGAATGTGCCTTCTCAATGACAGGGGACATCATGAGCCCTCATTACTCAAGACTATTGACAGAATTGATGGGAAAGCTGGTTATTTTGAAAATAAATATGACTTTTCTGGGCTTTCCAAAATTTCCATGAGAGTGTTCTTGCTATTGCTTTGCCTACCTGCCATACCCAAGACATACCACTTTAGGAGGCTTGATATCTCTCTGCCTATTGCCATGCCCCTGATGTACATCCTTGCTACCACTCTGCCTATCTGCTATGCCCCAGATATACCACCTTGGGTGTCATGCTGATAATATGCCTTTCTGCCATCGCTGTGATATAACAGCATGGGAGTTTTTGTGCTCCATATTGTTTGTTGTTTGGATCTTAGCCTAATTCTCCCACCCTGATTTTTTGTTGATTATACAGAGGAGTTTGATCCCAGAAAAATAATTAGAAAAAAGACAAAAATTCAAATTTCTTTTCAGACCTACCTCTTTTTAGTTATTATTGTTCTACCTCTCTGTAATCTATGCCTAGTTCTTGCTTCTTTGTTGTTTATAACAAGGTGTTTTTTCTCCAGAAAAATAATTTAAAAAAATAAATAATATATACTTTTTCTGATTTTTCATCTTGTTATCAAGGTCTATGTAGGCCTTTGTGCTGTAAGCAATCAACCATACTCTAATCCTTGGGGGTTTAGATACTTTTGTGCTTTCTTGTGATAGACCACATCAATGCCATGGGGTTTAGACACTTATGGCCTATTTGTAATTGACCACACTTTGACGCCTTTATGCTGTCTGTGATTCCCTTCACTGTATGCCGTGGGTATTTTGACATCTTCATGCTGGGCCAGATTTTAAAAGCCCTGCGCGCGTAAATCCGGCCGGATTTACACGCGCAGGGCACTCGCGCACCGGCGTGCCTATTTTGCATAGGCCACTGGCGCGCGCACAGCCCCAGGACATGCGTAAGTCCTGGGGCTTCGTAAAAGGGGCGGGAAGGGGGCGGGAAGGGGGCATGTCCTGGGTGTGTACGGGGCGTGTCCGGGGTCAGCGGTGGTTCGGGGCGGGACCGGGGGGCGTGGTGCTGGCCCGGGGGCATGGTCGAGGCCTCCGTACCAGCCCCCGGGTCAGGTGATGGTGCGCCAGAAGCCCGCTGGCACGCGCAGATTTACGCTTGCTTTCAGCAGGCGTAAATCTGCCAACAAAGGTAGGGGGGGGTTTAGATAGGGCCGGGGGGGTGGGTTAGGTAGGGTAAGGGAGGGGAAGGTGCAGGGGGGTGGAAAGAAAGTTCCCTCTGAGGCCGCTCCGATTTCGGAGCGTCCTTGGAGGGAAAAGGCAGCACGCAAGTTACACAAATGTGCACTCCCTTGTGCGCACTGACCCCGGATTTTATAAGATCCGCACCTCTATGTGCATATCTTATAAAATCTAGCGTACTTTTGTTCGTGCCTGGTGCACGAACCAAAGTACGTGCTCGCGCAAATTTATAAAATCTACCCCGCTGTTTGCAATTTCATGAATTGTAAGCCTTGAAAGTTTTGACACCTTTTTGCAGTGTACAATTCCCTTTACACCTTGGGAGTTTTGATGCCTTTATGCTGTTTATTATTCCCTTCTCTGTATGCCTTGAGTATTTTGATGCTTTTATGTTATTTGTAATTCCTCAGACTATGTATTGGGGGTTAGTGTTCATTGGTTTTACATTCACCATAGCTGTACAAATAATAGATAGAATCATAACTGATTTAGTGAGGTATTTATAGTTTCACTGTGGCTGTGTGTACCTAACACATGCATGACTTGAGTTTTGCAGTTTGACAGAAGCATATGTTACCAGTAAGATCAACCACATTCCTCCTATTGTCCTTGAGATTTATTTCAGATCCCATTTTCCAATGCTTTTTGTAAACTCTTGGCCTTGCCCTGAGCATCCATTGATTTGTACCCTTGCTACATCATTCCTCAGTCTATTGATACCATTCTTCCTCCTTCCATCTCAGTCCTCAAGGTATACCTTGGAGGCTTTTTGCTACTCTTCTTACTGCGTTGCTCTGGTCCTACTGGTTCCGTTTTTTTATACACACCAGTGCCACTGCTGCTACTGCCACTCCAAGCCAGTCTTGTTACCTTAGGGTGCTTTCTCTCTGCTCCAGCTGGCTTCTTGGTGCTTTTCAAATCCCCTTATCCTACAATAATCTATGATTTTTGGTCTTGCTCTGGCCATCAGTTGCTTTGCAATACTCCTCGGGCCCTTCATGCCACTCCAGGTACTACTTTGCCTTTCCTGGTACCTTTGCCTTTTGATACCATTCTTCTAGGGTTTTTGGCTACTCTTCTTGCTGTATTGCTCTGCTCCTACCATTCAGTTTTTAATATTTGCCAGTGCTACTGCTGCTGCTGTTGCTCCAGGCCAGTCTTCCTGCATAAGGGGCTTTCTCCACTATTCTAGCTAGCTTTTTAGTGCTTTCTAAATCTGCTTCCCTTATGGTACTTGCAAATTCTTTGTCAGAGAGACTGCATTTGTTAAAAACATATCTCTCTCTGTACTACAAGTGCATATAGAGCAGCACACTCTCTTATTCCTGCTTGTTCAATGACACAGTAACTTTGTAACAGTGGACAGATTAAATTGCGGTGTATCCTCATACAGTGCCATTGTGAGAACAGGCAAAATCTCATTCTACCTTGCTTTAAATTTCCCTTTCCTTTCCTTTCCTTTCCAAATCTTTTTTTTTAAGTTTTGTTTTGCCTCTGAGAGACAGCTCCAGAAACTTAACCTCTCTGTCTGAAATCTAGCAGAGAAATGACTGAACACAAAAATGGTGACTCCTCGGTTACTTATTGCATTCAATTTCAGGTAAAAAAATGAGGAATTCATTGCCAATCAATGTAGGTATCAACTGGGATAGGCTGTTTGAAAAAAATGGTTGACCTTGATTGATTATTCTTCTTTCTATTCCTTTCCCATTCTGTCTCTATTCTGTCTGGCCTCAGTGGCTTGCCTTTAATAGGAAATAAAAACCTGTAGTTTTGAATTCCCCATAGACTTGAATGGGACCAAAAAACAAATGCAAACAACAATATTTATTATTTTCAGGGGTACTGTTCATTATTTTTGTATTAAATTGACTGAAATTAAAATAGCCTGTTTTGCTTTGAATTACTTATTTGTTTCAAACAAATGCACATCACTAATGAAGGGTGGTCCTACAGGCAATGGAAAAGACGGAGGAATAAGAGAAGGCTGATCAATGGCAGGTGATAATGGTAGTGCTGAGGCAGGCTATGGCCCAGCTCCTGGTGATAGCAGGGCTGGTGGACCTGGCTCTGGGTCAGCTCCCACTGCTAGCAGTAGAGCTGGAACAAGTGCTGGAGGTTGCTGCTGGTGGTATCTGAAAAGATGAAGATGTGAGGGTTAAATGAGCTGGCAGTATGAAAGTTATTATGAGCAACATTGTGGGGTTGATCTAGTAAAGATATGTAGCAATGGGATGTAAAGGAAGCAGTGGGGTAATCTGCACTAAGCTTGGGTTCCAAGCTTGAAGAGTAGTGCAAGAGCATGAGGCTTGTGTAGGGCTAGGGTGAGCAGCATGGTCATAGTCAAGTAAGAGTCCTGTGTTGAATGGGCATGTGGACAGGGTAATTTTGGATTATTTGCTTCCTTAGTGGATGTGGAAATTATTAAGCTACTTAGTAAGAAATTATTAAGCTATTTGTAAGAATAGAGAAAATGTGTTAGGAAGCAGAGACCATTGAGATTACAAGAACATAGCAACATTAAGTAATGGCTTACACATTGCCTATAATTTCAGCCATGTATATTTGAAACCCAATCAGTTTACATCACTTCCAGTATTTGCTTCCATTCACTTTAAAACTGGCCTTTAGATGAAGTGCAGTTCAATACCTATGCCCGGTGTGAGACCTAGAGAGAGAGCCTTCTACAGAGATGAAAGACCTAGGTGGCCAGTAGTGACCATATCATCAAAGCTGCATACATGGAAAGTTTCCAGATGTGACTAATGTACTTACCTCTGGTCCACTACAGCTTGGTATGCATCTACTCTAGCCATTCTCACTTATACAACTTCAGATGCCAAGTCTTTTTCTTCAAATCTTCTGTCTGGAAATATAGAAATATAGAACCTGTTCTATGAAAGCAAATATGGTTCATAATACCCATTCAATATCCATAATTTCCTTCTAGCGCATAATCATAGACCCCAGTTGTTATCTGACTTTCCTTGATTTGTTTGCATCTATAGAGCCTCTGTGCTTCTCCTATGCTTTCTTGAATTAAGCTACCATTTTTGTTTCAAACATGTTCCTTGGGAGCCCACTGCATGTATCAACCACCCTTTCTGTGAACATAGTTCATAGTAACACAGTAAATGCTGGCAGGAAAAGACCATCTTGCTCCTTCAATCTTCCCAGTTATACTATACCCACTGATAGGGAAACCTCCCATCAGCCAACCACAAAGTCTGACCACCTGCCAGATTGCTTCTTATCCCAGACAGCTTTTTTATCTTATTCCTTTGTAATCCACCTAGAAATTCCTCCTTAGTTCCTACCAGCACCCATCCTTTGTATGTCTAATCACAGTTGTTCCTGATTCTTACCTCTCTGGGGTAGGAGGCCTGATAGATGTAGTGGCAGTGGAAGGTGTGCCCAGGACCTGGCCATCCTCCTTTTTTTCATCTTGATCCTGTGGGGAAGAGAAGGCCTTCAAGCAGGAGACTGAGCTCTGCCAAATGCTGCAAAACTCTGCTGCTAAAATTTGGCTTGCAGGCTTGCAGTGCATTTTAATGATTTCCCTGTACATTCCTGGAAGTTGAAATTGTATGCATGTAAAGTATGTGCATAACTTTTGTATGCATAAAATGTATATGTGTAATTGCATATATATATATGCACATAAGTTACAGGCAAAGATATGTGTATTTTGTAAACTGTGTGGTATTCAGGTAATTTTAGGTGCTTCAACATTTATGTGTGCATACCCACTTAGGTGCACAATTGAAAATTATCCTTCCTAAGTTTAAAGTAGAGTTCTGCCTTCATATCAGACTATCATTCTATCCTCAGGGAGTCTGAGGACTAAAGTGCAAAGAATTGCACAAAGGAAGGCCATTTCTTGCACTAAAATGGTAAACAGAGTGTATTAAATGGGATATGGTACACTATTTCCCTTTTAGCTTGCTAAATTTTACTATTTGCTTCATGAACAGCTGTTTTGCATGTAAGTTTATACTTCTGAAATGTTATTTAAATTCAAAGATGAGTGAATATGATCTAAAATTATGCAAAGCAGTTCACTAGCTATGATTGGATAGCTAAACTATGCATGAAAAATCTTTTACAAATGGGATTTCATAAAATAACTACACCAATGAGGTGAAGTTAGTTTTTTTGACATTTTCTGCAGGAAAACTATGGGCCTGATATTCAGTGCTGACTGGGTAAGTAACTGACAGGATCATTCATCAAAATGTGTTATGGCATTAACACCCACAATAACGCCATAACGCATGCGTTAACGCCAAAACACATGCGATAGTTATGGTACCGCGTGGTATCAATGCACATTTTTCAAAGGGGTGGGATTGGGGAGAGGTTTGGATGGGATTAATGAAAATGAGGGGCATTATTGCACACAACACCGGAAATAACTACACCTTTTTTCCTGGTGTTAAGCTGTGCGAAATGCCCAAATTGGCCATAATACAATTTGCGATAAAGATTGCAAATTGCATTTCAGGAGAGCACCTTTGGGGAAGCCATCACATTATTCAACTATTTATATCACTATAAACCAGCTATTAACTCGAGGTGAGGTTTTGGTGGTGGTTTAGGGTTTTGGAGCCAGTTTTACATGCAGAGTGAAGTGTACGAACAGCACAGTACACATCAGTGAAGATTTGACATCATTTGCAGTGAGAAAAGCCTCACAAAGATGAGATTTCTACAATGTTCTCTCACCCTACTTTGATAGTACCCTGCTATAGAGGATGGTTGCTCACTTTCGTATTTCTGCATTATTTTAGCATTTGGGTCCATTGGTGCCATTAAGTACTAGAGATGTGAATTGTGTGCCAGATCGTCTTAACGATCAGATTCGGCTGGGGGGGGGGGGGGGAAATCTGATCATTAAGATATGTGAATTGGAATCGTTTCCGATTCCAATTCACATCGCTAATTTTTTTTTTAGGGAGGCCCGCACCACTAAAAAAAAAAACCCACCCTACCCTTTAAATCGACCCCCCCCTCCTGACCCCCCCCCAAAACCTTTTAAAATTACCTGGTGGTCCAGGGGAGCCTCGGGGAGAGATCCAGGGGGGCCTTGGGGAGAGGAGAGATCCAGGGGGGCCTCGGGGAGAGATTTCCCGTTCCCAGGCATCAGCTGTTCTAAAAAAAAAAAAATGGCGCCGATGCCCTTTTGCCCTTACCATGTGACAGGGTATCCGTGCCATTGGCCAGCCCCTGTCACATGGTAGGAGCACTGGATGGCCGGCGCCATCTTTAAAGATGGCGCCGGCCATCTTTACTCATCAGCCCCTATTTTAGAGTATAGTATAATAGGGGCTGATGAGTAAAGATGGCCGGCGCCATCTTTAAAGATGGCACCGGCCATCCAGTGCTCCATCCAGTGCTCCTACCATGTGACAGGGGCCGGCCATCTTTACTCATCAGCCCCTATTATAGAGTATAGTATAATAGGGGCTGATGAGTGCTCTCAACATTAATGGTAGGGGTGGAAGGGAAATAGAACCAAAAGGTTACTAAGAGCCAAGAGAAACAGATAAGTATGAGAAAAAAAAAAGTGTGAAGCTTGCTAGGCAGACTGGATGGGCCGTTTGGTCTTCTTCCATCATTTCTATATGTTTCTATATGAATAATTTTGTTTTATTGGCAAATTTGATCACCTCATTTGATGCTCCTATTTCCAGGTCGTTTATAAATATATAAAAATGAAGTGGTCCCAGAACAGATCCCGGGGGTACTCCACTATTCACCTTTATCCATTGTGAAAATTTCCCATTTAGCCTTACTCTAACCAGGTTGAAATCCACAATAGGACGCTGCCACCATCTCATGACTTTTTAATTTCCTAAGAAGTCTCTCATGAAGGACTTTGTCAAATGCTTTCTGGAAATCCAGATACACTATATCAAATGGGTCACCTTTTTCCACATGTTTTACACCATCAAAAAAAAATGAAGCAGATTGGTGAGGCATTATTTGCCTTGGCTAGATCCATATTGGCTTTGAGCCATTAAACCATGCCTATCTATATGTTTACCATTATGCCTGGCACAGACCTCAGATTCACTGATCTGTAGTTTCCGGAATCACTCCTGGATCCTTTTTTAAAAATTGGCATTATATTGGCAACCTACCAGTTTTCAGGTACTATAGACAGTTTTAATGACAGTTTACAAATGACCAATAGCAGGGTCATTTGTGACCCTCATCTGGTTCATTTGCTACCTCTAAGACCATACCAAAACTGTATCCATAGGAACAGCTCACTCCAAACTCCACTCACTCTCCTGTGGAGTACCTTAAGGCTTCATCCTCTCTCCCTCATTTTTCAATATATATCTAAGCCATCTCGGTAAACACATAAGGAATTTCCACATAACCTCTTTTTCCAAGATGGATGACATCTAATCCCTTTTAGGCAATAACAAAGATCAATCCATTACTCTCCTCTCAAATCCTTAGAGAAAATTGCAAACTGGCTACTCCAAAATAAACTAAATCTCAACCCCCTGGTCAAGCAGGCTTCACTCCTGGAGTCAGAAAAACATGCCGACCAGGCTTTCTGAAGTAATATTCAGTTTTATTCACATTTAAAAAGACACAATTCTCATTTAAAAAGACACAAAGAATCACTGCATACCATGGCAGTATTCAGCTTACACACAGAGTTGAAGACTGGTGTCTGGACAGTGTACCTTCACTCCCTTCTAGTTTGGATAGGCTTCATCCTCTCTCCCTCATTTTTCAATATATATCTAAGCCATCTCTATAAACTCATAAAGAATTTCCACATAACCTCTTTTTCCAAGGTGGATGACATCTAATCCCTTTTAGGCAATAAAAAAGATCAATCCATTTCCCTCCTCTCAAATCCTTAGAGAAAATTGCAAACTGGCTACTCATAAGAACATAAGAACATAAGAAAATGCCATACTGGGTCAGACCAAGGGTCCATCAAGCCCAGCATCCTGTTTCCAACAGTGGCCAATCCAGGCCATAAGAACCTGGCAAGTACCCAAAAACTAAGTATATTCCATGTTACCATTGCTAATGGCAGTGGCTATTCTCTAAGGGGTAGATTTTATAAATTTACGCGCGCGCATACTTTTGTTTGTGCACCAGGCGTGAACAAAAGTATGCTGGATTTTATAAGATACGCTCGTAGCCGCACGTATCTTATAAAATACGGGGTCGGTGCGCGCAAGGGGGTGCATATTTGTGCAAACAGCGTGCGCCAAGCCCGGTGCGCGCTGCCTGTTCCCTCCGAGGCCGCTCCGAAATCGGAGCGGCCTCGGAGGGAACTTTCCTTCCACCTCCCCTCACCTTCCCCTCCCTTCCCCTAACCCACCCCTCTGGCCCTATCTAACCCCCCCCCCCCCACCTTTGTTGGCAGATTTACGCCTGCCAAAAGCAAGTGTAAATCTGCGAGCGCCAGCAGGCTCCTGGCGCGCCATCACCCGACCCGGGGGCTGGTCCGGAGGCCTTGACCAAGCCCCCGAGCCGGCGCCACGCCCCCGGAACCGACCCGAACCACCCCCTAATCCCCGGACACTCCCCCTCCCACCCCTTTTACGAAGCCCGGGACTTACGCGCGTCCTGGGGCTATGCGCGCGCCAGCGGCCTATGCAAAATAGGCACACCGGTGCGCGAGTGCCCTGCACGCGTAAATCTGGCCAGATTTACGCGCGCAGGTCTTTTAAAATCCGGCCCTAAGTGAACTTAATAGCAGGTAATGGACTTCTCCTCCAAGAACTTATCCAATCCTTTTTTGAACCCAGCTACACTAACTGCACTAACCACATCCTCTGGCAGATTCCAGAGCTTTATTGTGCATTGAGTGAAAAAGAATTTTCTCCGATTAGTCTTAAATGTGCTACTTGCTAACTTCATGGAATGCCCCCTAGTCCTTCTATTATTCGAAAAAGTAAATAACCGATTCACATCTATCCGTTCTAGACCTTTCATGATTTTAAACATCTCTATCATATCCTCCCTTAGCCGTCTCTTCTCCAAGCTGAAAAGTCCTAACCTCTTTAGTCTTTCCTCATAGGGGAGCTGTTCCATTCCCCTTATCATTTTGGTAACCCTTCTTTGTACCTTCTCCATCGCAATTATATCTTTTTTGAGATACGGCGTCAAGAATTGTACACAGTATTCAAGGTGCAGTCTCACCATGGAGCGATACAGAGGCTTTATGATATTTTCCGTTTTATTCACCTTTCCCTTTCTAATAATTCCCAACATTCTGTTTGCTTTTTTGACTGCCGCAGCACACTGAACCGATTTCAATGTGTTATCCACTATGACGCCTAGATCTCTTTCTTGGGTTGTAGCACCTAATATGGAACCCGACATTGTGTAATTATAGCATGGGTTATTTTCCCTATATGCATCACCTTGCACTTATCCACATTAAATTTCATCTGCCATTTGGATGGCCAATTTTTCAGTCTCACAAGGTCTTCCTGCAATTTATCACAGTCTGCTTCTGATTTAACTACTCTGAACAATTTTGTGTCATCTGCAAATTTGATTATCTTACTCGTATTTCTTTCCAGATCATTTATAAATATATTGAAAAGTAAGGGTCCCAATACAGATCCCTGAGGCACTCCACTGTCCATTCCCTTCCACTGAGAAAATTGTCCATTTAATCCTACTCTCTGTTTCCTGTCTTTTAGCCAGTTTTCAATCCACAAAAGGACATCGCCACCTATCCCATGACTTTTTACTTTTCCTAGAAGGCTCTCATGAGGAACTTTGTCAAACGCCTTCTGAAAATCCAAGTATACTACATCTACCGGTTCACCTTTATCCACATGTTTATTAACTCCTTCAAAAAAGTGAAGCAGATTTGTGAGGCAAGACTTGCCTTGGGTAAAGCCATGCTGACTTTGTTCCATTAAACCATGTCTTTCTATATGTTCTGTGATTTTAATGTTTAGAACACTTTCCACTATTTTTCCTGGCACTGAAGTCAGGCTAACCAAAGATATAGAGGTCTCATGAACCCAGCTGGGCATACACCTTTAGGCAATAACAAAGATCAATCCATTACGCTCCTCTCAAATCCTTAGAGAAAATTGCAAACTGGCTACTCTGAAGATGTAGAGGTCTCACGAACCCAGCTGGGCATACACTCTTATCCCTGCCCCAGCTGATCCCTCCCATAGAGCTCTCTCTCTTTTTTCTCTCTCTCTGTGGGATTTAAGGTGGACCAGCACTCAGCTCAAATTGTATTGAGTCTTGGCTTCACACCAGACTCTCAATTCTCCACCAAAGCCAAGGTACAAGAAATAATTAAATCAGCGTTCTTACACCCTCTGCCACCTCTGACCACTACAGGACAGAACCACCTTCATAAATGCTATTTGTGCCACTGACATTGCTTGCCTGGGTTAATGTAATGCACTGTATGTAGGAATCTCCAACAGCTTGAGCCACCACCTATAATTATTCAGAATGGCACTGCCTGCCTGAAAATGAAGGTACATAAGTTTGACCACATCATCCTAGTCCTGAAAAGCCTATACTGGTTATCAACACACTGTCGGGCCAAATTCAGGATCCTAACCCTGGCCTATACATCTCTCAAAGACCTAACTATGGCCTGGATTTATGAAAATGTGAAAAATATTGCATGTGATGGGAAAAGGGGTGTGTTTTATGGTAATAGGGAGTTTATTGCAATTTGTGCTAATACCTATGTGAAGAGCTAAGTTACTACAAATTGTGATAACTTTTTTGCACTTTGAGATAAGTGCCAGAATGTGGTATTTCCTACATGGAGAGAGAGACTAGCCATAATGCCATCACCCTAGATAAGTATTTATAACTCTGTGGTGAGGTGAGGTTTAGGTATTAGTGTAGGGGGTTAGGGGCCACTTTGACATTCAATGTGAGATGAACAAACAGAACAGGGCTCTCTTGTGAACATTTGATGTCCCTAGGAGTGAGGAAACTCAACCAAAGATGAGATTTGTGCAATGTTCTCTCAACCTAGCTTGATGGACTCTCTACCTGGGTAACATCAAGCTAGATTGAGAGAACATTGCATTTTTCACATGCAATAAGCCCTTAACGCATGCGAAAACACCTTAGCGCATTTTGATAAATGAGGGGGTATATCATACCTCAGCAGCACCATCTCTTCCATGAGTCTCCCAACCTACTCTGATCACTGTCACAAGCCTATCTTGTATCCCCACCCCTGAGGACTATGACAGCACCAAAAACAAAATCATTGCAGGCTTTGCCCCAATCCTTTAGAAATTTCTGACTCCCAAGATTAGGCTGACTCCTGACCTCCTATCTTTCAGAAAACATTGGCTGTTTGATGTAGCAATTTGTCCCAGCCATTAATATAAACAATAGCAAGCACAGCATCCAATCTCTCTTACCCAGACTTACATTCCTGTCAATCATACTTCCCAAGTTGCAAAGAAAAACCCTATCTTGCCTACATAGCTCTTCCAAACAAATAAGAACCATCAAACAAGTAACAAACTCCAGCCCGCTGCAACCCCTCTTCCCCTCCCACACCATGACTCTGTACAACCTCCCAGAATTTGGATATCCATGTGTTAACTAAATACTGTGTTTGTCTCTCCTACTTCTCAATCTATCTTGACTAATTATTTATTTATTTATTTATGCTTTTTAATATACCTTCATTCCAGAGGTAGATCACAACAGTTTAGATATATAGCATAGAAATTAATTGTAAAAAAGGTAATAGTAATTTCTAACAGCATTAATATAAATGTGTAAATAATCGAAACTCTCTTTGAACTTTCTTGATAGAAAAGTATGTCATGGTCCAAGATGGCGGATCTGAACAGATGGGAGTGAGGCTGCTCCGTTGGCTTGTTTTCTGCAATCACCATAATGCCGCATACTGCGAGGAAGAGGCAAGTTAAAAAACGTGAAGCTCAGCCTGCTCCCTCCATTTTACCTAATTAGGGCCCAATGGTCGCTCATGTTGTCCAGGAAGTAAGTACTCTGGTAGTTGGCTCGCAGTAGGGGGGATGGGAAGAAGTTGGAACCGCCCCCCTACATGAGCTACATAAAACTTTGTCCCAGGAGGATCGAAGGCCTCTGGAGAACCCGGCTGAGGCGAGACACGCTGACCTGTTTTTATCAACTCCTGGAGAGGAGGCAGGTTATCTCAGGTAATTCAATTGCGGAGAGTGGGGAAGATCGTGGAAGCTCTTTGAGGCCTTCAATAAAACCAGCTGGTGCTGGAGAAGCAGTGGTCCATACAGATGTTCAGCAGACAGGTGGGTATTTGTTTTGTTTCTTTCCCATTAAAAAAAGACCTGGTTAGACTCAAAGTGATGTTGTTGGACTCTATATGGGAAGCCATTCAAATTTTGAATGAGAATTTAACAACTTAACCCACTCGTGACCAATGTAAAACAAATGGATTCTCTTTTAAAATATTTGGAAAAGGAGGCAAAAGTGGAAAAAAAAGTGTACTCACTTTTGGAAGTGCAAATGATCGTTTCCCTTAAACTTCAAAAGAATATTATAGTGGAAAACCAGATGTTGCTAAATAAAATGGAGCAATTAGAAAATCAAATAAGGGGAAAAAAATCTTAGATTTATTAATTTCCCCAAGGACCCATTGGTACTCCCAAGGGACATGTGGGAAAAGTATCTAACTCAGTCCCTGAAAATTCCCGAGTCTGCATTACCAATGATGTCCAGAGTTTACTATATTCCTTCATATAAGAAGACTCCGGATATGGGGAAAGGAGAACACCAGTATTTCCTGATTTAGATCTTACAAATATTTTGGAAACCACACAAAAAAGATCAAGTGACATCTTCAACATTGATCTCCTCATTCTTGTTGGAATTGGATAAGGACTGGATACTACAGACAATCTTTCGTCATCGATTAGAGCCCTTGTAGGGTTTAAAAATTAGTGCATATCCAGACCTTGCAAGGTCTACTCAATCGAGAAGAAAATTGTTTCTTCAATTGAGGCCCCAGGTTTTACAACTTGGGACCTTTTTCCTGTTGAAATTCCTATGTAAATGTATAATCAAGTTTCAGGGTAATACTTTCATGTTTTTTTCACCTCAGTAGCTTTCTGATTTCTTGAAAGAGAAAATGTCTCCTATTATTAGTTCTTCTCCTTTGGCTACTGAAAGAGTACTTAAAGGCTACAGCTTTATTCGATCATGAATATGCTTTCTGTATCAGATCCTTATTTTCCTATTATTGTTAGTTAAATATTCCTGAAGTTGTGCTTGGATTCCTCCCTGGATGAGGAACTTTATATGCAGAATATTTGTGTATATTTCTTATTTCCTTTTCTATGTATTTCTTTTTGGTTTGCTTACAAATCAAGTTGATTGCTTGAAATGTAATTAGAAAATTCAAAATAAAAAATTATAAAAAAAAAAAGAAAAGTATGTCATAAATTAATAAATGATGATGATGATGAAAGGAATAGCTCCCGAAAGTGAACATAGTACTCAAGGCAGGGTATCAATAGATACTTATCTTTATTTATTTAAAAACCCTTATATTCCATTGATGTTAATTCTTTATACTCAGTGGATTACAATCATAAACATATAAAACAACAAAATTGCAAAACAAATGTACAACATAATGAAATGCAACAATCATAAATCATATATATATAAACCACAGCCAGCATTCAAAAGAAAAAGTAATCAATAGCAAAAGAAGACTATTATCTCTCTTGTTTTCTTGCTTATGTTACATCTCCTTAAGAATTTTGAGGGCAATTTTCAAAAGCCATTTACCCAGGTAAATGAATATGTATTTGGATAAAAGGCCTTTTTGAAAATTGTCCACCCTGTTTGCAGGTAAAAGTGTTGTGTTGTGTCACAATAAGCCTACTTTTACCAGCATTGTAGCAGAAGTATTAAAGGTTAGGTCAGGGAAGAAAACAATGCACACAGTTTTAGATGTTCAAAACTATGTACATTGTTTTAGTTGGAAACGTTATACACTGAATGAAGAGATGCAAATTTCTGTGCATATATTTCCTTGAGGCAATTTTAGAAAGGAAATATGTACATACTTTCTATACAAACTGTTGCAAAATCCATGGGTAATAGTACCAGAGGATTTTTAACCTGCTCAATCACTTTTGAAAATTGTTCCATGATGACAATGATAATAATAATCCCTAGAAAAAGGCCCATGAGTGTTGTGTGAGGGTGTCTATCCTAAGAAATCTGAAAGATTGATTTATGGCTATCTTTTTCTTAATTCCAGTCAATTTCTGAATAAAGACCCATCATCATAATTATTTCATACTGCATAATTGCTTTATTCAGCTAATCAAATAAAGTTATTTAATTGAGATGCTACTGTCAAAACAGAATATGAACTACAAGAAATCACTCAAATCCAACAGTGCATAACAAAGATTTCTTACATAAAAATATCTCAAAAAAACAAGAGCACATCAAGTTTAAAGGACCTGGATGCATAAGCTTAAACTAAGATCTGGTTTGCATTTCCAAGTGTAGTAAAAGCCCATAATGGAGAAATTACTTACCTGATAATTTTGTTTTCCTTAGTGTAGACAGATGGACTCAGGACCAAGTGTACTCCTGATAGTAATTGGAGACGGATCAGATTTCAATCTGACGTCAGCCCTAGTACATATACCCCTGCAGGAAGTGCAGCTCTTCAGTATTCTCCTCGAAGAGAATTATGGATATATGTGTGACTGACTAATTTGAATAACTTCATAACTTGAATAACTTGATTAACTTATAACTTGGTTAACTTGATTAATTTGAACTGGTTGAATTAGCTATAGCTGGAGACCACCAGTGCCCTCAACTGGGAAACGTCGACACACGGTAGGATGGGTGTCCTAGATGAAGGAAAGCATGGCTTACCCTTGAATCACTCGCTCCCGGGATGTCCCCTGAGAATTCCATGAGTAACGGCAGCCGTGGGTGAGATGCTGAGTCCATCTGTCTACACTAAGGAAAACGAAATTATCAGGTAAGTAATTTCTCCATTTCCTAGCGTGTAGCAGATGGACTCAGGACCAATGGGATGTATAAAAGCTACTCCCGAACCAGGTGGGAGGCTGCCCGTGATCCACTTAGTACTGCCCTTTCACATGCTGTGTCCTCCCGAGCCTGAACATCCAGGCGGTAAAACCTGAAGAAGGTGTGGATGGAGGACCATGTCACCGCCCTACAGATCTAGGCGGGTGACAGCATCTTGGTTTCCGCCCAGAAAATGGGCCTTGACTTGTAGAGGCGGTGGCTTGCCTGCTTCTATGTAGGCCGCCTTGATGACTTCTTTGATCCAGCGGGCTATGGTTGCTCGCAAGGCCGCTTCCCCTTGCCTCTTCCCGCTGTGAATGATGAATAGGTGGTCCGTTTTTCGTACGGGTTCCATCATTTCCAGGTATTTGGATAGGAGTCTGCCGATGTTGAGGTGGCGTAGACTTCGAGCCTCTTCCAAATTCTTATGCTCATCTGGCAATGGTAGTGAGATGGTTTGGTTGAGATAGAAGTGAGGCACCACCTTGGGGAGGAACAAGGGGACTGTGCGTAACTGGATGGTTCCCAGGGTGAGCCTGAGAAACGACTCATGGCAGGACAGTGCTTGCAGCTCGGATATATGACAGGCTGAACAAACTGCCAGCAGGAAGGCTGTCTTCAATGTTAATAGGAGAGACTGGCCTCGGAGAGGTCTGAAGGAAGCTCCTACTAAGAAATCTAGGACCAGGTTGAGGTTCCAAAGAGGTACTGGCCACTTTAGGGGTGGTCGGATGTGCTTGACTCCTTCAGGAAGCGGGAAACATCCGAGTGAGAGGCTATGCTGTCGCTCTTGCTCTCATTTCCGAAGCATGACAATGCGGCCACCTGTACCTTGATGGAGTTGAGGGACAATCCCTTCTGTAGGCCATTCTGCAGGAATTCCAAGATCATGGGAACTTTGACTGAGCATGGTATGATGTTGTGGTCTTCGCACCAGGCTTCAAATACTCTCCAAATCCTTATGTATGTTAGAGATATGGAGAACTTGCGTGCTCGGAGTAGGGTGTCAATTACAGCCCCCGAGTATCCACTCTTTCTCAGGTGAGTCCTCTCAATGGCCAGACCGTAAGAGAGAATCGAGCTGGATCCTCATGGAGGATCGGCCCTTGTTGGAGCAGGTCTCTGTGTGGAGGTAGTGGCAGGGGGGTCCCTGTCAGTAGTCTTCGCATGTCTGCATACCACGGTCTTCTTGGCCAGTCTGGGGCCACAAGAAATACTGGTCCCTGTGTTGTTCTATCTTGTGAATGATTGCTCCCAATAGGGGCCATGGCGGGAAGGTGTATAACAGAATCACCTGTGGCCAGGTCTGTACCAGGGTATTGATTCCCTGGGACTGAGGTTCCCGCCTGCGGCTGAAGAAACTGGGCACTTGGGCATTGGACCGGTTTGCCAGAAGGTCCATGGTTGGTGTTCCCCAACGGTTCACTATCAGTTGGAATGCTGCGGTCGACAGCTTCCATTCCCCTGGGTCTAGTCTTTCTCTACTGAGGTAATCCGCCATGATGTTGTCTTTCCCGGCGATGTGGGCGGCCGAGATCTCCTGGAGATTCACGTCCGCCCACGACATTAGGGGGGTCTATTTCCAGAGACACCTGTTGACTCCTGGTTCCTCCCTGATGGTTGATGTAGGCCACTGTTGTGGCATTGTCCGACATTACTCTGACCGCTTTGTCTTGGAGTCTGTGAACGAACTGTAGGCAGGCTAGTTTGACTGCCCAGGCTTCTAGGTGATTGATGTTCCATCCCAACTCTTCTGTGTTCCACTTCCCTTGGGCGGTTAGCTCTTCACAGTGTGCTCCCCATCCTCGTAGGCTGGCATCCATGGTGAGCAGGATCCAGGTTGGTGAGGATAGTCTTGTTCCCTGGCTCAGGTGGCCTTCTTGTAGCCACCATCGTAGTTGGGTCCGAACTCTGCCCGGGAGCTGTAGACGTATGGTGTAGTTCTGGGATAGTGGATTCCATCGCGGTAGGAGTGAGCACTGTAGGGGTCTCATGTGAGCTTGTGCCCATGGCACTACTTCCAGTGTGGATGCCATGAGACCGAGGACTTGTAGGTAATCCCATGCTGTGGGGCGAGGTTCGCTCAGCAGGGTTTGCAACTGGTTCATCAGTTTTGATCTCCTTGTCGGTGTCAAGATGACCTTGTCTTGTTTGGTGTTGAATCGGACTCCAAAGTATTCTAGAGACTGTGAGGGCTGCAGACAGCTTTTGTTTGTGTTGACCACCCATCCGAGGCTCTCCAGTAGAGTTTTGACTCTGTTGGTTGCCTGGTGACTTTCCTCTGGGGATTTTGCCCTGATCAGCCAATCGTCTAGGTAAGGGTGCACGAGGATTCCTTCCTTCCTCAGTGTTGTCGCTACCACCACTATGATCTTGGTGAACATCCGGGGTGCTGTGGCTAACCCGAAGGGTAGTGCCCGGAACTGGTAATGACGGTCCAGAATTTTGAAGCGCTGATGTTCTTGATGGATCAGAATGTGTAGGTAGGCTTCCGACAGATCTAGGGATGTGAGAAACTCTCCCAGTTGTATCACCCTTATTACAGAGCACAGGATTTCCATGTGGAAGCAGGGGATCTTCAGGTGACGGTCGACTGACTTGAGGTCCAGGATGGGTCTGAAACGTCCCTCTTTCTTGGGGATGATAAAATAAATGGAATAATGCCCAATATTTTTTGTGTTGTGGAGGAACTGGGGTTATGGCCTCTAGGGCTAGCAATCTGGTTAGTGTAGGCTCCGTTGCCACCCTCTTTGACGGGTTGTGGCAGGGGGATTCCACGAACTTGTCCATGTCTGGAAGGGTTCAGAGGAAATCCAGGTAGTACCCCTCTCGAATGATGGTTAGGACCCACTTGTCCGAAGTTATCTCAACTCATATTTGGTAGAATAGGGCAAGTCTTCCCCCTATGCTTCTTCCTTTGGACGGGTCGGCTAATTCTCATTGTGGGGTGTGGCTGGGACCTGGTCGGAAGCTGGTTCCCCTTTTGTTGTGCTTGTTCCGAAAAGACTGGTTCCTGCCTGTAGGGTGAGGCACTTGATAAGTGTTTCTGTATGGGTTGAAGCGCTGTGAACCTCTGCCCCTGGAAGATCGGGGGAAGGGTTGCTGGTTTCTCTTATTCCTGTCCTCCGGTAGCCGCGGCAGTGGGGACTCACCCCATTTGTTAGCCAGTTTCTCTAGTTCACTTCCGAACAGTAGGGATCCCTTGAAGGGCATTCTTGTGAGTCTTGTTTTGGAAGGCGCGTCGGCCGATCAGCTTCGGAGCCAGAGTTGCCTCCTGGCTGCCACGGCTGATGACACTCCTCTAGCTGCGGTGCGCACCAGATCGGAAGCGCATCCACGAGGAATGATACTGCTGGTTCCATGGCTTCCCCAGGAGTGTTGCTCCTTGTCTGTGATAGGCAGGCACGGGTCACCACGGCGCAGCAGGCCGCTATCTGTAGGGACATAGCGGCGACGTCAAAGGACTGTTTGAGGATGGATTCCAAACGTCTGTCTTGAGCATCTTTGAGTGCTGCACCTCCCTCCACTGGGATAGTCATGTGCTTCGAGACTGCGAAGACTATGGCATCCACTTTTGGGCATGTCAGACGGTCTTTGGCCGCCGGGTCCAGAGGGTACATGGCTTCCAGAGCCCATCCCCCTTTGATTGTAGACTCTGGGGCAACCCATTCCAGGTCAATTAGCTGTTGGACGGCTTGTAAAAGAGGGAAATGGCGGGAGGTCTGACGGAGTCCCTCTAGCAGGGGATTTGTCTTAGGTTCCCCCGAAGCACTTGTGCCCAGGATAGCAAGCTCCTTCAGGCTGAGGGTAACCAGGTCTGGAAGCTAGTTCTTGGTGAAGAAGCGCCTCATGCTCCGGTGAGGCTCAGTCCCCGGAGGGAGTTCCCCCTCCTCCAGGGGCTCTGATTCCTCCTCTGAGTTGTCCGTGTCCCCGTAGGTGGGGCTTCTGGGCAGTGGATTCACTTCTCTGGGCCTAGAGGGGCCCGGGGCATAAGGATCTTCTGGTGGAGGCTGTGGCCATGTTATCGGAGGCTCCGTCTGTATGTGAACGAAGGTGGGCAGGCCTTTGAAGAATTCCACCCAGGAGATAGGCGCTGGATCCAAGCTAGGGGGCACTATGTCCCTGGGGGGTCCCGTTTGAGGGGGTGTCATGCTGAGGTTCGCTAGGTCCGGGTTCTTATTGAGGAGCTAGAACCCGGTCCTGGCTGGGGCTGGCCCTGGGCTGGATCCCCCAGGGCCTCCTCGCACTGGATACACAGGGTGTTAGCTTCTTTGTGTTGTACGGCTCTTATGTGGCATGCTGGGCAGAGGCCCTGAGCCTTGAGCTCCTTTTCCGGTGCTGCCATGGATATAGGCGCGTAAAATCTGTTATGCGCTCCAGTGCGTCGAAGATGTGAGCGTAGATTGGGTGTGTGCTCAGGATGTGCGCACTGGAGTGTGCACAAATCGTAGTATCTTGTGTGCACGGTACTTGAGCGTGCGACGTTGTGCGCACAAGGAATATGTGTGCACGGCTCGCCTCTGTGTGCAAGGATTGAAGCGGCAAACCAGGCGGTGAGCAGATCAAAATGGTGCGGGCGACCACCACGTGGGAGGACCCTTGGATCTACCCAGAGTCTAGCCCTGCTAGGGTGGATCAACCCGGTGGCACTGGTCCTGGCCGGCGACCTGTGCGACTCCTCGACCTTCGGAGACCGGAGTCATTAAAGAAGATTTCTACCTTACCTTGACTCAGCGCTTCCCGGTTTCATTCCGGGCGGTCTCCAGCTGCGGGGGGAGAGGGAAATACTTTCACCACCGTGCTTGAGGTTGCACCCGCTGCCTCTCAACCGTGCCCAAAATCAGGGGCTAGGTCCCCGCCGAGGGTCGGCCGCTGGACCGAGGCTTACCTTTGAGGGATCGCGGAAATCACCTCGGGAATTCTCAACTGGGGGAGGAACCCGAGGGTGTCACCGCAGGAGAGCGGGGCTCATCTGTAGAGGTAAGATTTCTTCTTATTTTGGGTTTTCTTCGGTGAATTTACTCTAACGCTGTGAGAGCATGCAGGTAGTCCCTAACTGCTATGGAGATGGAAAATACTGCACTTCCTGCAGGGGTATATGTACTAGGGCTGACGTCAGATTGAAATCTGATCCGTCTCCAAGTGCTCTCAGGAGTACACTATACCCATTGGTCCTGAGTCCATCTCCTACATGCTAGGAAATCATAATCATTAGTCCCCATAGTCAATCAAAGGTTCTTCATTATCATGTTTTAAATATTTTCTTTTCAAATATGTAGCTAGTCAAAATCACTTAGCTTTTTGTGTCTCAAAAATGTTCCGACATGGATATGTTTGAAAAGGCCCTGTGTAGTTGCCTTTGCTGCTCTTTTGGTGCCTTGGGCTATTCATATAACTATTGCTGGGTCCCTTGTCCTCTCTCAAAATATCTTAGGGGTTTTCATACCTCCATGCTGTTTTCGATTCTTTGCAGATGTGAATCGGTTTTTGCGATTCTTTGTAGATGCGATTCTTTGTAGATGTGAATCAGTTTTTTACTCTTTCGGTTAATAGAAAGACTAGGGGACACTCCATGAAGTTAGCATGTGGCACATTTAAAACTAATCAAAGAAAGTTCTTCTTCACTCAACATACAATTAAACTCTGGAATTATTTGCCAGAAGATGTGGTTAGTGCAGTTAGTATAGCTGTGTTTAAAAAAGGATTGGATAAGTTCTTGGAGAATAAGTCCATTACCTGCTATTAATTAAATTGACTTAGATAATAACCACTGCTATTACTAGCAATGGTAACATGGAATAGACTTAGTGTTTGGGAAATTGCCAGGTTCTTATGGCCTGGATTGGCCACTGTTGGAAACAGGATGCTGGGCTTGATGGACCCTTGGCCTGACCCAGTATGGCATGTTCTTATGTTCTTATGCTTTAGGGTTTCGATATCTCTCTGCTATTTATGATTTTCAGTACTCTACACTTCAGGGGTTTGATGTCTCCATGCCATTTGCCATACAGTACACACTGAAATAGATATTCAGATTAATCCAGGTAGATATGTTAGCCAGATAAGACATCCAACTAACTGGGTGATACTTCAAGCCCTATTATATCGCATATATCTCCCGGCGCGCGCACCGGCCACTCGCCGGTGTGCGCGATGCAGTATTTAAATTAGGTCCGACGGTAGATCCGGGCAAAAGGAGGCGCTAGGGACACTAGCGCGTCTCTAGCACCTCCTTCTTAGACAGGAGCGGCGGCTGTCAGCGGGTTTGACAGCCGATGCTCAATTTTGCCGGCGTCGGTTCTCGAGCCCACTGACAGCCACGGGCTCGGAAACCGGACACCGGCAAAATTGTGCATCCGGTTTTCGGCCCGTCAGCCGCGGGCCGAATTCAAATTTTTTTTTTTTAACTTTTTTTTACTCTTCGGGACCTCCGACTTAATATCGCTATGATATTGTTGGAGGGTGCACAGAAAAGCAGTTTTTACTGCTTTTCTGTGCACTTTCCCGGTGCCAGAAGAAATTAGCGCCGACCTTTGGGTCGGCGCTAATTTCTGAAAGTAAAATGTGCGGCTTGACTGCACATTTTACTTTCTGTATCCCGCGTGCATACCTAATAGGGCCATCAACATGCATTTGCATGTTGAGGGCGCTATTAGGTGCCGCAGGTTGGACGTGTGTTTTCCTCCCCTTACTGAATAAGGGGTAAGGGAAAACGCGCGTCCAAGAGCAGGCTAACAGTGCGCTCCATCGGAGCGCACTATACTGTATCGGGCTGTAAGTTAGCCCGATATCTCTGCCCCTCCTCAGAATACCTTCACAACACCCTCTTTTTATTTAAGCAAAATTTTAGCTGGATAACTACTTAATATTAATTTATTCACTCTTTCACTTACTGGCAGCAAGGGTCCCTGGCCTGGAGGGGGGAAAGATTTGGAGTTTGGCAAGGGATGAATCACTTGGCCAATTGGGCCAGACCTTGGGATGCTGTTTTTCTGTGAATCTCCCAAAGGAACCAAAGAAAGCCCTTTTTAATTTTTTGTTAAGCCCATGAGCGTGGCATGATTCTGCTTTCTGTGGTTCCTCCTATCCAGTATCATGATGATACTAATAGGAGGAATCACAGAAAGCAGGATTTGTTGTTTGTTTCAGTGAATCCTTGAGCGCCGCATGCTTTAATGCCAGATCCCATGCAGGCATTTAAATTTGCCGCGATAAAATGGGTACCTGGGCCGCGTGGCAGTTTTTGGCATCGTGGGGTAATAGCTAATATCCTCATCTATATGGAATTTGCATGTGATAAGTGCTATTAGCTATATGTTCGATAGGATGCGAGTTTTGGACGCTCTAATCCCCATATCACTTCGGGGTTATTTAGCCTGATGCAATATAGCCTGAGCGCACTATATTGCTTCGGCCTCATATGTTTAATTTAATTTTCCTCACTGGATTGGTAATTGGTTTTCCTTACATACAGCATTTCCTGTTTGCCTTGCACTAATTCATTGTCAAATGTTTTAAATGGTAATACAAATTAAATAAAAAAATAAACAGAGGGAAGAATAAAAGCCATATTAACGTGCAACACTCCTTTCACAGTATAACTTGGCTAAAATTCATTGTCCCTCAGTAGCAGTGTATAGTTTGTGAATACATTTCATTATAGTGCTCCAGAAAAGATGTTTTGATCATATGAATATTAAACAAAAATCAATCTCGACCATAAGGTCTTTCCAGGGTCAGCGACGCTGAGAGCTTTGTGTGCTTGTTTTGCTTGTTTCATTGTCTTGTTTTGCTTGTATCATTGTCTTGAAAGGAGCCACTTTAAAATGCATTGCTTCTGCCTGGTCAGAGAATCTCATCCCAGGAGGTCTTACTTTATGAAAATAATCTTAAAATACAATCTACACATGCATTAGGAAAAGTTAATGGTTAAACAAGAGTAGCAAGATGAGAAAAAGGACTTTACTCCTGTAACGGTTAGGCTAATAGATTAAAAATGAGCTATCATACTCTCATAACAAAATCAGGTGATATACGTCTGATTATATCATGATCAGATTTTTCTGTAATGTTTTTCAAATATTTTATTTAGTAACATATCTGCAATGTCAGCCCACTTGGATATACAATACAGACATAAATGTTAGCATATAAGTAGTGGGTAAGACCTTTTCATTAGACTAGACTAAAAAAGTTAGTTACAAATATATTAAGTTAGTCCAATAAAAGGGTACATCTTACAGCTTGTTGACTTTTATTTCTACAAACATTTGTGTCGCAACCTGGCTCGGTCCATGGCTGTCATGATTAATATGTACAAGGCCTGGACTTCACTGCACTCCCCTGGGACTTGTTGGGGGCAGAGGGGATGGGGGAGGTGAGAGTGGTTCCTGACACTTGACCCTGCATGGTTCAAACCAAGTGGCAGGTCAATGTACACTGCTGTTTGAGGATGAGCCACACAGGGGGTTCAGGAGCAGGAGTCACATTCCACAGCAAATAAAAGGAGACAGCACAAGCTGCTCTCCCCCCCTTTGCTTCCCTGCAATGTTAGACTCTGAAGTGCAGAAGGAATTTTACCTTATTTTGCTTTTCAGGATGACTTCATAGTGTGATCAAAGGCACTGTCCTCCCACAGAGTGGTAAGTAATAGTGGCATAGTCTTTTCGACAGGCTTCCCTCTGGCAAGGAAGAGTTCCATTGTGCTGCTTGGTTGAGAGGGCATGGCTGTGCAGGGCTTATTAGCATCCAATAAGAGGCACAATTCTGCACCAACTGCAACTTCATATAGGCCTTACATGCAACCATGGAAATCTGAGATTCCAAGTTCAAGTCTTGAATCAAAAATTACCCCTAATGCTTTTACATCAGTCAGAGATAAGACCTTCTACCACAGACAAAATTCCTAGGCAAGACACATTCACAGTGCCAACTTTCAGGATCTCCATCTTCTAGCTACTGAATGAATAATAATCTACTATCCAACAGAGAGGTTGCAGTCCTTTCCAGACAATTATTATGAGACTCTATGGCTTTCCCTAGAGGATCAATTAGCTAAATATCATCAGCACAGAGATGTTCAGCGGCATCAAAGGATCAATGCTTTTCTCCAAAGATTGCATAGATGCTAAACAATGACACAAGATGAAAACAAGCGGGTGGGTTGAAAACAAGCACAGGGAAGAAAAGGAGGAAGGGGCACATATGGGTTGGAGGGGAGGGTTCATACTACTCTCCCTTCTTTGCTTTCCTGTTCTTCCTGCCAGCCGACTCGCTGAATCATGAATGGATCAAGAAATACTCTGGATGCAATCTTTTGGGGAAGATCATTAATTCCCCCCACTTTATCCAGTTCTCCTGGGTTCCTGGGTTACCTTTTGCTATATGGTTCAAACTCTGTGAAGATCAAGAGCCGCATGGTGCTTTTGTTATTCATTCTGTCCTTCCCCCACAACAGGCTCAGAAGAGAGGCAGAGAGAGGCCAGGCCCAGCACCATGTTGCTATCAGCAGCCTTGGACCCAGCCAGGCTGGTTTGCTGAAAGTAATTAACAAGCATGACAAACAATTTTAATATTTGTCCTTGGGGCATCCTCTTTAACCCAGAATATAATTCAAATAATATACTCCAGTTAATCATACATCTGTCCTTTTTTTTTAAGGTTGATTAGTAGCAGCCTTTGTAATCAATTTGCAAGAGCTATTGTCCTGATTTTTTATTCATCTATAGACTCTTAATGTTGGCAATGCAGATATCTTAGTTAAAAAAAGATTTTGATTGATGAATGGTTTCTAGATCCTTTAGATAGCAATGTAAACACTTCCAGGCTGTTCTTTATTATATATCTTTAAAAATATTCAGTTCTTTCTTCATTTACTATTAAGATGACTACCTTGTCTTAGGGAGTCATTTATCAAAGTGCTATATGATGTTTTTGCATGCCAAAAATACCATAAATATGTGCAAAAGCACCATATTGCAAATGAGAGGATATTGGGCTGGGCTCACAGTTTTGCATGGCTAACTACACCTTTTTCATTTGTGTAAAGTTGTGCCCTTCGGTGGGAGAGGGAGAGACCTCACATAGGTATGGGAAGCCCACCTAGTAACTTGAGGTGAGGTTTAGGTATTAGTGTAGGGGTTAGGGGCCACTTTGACATTCAAAGTGAGACGTATGAACAGTTCTCTTGTGAAGATTTGATGACCTTCGGAGTGAGGAAACTCACCCAAAGATGAGATTTCTGCAATGATCTCTCAACCTAGCTTGATGGACTCTCTACAACATCAAGCTAGGTTGAGAGAACATTGCACAAATCTCATCCCTCATCCCCCTAACCCCTACACTAATACCTAAACCTCACCTCGAGTTACTAGGTGGGCCACCCTTAAATACCTATCTTGTGTGAGGGCATCATGGCCTGTCTCTCTCCCTCTCCATGCAATATTTAGTGCATTTTGATAAATCTAAGCCTTAGGGAGTTAACTTTTCAAAAGGGAACTACTTGAGTAACTAAACATTTATATAGGTAAACTGACCCACCCTCCAGCAGCTAAATCTAGCCACCAGGTTTCACAAGGTAACTAGATTTAGCCATAGGCTAAAGGTCAGGCACAGGGATTGGGGAAGGGGCAGGTGGCAGGGGACATAGGAAGATCAGGGGAGGCAAAATACAAATGGAGATTTGATTTCCAAATTCCCATGCACACTTTTCCCTGAAAACTTTGGGGCCATTTAATAAGACAATGGTAAAAATCAGTACTAAATTTTAGCATTTTTTTTTTTAAATTTAAATGAGATGCATAGTACACAATAGATAAAATTGTACACTAAATCAGAAGTGAAGTAAAGAAGTGCACTAAATAGAAGTTAACTTTCATCTCTAACTACTGAAGTTAAAATGGAAGAAAATTTAAGTTGAATTCACACCTCAAACCAATGATTTCTAAAAAAAAAAAAAAAAATTGAAACTCTCTCGTCTAAGGGGCCTGAGTCTAGGGGTCTCCACAACCAGGAATCATGGCTCAGGGGCTTTGATGCCAGAGTTCCAGAATCTCACAACCCTTCACTTTAGCCTTCCTGCTCATTAAAACCCCCACTTGTTAATGTATCCCTTACTCAGCCTATTCAACCAATGAACCCCAAACCCACTACCACATACCCTTAACCCCCTATCACTTTTGGGCAATCAGTTGGGTGCATTAATGGATTCTATGATTGGGTGGTGCAGTAGTGAGTTTAGGGGATCAGTAGAATATGTTAATTGGTTTGAGGTGTTAATGTGGTACCCCACTGATCCCTAAACCTAATAACATATCCCACTGAACTCCAAATCCAATAATGTACCCTATTGACCAATAAACCAAGTTTTAAGCACTCCACTGACCCCCAAACCCAGTAGCATACTCCATTGACACACTAAACCTAGAAACATACCCCACTGAGAGTCCAAACCTAACACATACCAACAACTGCCTATGCCAGTAATATACCCATTGGATTCCCAAATCCACTAACACAACCCAATGACCCTCCAAGCCCAGAAACATAGCCTACTGACACCCCATATTCAATAACCTACACTATTGATCCATAAAACTAGTAACACACTCCACTGACTTCCCAAATCCCATTAACCTAGTCCACCAACTCCCTAAACTAAGTAACATATCCTGAGTCCTCCAACACAGTAAAATAATCCATTGATACCCCACATCCAGTAATTTATTCCATTGATCCCTATAAACCTTAATGTACCCACTGACCCCCTGAAATCTGGTAACATACCCCACTGACTTTCTAAACCTAGCAGTATATGCTGCCGACCTCCAAACTCAGTAGCGTATCCAATGAACTCCAAAACTTACTAATATACCTCACTGATCCTTCAAACCCAGTAACACACCCTAGTGGAACCCTTAACCCAAAGCATCATGCCACCTAATCCACCAACATAACCTACTGCGTTCCCCACACCACAAAATCCTAGCACACCTCACTTGTCCCCCAATTCCTTAAGGCACCACAGTGTGCAGCCCTAACCCACTAACAATCTACATTGTACCCCCAACTTTTTAAGAAACATTATTATGGGCATCCGCACACTTCACTGGGTCCCCTAACCTACTATGATACCTTACTGTGTCAACTAATGCACCCTACATGACTCTAATATCCTCAGGCACCACAATGTACTACACAACTCACTGACAATTCCCACTGTGCCCATCAACCCATTACACTGTGCCCAACAACTCACTAACCCCCTCTTCTCTCCCACCACACACACACACACACACACACACACACACACTATTCATTCTGTGAACTTTTTTTAAAATCTTCTCTGCCACCTGCTTTTAGTCTTGCTAGAGACAATAATAAATACAGATGGTGACTTGATTAATCAAATTCCTCAGGTGGGATTTGTGGTCAGCCTGAACAAATCACAATTGCTACTTGGGAAATACATTGAGAATAATTAGTTTAACTATTTCAAATTAGCTTTGTTTATTTAACACTATTGCACTAAGATAAAACATAGCTGCTCTTTAAACCAAATAGCAATTATGGTTTATTTTGACTGAGCAAAAATCCCACCTGAGAGAACTTATTAATTATGACATGATCTATGTTTATTATAGCTTTGGCTAGAATAAAAAAAAACCCAGTATAGATTTGTTTTAAAAGCTGGCAGAAAATGAATAGGGGGGTTGGGGTGCTTAGTGGGAAGTTGGACATAATGGGGTAGGTTATTGGGGTAAGGTGCCATTGAAGTGTATTAGGGTTTTGGGGTGTTCAGTGGAATGTGCTGGTGGATTGAGGGACACAATGGGAATTGTGAGTTAGGTTCCCACTGAGGTATGTGAGGGTTTTGATGTGCAAAGTAGGGTGCTTCGTGAGTTTGTAGGCATAATGGATTGTGTTGGTGGGTTAGGGGAACAGTGCAGTTCATTAATGAGTTAAGGGGCACATTGGAGTGTATTACAGTTTGAGGGATACAGTGGGATGCTTGATCAGTTGGTGGCACTATGGGAATCATTAGTTGATTACACTGTGAAATAATGGACTAATCCCCATTCAGAACTGTATCATTTTGAATGGGGATTGGTTTATTTGAAGTGCAGTGAATAAGGTGCCTCTTGAAAACACATTTATTTGTTGTTGATTAAGGTGTATTATCCCTACAGCTCTTTATGGTTTTGTTCTGCTAAATTTTTAAATGTTTTGTAGTTGTATATATGTATCTTTTCTAAGTCATTCTGAGGGGTTACAGAAGGTTGGAATTAAAAAGAATAAATAAAATTAATAGTAAGTGTTATGCTTGTGGACCCTTGGGCCAGCTAGAAGATGTAAGTGCAGCGCTGGAGGGGCACCTCGAGCAGAATCGTAGCCGGGAGGTGGACGAGAACCAAGGATCCAAGAGGATCTTCACCACTGGAGACTCGAGATCCCCCCAGGAGGAGCCCTGGGGGACCCAAGCCGCTTGGACTTAGGTGCGGACTCTGGAGATGAGGTACGACGAAGGTCCCAGAAGTAGAGAGACCGAGGAAATTGGAGCCAAGAGACCAACAGGAACACCACTGGAAGCCTGTGGTCCCCCCAGGAGGAGCCCATGAGGACCCGAGCCGCTTGGACTTAAGCACAGTCTCCGGAGGACGGTGGTCTAGATGAAAAATCTGAATCGGAGCAGGCAGCAGAGGTGCAAGACGAGAAAGCAAACCAAGAGTCAGGGCAGGCAGCAGACAGCAGAGATGAGGACAAGCCAGAAATCAGGACAGGCAGCGAAGCAGGATACCGAAGAACAAGCCGAAGACAGGAGCCAGGAAGACGAGCCAGGGGGACGCAGGAACAGGAGCAGGCAAGGACGGCTGGAACAGGAACAAGGCTGGAGCAGGACACAGGAACATGCTGGGATGACACAAGCAGGAGCAGGGACTGCAACTAGCAACTCGAAGAGTGAACCTCGTTGAGGGGCAAAGGGAAATGAGCTGGACTTCCTTAAATAGTTCCAATTGATAATGAGTGCTCTGGTGGTGGGCCGAGGTTTTCCCACGCTGGCCCCTTTAAATCTAGAGGGGAGATACTTGCGCACATCTAGGGGGCGGAGCCAGGCAGGACAAGTCGCCGGCATCCTCCTCGCGAGAAGGATGTGGAGGGAAGGCCCTGATGCGGCTGGCCCAAGACCGGAGCGTCTGCCAGCGGGGGGACCCACTGTTACTAGTTCCTGGAGGAGAAGAGGGGAGGGAAGCCCTGCCACTAGCCTACCCCACTTACTGTTACAAACCTGGACCTACTACACTATTTTTTAGATAAATAGAAAGGAGGAAAACTGCCTATTCTTTCCCCACATATCTTCTGAAATCTAAAGTTTTCCCTAGTGTCTGTCTCACCAGCAAATTGAACTGTTTACTAATTTCAAATAAACAGATAATTGATAGTCCCTATTCTAGGAAATTAAAAGGACAGTTAATTTCAGTACTCAGTAACTTAGCCACACATTTACTTTCTGTCTCAGTGTACTGCTATGTAAATGTCACTATCTGTCTAGCTATTTCTTGTTTAAAGTAAAATAATAATGATGATAATGTCTCTGTGTCCCAGTAATCAAATGGATTAGAGTCATTATGACTCTAATCCATTTGATTACTGGGAAGCTTTCTTATTTGTTTGGGCTGCTAGAAAGCCAACTACTGAGAGATCAACTGAGACATTTTGACTACTTGCTGGTTCCAGTAGATTCCTCAGATCTTATACTCCAGCAGTTTCTTTACAGGAATCTGACATATAGAGCTCCACTATGAAAATAAAACAATCTCTGTGAAATTCTAAACCACTTCCCTATGTGAATGGGGATGAACCATATTCACTTGGCATCACTTATGAATAAAATTACTGAAAAGGTGGTACAATTTATGATTTAGGGTTTGTTGGTGGAATCTTGTTCATTCACATTTAAATTTTTTCTCAAGTAAGCATTCACTTTATGCCAATAATCTACCACCACTCACTTCCTTCATTAGCTATTATGTCATCTTCAGAATACACCAGTATCGTCTTTCCAATTAGCATTAGCAGCTTATCTTCTTGCAGATTGTCTAGTTCCGATCACTATCTGATTTTGTTTAGATGATTCTAGGCCATTATGTCTAACCTGTTACACAAAATATCACTCGTTTTATTGTTCATGTTATGGTGATAACAGTCTCCCAGTTTATTTGTTCCAAGTTATACACTCCTTGTTCTATGTAACAGCATTCTTACATGCATGTTAATGTTAAAATGTAAACCGAATTGATTTGTAACCCTGCTACATGAATTTCGGTATATAAAAATGTTAAATAAATAAATAAATAAATAAATAAATACGTACTTAACTCTGTGAAAGCTGAAAGTTAATACCTGCATCTCAGATAGCTTTTAACATTAACCACTCTTCTTACATTTTTCATCAAAGTGTAAAATCTTCAGCTTTAAGAAGCTCACACATACAAAAGTGTTCCCTACTGTTCCCTCAATGTTGTCACTGTCACAGAGTAATAGCTCTATATGTTTGCGCTCAGCAATTTCCAGTTCTGTTCTGCAAAGATTCCAAACTATAACAAATGTAAAACTACTCAGTATCCATACTCAGCTGAGGTCACAGAACATATCTCTGAGCTTTCCCTAAATGTACCAGTGTCCAGGAAACCACTTCCCTGCTACAGATGAGGACCATTTTAAATTATTGCAATGGCACTATGGTCCCATTACCAGTAAACCCATAGTACTTTATAGGTTAATTTGTTTAGTGCAAGTTAGTGAATAAGGGGAGGGACCAGTCATATGTGGCCACTCCTTTTGAGGGAGCAGGAATGGCCATCCCCTTTAGAGACATTATTTAGCTGCTCTCTACTAAGAGCTAAGCAGTGTAGCTTGCTTTGAAGATATAGGAGGTGTGTAGGAGATTTTCCTAAGTTTGGATTTTGGGCATGCTCAAAAGACTCCAGCAAACCCTGCTGGATGTCTGCAAGTTGGGTCAGGGATCTGCCCTGTCTATCTACTCCCTGGTGAGTGAGGTCAGCATTCTGGGAGTATTTTGGTCTTGAAAAGACTTTAATTTGTAGGAAGTCTGGTGAGGCCCTGTGCACCAACTGGACTATACCCTCAATGAGGATAGAAGAGGTAGTGACCTAATGCCAGGACCTTCCGATGTTTATCGCAGACTTTTGGGAAAGAAGAGTTTTGTAAGAAGGTCTGGAAGGAAGTTTTGGCTGCCTCTCTTCCTGCCCATCTGAAGGTGTAATGAGAACAGTTTGTTACAGCCTGGATCCCTCACATCAGGGATTCATCTAAACCAAGAGAATCCAGCTGTGAGTAAAGAAATAATTGAGAACACTGAGGACAACTGTCTGGAGTCTTCACCCTGTAGAGAAAAAGATTTGGACTCCCTGAGCAGAGATTGTGACTCTCCTTTTACTAGTTAAGGGAAAGGAGGTCCTGCCAAATGACTCTCTACTCTGGAGGATAGAAGTCTTCTTTGCCCTGTTTAGATATTCCTGCACATATTGAGGAAGGACACTATAACAGAAAAAGAAACCTGTGGTGCTGTAGATTAAGTTTAATTATGACAGTCTCATCTGACTTTTTGCAACAGTAAAGACTTAATTTTGGACACTAACCAAGTGGCTCCAGTGTGGTATTGGCATGTACAGCATCCACAGTGAGGCAAAGTGCCTCTCTCCCAGGGACAAAGATGATGGTATAAAGGGTCACCACTAATGCGCTGGGCCTTGAAAGTATATCTTCCCCCCTCCAACAAAGGATCCCAACCCTGAGAAAGAGAACAATGTTAAAGCTAGATATGTTGCGCCTGGAGGTGGACCCTTGGCCTAGTGCAGGATTGGTAGGCTCCCTGGTTGGATCCAGAGAGCACCTGCCAACAGGAGGCAGAGCTCAAGAGGAAACAGAGGCTAGCTGGAGCTTCGCCACTAACAACCCTAGGTACCCCCGGGTTCAGCCCTTGGGTACCCGGCCACCTGGTCTTAGGTGGGCCTCGCAGGATCTCCTTGATAGGAAGTTCGGGGATGTGCCCACCACGATCAAGGGTGCATGGTCGATACTCAGGCTAGAAGTCCTGGGTGCCTGAGAAGGCCAGAAGAGAGTCTCTGAATGTATGGCAAGGTTCAAGGCCAGATTCAAGGAAGCGTGGTCAGCCAATGCAAGGGTCAGAGCCAGTAATCAGTCCATGGATAGGCAAAGCAGGGGGTCAGTTACCAGTTGTCAGTCCGTGGGTAGTCAGCCAAAGCAGAGGTCAAGTTCCAGGAGACAGTCAGATGTGGTCGAGTTCAGGCAGAGGTCAGTTCCAAGCAGCATACAGATGTGGTCGGTAATCAGGCAGAGGTCAGTTCCAGGCAGCGTGCAGATGTGGTCATAGAACAGGCAGAAGGTCAGAAGGCAGGGCAGGCAGCGATCAGCGTAGTCAAAGGGAAGCTGAGGTCAGTACCGAGAAGACAGTCCAAAGGTACTACCTGGGGAGATGAGAAGACAGAAGGACGCTGGAACAGAAGGACGCTGGAACAGGACTGGAACGAGACTGGAACAAAGGCTGGAACGAGACTGGAATGCAGAGGTAAACTAGAAATCACTAGGATTGACCCGATTGCCAAGACAAGGAAGTCAGGGTAGGCGCTTCCTGTTATAGTACAATCAGGGCACGTCCCGGAGCTGGGATCCGCCCCTGGCCCTTTAAGGTGCCAGGCGGTCCGCACGCGAGCGCCTAGGGGTGGATCCAGCGCCACAGAGGACGCCGAGCTCCGCCGTGAGGCCTGGCTGGAGGACGAAGACCCAGTGACTGCTGCCATGGGACGCTGAGGCCTAGCTGTGCTTGCCACCGCTGCAGGGGGAGGATGCCCCAGAACCCTTGGAGGCACTGGAGAGGTGAGCAGGCCTGGGCGCAGGCTGAGTGTGGACGGGACGCACAGCAGGGTAGGAGTATTCAAGCCCCAAAGAGACAATTAAATCTTATATAGCCCCACCAGAGTGTAGTAAGCTCCCTGGGGTGGAGTTCCATAATTTTCACTCTCTTAATTTATCATAACTTGATAAAACCCCAGGCTGTTGATCAAATCACCTTTCTTAGTGTTCCTCCATGGGCCAATCACACTGTTGTTTATCCCTCTCTGCCATAAGACAGGCTAGGTCTCTATAGTGATAGCTTTGAAAACAGCTCAAGCCACACAATTCTAGTGAGGAAAAACCTGATCCGGTTTAATGTTCTTCTATGAAATGGAGTCAATTTCTAAAAAGCACCCATTCTCCCAAAGGTTCTCTAGAATATAAAAATATGTCCCTAATCAATTTTACAGATGGCAAGTGTTTGCTCCCTGCACACTGCCACTTATTTTGCCCCTTTTATGTTCTTTTACAATTTAAAATTCCCTCTAAATCGCAGGAGTGCCTGCCAATTTGTCCACTGCATTTAGCCAAATGGCAGAGCAGGCCTAAGGCCCCTAACCATTCTACTATGCTCATGAGCCTTATTTCTGTTTATTTTGTTTTATTTAATATTATTTTTATTTTCGCTGAGTTATCGCCGTGGCCTGGAAATGACACCAACCTGACGTCATCATTGGAGCTGCACCAGAACAAAGTGCCAAGGGCATTCGCAAAGAATCCAGATGCTCTTGACAGCCTCCCCTCTGAATATCATGGTGGCGCAAGTTCACCATTGCTGCTGCCATGATCAGGAGGAGTGGCAGCAAAAGCAGCATCAGTTCTAACCATTCAGTCTGCCCCCTTCCCCTCACCCAAAATGAGAGAGAGAGAGAGAGAGAGTTGCATGGCAAGCACACCACCATCCTGCTGCTCAACAAAGATGCAGCCTGATGCTGCCTAAGTTTGTAGTAAAACTGGAGGGTGAGAATAGTCCTCCCAGAGCTCTTCCTCATTACCACAGGAGGCAGTAACAACTCTATGGATGCTGGCCCATCACAGACCAGCATCAAAACCACAGCAGCAGGAAACTTTACAAAAAAACATGTAAAACCTATGACTCCTCAGCACAGTTGCCCAGCTAAAAGGCCACCAGTTTCACCTCCATCCATCTACTCCATGCCAACTTGCTACCCATTACAAGATGCAAGAGATGCCCCCTACGATCAGGAAATGTAATATATTTTTATTAAGGAAATCTTACATTTGACCCCATAGTACACATATTTCACTATCCAAAGCCTGATCTTAGCTGAATTAATCTTTTGAATATCAATCCCCTTAGCACTTAAGTACATCGATAGCCTTGCGCGCGCCGATCCAGGATTTTAGTGGATACGCGCGGCTCCGCGCGTATCTACTAAAATCCAGCGTACTTTTGCTTGAGTCTGATGCGCAAGCAAAAGTAGGCTGATCGCGCTTCTTTTAAAATCTACCCCTTAGTGTCTCTGTGTAAATGAACCACAATGTTAGCTGATGAAACTGTGTGGAACTAGTCCAATGACATGATATCTCAGAATTGATATAAAATTCTCTGCAGCCGAATATATAATGCAAGTAAGCAATCAAATTTCCAGTCTTGCAATTGAAAATGGGACGAACGGTGTAATTCACATCGTCTCTCATATGATTTTATATCCCGACAAAATTATATGGACGGCAGAACACTTATCTGAGATTTGATGAATTTTGATGATCTCAAACGTTACAGATTGTTCTTTTACTTGGTTCTGCCGTGACTGAGACCCGAGGGGTCTAACAACCGCCGCTGAACGACCTCCTGCAGTCGATCTCCTGCCGGCGCCATTTTCCGTACGGAAAACGATTTGCGGCAGGAGATCGCTCCCGGACCCCTGCTGGACCCCCAGGGACTTTTGGCCAGCTTGGGGGGGCCTCCTGACCCCCACAAGACTTGCCAAAAGTCCAGCGGGGGTCCGGAACGACCTCCTGCAGTCGAATCGTATTGGTCTATGGCCGCCGCCATTTTACGGCCGCCATTTTGCAAAATGGCGCCGGCTGAAGACAACACAATTCAATTGCAGGAGCCCGTTCCGGACCGCCGTTGGACCCCCAGGTAATTTAAGGCATTTGGGGGGGGGGTCGGGAGGGTGGGGGATTTAATTTAAAGGGTGGGGGGTGGGTTTTAGGGGGTTTTAGTGTGCCGGTTTTCCTGCCATTGGTTTAGGGCAAGTAAGTAATTTCCTGCCCTCCCCCTTCCCCCGATTTACGATTTTTTAACGATAAATCGGGGGAATTGGTATTGTATCGTGGCCCTAATGATTTTTGACGATTTAAAATATATCGGACGATATTTTAAATCGTCAAAAAACGATTCACATCCTTAGTAATCATGATCTCTTATTCAAGAGCTTCCTTTCAGGTACTGGAATATCTCTAAACTACTCCCTCCTTCTCTTTTTTTTCTTCCTAAGGGTATACACACTTAGGCACAGTGTTGTTCTTTGGCTTCATTCAATTAAGTGGGCAATACAAGTCAACAGTACTTATGCTGGAATTTTTCACATAAGTGGGCAAATCAATGGCACCTGACAAACTTTACACAGACACCCACATCTCATGATAATACTAAGTAGCAATATTTTCAACTATTTCACATTATTTCAGTACTTTTGGTGAAATCACTTTTTCAGTTATTCAGGATGGAACAAGCTGTAGCATGTCTGCTCCCTGTGAATGCAGGGCTCCAATGAAAGACACAATTTCTCTGATGTATTTTATTTTCAGGCGGCTTCCAACAGGATAATTTATGTTCATACATTATGGTGGTGATTTTTTATACAGCCCACTGTGTTAGCAGGTCTGCAAGCACATTTTCACAGGGGAACTCTGCCTAGGCTATCCCGTTGAAAGTCCAGCTGGCAGTTCGTTCAATGTGTTTGCAAACATGTGCACTTGTTTGGAAGCGGGTGCAAAAATACCCACAGAAAGTCCACGTGGGGCTATCAAAATGAAAGCTCTTTGTTGACTTTGCGTCTCTAACCTCTCTCTGCCCCATTCCTACTTCTTTTTGGATGTAGGTAAAAAATACCTCTGCTATGATCTACTGTATATAGTTTGCCAGTATATAAACAAAATGAACCCACACCATTTTTCAAATAAATAATTAAAACAATAAAGCAAATATGAATGTCTAAGTCACAACTCTGAACAATGATGTTGGTGGTGAAGAATCAGTAACTCTAAACCACTGTCCACATCCAAACCTCTAGTCTGATGGCCTCACCAATATCAGAAACTGTATCAGTCTTTTAACTGGGTGCATAAGTAAAAGAAATCTTTCAAAATAGTCACTGATCTGTTAGTTAGCTTTGTCATATTAACATTTACCAGTCAGAAAGGGCAGAGATCCAGCCAATGGATGGAAGATTGAGCTTTTCTAGCAGCCCTCCATGAATCAGTTGTGATCTCAAGAGAGCACAGGTATCTTTATCACCACCTGTTTTGACTTGGTTTCAGGGTGCACGACAACAGAGAGCTAAACTGATAGACAGTGTACAAATTGGCAAAAAAAAATAAATATATATATATCTATCCTCAGCAAACAAATACCAGCTCTGTTCTATTTATTTATTTATTTATTTAAAAGCTTTTCAATACCATCATTCGTAATCACATCACAACGGTGTACAATATGCTTAAGTCTATTTGACAATCACATATTCAAATACAAAATAAAATAATCTTAAAAACTAAACAATAGGGATGTGAATCATTTTTTGATGATTTAAAAAATCGTCCGATATATTTTAAATCGTCAAAAATCATTAGAGGCACGATACAATAGGAATTCCCCCGATTTATCATCAAAAATCGTAAATCGGGGGAGGGGGAGGGGAAGGGGGAGGGCGGGAAAACCAGCACACTAAAACAATCTTAAAACCCACCCCGACCCCTTAAAATAAATCCCCCACCCTCCCGAACCCCCCAAAAATGTCTTAAATTACCTGGGGTCCAGTTGGGGGGAGGGGCCCGGTGTGATCTTCCACTCTCGGGCCACGGCTGCGTTAATAGAAATGGCGCCGGCGCTACCTTTGCCCTGTCATATGAAAGGGCAAAGGTAGCGCCGGTGCCATTTTGGTTCCTGTCCCCCGACGTCACGAGCGCAGGAGATCGCTCCCGGACCCCCGCTGGACCCCCAGGGACTTTTGGCCAGCTTGGGGGGGCCTCCTGACCCCCACAAGACTTGCCAAAAGTCCAGCGGGGGTCCGGGAGCGACCTCCTGCACTCGGGCCATATTGCAAAATGGCGCCGGCCGTATGGCCGTATTGCCGTATTGCAAAATGGCGCCGGCCATATGGCCGTATGGCCGGCGCCATTTTGCAATATGGCAATATGACCCGAGTGCAGGAGGTTGCTCCCGGACCCCCGCTGGACTTTTGGCAAGTCTTGTGGGGGTCAGGAGGCCCCCCCAAGCTGGCCAAAAGTCCCTGGGGGTCCAGCGGGGGTCCGGGAGCGATCTCCTGCGCTCGTGACATCAGGGGACAGGAACCAAAATGGCACCGGCGCTACCTTTGCCCTGTCATATGACAGGGCAAAGGTAGCACCGGCGCCATTTCTATTAACGCACCCGTGGCCCGAGAGAGGAAGATCACACCGGGACCCCCCCCACTGGACCCCAGGTAATTTAAGACATTTTGGGGGGGTTCGGGAGGGTGGGGGATTTATTTTAAAGGGTCGGGGTGGGTTTTAGGGTTGTTTTAGTGTGCCGGTTTTCCCGCCCTCCCCCGATTTACAATTTAAACGATTTTTAAAAAAACAAAACTGCGACGATCAGATTCCCTCCCCCCCCAGCCAAAATTGATCGTTAAGACGATCGATCACACGATTCACATCTCTACTAAACAATACAAAATCACAACAATTAAAACTTATTAAACTACTCTAAAAACTAAAAAACCATAAAATAAAACTTAAAACATATTAATAATGACTAACAATTGCCTGCAAAAGCTCACTCGAAAAGGCATGTTTTTAAACCTTTTTTAAAGCTCCTAAAATCTGATTCAAGGCGTAACTCTGTTGGTAACGTGTTCCATATGCATGGGCCTGCAACAGTATGAACAAATGAACAAATGAACAGTATTTACAGATGGGACAACAAGCAAACCCTTGTTGGTGGATCTTAAAGATCTTTGAGGTATATGCACTTGAATAGAAACATTTAACCAGTCAGCTCTGGTTCAAAAAGGAAGTATTTTGAATTGGATCAGGATGGTCCTGAACAGACACTCTTGATAATGTTGTGACTGTATTGTTTCTGCTAAGGCAAAAATGTCTCCTGTGCTTTATAGATAAATTTTAGCTCCCAATGATATAACTATTGGTTTTTAATTCTAACATTTTCAGAGATACAAATCAGGAAATTACCGACTGGTTACAGAAAAGTTGCATTACAGTTTGACCACTGAGAACTAAACCAAATTATCTCTTCCAAGTAATGACATGATGAAGCTGCCAAGATAATGAGATTTCTGAAATGAAGTTTCATAATATCCACCATTAGCTTCACTGACTGTCCTGAGTGAAAATTCAACCATTTTAAGCATTTTGACTGAAAATTAGAATCAAAGATGTGAGATGTGTTTTCTTGATGACAAAACATTATTGTATATAAACCTAATATGACCAGTTATGATATAAATATAGAACATATAATACATATCTCTATTTACCTACAACATCTAGTCAATTTTTAGGAATTATTCATTACAAAGCATTAGCTCAAAATAATAGAATAAGCTTCAGCAAAGTTAATTGGTTCAGTTTTTACATTTTCTAGAAAAATAAACGAGCAAGACAATTTTCAAAGTGATTTATCTGGGTATGAAGCATTTTACCTGCATTAATCAACTGGCTGAAAATTGCCCTCCATCAATGTGTCTACCTTGCACATAATTTTAGCTGCATTAAGAAGAGGCTTTCCTCGAGTGTGTTTAGGTTGGGGGAGGAAAACCACACACAAATGATATTTTTTTCAAGTGTATGCACATACCTCTCCAGTACACAAAGCAAATGCAAGTGCCCATGCTTACTTTATATCTGTAGCAATTTTCAAAGCAAAGATAGGTGACAAGATGAAATTATACTTACCTGATAATTTACTTTCTTTGAAGATTACTAGACCAGTCATTACGTTTGGAATTTCCCTCCTCCATACAGCTGATGGAAACAAAGGTCACACCTCTTTTATGACCTCACTCAGGGCTACAAAGGAGGTGTGGCCCCCAGTCAACATCAGTAGCCTACTGCCAAAACATTGTGACTACTAGAAATCCTCTTTATATCATATTCTGGAAACATGTACTATGGGTACAGGGACTTATTCTGAGCGAGTTACAAATGTAAGACGAGGGAAGGATATGAGCAGAAGGAGGGTGTGCCTCACATGAAACTCCTAGTCACCTTGGATCTGCTCACCCTTGTCTTTCTGAGCAGGATCCTGAATAGTATAGCAGTCTTCAAGGAACGTAAATTATAAGATAAGTATAATTTCACCTTCCTTTTCATCCTGCTAAACCAGTCAATACGTTTGGGAGTTATCAAAACTTCCCCTTGCTGGAGCAGGAGAAGACAAGGCTGTCTTATTAATTTTTACCCAAAAGGCAGCTCCTGACTTAGATTGTGTGACCAATCTATAGTGTTCAAGAAGGGGTGAGGATGACTATGCTGCTGCCTTTTCAGTTTCTTCTGGCAAGGTTGAGGTGCCTCTGTCTGGGATAAGGCTGGTACCTTTGTAGAGAGAGCCTGGAGCCTTACCGGGACCTGCTATCTTGATAATATATAGGCCAATGTTATTGCCTCCTTAATTCATCTGGTATGATGGCCTTACAGGCTGCCTACCCCTTCTTGGGCACCGAATAATAAGAACAGCTCATCTATTCCTTTATAATGATAGGTATGTCAGAGAATCCAATGTATCTCTGACATACATCGGAGAAAGTTCTTTTTTACTCAGCACACAATTAAACTCTGGAATTTGTTGCCAGAGGATGTGGTTAGTGCAGTTAGTCTAGCTGTGTTTAAAAAAGGATTGGATAAGTTCTTGGAGGAGAAGTCCATTTCCTGCTATTAAGTTCACTTAGAGAATAGCCACTGCCATTAGCAATGGTAGCATGGAATAGACTTAGTTTTTGGGTACTTGCCAGGTTCTTATGGCCTGGATTGGCCACTGTTGGAAACAGGATGCTGGGCTTGATGGACCGTTGGTCTGATCCAGTATGGCATTTTCTTATGTTCTTATGTATCTTTAATAATTGCAGGCTGTATGCTATCCCTAACAGCCACCGCTGCTGCGATCTATATGGGCCATTGCTTATAAAAGTTGATACTAGCAAGGGTAGGGAGATGAAACAGGGCCTTGAGACCTTCCTAGGTAAAGTGCTCTGCAGAACTGAACTTGCTGCTCTGTGATGAGTCTTAATCAAGCATTGCCCTCAAGTAAGACCATTCCTGGATGGCCATTCAAATGGCCCAAGAGGCTACCTGCCCCAGTCTTTTAGCTTCCAAATGCTATCACAATCTATTCCTAGCCCACCCTACCTATCAAAGGAGATAGGATATTATTCTGGACACCTGATGGCTCCCTGAGCTGCCTTGGGCTCATAAGCCAGATGCCTAAGTATGAGTGCAGTCTATTGCCCTGCATATGCCTGGCTGCTGGAATCACTACCACAATCTTGGTGAAGATTTTGGGGCTGTTCTAGGTCAATGCCCCCCCTTGGAACTGAGCATGTTGGCCCATACCCAGAGCCTTGCCAGACTCTGGCGGTATACTTAGATGGGAATAAGATGGTGAGGTTTAGCTAAGTCTGTGGAGACAGGGAACTCGCTTGGCTTCTCTGGTGATATTCCCAACCGTTGCTTCCATCCAAAAGTGGGGAACATGTAGGTAACTGGTGAACCCTATTATTATTATTAATTTTTTTTTTTACTATAATCTATATTTACAATGTGCCAAGACTGTTCCCTTCTTAGGGCCTCTGAGGTCAGAATCCTTGAGAGTATCCTCACCAGGTTATAACTATTCCTTTCCTGGAATGCTAAGGTTATTACCACCCGGGCAGAACGTGGGCTGACTGGGGCACCCCATATTAGGTGGCTCAATTCCCATTGCCTCTGAAAATGGAGGCTTGCAAAACCCTTACACAAAAGGACCCATTTCAGTTAATATACTGACCTTCCATGCTGGTCCTCCCTTCTACCATGATGTTGGCCTTACGCCAAGACCAATCATCTGTTTGGGAGATTGCGAGTAGGCTATTCCTCACCTCCTGTGGCAGAGGAAGACTTGCCTAGTGCTTCTGTTTTGTTTCCCCACTGGTATCAACTTCAGTGACCATTTCCCCAATGGTATCAACTTCAGTGACCATTTTTGCTCCTGAGGAAGACATCCTTGATAACTTCTCAGTACTCTGGTGGGAAGGGTCCCCTTCCATTGCCAAAAAAGATTTTACGGAAGTAAGAGATATCTCTCAAGTGAGCATTATCCTAGAAATGAGGGCTGCTAGTTCCCTTTTTCTGGGATAGCATAATATAGAGGATTCATTGATATGTAATGCTAGCTCCCTCTCTTCTTCCAGGGTGGCCTGAAGGCCTGGGCTTCAGAGTCCCCTTACAGGGGTTTAGGATTGCCCCTCAACCACTTATTGACTGCCTCTGGAGGGCAAGTATTTAATCCTTTGGGACCCAAGACACTAGAATGTGTAGGTCCCCACAGAGCTATATAAGCTTTGTGCATTAACCTCAAACTCTGGGGCAAGGGTTCATTGCCAAGGAACCATATAGCTCTCCTGGGTCTTTTGGGAGGAATGGAGGGGCTTTCCCCAGATATTATCCTGGGGCTCACCCCTACCATGCCCCCAAAGAAAAACAGAGATTCCCTTCTCCTGATGGATTTGGAGAAATGTTTTAGCCAATTATGTTTTTTAAAACCATTTTCAGTTTTGGGGTGTTTAATATATATTTTTTAAATATGTCATATTATCCAGTTACAGACAAATGTAATGTATTATAACAAAGCAAGACAAATGTAATGTATTATAACAAAGCAAGAGCAAAAGTTTGAAAAGTTAAATAAAATAGTTTTGGTTATGCTGAGCCACTGTTTTAATTTGTGCAAAATATTGTTCCCATCAAAGTCTCACAGAGCCAAATGAAAACAGCTGTCTCAGTAATTCTCAAGCGATTAGGGTACTGTACCGTGAAGAACAGAAAAGTTCACTTCAGATTGTGAAGGGAAGATAAATTTGCTTAGAAAGCTCTCTCCTGATTATAGTGTATTGTGATAATACATTATGTAGACGTACTTTTAAGTTGCACTAATCAGAGATAATATATTATAAGAACATACATCCGACAGCATCTTCCCCTATTGTTGATATTATGAGGACAATTTTCAAAGCCATTTAAGCATGCAAATTGCCTGAAAACTGACCTCCTTTAATATTACAAAAAGTATATGCAAGTAGTTCAATAATATGCACATTTTAACTGCAAATGGTAAAGAGTTCAAAAGCATGTTTTGGGAAGGACTGAAAAAAACCCAAGCATAGATTGTATTTTCAACTGAATAATATTTACCATAGAAAACCTACATATACAAAATATAGTCCCTAATTACAAGTGCAAATATTTCAAGACAGAGGCAGTGCTCTCAACAATCCAGGTACAAGGTCAGAATGTTGACAAATATAAGCAATTTGACAAGGTAATAATAATAATAATAGTAATAATAAAACCAATTATAGCCCATGCCCTCTAATATTCGAGGTGGATTATAAAAAATATACATATTAAAATAATGAAAAATAAAAGCAAACAAAACAAAATCCAACTATCATACAGATAATATCCTTGACTTGGGCGATGGAGGAAGGGACCTAGCACATAAAGAAGAAAATTACTCTTCTAAAAGATCTTTAAAGGAGATTCTAAAAAAATAAGCTTTCAGAGATTTTTTGAAAATCTTTTGAAGATCACACCACTCTTAAACACCCTCCACTGGCTCCCAACATTTTATCATATCAAATTTAAAGTCCTCAAACCAACAGTCATGGACCCTAACCCTAACCCTAACCAAGATGGCCGCATAGTGCAAATGCTAGGCATGCACAATCCTGATTACCTGTGACAATTTTTCCTTTCCATTCACGGAACATGCCACATACCGCCAGGAAAAGACGGGCTAAGGAGAGAGCCGACCCTGGCGCAACTCCAGACCGGACCGATGGACATACACATCATTCGAGGAGGGCAGAAATCGAAAGAGGAGCCGCTGCAGGGAGGAACTCTAGCGACAGAGTTGAGTTTCTCCCCGGGCTCAGACATCTCTTTGTTGCCGATTGTAAGGAAGTCCTTGTAAATAAAAAAAAAATCCTCAGGTTTTTGGTTGACCTCCCTACCCATCTCTTACCCCATCTGTCAAATATTCATGGATCAAGAGCAATTTTCAATCACCCTTCCTGCCAGTGCTGTTCCTTAAAATAGTGCCAAAAATTCAAGGCCAGAAACAAAATTGAGTTGGCCTATTTGGCCACCATTTCATTGCTGAATAAATTAATAAAATGGTGTCAGTATTGGGTCCACTGGTGCTATTTGTAGAAACAGCAAGAAGAAACAGTAGTGACTGAGGATCACTTCTACCCTATGAAGACTAGGTAGATAGAGTATGAGGTAGGGTGGGAGCTTATGGGACATTCTAAAGGCCAGGAGGTTTTAAAAAAATGTACATGAGGTGTTTTTTTTTTTGTGGGGAAATGCCGGTACCTGACATTTTTGTCTTTTTCTCTTGCTTTGTGCTTCAAATAAAAAAATTAAAATAACAAATAAATAAAAAAGCAAACAAAAAAAAAATAAATGAAAAAAAAAATCTGTGCATACCCATAAAATATGGAGGTGGGCCTTATGAGAAGACTGCAATTTCCTGAAGGCAGTCACAAATACATTGGTCTTTTATAGAACCATATTTATAAACCAGAATCGTAAATTTCATCTGTGGACTACTGGTAAGCCAGTGCAATGTTTTCAGCATGGCAATATGTAATCCCTATATAGGTCACTGGTCAATATGTCTTAACCTGAAAAGTCTTTATTGTAGATACAGTCACATCATTGGTACACATAAATCAAGAAAGTTGTGGTTAATGGTATAGATGTATTGACCAGTGATCTACATTTGCCACGCATTAACTATGTTGCATTTGCTCTATATGTGTGTGCCATTTACTGCGCCTTTTCTGTGTGCTAATATATAATCCCTGACATTTCAGCCTAATAGAATGTGAACAGCAATATTTTGAACAAGCTACAATCTAGCTAGCTCCATCTTTGTAAGACCAGTATATCAAGAATTAGACTAATCCAACTGTATGGTAATTAAGGCACTGGTAGCAGAGACCAAGTAAGTTCCTTTGACAGGCCTCAATATCTGAATGTCCTATACACATTACTACTACTACTTAACATTTCTATAGGCTTCACGATATATACAGGGAGTCCCAGAACTTACCTAAAACAGAACTTGGGCAGGAACTGTGGAAATTGTAGACAGGTTCAAAATGAAGATAATATGTTATGGTTTTTGGTGGAAAGAGTTCAATAGATTGATGGGAAACGTTCATTATTTGATTAATATTCTGCTTTTTGGCACTTCAAAGCAGAAAATGAATATTCAGAACCCTTTCAGACCTATTTCATGTAAAATAATATAATATGTTATATGAAGGGTAATGTTCAAAGCTGTTTCCAAAGGTAAAAAAACAGAAACTTTCTCCCATGAAAATCAAGGCTTTGAATATTGCCTAATCTGTCCATGGGTTAAAGTACCTGTGTTGTTCAATAATATACTTTAACAATAGACTAAAAATGTAGTCTGTAGATAGAGGACATACATTGGAACACCATACATAGTTTAGATTAGAGGTATGCAAACTAAAACCCTCAGGCCAAATCTAGCACGACGATACATTTTTTTCTGGACCTCTTCTCTTCAGTTTTCCCCATTATCTTTGGCCCCTGGCACTTTGTAACGATGTCATCAACAATGGTCTGACATTGCGGGCCTTTCTTGATGATAATGATCTAGGTGTCGGCGGCTGGTGGTGACATCCCGGACAGGGTGATCGGTGGTTCCGAAAGAGGAGGAGCATCACAGTCCTGTCAGAATCATCTGTGTGCACCGCTGGAGGACCCCATCCCACCAGCAGCCAAAAAACAGAGAGACCCATGTGGCCGCCAATGGACCCCTTTCCATTTGCAGCTAAAAAACAGAAAGGCCCATGCGCAGTCACTGGTAGATCCTATCCCACCAGTGACTGAAGAAATGAAGCCGGCTTTTTACCCATGAATTTCATTTCGAGTAATGTTTATTTCATTTCTTTAGTTTAAAAAAACAAAACAAAATAAACATTGAAGCTCCCCCCAAAAAAAACTGAAAGAAAAGAAATGAGGCCTCCCAGGACCTCCTATGTCCCTCACCTATCCTTCCCACCTGGAAAAAAGGCCAGGGCCAGGATCCTCCATAGCCCCCACTTACCCAGTTTGGGGGGATCCGCAGAAAAGGCTTAGGCCTCGGCCCAACTCTTTGTCAATGGGCGAAGAAGAGCCAAAGAAAGAAGATACCAAAGAAGACCTCAGAGGCGTGGACTCTGGGCCTGGGCCTGATCTGGGCCAAAGTCCAGGAGTCAGAACCCAGCCTCAGGCCTGGGTCCACCTGGCATCAGGCCTGGGCCCAGTGTTGGGACCTGGCCTTTGGGCCAGGTCGTGTCATCGGGTCTGGATCTGGGCCCTGGCCTAAGCTGAGGCTCCGACAATGGTCCTGGGTCTGGGCCAAGGCCCCAGCACCTTTCCCGGTTAGGACGCTGCATCGGATTTCAAAAGTATGGGGGAAGTTATCAGGAAATTTCCTGGGCCTGGGCCTTTGCTCAGGTCTTGGCCTAAGTACTGGTATCGGGCCAGGGTCTAGGCCAAGACCTTGGTGTTGCATTTGGGCGTAGGCTACAGCCACTTAGTCTGGTTGTGGCCTATGCCTAGGTGAGGCCCTGGCTTCGGGCCTAGGCATGACTGGCAATATTTTTTAAAAATAGGTTTTCAAAACCTATCCATAGTGGTTTCTGCTTTGGTCCTCTCATTGTTGGGTATAGTTGCCACTGTATCCGCCCAACCTTCCCCGCTCACAGAGTTGTAAGGGGAACCCTCCCTGGCTCCTGCTACAATAAGCACCAGTAATGTTGCCCTGTTAAAAACATGTTTTCCCACCCCTGGTTTAGATTATTCAAAACTATTCCCCACAGGGAAAGCAGTCTCAAATCTCTGGGTAATTTTTCCTTTGACAATAATAAAAGCAAAAACTATCCACAAAATTTAATTTTCATTACTGTTGGAAACCCTGTGTGTTAAAATTACCCACAGCAACTGATTATTGCCCTCATAATCACCAAAGCAGTGCTGCAAAGTTATCTAGTTATAGAAGGGAGCATTTTTGGCCAGTCTTGGATTTGAACTTGCATCTCACTACATGGTAGCATTTATAATCCCTAATTCTACCCATTGTAATTAGTGGTTCCAGAGTGCATGAGGATGGGGTTGTCAGAAATCCAGGACTGGCTTAAATTTTCCCTCCTGGTATGGGGTAATTTGGAAACTCTGTCAAGGGGATCCTAGAGAGGGACATGGGAGAAGGTGATGCTTCTTAGGCATTTCCAACTACAGCTGCTAAAATTGATGCTTAGCAATATGTTGTATGGAGATTACGGGTTGAAAATAACAGAGAAAAGATTTTCTCCTACTTCTATTCACCATAAAAATATATTTCATTTATTTAAAATCTTTTGTATGCCACTTATACAAATATTTTGTAGGATCTAAGCGATTTACAGTAAAAGAAGAAAATACATAATTCAAAGACAGAAATAAGAAACAGAGGAGGGGGTTTGAAGGGAACAAATTATGAAAGCAATATTATTTGACATGTGTGATAAGAATTTCTTCAGTTCCTGTCCTATCTATCAAGTAATCACTTTAAATATTCCTCAGAAAGTCCTTTTGGTCCCTCTTCCTACCATACATTCTCCATCAAGCCAAGCAGGCTGGAGAGTATTAGTTGATACTGACAAATTGTTATAGAGCCTATATCAAAATATATGTATGCTAATCAGCTCATGAATAATTAATCTGGGTTAGCCCAAATTACATAAATTAATGTGGTTTGCATTAACTTTCCAGTAATGCAAAATCTAAACTACTTCTCTGGAAGCTAATGCCAGCTCCGAGGGAGCTCTCAATTCCTCCCATCCCCTTATGACTCAAAAAATAAGCTCCAATTTCCCTCAGACAAACCACTTTTGTATGTGTGTGTGGGGGGGATAATGGGGTGAGTCTGATATTGGTACCACAAGAGGCTTTCCTGAGAAGTACTGAACCCTTTTCTTAGGTGGCATGTGGATAGAGAGAATTGAAAAACCCATCTGTTGATCTAACAGAAACATTTTACTATACTTCTTATAATAGAGATGTAAAGTTTTGCATTATCAACAACATTAACATAGATTAGCTACCATTAAAACCTAATTATAAAATGGACACTGTCCTAAAGTCTATAATCCTTTTAGTATAATCGGACTTTAAATGTTCTACCGATATGCACATTAAAATCAGCACATTAATCTCTGTTAACAGCCAATTTTAATGCAGTTTAGTACACAAAATCCCTATGTATTCACTGCTTATTTCTGCAAGGCAGGCTTACAAAATTTAAAACAATATGGTATTCATATTTTGATTAGTCAAAGCTGATACATTGTAGGGATGTGAAGAGGCAACATTTTTGTTTTGGTTCATTTATTTGTTTTGTAGGTCACGTACATTAGTTTCAAAGGAAAAACACATTTCATTCATTTGTTTCATGTGTTTCTCATTTCAGTCAGTGGAGGAAACAGTGCAGTCTATTTTGAGCTTCAAAATTGTGGATTTCCTAATCAATTCGACATGAATACCTAAAGGCAGTATGAGAGAGCAAAGTGGTATAAACGTCCTAAGGCACCATGAAGGGGGAACAAAGCAAAAAAGGTGGCAGAAGAAAAGCCCAGGCACTAATAGAAGGATAAAGCAGCACTAAGAGTGCCATGAAGACTCCAAAACACCATGAGAGGATCAAAGCAGCCACCCATAGTGGCAAGAACATGCTACTATGGGTGGCACCAAGGCTGGGATATAGCAGCAAGGTTGAATGGCAGAAAAACTCCAAAGGTGGCTCATCAGGAAAATGGTCACAAGACAGAGTGACAGCAAGACTCTCAAGGTGCAAAGTAACAGAGTAACATATTATTTATGGCAGAAAAGGACCAAATGGTCCATCAATTCTGCTCAGCAATCTTCTTAAAGTAGTAACTTCCAATCTGTGCAGGTCATTCCCATGTTTCTCTTAAGGGCAGTAACTGCCACTTTGTGTAGTAATCCCCAAGTCTTATGATAACCCATAAAAATGTCTGCTAGCAACATTTTTTACTGGGTGATGAGCTTTGCTGAAAATACAGACAGTGCTGCATGACATTCTTTGCTGATGGACAGCCTTAGAAGCATTCCTGTGCTTTTTCCCTTATGTCTGCGTATCAGTACCCAATACTGTAAGAGTTGGGGGACCAAGTTGGTTGTCATCTGAATATAATTCCACTTTTCCCCCCTCTCATTGAAGTGGGGAGCAATCTTGCAGTTGCATAAAAAGCATCAAGACTTATTGATTAAGCATAGTAATCTCCATGTCTTCTACTAAGGGTATTAAATGACACACCAGCAAGTTACCCTCATGCATGCTTTCTTCATTTCCTTTGGGACTTGGCTCTAGAAACAATCCTGTGGAAGAAGGGGTCATTGGTTAGTCGTCTGAATCCAATTCCTCTCCCTCCCCCCCAGCCATCTAAGTGGAGAGCAATATTGCAGTTGTATTAAAAGAATCAAGGCTTATTAAGAACATACGAACATAAGAAATTGCCATACTGAGTCCGATCAAGGATCCATCAAGCCCAGCATCCTGTTTCCAACAGTGGCCAATCCAGGCTACAAGTACCTGGCAAGTACCCAAACACTAAGTAGATCCCATGTTACTGATGCCAGTAATAGCAGAGGTCATTCTCTAAGACAACTTGATTAATAGCAGTTAATGGACTCCTCCAAGAACTTATCCAAACCTTTTTTAAACTCAGCTACACCAATTGCAGTAACCACAGGTTAAGGGTTAAGGGAAGTAATCTCCATGCTTTCTGCTAAGGGTAGTAACTGCTACACCAGCAAGTTACCCCCTGTAAGCTTTTCTTCATTTCCATCCTCTAGCTTTTAGAGATCCACAGTATTTATATCACATGCCCCTTTGAATTCTTTGACTGTTTTGTTCTTCACTACCGTCTCTGGAAGGGCATTCCAGGCATCCACCACCCTCTCTGTGAAGAAATATTTTCTGATGGGGATTTGAGTCATCCCAGAAAATACTAACAGTTAATCCAAAAGCACAACGAGCCACGATATCTCACATCAATACGTTGTGTAATCAAAACTTTTTTCTTCTATGTGCTGTATCTTATAGGTTAATTTATAGATGGGACCATCATAACACCCAGGTTTGAGTCATCCCCCATGGAGTTTCTTTTTATGGCCCCTAGTTCTATTGTTTTCTTTCCAATGAAAAGGTTCAAAGTTTGTGCATCACTAAAAACCTTTTAGGTAGCTGAAGGTCTGTATCTCCTCTCTTCCAGGGTGTACATATTCATATCCTAAAGCCTCTCCTCATAAGATTTCCGATACAGACCCCACACCATTTTGATCACCCTTCTTTGGACTGCCTCCATCCTGTCTCTATCCTTTTTGAGATACGGCATACAGAACTGAACCTCGTACTCCAATTGAGGCCTCACCAAAGACCTGTACAAGGGCATTATCACCTCTTTTTTCTTACTGGTTATTCCTTTCTCTAGGCAGCCCAGCATTCTTCTGGCTTTAGCTATTGCCTTGTCACATTGCTTCACCATCTTCAGATCACCAGCCATTAGCCAATATTAACCCAAGATTCCTCTATTGGTCTGTGTAAATCAGTCTTTCATCCCCCATCACATACAGCTGTTTTGGATTACTGCATACCAGAAGCATGACTAAATTTGTTGGCATTGAGTCCCAGCTGCCAAACCTTTGACCCTGTGATCCTGTCCAGTCTGAACATGGCAGCAATGCTGAGTAGAATAAAGACTTCTAAGATGTTGGATAAGGAGTATAGCAGCAAGGCAGAGTGGCATGGGAGCTACCTGTCACCTTGTTGAAGCACTTGACACTTACATCCGATTTTGTAGAAGAGAATGGTTTGTCATCAGTATCATTTTTGTCATATAAATGTTTACTGCATTCCCTACTTGAAATTGATCTTGCTGCTGGGTGGAGTTTTGGGTGTCTTGTGAAATTTTCTTTCAGATTGTAACTTTTGTCACAATCATAACATTACAATGGGCTCTCATCAGTGTAGCTTTCCTGGTAACTTGTGAGGTTTAGTTTATGAAGAAACTTTTCCAATATTTTGTAGCTTAACACAGTCTCTTACCTTTGTTGATTTTCTGACTTTGCTTTAGTTCTATCTTACTACTGAAACAATTCCCATATTCAGAACATGCAAATGTCTCTCCTGTGCTTGATTTAAGATGTGTCTGCACTTTTTCCTTCTACCTGAGGGTTTTGCTATAGTCTGTATATGTAGGGAGCACTTCTCTCAGGATATGTGTACCTGGCAGCTAAGGGAGAGAAGGCCGCACAGGAGACCTCCCCCATTTAATCTTGTTAGCATGAGCAGACAAGATGGGGTAGGGGAATTGCAGGTTACTATATAATGTCTGGAAAAACATAAGTCCTGCACCTCCCTTATATACTGCCCCCTTCATACCATCTGTCCTATGCCAATCCCTAATGGTATTAATAACTGCAGGAAATGATACAATCACCATACACAGAACAGTAAACAGGTCTTTAATAGTGAATATATATATATATATATATATATATATATATATATATATATATATATATATATATAGCAGAAAAAGAAACTTTAGGTGCTTAGATATAATGTGGATAAACCATATGACAATCTGTATCAGGTAACTCTATAATAAAAATATATACAAGTACTTTAAAATGCAAATATATAGCAATCACTTTATACTACAAAATTATGGCTACAACTTTATAATGCAATTATATTGAAATGATGTTAAAATGCAAATAAATGGCTATAGCTTTATAATACGACTATGTGGCAATGATGTTAAAATGTGAATATATGGCAATAAATTTATAATCAAATAGGTGACAATAACTTTAGAGGAAATTATAGACTTCTTCATTCCCTTGAGTACTCAGGCCAACAGTTTTCCCAGTCATAGTCTCATGGTATGCATACCACAATAGTTGGGGCCCGTGAAGATGGGGATAACCCACAAAGGAAGAAAATCCACAAGAGGTGTTGAGATATGAAATGGTATTTTTTTTCTTCTTCCAGGCTGATGCAACTGTCCCCTGTTTCCTCTGCTGATGTGGATGTTAACCACTGCTCAGCTCTGAACAGCATTCAAATAGATGCAGCTGCAATCAATGAATCTGACCCCTACATACATGCATGCAGATGCTGACACAGCAGTGAAGAAATAGGGAGATGAGAAAAGGAAACGCCCTTCCCCTGGTACTGAAGGGTGGCTGGGCCTCTGGTCTCTGCTTCAGTTTTGACACTGTAGGTTTATTTAGCTTAAGTCTGCATCTTGTAGCTCCTTCTAGCCAACTCCAGGTGCTGGGATTTTGCTGGATACCTCCTCTCTCGGGGACTTCAATCTCTGTCCTGAGACAGGGTAAGCTCTCCACTAGGGATGTGCAGAGCAAAATTTTATGTTCATATTTCTTATGTCCGAAAGGGGGTCCCACTTGCGGCCAATATGGACATAAAAAAAATCCAATGAGTTGGGTATATGTACATATGTGCAAAAAAAAAATTTAAACCCCCTCACCCTCCTTAATCCCCCCCCCAGACTTACCACAACTCCCTGGTGATCGAGCGAGGAGTGAGGACGCCATTTCTGCAATCCTTGGCGAGAAGCATGTGACGTCGGCGGCACGTCGAGTGACGTCGGCGCCATGTGATTCCCGGCGAGTTCGCGCCGGACGGCTCGTTCGGCCCAAAAAGAACTTTTGGCCAGCTTGGGGGGGTCAGGAGGCTCCCCCAAGCTGGCCAAAAGTTCTTTTTGGGCCGAACGAGCCGTCCGGCGCGAACTCGCCGGGAATCACGTGACGCCGGCGTCACTCGACGTGCCGCCGACGTCACATGCTTCTCGCCAAGGATTGCAGAAATGGCGTCCTCACTCCTCGCTCCATCACCAGGGAGTTGTGGTAAGTCGGGGGGGGGGGGGGATTAAGGAGGGTGAGGGGGTTTATATTTTTATTTTGGCTCAACAATCGCGATTTCCCACATATCGAACATATCTATGTTCGATATGTGGGAAATCCGATCGTTTATGTCGAATCAATTTTTTAAGTTAAAAAAAAATATGAGTTGCGTTTTACTAATGCGGTCAATCCGAATGCACACCCCTACTCTCCACAGCTGCTGGGCTCTGGCCAGGTCGCAGTCTCCACTCTCTTGCTTCCAGCTGCATTTAAAAGCTGCTTTCCTCTGTTTCACGGGTCTGGCCTCTTCCTTGTCCCTCCAGATCTCTCAGATCTCTTTTTTATCTCCCAGCTGCTTCTCCCTGGTCAGATCTGTCTCTCAATGGTCCACGCAATTCTACTCAGCCAAGAACAGATAGAAATTGTGCCTCTTTTTCTGGCAGCAATTGTCTGAACTCTCCAAAGCCTTGCTTCCTGAATCATCTTCAGAGGGACAGCCATGTTAGTCTGGTGTGGCAAAAATGACAGGAAACAAGTGGAAGCTTGTAGACTAACTAATTTATTAAAGCCTGAGCTTTTGAGGACAGAGTAAGAGTTCAGATTCACTGAAACTAGTCATGGGACCACTACGTCAGCATGAATAAGGAGGGGGGTGGGGGAATCTCTCTCTCTCTGTTGACGTTTATCCCTGAAAGTCATGGCTCTGAAGAATCACCAGCTGTTGCAATAACAAGTCTTATCTTCACTCAGACAGTTCCCTTGAGTTTACTGTGTCCTTTTTTTTTTTTTATAGCAGGGACTGCCAGCAGATTGTGAGTGCAATCCTTTATCAAACCGATGAGGTTCAGTGTAGCGGTCCAGTAGAAATCTCTGTCCCTTCATTACTTTAAGCTCAGAGGGCAGGGATCTGAATTATAGTACTCTCTTCAGTATCAGATTTCTCCAAGGCTGGTGCCCTGCTGATGAGGCCACAGAATGGTTTAAAACGAGGTAACTTCAGACCGTTTGCTGGCCTGGAATACAGCCATGCCCCCAAAGAGCCTCAGGAGGCTCCAAAGGGGTTGTTGGGAAATGCCCAGTCTGTAGGCAACTAGATGGCTGAGGGCTGCAGAGTGGAACAAAACTGCCAAAGTGGTACATTTGGAGCATGAAAGGTAAGCAAATTGTCAGCAAGAACCACAAGGTGGTACGTCAGGGGCTTGGTGGCTAGGCAGAATGGCAGCCCAAATTACCTGTTAGACCCTGCTTGCACCCCCTGTTTGCTCTACACAACCATAGAATTGAAGAGGAAACATAAATGAATGAGAAAACAATTTTCATTTCATTTGTGGCCGTTCATTTCAGGGGTTTACAAATGAAAAGAAAATGGACTTATTTTTTTATATATTTTTTTACCTATTTGTTTCAAAAGAATGTACATCCCTAATACATTGAAATCCTGCTATGTGGAATGATAATCTCTTGAGATAAAGACAAGTTCTAAAGTATGATGCATGAACCTTAGGGGAAAGAACACAACTCACGCATTAGGTTCAAAACCTCTGAATAAGTCCAGTAATTATGCCTCAGTCATAACTACAGATTTTTAAATCTCTTTCCAATCACATTTGCAGGTAAGAGTTAACCTTTTAAATTGACTGCAGATATTTTTTTTAAATAGTGCTATGTTTATTGAAAGGCATATTCATCCCAATATCTCATTTTTTTGTTCATGTTGGTTGGCACTACTAACTATAAAGAACAAAGAGATTTGCCTAGAAGACCAAGCTGAGCCTTTCTATTCCAATTCATCTCAGATTTGCCTGCACAACTTGAATAATGTTTTGTTCATCACTTGTTTCCTGCCCTATGTTTACTTAAAATGCTTTAAACAAAAAATGAAACAATACATAATTTTGTATTTGAATAGAATCAGTACTTATGTGTGCTTTAAATTCATGTGCAAAGTTCTTTGGAGGTGAATGTGCTTAACGTCCATTGCTATTTCTTAAAGTACTGCATGATTGACTGTGAGCCAAGAAGTGAAAAGAATCTGATATAGTGTATAACAGCAAAAAGTAGCTCAACAAAAATAATAGAAGCAGTAAATCTTCTTTCAAAAGCGATAACTAAGCATGACAACCACAATTTGACACAGATCAAGCTATGCTTTCGTTTGGTCTTTGTGAGGTCATTATTTTGCAGCATGGCAAGCAGACAAGTTATCCAGCTAAATTTAGCCAGAGAAATTATGATGAGATTTCAGCATAGCAGATTTAGCGCTCTCATAACAAATAGCCAGAAAAATCCTAGTTATCCAAATAAACTTATCTAGCTAACTTTAGGACTGCTCTCCAGAATGACCAGATTTATCCTAAGTTATCTGGCTAACTCTGAAAAATTGTTATACAAATAAGTTGGAAATGTTCAGAGTGGCAGTAGATGTAAAACCCATGGTTTGTATGGCTAAGTCCCAAACCTAGGCCTGGATTTATCAAAATGCATTAAATATCACATGTGATAGGAAAAGGGGTGTATTTTATGGTAATAGGCTGTTTATAGCCACTGGAGGGGAAGAGAGAGAGAGACTAACCATAATATGCTCATACTAGGTAGGTATTTATACCTCTATATGAGGCCCACCTAGTTACTCGAGGTAAGGTTTAGGTATTAGTGTAGGGGTTAGGGGCCACTTTGCCATTCAAAGTGAGACGTACGAACAGAACAGTGCTCTCTTGAGAAGATTTGATGACCTTCGGAGTGAGGAAACTCAACCAAAGATGAGATTTGTGCAATGTTCTCTCAACCTAGCTTGATGTTACCCAGGTAAAGAGTTCATCAAACTAGGTTGAGAAACATTGCAGAAATCTCATCTTTGGGTGAGTTTCCTCACTCTGAAGGTCATCAAATCTTCACAAGAGAGCACTGTTCTGTTCGTACGTCTCACTTTGAATGTCAAAGTGGCCCCTGACCCCTGACCTCTACACTAATACCTAAACCTCACCTTGAGTAACTAGGAAACTCAACCAAAGATGAGATTTGTGCAATGTTCTCTCAACCTAGCTTGATGTTACCCAGGTAAAGAGTTCATCAAACTAGGTTGAGAAACATTGCAGAAATCTCATCTTTGGGTGAGTTTCCTCACTCCGAAGGTCATCAAATCTTCACAAGAGAGCACTGTTCTGTTCGTACGTCTCACTTTGAATGTCAAAGTGGCCCCTGACCCCTACACTAATACCTAAACCTCACCTTGAGTAACTAGGTGGGCCTAATATAGAGGTATAAATACCTACCTAGTACAACCACATTATGGCTACTCTCTCACTCTCTCTCTCATGGCTAGCTCTCCAGCAGCTTAAAAATATGAAATTACAAAGCCAGCCCTTTTTCTAATTTGCATTAAAGGCATTTTTTTTATGCGAAACAACATAGAGCACTTTGATAAATGACCCCCTTAGCCAGATATACCATGAATATTGATCCCTGTTTTCCTGACCATGGAGATGTTTGTGCCCTTGTTTTTTTTACCATGACTTTAAAATAATTCCATAACCTGAGTATAACGTTTACAGAGTTATATGAAAGCTGTAAAAATATGTTACGTGTAAAAGCCAATGATTTAAAACAGTAAAATGGACATATAAATTGAGGCCCATATTAAGATACAGTCCAGATAGCAAAGTTAGCCAGATACATTTATCTGGCTAATTTGTAGGTATATTCAATAATGTAGCCACACTACTGAATATAGGCGACTATCTTAAAGTTAGCCAGTTAACTATAGCACCCTTCTTTACGGTAGCTCTTTGGCCCTACCAGGGAGTCATTTTTCAAATCACAGTCTTATCGCGGGTCTTAGGGCCCTAATGCCTGCGATAACGCCATAACACATGCGATAAATAACGCATCGCGACATGCGTATGCAAATTTGAAAAATGTATTCAACTGGGAAGAGTTTGGGAGGAGTAAATTAAAATGAGGGGGGAGGGACTTAACGTTGCGTGCGATAATGTAACGCACACTATTGCGGGATTGAACTACACCTTTTTTCCTGGCGTTATGCCTGCGATAGCTGTGTGTTACAACGGAACCGGGATTTGTGATAAATATCACAAATCCCGTTTCGGGCGGAGAGGGAGGGAGAGAGAGAGACACACATGCATACACATATTAGTCAACTTTTTGTACCCCAGTAAGAGCGGGCATTCTGAACTTGGGGGGAGGTTTTGGAGTGCTGCTTGCATAAGAACCTTACTAAGAATGTTACCTTTGAACTGCTATGAATTATCTAACACATTCATTTTCCTCTGCCGAGGACAACAGTATTTGAACAAATAGAAAAATATTAGTTTGAGTACATTATCCTCAATACACTTACCTTTCTGTGATTGTTTCTCTGAGTCCACTAGTAACTCCCTTAACCACTGTACTAGCTTTTGGGGTCAGCACCACCTGAGATATGAAAAAGGAGCCCTTCTTCCTTTTTTCAATAATGGATGACTGGAGAAACTGAATCAGTTTTTCTGTGTCTGTCGTGTTTGCCCATGGAGCTGGCATCATCTGTCCAGGCCAGAGAAAGGACACTTCCAGAGCCACTGGACTGTGGTAGAATACCAGTATTTGATAATTTTTTTCCCACAGGTACTGAAGACTTACTTCTTGGGCAAAAATAGCTGGGCACATCTTATTTCCAAATATGTCTTTAAGCATTTGCACAAGGTTTTCATGATGGTATTTCTGCATCCCATAGAAATGATTGAAGTCCAAGAAGACTACTTCTTTGTGGTGTTCAGTAAGAAAAGCATTGATCTCTTCAAGGCCTTCATTGACTTTGGCACTGAATAAACCATGAGCAAAATAGAGTTCATTGTCAGGATCTCTGGGTTTGGTGGAAATTCGAAGGTCAAAGTATCGTATCCCAGCCTCCATCTGGCTTGTAAAAGTCATTGTCTGTGTCGCCAACCACTTTCTCATCAACTTTTTAGCTACTGTCCCAAACACGGAGACAAAATTCTGAACAGTTTCTGGTTGTTCAGGACCCACTGGAGAGGCTTCATCAATGTAGAAACTGAAGGAGTCATGAGACCCTAAAAGTAAAATGTAAAAACAAGTTTTTACTTGGCACTTATCATTTACATCAAAGTGTGTATATGTATACATTTACATACATCAATTACATATTTTCAATGAATACATTTCCTTTATATCATTAGTAACAGTAAAATATTTTGTTATAAAGTCACCAATTCTTTATAACTCTAGGTAGCACCATATTAATTACCATTTGCATCCCTGAACTCCCCTTTAATTAGCTATGAATCACTCATTAGTCTGTTTTTATGCATTAGGATGTCCTATTATCAATATTATTTGAAGGCTTTATCTAATATTCATTTATTCAAGTATACAGGTTCTCTATTTTGTAAAATATGTTTTTGTTGCCCTTAATTTTATAAATGCTCTTTTCACAGATTTTGAATACTGGCAGCCGACGGCCAGGAGATGGCTCCAGGACCCTCGCTGGACAACCAGGGACTTTTTGCAAGTCTTGTGGGGGTCAGGAGGGTCCCTATATGCTTTAGAATCCTTCACAAATCTCTTACTATCATCCATAAAACCCTGCACAACCCAGACATCCATTGGCTGAATAACTCCCTGCAATATCACACATTGAATAGACCCACGAGAATGGTGTATAAAGGAACCCTCTTCATTCCCTGCCCCCTGCCCCCAAAACTCATCCATCACACAGCCACGAAAGAACGGGCCCTCTCCATTGCTGTACCAACTATTTGTAAATCAATGCCCGCCCACCTGCGTCAAGAACACTGTACCCTGGCTGTTTAAAAAAGCTTTCCCGGACACCGATTAATTCTATTCAGCCAGATTCTACCACTTCCACATGTAAAAATGTTATTACTAATGTAAATACCTATACCTAATGTTATTCTCTCCCTTTTCTTCTCTCCTCCCAGTTCTATTACCTTGTTATTTGTAACTGCTTCCTTCTACACAAATAGGTTATTGAATTGTTCACTGTACACCCCTGTTATATGTAAACCGGCATGATGTGTTTGCAACATGAATGCCGGTATATAAAAATTTTAAATAAATAAATAAATAAATAAAACTTGGCTCTTCTCACAAGCCTTTACCTAACCCCTCAGCCCCATATCCTTCTATGGGTACTACTTTATTACTAGCTACTGCTCTATGATACATATTGTACATACTCCTTTCCAATCTAAAGTTAACCCATTACTTATATGTAGATGACGTCCAAATCCTTATTCCTATCACCGAATCACTTCAAAAGACCATACTTTTTTGGAACTCCTGCCTCCTCTCCATTAACAAACTCCTGTCTAACCTTAACCTAATACTCAATACTGACAAGACAGAATTCCTCCTGATCACTCAAGATGGCACCCTTCCATTGAATAGCTCTCACCTTACGCCGCTCCCAGTTCTCTCCCCACGGGTCAGAAACCTTGGGGTGGTCATGGATAACCATCTGAGCTTTTCTGATTTCATTAACACTATGGTTAAAGAGTGCTACTACAAACTCCAAGTTCTAAAAAGGCTTCGACCCCTCCTTCATTTTCACGATTTCAGGTCAGTGTTACAATCCATCATCTTCTCGAAAATGGACTACTGTAATTCACTGCTTCACGGTCTCCCAGTCTACACCCTAAAGCCTCTTCAACTGTTACAGAACGCTACAGCAAGGTGTCTCACTAAATCCAACAAAAGAGATCATATAACACCAGTTCTAAAGAAGCTCCACTGGCTCCCAGTCAAATCTCGAATCCTGTTTAAACTTCTATCAATCACCCACAGAGCCATATTCAACAACACTCCACTGGATCTCAGAATCCCTCTTCAGCTTCACACCTCTTCCCGACCGCTAAGATTAGCACAAAGAGGAACTCTACATGCACCTCCCATGAAAACATCTTTAAGTAAAAGAGCTCTATCCACAGCAGGCCCCAAACAGTGGAATCTGCTTCCTCCGGAGCTAAGGCTGATACATTGCCCCAACACGTTCAAAAAAAGACTCAAGACATGGCTATTCGGTCAAGCATTCCCTTAACTTACTTAGTCTTCCACAGCTCCCATAGACTGTTTTCATACTGTTGACGTCCAGAACCTATGCTCATGTTTTTACTCATCAATAAGAAATTTCTCCCTCCTCCCCCCCTCCACGAACAACCTTCCTTCCCCCTCCCCCCCCATTAGCAAACCTCCCTCCCCATGCGCTAGTTTCGCTCTAATAGTGCATACTGCTACTGTTCCTAGTTATGTTATGTTATATTATCCAAGTTGTTCACTCCCTTGTTCATTGTAAGACATATGTTGTCATTGTTTTCTACTTGTTATAATGTAAACCGGAGTGATAAGTAATTCTGTTACCTGAACTTCGGTATAAAAAAAAAAAAGTTATAAATAAAATAAATACTGTAAATAATTGTCATATATTGTTATAATTCTTATATAATTGTAAATTTTTGCTACCATTGCTTTCCGGGTACTTGACCATGCTATCCTAGCCTTCTCCCCAAGTTCAGTTCCCTTATGTTTTATGTAACTTCGCATTTCTTTAGTCAATGGTTTCCCCAATTCTATGTAAACCGATGTGATATTTACTTGAATATCAGTATAGAAAAGTTTTAAATAAACAAATAAATAAATAGAGGGTGATACTGATTTCTATACAGAGGTTCTCTCTCTCTCTCTCTCTCCCCCCCCCGGTGGTTATAGGTAGGAAATACAAAATTTCTGGCACTTATCGCAAAGTGTGAAAAAGTTATTGCAGTTTGCACTAATACCTATGCAAAGCGCTAAGATAGCACACTTTTCAGTAAACAGCCTATTACCATAAAACACACCCCTTTTCCTATCGCATGCGATATTTAGTGCATTTTGATAAATCCAGGCCTATGTCAGATCTTAACCGGTTAAGTGGCCCTTATGTTATTATGTTACTATATGATAATTTGCTGCAAAATATATTGATTTTCCTTAAATTTTTCTTTCCTTACATTTTTAAAGGCATTAAGTTCTCATGAAAGGTGCTAGACATATATATAACAGCGCAACATTTGGTGGGCATGCTCAATAATTCAAGAATTTTTCGCAAAGAAAACAGCATATATAAAACAAATATTCTAGTGTTAAAACAGTGCTATTAATCTTAATTGATTAAGTTGATTTCTCCTTAATGATGGTGGCAACTTTTTCCATGATATTTAACATTACATCAGTGAACAGCTAGGTTTCATTATTTAAATTATTAAGAATTCACTAATGAATAATATTGTAGGGGTGTGCATTCGTTTGCAACGTATTGGCAATCCGCAACGTATAGGGCCATATTCATTGTATTCGTGGGGAAGCGAAACGAATCGTGATTCTAATGAATACAACAAATCTTCACCGAATTATTCGGCCATCTAAAGGAGAAAATTTAAACAAAACCCCCACCCTCCTGATCCCCCCAAACTTGCCAAACCTCCCTGGTGGCCCAGCGGGGGTCCGGGAGCCATCTACTGCACTCACGCAGTCGGCTGCCGGTATTCAAAATGGCGCCAATAGCCCCTGTGACACAGTAAGCGCAAAGGCTATCGGCGCCATATAACACTATAAGAAGGGGTACTTTTAACTTGATGTGGGGTTTGGGGTGGAGTAGGTTTGGGGGCAGGGGTTTACATACACAGTCAGAGGTATGAACAGCATAGTTGACATCACTGAAGATTTTCTGCCATTTGAATTGATGAAAGGTACAAGAGGAGTTGATTTGTACAAATCAAACAAGCTAGGTAGAGAGTGCATTGTACAAATCCCAATCCCCCCAGTCATGCTTAAAGAGAGCACTCACGCCTCTCCCTTCATCCATTTATAAAGTGTCACATTTGTTAGGGAGGGGCTGAGGTAAGGAAGGCAGATGCCAAAAGTTAAACTTATATTTTGAAAACAATAAACAGTCAGAGAGGTTTGGGGAGGAACTCTGCCCGATTTTCTGTCATTTGAATCGATGAAAGGTACAAGAGGAGTTGATTTGTACAATGCACTCTCTACTTCCTCTTATACCTTTCATCGATTCAAACGACAGAAAATTGAGCAGAGTTCCTCCCCAAACCCCTTTGACTGTTTATTTTTTTCAAAATATAAGTTTAACTTTTGCCACCTGCCTTCTTCACTTCAGCCCCTCCCTAATAAATATGACACTTTATAAATGGATGATGGGAGAGGAGTGAATGCCTTCTTTTAAGCATCATAAGTACCAGGGAGAGGGCAGGAGAGAGGGAGGCAAGGCAGAAAGTTAAACTTACATTTTGTAAAAAACAATTGGAGGGGTTTGGGTTGGTATTGGCTAGAAGGGGACTTTTTTTTCATAATCAGTGGGAGATGGGAATCAGGATGAAAGGCCTGCATGCAAATGTTTTTTGTTTTTTTTTAATATAGCCATTTAAGGCTAAAGCTATATGGCCACATGTGCCTGGATAACTTTAAGTTATTTGGCTGACTTTTTCTGAATACACGGCAAAACTGGCTAAGGGGGTCATTTTCGTAGCGTATCGCACGCGAAAAGGGACTTTTCGCGTGCAATAGCTAGATCGGGGCGGAGTCAGCCCCAGAAGAGGAGGAGTTGGGATGTCGTTGGGGCGGACGCGTTGGAAACTTTGCTGGCGGCTAAAAGATAGGAACCCTTTTCGCTGCCAGTAGTGGGCCCAATAGCACCACATTTTACGATGGCGCTATTGGGTGCGAAAGCCGCGGAGATGCGATCGCTGCTGGCTTTCGCAGGCCTGCCCCCCGCTTCGCCCCCCACCCCCTGCTACTGCCGGATTCTCTAAGGTCTGCGACCTTAGAAAATCCAGACCTAAGGAGGTCATTTTCTAAAGGAATCACATGCGATACCTAGATTGGGGTGGTGCAGGGCGGAGTGCGCACCGGAAGGGGAGGTCGGGGTGGACTCGGCGAAGACTTTGCTGATGGCGAAAGGTAAGACTCCTTATCGCCGCCAGTAGTGCGCCCAATAGCGCCACCTTTCACGGTGGCGCTATTGGGTGCGAAAGCCGGCAGGGATTACACCGCAGTGGTGTGATCGCTGCCAGCTTTCGCAGGCCCGCCCCCCATTACCGTCGGATTCTCTAAGGTCTGCGACCTTAGAAAATCCAGGCCTAAGTTAGCTAGATAATTTTCCCTGCAAAACTAAGAGATTCAACACATGGAAATGGAAACCAGGACGAAGGGGGGATATGTTTAAGGACCAATGATAATGTTTATTTTTTCAGAAAAACCTCTTTCCAGCACATTTAAAAGGAAACACTTTGAAAGGGTTTTCAGGTTCTACAATGAGAATGCAGACTTATTAATCCCAATAATATAGTTATCATGACAAGACAACTAATAAGATGTTAAATATAGAAAAAAAATATAATCAACACCTTTCTACTGTTTATTCAGCTCCTATCTGTAGTGTATGATTTTCTTTTATATTTTGTATACTTAAATGTTATATATTATTGTATTCCTATGTAAGGGATGCCTTGTAACTGAACAAAATGACAGTAACTTTAAAACAAGCACGTGGATGCCAATAAACGCACATATGTGTGTGAGAACAAATATGCTGGAATTTTAATTCGTATGTTCAATTGAACGCGTATGATTTAAAATTCACCTACTGCATATATGTGTGCTCCTAATTTTCAGAAGTTACACAAGCAAATATAATTCACGTATATTCCTTAAGACTGTTGGTTTTAATGCACGCAGGCAGATTTTAAAACATGCTCGTGGGAAGGACATTCCCAGTTTTCCCAGTTAGTACACCAGTTTGCCCAGTCAGTCTCGAGGTAATCCAGACCAGCCTGCCCTCCCTCCCAGTTTACCCAGACTCTCACCCAGTTGTTTCAGCCCTAAACATAGATTTATGGAGACTTACACCCAATCAAGAGCAGAAGTAAACATGTCTGCGGCTGATAGCCCACCGAGTGCTGTGGCCGCTGGATTTAAAATATGGATTTATACGCATAATAGTTGTCCCCACCCCAGAATATGCCCCAACTTTGCACCTTTTTTCTTTAACTCACGCACACGCATATACATGCATAATTTGCGGCTTTTAAAATATGACACGCTCGTGCTAGTGTATATAGGCCTTTTACCGTGAGCAAGTCTTTTAAAATTCACCCCATATGGGAGCAATTTTTGAACAGAATTTTGTAGGTAAACATGTTTACTCATGGAAATAAAATCTTTTGGTAAATTGCTTTGTATCCTCTTGTGGGGAAGAGTATGCGCAATTGCGCATTGTCCACAGCAAGGCATGTGAAAGGGCAGACTTGGGGGTAGGGTTATGACGAGTAAACTCAAGTACGTCTAAGGAAATCCCTGTGCATTATTTTTATCCCACGTACTTTGCATCTGCAAAATGTGTGGTAAAAAAAATCCCCAGAACACTGGCCACAGCAGGATTTTCAACAGGGAAACTCCACGGCGAGTGCCTATATTTAAAAAATATATTTGTCGGCTACTGTTGTGAATCCTTTTGTTGTTTATTTTCTTCTCCGAGCTTTCTACCTGAACAATTTGTTGTCATGCAGTACGAGTGCTTCCTTTAACCTTTACATGAATACAGACCCACCAGAATGGTAATGATCTGAGACAAATGCCTGACAGCTCTTTGATGGTGTTGTGGATAGGCAACAAGATCTTCTAGCTCAGCATTCTATTAAAGAAAAACAAAATAAAAATGCTAGTTCACTGAGTGAATAGGACACTGAATAATAAAACCAGTTACCTTGCCAGCAAATACGTGTTGGCAATGAGTTGAGAAACATTTTTACTAAGCATTAATGGCAGCTGATGCCACAAAGCCAAAAATATCCAGCAGAAGCAAATATTTTGCACTCTACTCAATCAAGATTCCATCATGGACATGGAATGGAGACAGCATTAATAAGTTTGATGAATACTGTCAGGATGCAAATGGAAGGATGCAGATATTCCCTTTGAATATTGTTTGAAACATTTATTTATTTATTATTTAAAATAATTATATTCCACTTGTTTGAATCATTCCAAGTAGATTACAATAGTACAAAACACAAAATATAATCAAATAAATAAATGAAAATAAAAATGGATAATAAAATAAAACATAGGACAAAACAGTAAAATATGTAACATTTAAACAAAGCTACATATTAGTAATCTAAAAACTAATTAAAAGCTTTAACAAACAGGATGCTGTTTAGTATCTTCCTAAATGGTTTAATATCTTAAGAACATAAGAACATAAGAAATTGCCATGCTGGGTCAGACCAAGGGTCCATCAAGCCCAGAATCCTGTTTCCAACAGAGGCCAAACCAGGCCACAAGAACCTGGCAATTACCCAAACACCTAGAAGATCCCATGCTACTGATGCAATTAATAGCAGTGACTATTCCCTAAGTAAACTTGATTAATAGCAGTTAATGGACTTCTCTTCCAAGAACTTATCCAAACCTTTTTTGAACCCAGCTACACTAACTGCACTAACCACATCCTCTGGCAACAAATTCCAGAGATTTATTGTGCGTTGAGTGAAAAAGAATTTTCTCCGATTAGTCTTAAATGTGCTACTTGCTAACTTCATGGAATGCCCCCTAGTCCTTCTATTATTCGAAAGTGTAAATAACCGAGTCACATCTACTCGTTCAAGACCTCTCATGATCTTAAAGACCTCTATGATATCCCCCCTCAGCCGTCTCTTCTCCAAGCTGAACAGCCCTAACCTCTTCAGCCTTTCCTCATAGGGGAGCTGTTCCATCCCCTTTATCATTTTGGTTGCCCTTCTCTGTACCTTCTCCATTGCAACTATATCTTTTTTGAGATACGGCGACCAGAATTGTACACAGTATTCAAGGTGTGGTCTCACCATGGAGCGATATAGAGGCATTATGACATTTTCCGTTTTATTAACCATTCCCTTCCTAATAATTCCTAACATTTTATTTGCTTTTTTGACTGCTGCAGCACACTGAGCTGACGATTTCAATGTATTATCTACTATGACGCCTAGATCTCTTTCTTGGGTGGTAGCTCCTAATATGGAACCTAACATCGTGTAACTACAGCTAGGGTTATTTTTCCCTATATGCAACACCTTGCACTTGTCCACATTAAATTTCATCTGCCATTTGGATGCCCAATCTTCCAGTCTTGCAAGGTCCTCCTGTAATGTATCACAGTCTGCTTGTGATTTAACTACTCTGAATAATTTTGTATCATCTGCAAATTTGATAACGTCACTCATCGTATTCCTTTCCAGATCATTGATATATATATTGAAAAGCACCGGTCCAAGTACAGATCCCTGAGGCACTCCACTGTTTACCCTTTTCCACTGAGAAAATTGACCATTTAGTCCTACTCTCTGTTTCCTGTCTTTTAACCAGTTTGTAATCCACGAAAGGACATCGCCTCCTATCCCATGACTTTTTAGTTTTCGTAGAAGCCTCTCATGAGGGACTTTGTCAAACGCCTTCTGAAAATCCAAATACACTACATCTACCGGTTCACCTTTATCCACATGTTTTTGAGTAGTTTTTAAATCATCTGGAATCATATTCCATAAATTTGGGCTAATATTCACTAAGGCTCGCTTTCTTGTTTGCTGCAAATGACCTGCCTTAACATTCGGGATATCTAAAAGTGGCTGTTGAAGATCTCAGGGTTCGTGTGGGTACATATTTTTTAAAAAGTCTGGACAGATGGTGTGGGTCTAGGCCATAAACAGATTTATAAACAAGCATTTGATAATGAATTACTTCTGGCACAAATGAAATGTATCACATTGAGTGGAAGTGATTGAATAATTTTGTACAAGATGGTATAATGCGATGCATACACTGGTAACAGCAATGCTCTAGTGTTTGCATTCTGAATCAGAGGTGCCTCAGCCTCACTTTAATTTCCACTCCTGTTTTCATCTATTTTTCCCCCTTGCAGAGCTTATTTGGGTTTGGGCCATTGTGCCAGCTATATGCTGATGATATTCAGTTCATAGCACATGTGGATATGGGGGCTAGGAATTACAACTTTGAATTTGTGTCTTGAGGTAGTAGCTGGTAAATATATCAGGCTTAGTAATCACAAACTTAAACTCAACCCATCCAGTTCTGGATGGTGGAATTAACTTCTTGTTAATTCCACCATCCAATTCAGAGATCTACCTCCAATTCTCAGAGTCTCTATGTAATTAAGGGATCAATCTTGACCACTAATTCTCAGTGGAAACCCAGATTTCAACTGAGGTAAAGTCCATATTCTTCCATTTATGTCAACAGACAATTAGATAACTTTGAAAAATGCAATCTAACCACCATCATTCACTCCCTGATCACCACTCACATTGACTACTGCAATTTCCTGTGCCATGATATGCCACAGCACAGGCTCAAGCACCTCTAACTGTTGCAAAACACAGTACCAAGCCTTTTGGCAGTCTCCGTCTAGCAATCATATGAAACCTATTTTGTATAAACTCCATTTTCTCCCCATTCAGAGCAGGCTAAAATTTTAAGCACTTTATATTGTATTCATATGCATGAACTTGTCAGGGTTATACCACTCTGTGGTATTACCTATGCGAAGTGCTAAGATAACCTATTTATCGCAAAGTGCACTATTATCATAAAACATGCCTCTCTTCCTATCGCATGTGATAGTTTGATGAATCCTGGCCTAAATTTGTACCTGAAGCAATGGAGGGTGAAGTGACTGGCCAAAGATCACAAGGAAAGTGAAAGTAAAAAGCCTTGAGGGATGCCTGTAGTCAAAGGGTATGTAGAAGAGGACATGCTGTCAATGTTGACTATGAAAGTGTGATCTGAAAGAAAGGAAGTAAACCAAGCCAGAATTGTAGATGAAATACCCAGGGATTCCGACCTGCTAAGTAAAATGCTATGACTGAGCATGTATAAAATGGCTGAGATATCTAACAACACCAGCATGAACTTTTCCAGGAATTGAAACCAAGGTGGATGATCTCAAAGCTTGATATCAACAAGATTCTGTGTGGTGGAAAGGGCAAAAATCAAATTGAGAACTATCAGGGAAGTCATTGTTATCTACATACTCCTGTAACAGGTTCAGCACTAACTTTTCCATAATTTTAGCAGAAGTGGTAAGTTAGAGACTGGACAGTAGTTAGCTGGATCTGTGATATCGGAATTGCTTTTCTTAAGGGGATAACAAATCACTGTGGACTTCAATGATGAGGGAAACAGACCCTCAGAGAAAGAACAATTGATAATATTTGTCATGAAATTTGCTACATTGGAGCGAAGTACATTAATAAGGCTGGTAGAACATGAATTGAATTGACAAAAATTGTCTTTAATTTTTCCTAAAACCTCTACTACCTTGGAGGTGCACATGGGTGTGAATTCAGTCCAATGGGGGGTACAAGAGCCTGAATGTATACAAATATTGTTTTTTACAATGTATCTGCTGATTTGTCATTGGAGTTATCATTATTAAGCATATTTTTCCCTATTGTATGACATTAATTTATTACTTATTAACCACTTTCCTAACTCAATAGAACTGCCCAAAGCAGTTTACAACAAAAACATACATAATATCAAACAGCAAAAATAAAATCTACATAAAAATAAAAGTTCAACATTGAACAACATAAAAACATATGAAAAGGCCATATAGATATCAATATTACCCCAAATATCTCATCTCCATCATCTAAGGTGCCAAAGACTGGACAGTACACCATATTTCACAGTGCATTAAAAAATTAATCAGAAAAACCTCTGAAGGAATCAGAGGTTTTTCTGATTAATTTTCTTTTTCCTTTTTGGTATTTTTTTCAATGTTGGTTTTTTTTTTAACTAAAGAAACAAAATAAATGTTTCGCAAAACTAAATTCATGGGAAAAAAAGCCCTGCAAAAATGAAACAAAAGTTTTCTCCCTTCCCACCCCTACTGAATCCTAATGAATGCAGAGCTCCAACTTCCAACCTGAAGGTACCCAAGAAATTGACCTTCTAAGTTCTTATTGCAGTACTATAGATCTCACTTATTCTCTGGCCTGATCTTTACTTTCTCACAACCAAGGCTCCTCTGTGCTTATCCCATGTTACTGTTTTGGCTTCCATCACGTCCACTGGGAAGCAGTTTCCTTTCCATGAAAACAAGTTTATAGTTTTAGCCCTAAATCCATGCCCTTTGAGCCTCTTGTTTAGAATTTCCTTTAAATTGAAAAACACTTGCATCTTGTGCATTATTATTACCTTTAAGGTATTTAAATGTTATCATATCCCCCCTCTCTCTTTTCTATTCTAAATTATTAAGTCTCAACTCCAGATAGTTGTATTCCTCCTTCAAATAAAAGGCTATATCACTCTATTTGGCAGCTTGTGTTCCTGCAACCATCCTCACATGTGAAAGTGGGATCTCAAAGGCAGGCACTTGCATGGTAGGAGAATCTGCATAATATCCTTGAATCTCCTCTAGTTCTTCAAACAGCCCCAGGGTTGTCCCTGTCAGTCTTCCTAATTTTTTTTTCACTTCTAGTTTCTAATTCTTAGTGATGTCAACATCTAAGTCCTCTCCTTGTTGGTTGCTCATTGAAGAACAGCATGCTAGGATACGAATTTTCACATCAAGCAAACATCTTATGCTTACCTGTAGTATACATAAAGTTATACATTTACTCAACACATTTTGTTCTGTGTCAATCCATTTTCCACAGTGAGAGTTTGCATACATTTCACATTTATTTCCTCAGCTAACTATTGCTTGTACCATTAAGTAGTACATGGTATTTTCTTCCTTCTGTTTTGTAATGATTTCTCTTCTGTAGCATTTGTTGTTAAAATACATACTCAGATCAAAATTCCATAATGAATGTGAATTCCATTATTTCCATGAGAGAGAAGAATGTGAAAGTTATGAGTTATTTTTATATCTCTGAATTTTGTTTTACTTGTGAATATAGCACCATAAACCTTATGTTCTTATAGCAGGTTAATCCTCCTGGATATCTGTCAAGAAGGTGCTTAAGATGTTTCATGATGAACATCCATCAGAAGCTTGCCATGAGATACAGAAACATATTTATGTAGGCAATCTTTCTATTTCTTTTTTCTACTTATGAAGATAGCACAGGATTTATAGGATGCCTGAGATGGTGTCAGTTTTTGGATTGATGCTTTAATGTCCTTTCCTGTAGTAATTTGAACTCTCTGAAGGGTAGACAAGCACATTTCTGATATTATGACACATTTCAAATCATTAGAGGGTGGAGAGATTGGAGGCACTATTAACTGGTAAATGAGGGAATATTTATGCATCAGATCGCATTAGAAATTTGTGGATTGTTCATTAATACTATTAGAAAAAAGCCCTTTAGATTTATACAGAGACTTTATACAAATGTATATAATAAAAATGTCTTTTACAATTATGTTAGGTTTCAATTAATGTTATTGGTGGCCATCAAAGAAGTCTTCATCTGCTACAGTATAATGAAATACTTTTTTGCTCAGAGCCTTATATTTAATCATAGGTCACATCTTCATGTGGATAGCACTTTTTTTTCTCCTTTTTTTGCAGTTAAAAATCAACTTTTCTTAATTTGTTTTCTTTTTTTACTTCAAAATCTCAAATCATCTACTTTTGCAAACGAAAATGAAATGTCTACTTATCTTCATGTTTTTCTTGCACCCAAACCCCAACACAGGATCTGTCTTTCAAACTGCTCATTCTTCCTCAGGGGAACTTTTTTCAGTCTTGACGGAAGTGTTATTTCAGCCGGTTGAAATAACACTGATGACGCTAGGCAGACATGATGGAAGCTGTGTGACTGAAAAAAGTGCTCCCCTGAGGAAGAAGGAGCAGTCTGAAATATGGATCCTTTGTCGGGATTTAGGGGCAAGAAATACATGAAGATAAATGGACATTTAATTTAATTTTCATTAGGAAAAGAAGATTATTTGAGATCCTGAACTAAAAAAAAACAATAGATGAGAAGTTTTTTTAACTGCAATAAAAAGTAAAAAGAAAAGATGTTTCCACATGAAGGTGTAACCTATGATTAAATATAAGCCTAAGAGCAAAAAAGTATTACACTATGCTGCAGCAAATGAAACCTACTATGATGGCCACTAATAACACTCAGAGAAACTTAATAAAATTAGTGTGAGAGTCACTAATTCTGTTATTAGAATTACAGGATTTTCTTTTCTTTCAATTTGCTTTTCTTTTATCAGCTTTTCTCATGTGTCAACAGCAGCCACTAGTTGTACAATATGGCGTCCAGGTGCTGACCAGTATGAGACTCCTGAGCTCCATGTAGTGAGGCAATTATTCTTTACAATGCTCTTATTATACTTAGCTTGTTATGGATTCATGATGAGTGAAGTATCACAGCTGTATGCAATAATTACACTGCAGCGAACAAGTTAAACAGCATTTCTGTGTTTTCGGAATGACTATATTTTCCTTTTAAATTGATAGTATTTGTACATCTTTTTAAAAAAAATCAACTTACTGACAGATAAATTGGCAATAGTAATACAATTATAGCTAGAAGACCCAAAACAATGTCCTTATTCAATGATAATAACAAGAATTACTTTTCTTTATGAAGGTACCATCATTGTTCACAGTGTGGTACAAGATAAGTCACATGAGGCAATGCAAGTTCCCTGGAGATCTTAAACTAAATTCTAGCAGAGGGAAATCAAATGATTTGTTCAGAGTCAGAAAGTGATTGTAAAATAGATAAACAGATTGAGGGTTCATCGTTCTATGCTCAAATCACTACATTAAGCAATGAACCCAAAAAAGGGTATCAACCAAATCTGTAATAATTGAACAAGTTGGGGAAATCCACATGGCTAGCATAGCACAAAATAGGCATGTCTCACAGCAAACCGCGAGGCCCCCTCAGTCAATACTTATCCTGCTTCCAGCCCAGCCCACAGCAGCCACATAGACATTCTCCCTTCCCTGCCATCAGCAACATTCAGTAGGGAACCCTGGACCTCAGTTACTATATCTGTCTCTCAGTACACGCAAACCCACCTGATATATGCAAGCGGACAGATGCTCATTAAGAAAACATATCTAATTCATAAAAATTGAACAAATAAAGTCCGACTTTCAAACAAGAGTCTTTTGAAATCAATGCAGTCTGGCACTTTTTTTTGGGCCAGTTGTGGAAAGTTTTTCCTAAGTGTGCAATATCTATACTTTTTCCCAGTGAAATGAAGTGTTCAATAATGATTTTATGTCCGTGAAAAAAGGGAGGTAAACAGATTGTGCTGGGGAAGAGGAGTTAGGGGAAACAAAGGTTGGCTGAGGTGAATAGAGCGGAATGGAAGAAAAAGGAGGGAAACAAAGAGTCCTATACATAGAAGAAGGAAAGAGGGGGTAGACTGAAGGCAGGCAAGAGGAAAATGGGAAATTGCAAGGAGAAATGCAAAAGGATTCTGTGATACAACTGGGATTAAGAAACAAGCAGACTGAGGAGAAATTAAATATTAGATCCCAATCAGTCTGGCTATCCATGGGACTAAGGTCCTTTTAGTTTCTCTCATGGATTGCTTTCGTTGTATATTGGATATGGATGTATTGATAATACAGTTAGACATTTGCACAGCTTTGGAAACCGTGAATCATAAAAGGTTGATAGCAGGCTTGTGAGCCTTGGGTATTGAAGGTAAAGTTGGGTATCATCCTTTTTGCATAATAGAAGGCAACAAGTTAGAAGTGGGGATAATTGCTCATCTTGGAAGGTGGTAGATTTAGGGATACCCCAAGGTTTGGTGTTTTTTGCCATTTAAATTATACTTACAGCTACTAGATAACATTTTGTTATACTTGGGGATAAACAATTGCATTTATGTGGATGATGGACAGTTTTGAGTACCATGTAATGCTGAAGGCAGTTATCCATTCGATTACCTTCAGAAATGTATTAAAGCAGTGGTAGTTGATTAGCCATGAATAGTTTAATGTTAAACTTACAAAAAAAATATTTAATGGTTGGAGAAAACCTCATCTCTAGTGAATGATGCCGCTGATAGTCAATGCAATTAAAATTTTAGTTTCCAGGGAGGTTGAAAATCTGGAGTTTTATTTGGCTTCGAAGTCATCCCTTAAACTCAGATAAAAAGAGCTGCCAAGGTAGCATTTTCTAAATTAAAAATATGTCCACTAAAGTGTTTCATTCCTAGGACAGATTTTAGAGTAGTCGTACAAGTATTAGTTTTGGAATATTTAGATTACTGTAATTCTTTGGCTTGCCAAAGAAAATGTAGCATATATTTCAATTAGTTCAAAATGCAGCAGTAAGGAGTAGTTGGAGATCATGAAAGGATTACTCCCAGGATAAAGGAACTGCACTGGCTTTCCATTGAGCAAAGAATTATATGTCCTCACTTTCTTCTACATTTGGACTCTTTGCCTTGGTTTGGCTTGGTTTTCCCTCTCGGAGGTCAATTTTCAAAAGAACACAGTCCCCAACTTAATTGGTCATATTTTTATCTGTTATTTTAAGCTGATTTTTAGTTAAACCCATCCTAAATCTAGCTGGCTAAAACTGCAGGCTAGGCAAAAGGTCTCTCAGTCTTGGGTGCCTAAACATAGCCAATAGGGATGTGCATTTGTTTCATTCATTTAATTCGTTTCATATGTTTCCCATTACATGTCAATTAGATGAGCATTTGTTTCATATGTTTCATACGTTTCATATTAGATGCTTGTATATGAAACATATGAAACGGATGAAATGAATGCACATCCCTAATACCCAGCTAGTACTCAAAATCTGCTCTAATCAGCTAAGAACTTAACTTAAGAACATAAGAATTGCCATAACGGGTCAGACCAAGGGTCCATCAAGCCCTTGTACAGGTCCTTGATGAGGCCTCACCTGGAGTACTGCGCTCAGTTCTGGAGACCATATCTCCAAAGGGACAGAGACAGGATGGAGGCGGTCCAGAGAAGAGCGACCAAAAAGGTGGATGGTCTTCATCGAATGACTTATGAGGAGAGACTGAAGAATCTAAATATGTACAACCTGGAGGAAAGGAGGAGCAGAGGTGATATGATATCGCAATGACAGAGATATCGCAATGACAAAAGGAACACCCGGGAGGAGGTGTGGCGCTTTATGTCCGGGATGGCATAGAGTCCAACAGGATAAACATCCTGTATGAGACTAAATACAAAACTGAATCTTTATGGGTAGAAATCCCTTGTGTGTCGGGGAAGACTATAGTGATAGGGGTATACTACCGTCCACCTGGTCAAGATGGTGAGACGGACAGTGAAATGCTAAGAGAAATTAGGGAAGCTAACCAAATTGGTAGTACGGTAATAATGGGAGACTTCAATTACCCCAATATTGACTGGGTAAATGTATCATCGGGACACGCTAGAGAGATAACGTTCCTGGATGGAATAAATGATAGCTTTATGGAGCAATTGGCTCAGGAACGGACGAGAGAGGGAGCAATTTTAAATCTAATTCTCAGTGGAGCACAGGACTTGGTGAGAGAGGTAATGGTGGTGGGGACGCTTGGCAATAGTGATCATAATATGATCAAATTTGATTTAATGACAAGAAGAGGAACAGTGTGCAAATCCAAGGCTCTTGTGCTAAACTTTCAAAAGGGAAACTTTGATAAAATGAGAAAAATTGTAAAAAAAAACCTGAAAGGAGCAGCTACAAAAGTAAAAAATGTCCAAGAGGCAAGGTCATTGTTAAAAAATACCATTCTAGAAGCACAGACTAGATGTATTCCACAAATTAAGAAAGGTGGAAAGAAGGCAAAACGATTACCGGCATGGTTAAAAGGGGAGGTGAAAGAAGCTATTTTAGCCTAAAGATCTTCATTCAAAAATTGGAAGAAGGATCCAACAGAAGAAAATAGGATAAAGCATAAACATTGGCAAGTTAAATGTAAGACATTGATAAGACAGGCTAAGAGAGAATTTGAAAAGAAGTTGGCTGTAGAGGCAAAAACTCAGAGTAAAAACTTTTTAAAATATATCTGAAGCAGAAAGCCTGTGAGGGAGTCAGTTGGACCATTAGATGATCGAGGGGTTAAAGTGGCACTTAGAGAAGATAAGGCCATCGCGGAAAGATTAAATGATTTCTTTGCTTCGGTGTTTACTGAAGAGGATGTTGGGGAGGTACCCATAATGGAAAAGGTTTTCATGGGTAATGATTCAAATGGACTGAATCAAATCACGGTGAACCTAGAAGATGTGGTAGGCCTGATTGACAAACTGAAGAGTAGTAAATCACCTGGACCGGATGGTATACACCCCAGAGTTCTGAAGGAACTAAAAAATGAAATTTCAGACCTATTAGTAAAAATTTGTAACCTATCATTAAAATCATCCATTGTACCTGAAGACTGGAGGATAGCAAATGTAACACCAATATTTAAAAAGGGCTCCAGGGGTGATCCGGGAAACTACAGACCAGTTAGCCTGACTTCAGTGCCAGGAAAAATAGTGGAAAGTGTTCTAAACATCAAAATCACAGAACATAGAGAAAGACATGGTTTAATGAAACAAAGTCAACATGGCTTCACCCAGGGCAAGTCTTGCCTCACAAATCTGCTTCACTTTTTTGAAGGAGTTAATAAAGACGTGGATAAAGGTGAACTGGTAGATGTAGTATACTTGGATTTTCAGAAGGCGTTTGACAAAGTTCCTCATGAGAGGCTTCTAGGAAAAGAAAAAAGTCATGGGATAGGTGGTGATGATCTTTCATGGATTGCAAACTGGCTAAAAGACAGGAAACAAAGAGTAGGATTAAATGGACAATTTTCTCAGTGGAAGGGAGTGGACAGTGGAGTGCCTCAGGGATCTGTATTGGGACCCTTACTTTTCAATATATTTATAAATGATCTGGAAAGAAATACGACGAGTGAGATAATCAAATTTGCAGATGACACAAAATTGTTCAGAGTAGTTAAATCACAAGCAGATTGTGATAAATTGCAGGAAGACCTTGTGAGACTGGAAAATTGGGCATCCAAATGGCAGATGAAATTTAATGTGGTTAAGTGCAAGGTGATGCATATAGGGAAAAATAACCCATGCTATAATTACACAATGTTGGGTTCCATATTAGGTGCTACAACCCAAGAAAGAGATCTAGGCGTCATAGTGGATAACACATTGAAATCGTCGGTTCAGTGTGCTGCAGCAGTCAAAAAAGCAAACAGAATGTTGGGAATTATTAGAAAGGGAATGGTGAAAAAAACGGAAAATGTCATAATGCCTCTGTATCGCTCCATGGTGAGACCGCACCTTGAATACTGTGTACAATTCTGGTCACCGGCATCTCAAAAAAGATATAATTGCGATGGAGAAGGTACAGAGAAGGGCTACCAAAATGATAAGGGGAATGGAACAGCTCCCCTATGAGTAAAGACTAAAGAGGTTAGGACTTTTCAGCTTGGAGAAGAGATGACTGAGGGGAGATATGATAGAGATTTTTAAAATTATGAGAGGTCTAGAATGGGTAGATGTGAATAGGTTATTTACTCTTTTGGATAGTAGAAAGACTAGGGGGCACTCCATGAAGTTAGCATCGGGCACATTTAAAACTAATCGGAGAAAGTTCTTTTTTACTCAACGCACAATTAAACTCTGGAATTTGTTGCCAGAGGATGTGGTTAGTGCAGTTAGTATTGCGGTGTTTAAAAAAGGAATGGATAAGTTCTTGGAGGAGAAGTCCATTACCTGCTATTAAGTTCACTGAGGGGCAGATTTTAAAAGGCCTGCGCGTGTAAATCCTTGCAGATTTACACGCGCAGGGCCCTCGCGCGCCGGCACGCCTATTCTGCATAGGTCGCTGGCGCGCGTAAAGCCCCGGGACGCACGTAAGTCCTGGGGCTTTCGAAAAGGGGTGGGAGGGGGCGTGTCCGGGAGCCTTCCCGAAACGATGCGGTGTTTCGGGGGCGTGCCGCGGCGTTTGGGGGCAGGCCCGGGGGCGTGGCACTGCTCCGGGGGCATGGTCGAGGCCTCTGGACCAGCCTCCGGGACCGGAGGACGGAGTGGGGCTGCCAGCCGGGGTGCGCAAAGTTATGCCTGCTTTCAGCAGGCGTAACTTTGCCGACAAAGGTGGGGGGGGGGGCGTTTTAGATAGGGCCGGGGGGGGTGGGTTAGGTAGGGGAAGGGAGGGTGAAGGAAAGTTCCCTCCGAGGCCACTCCGAAATTGGAGCGGCCTCAGAGGGAACAGGCAGCGTGGGCTGGGCTCGGCGCGTGCAGGTTGCACAAATGTGCACCCCCTTGCGTGCGCTGACCCCGGATTTTATAAGATACGCGTGGCTACGCGCATATCTTATAAAATCCAGCGTACTTTTATTCACGCCTGGTGCGCGAACAAAAGTACGCGATCGCGTATTTTTGAAAGATCTACCCCTTAGAGAATAGCCACTACCATTAGCAATGGTAACATGGAATAGACTTAGTTTTTGGGTACTTGCCAGGTTCTTATGGCCTGGATTGGCCACTGTTGGAAACAGGATGCTGGGCTTGATGGACCCTTGGTCTGACCCAGTATGGTATTTTCTTATGTTCTTATGATATAGACTTTCAGATACTTGAAAGGTTTTAATGATCCAAAGTCAATGACAAACCTTTTCCGTTGGAAAAAAATCAGCAGAACCAGGGGTCACGATTTAAAACTCCAGGGAGGAAGACTCAGAACCAATGTCAGGAAGTATTTCTTCACGGAGAGGGTGGTGGATGCCTGGAAAGCCCTTCCAGAGGAAGTGGTGAAGACCAAAACTCTGAAGGATTTCAAAGGGGTGTGGGATAAACACTGTGGATCCATAAAGTCTAGAGGATGTGAATGAAGAGAAGAGGCATGGGGGTGGCTTGCGGGAATGATGGCTACTACCTGATGATTAATACCCTTATTCAATAAACATACATATGGTTAATGTGACTCCAACATTGCTCTATGCTTCAACGGCAAGAGGAAATGTGGGAAAAATGATTTACATTCAGGAATAAGCATGGGAATAGCTTGCTTGCTTGTGGTGGTTACTACCCCAAACCAAATAAGCCTATTTCACTTTCAATGCATATCCAGCCTAGCTCTCTGCTTCAATGGCAGGGGAAATGAAGATCAGAGGATTTACATTCAGACAACTACCAAAAAGGACTGAATTGCATAGTCTGGGTAAACAAATAAGCATGGGAGTAGCTTGCTTGTTACGGCGGTTACTACCTCGAACCAATTAAGCCTGATCCTTCACTTTGAATACATATACAGCGCAGCTCACTACTTCAACGGCAGGGGGGATGAAGAAAGGATGATTTATATTCAGACAACAACCAACAAGGACTAAATTGCAGAGGCAGGGTAAACAAGCATGGGAGTAACTTGCTTATTGCTGCGGTTACTACCCCTAACCAATTAGGCTTCATACTTCACTTTGATACAGCTCCAGCACTACTCTCTACATCAATGGCGGGGGTGGAAGGAAATTAGAACCAAAAAGTTACCAATAAAGGCCCTGACCTCAGCAGTCAGAGTAATAGATAAGTATGACAAAAATAAGTGTGAAAGCTTGCTGGGCAAACCGGATGGGTTGTTTGGTCTTCTTCTGCCATCATTTCTATGTTGCAATGTTTCTAAGCCCAGTATCCTGTTTCCAACAGTGGCCAATCCAAGTCACAAGTACCTGGCAAGTACCCAAACATTAAATAGATCTCAAGCTACTATTGCTTTTAATTAATAGCAGTTTATGGATTTTTCCTCTAGGAACTTATCAAACCTTTTTTAAACCCAGTTACACTAACTGCCCTACCCACATCCTCTGGCAATGAATTCCAGAGCTTATCTATGCACTGAGTGAAAAAGAATCTTCTTTGATTTATTTTAAATGAGCAACTTGCTACCTTCATGGAGTGTCCCCTAACCATCTATTATCTGAGAGAGTAAATAACCGATTTGCATTAACTTGTTCAATTCTCTCTTCCTCCGCTATGGCACTATCAAAAGAAATATACTCAAATCCCAGATCACCTCCCTCCTTCCTGACACCTGGATTCATCAAGGACATACTAGGGATGTGCTTTTATTTGAAACAAAGCAGGAAATGTTAATGACATTTCTTGTTTTAAAAAAGAAACAAAAAGAAATTCAAATGAAATATTGTTTGCTTTTATTTGTTTCATTTTCAAAACTAATTTTATGCCAGTCCCAGCCACCCCCTCACACCTTTTTATTTTTAAATATATATTTTTATTGATAGGGGAACTCAATGTAATACATTATATATTTTTTGTTGTTGGTCTCTTATGCAGGTCAGAATTGTTATTTATCTCATTTATGTTCATTTACAAGCCATTAAGCCCGTTAAAACGGGCTACATCCCTCTGTCTCTCACCTCCCCCTCATTCTCTCTCCCCTCACTCTTCACCACCCCCTCCCTCACCCACTCCTCCCCACCCTCCCTCTCCTCTCACTCAGTCCCTCCCTCCCACTCAGTCTCACTCACTCCCTCCCCCCCTCTCCTCCTCCCTCTCACTCACTGTCCACTCCTCCCTCTCTCTCCCCCTCCCTCTCTCTCCCTCAGTCCCACTCCCTCCCTCATTCCCACTCACTCCCTCTCACTCAGTTCCCCCCTCCTCTCACTCAGTCCCTCCCCCTCACTCATCCCTCCCTCCCACTCAGTCCCTCCCCCCAGTCCCTCCCCCTCACTCAATCCCTCCCTCCCACTCAGTCCCTCCCTCTCACTCAGTCACTCCCTCCCCCCTCTCTCCCTCTCACTCACTTAGTCCCACTCACTCTCCCTCAGTCCCACTCCCTCCCTCTCTCTCCCAGTCCCACTCCCTCCCTCAGTCCCACTCACTCCCTCTCACTCAGTCCCCCCTCTCCCTCTCACTCAGTCCCACTCCCTCCCCCCCCAAGTCCCTCCCCCTCACTCAATCCCTCCCTCCCACTCAGTCCCTCCCTCTCACTCTCTCTCTCTGTCCCTCCCTCCCACTCAGTCCGTCCCTCCCTCTCTCTCTCTTCTCCCTCCCTCGCTACTGGCCGCTACCGCCGCCGCCGTCGCTACCGCCGTCCGCTACCGCCGCCGCTCGCTACCGCCGTCGTCGCCCACTGCCGGTACCGCCGCCGCCCGCTGCCGGTACCGCCGCCGCCGCCCGCTGCTGCCACTGGACGCCGCCATTTTTTTTCTTGGCGTCAGACCGACGTGCTCGCCCGCACATGCGCGGTAGAGCTGGTCTCTACTGCGCATTTGCGGCACGTCGGTCAAGCTTCGTTTATAGGTATTGATGTTACTTGCTACAAATGTTTGTATGAATTCCAACATGCACATGTGCAGATACATATATCTATATCTATCTATCTATCTATCTATTATTGTTTCTCAAAAGAGCCCACTGTCCATGTTTATCTTATACACCAGGTCAAGCTTAATCAAGTTCTAACATCCTTTTTTTTCTCTTTATGATTGAACCATATTTCAAACCTTCTATTATCTACAGGAATGTTCATAGATATACTCACAGATGTATTCACAGACGTATTTCCAAAGGTTCAGGCACCTCAGAAGTTTTTGAGAAACAATAATGTTTGTAATGATTTTAAGGTGGATTTGTATGTTATAGCAAGAAGGTATTCTGCTGTATGGATGTTTTTTGATAAACATTTGTGCAAAAAAAATATAAAGAAATAAAAAGGTTAAAAATTGAGTGGGATGTAGTTGATGTATCCTCATACATGACTGTATAGTTAATTAAGGTGGGGATTGGCAATTGAATAAGTGATCTGTCTTTTTGAGTGTTCTACATGGGGCAGATTTTAAAAGCCCTGCGCACGTAAATCCGGCTGTATTTACATGCGCAGGGGGGTTACACGTGCCAAACCTATTTTGCATAGGCCTGGCGACACACGTATGTCCCGGGGCTTTGAGGGAAGGGGATGGGGGGCATGGGCGGGGCACCTGTCCAGGGGTGGTCCGTGGGTGGGACCAAGGGCTCCAGCACAGCGGCTGTGCAGGCTGTTGTAAATAGCAAAATAAAGGTAGGGGGGGATTTAGGTAGGGATGGGGGGCGGGTTAGATAGGGAATGGGAGGGGAAGGTGGGGGGAGCGGAAAAAGTTCCCTCCGAGGCCACTCCAATTTCAGAGCGGACTCAGAGGGAAAGGGGAAAGCTACTGGGGCTCCCCAAGGGCTCGGCATGTGCAAGGTGCACAAGTGTGCATCCCCTTGCACGCGCCGACTCCGGATTTTATAACATATATATACACATATACATATATTTGCATCTTTTAAATTAAAAAAAAGAAGCCTTCTACCCTGCGCATGTGAGCTGCCTCTGAATCTCCCTACCCTGTTACGGGCCAATTCAGTAAAGTCCGCGGGAGAGCAGATGATCGCCCGCTTTGCAGGTGCGCACGATAGAGTATGCAAATTAGGTGGCGCGGTCGAAACAGGCAAAAGGAGGCGCTAGGGACACTAGCGCATCCATAGCGCCTCCTTTTAGCCCAAGCGGCGGCTGTCAGCGGGTTTGACAGCCGACGCTCAATTTTGCTGGCGTCGGTTCTCGAGCCCGCTGACAGCCATGGGTTCGGAAACCGGACCCCGGCAAAATTGAGCATCCAGTTTTCAGCCCGACAGCCGCCGGCCCAATTTAAATTTTTTTTCTTTTTTTTTTTACTTTTTACACCCTTCGGGACCTCCGACTTAATATCGCTATGATATTAAGTCTGAGGGTGCACAGAAAAGCAGTTTTTACTGCTTTTCTGTGCACTTTCCCGGTGCCGGCAGAAACTAGCGCCTACCTTTGGGTATGCGCTAATTTCTTAGAGTAAAATGTGTGGCTTGGCTGCACATTTTACTTACTGTATCCCGCGCGCATACCTAATAGGGCCATCAACATGCATTTGCATGTTGAGGGCGCTATTAGGTGCCGCGGGTTGGACACGCGTTTTCCACCCCTTACTGAATAAGGGGTAAGGGAAAATGCGCGTCCTAGAGCAGGTTAACAGTGTGCTCTGTCGGAGCGCACTGTACTGTATCGGCCTGTTAGTTAGTTTAGATAGTTTATTGATTTCCTGAAAGAATTTCATGAATCAAATAATATCAATGTAATGCACAAAATAATATAAACATGAAAGTACAATATTTGTGTAAGGTAAACATTAAATACAATGCAACATTCATAACACAGATCTGCATAAAAGAATCAGAACAAATATATATTAAAACAGAGATAACAAATAACTATAGATAAAGAAAAATAAAATAAGTAAAAAAAAACCCAGAATCATATTGATATAGATAAACAGTCAAGTGAATTTAAAAAAATATTTTTAAAAGACCGTGGAAAACAGCCATATCTTAAGTTGTTTCCTACACTTCAAATATTCCTCGAAGCATAAGCTTAAAGGCAGGGAGCTCCATAATGAAGAGGTGAGATAGGAAAAACTAATTTCACAAGTTAATTCAAAGATACTTTCTTTAGGTGAAGGTAATTTCAAAAGTTCTAACTGAGAGGAGCAGAGATAGCAGGTTGGCTGGTAGGGAATTACTGTTTGATAAAGATAAGACGGAGTTTGGTGGCATAGTACTTTAAAAGTTAGGCAGAGGATTTTGAATTGGATGCAAGAGGGTATTGGAAGCCAATGAAGCTCCTGTAACAAAGGAGTTAAATGATCAAATTTATGTTTACTGAAAATGAGCTTAGCAACAGTATTTTTTGAACTAATAGAAGATGGTGAAGTGAATGAGAAGTGAGACTATGATAAAGAGCATTACAGTAATCGAGCCTACTGAGAAAAAGTTTTTAATTCAGAAGGGTCTAAAAGTGGTCGAAGTTGATGAATAATATGTAAGTAATAAAATAAATGCTGTACTAGAGAAGGACAAAAGAGAATTGAATATAATGCCCAAAGTAGTAACCACATCTTTTTGCTCACTCACGGATTCTGCCATCACAGGAGAAAGATAACCATCAGGAGGATTCTTAAATCTATAAACTACTTGGCCTCCAATTTATCAGGGTTAACCTTAAGTTTTGTAGGAAGAGCCAGGTAGACACTTCTGACAAACAGGCATTACAATTAAAGAGAGATTTAGGATTCTTGGAATCAAAAGGTGCTAAAATCTAAATATAATCTGCATAAAAGTGACAATTAAAACCAAGGCATTAGATTAATTTGACCAGAGGAGAAATATTAACATTAAAAATTAAACCAAATGACATAATTAGAGAAAATTTAGAATCACAATCTACAGTATAAGTTCTCTGAGTTATATAAAAGAATGGAACCAGTTCAAATCTGTATCCATGATGCCTTTGTCAGCTTAAGCTGACAAAGGCATTTTTTAAGAAGTTATCATCTAAATAAAACACTGGGACATAATGGGTTAACAGTATCAACGCCAACAAGATCTCGAGAAACACAACTAAAACATCTTTGCCTTTATCCAAGCTTAAGCTAACCTCCTTTAACAAGACAGTTTGTTCATTTTTGCAGTAAAACCTTTCCTAAAACCCATTTGCTTTGGATGAAATGCATGTTTTGTTAAAATAGTCAAGAAATTGAGAGAGAGAATCAACTTCTCAATAATTTTTGAGAGAGTAAGCAGCTTTGAAATGTGCCTATATTTTTCTACAATATTATTTATTTATTTATTTATTTATTGTTTTTGTTATACCGAGTTTCATGATAGGCATCACATCAACCCGGTTTACAAATAACAAGGAGTGTAAAGCATAACGTAACGTAAAAAACAATATTTTCAATAAGAACCTTGAACTTTAAATACAGTGAATCAGAAAAAGGGAGAGGGAAAGTTACAAAAAACAAGGAAAATATTAGGATATAGGTTTGGCTTTTTTAATATAGGCTGGACCTTGGCAGATTTTAATATATTTTAATATAGGCTGGACCTTGGCAGATTTTAACAGAGGAGGAAATAACCCTGAACTAATACTATTATGCAGTAAAAACAAAGAGAATCGGTAGTTGAAAACGCCCTTTATTAAATGATGCCCGACTCTGGCCGAGTTTCGCTCTTTTTCTCAGAGCTGCCTCAGGGGCAATCAATTGGAGAAGGGCTGATATCTGTAAGATAATTGCCACAGAAATGTATGCAAGCTCATCAAATACCTGTAGAATCACAATTTGTCTCGAGTTTGCAGCCTTCTGCAACGATCGAATCGAGGTCTGCAATGAGTGCCGTCAAACAGCACCATTTCCAGAATTTGAAAGGTAAAAAGATCTTGGGAAGATGAAGAGAAGGTAATTTGCTTAAACAATGGCTGAAGACCCGCAGGCATAATTTTGTTAAAACAGAAAATTTACTGACAGATATTACAGTATCAATATTAGAATAATCTAGGGTAATCAGCTCATAATCTGGAGAGGAATCTGCATTTGAATCAGAGATGGTGGCTCCAACTTCAAGTGGTAGAAAACTAGACTGAATGTTCTTGATTTTTATTTCAAAAGCAAGAGGATGCTTATCAGCTGTAACCATGGCAACGTTAGAGGCCAAAGAAAAGTGGAAGGCAACAGCCTGATCTACAAATTTAAAAAGCCACTGAGGCCTATAATCTGCTTTTCTTAGTTCCCTCTGAAAGAATTCCTTTTTAACTTAAGTTTCAGAAGGTAATAGTTAGTTAATACTATTTCTTAGAATTTTTTTAGCCTAAAGCGATCTTGTTTTCCTCCATCTTCTTTCATAATGTCCAATTTGTTGTTTTAGTAAATTAAGTCCTGAATGATAGCAAGAGAAACCATCTTTGGTCTGCATGGCTCAGTAAGGTATGGGGGCCACCTGGTTGAAAGCATTACCCAGTGTAGTATCTCGGGGGAGATTTGTTCATTAAGGGGCGGATTTTCAGAGCCCTGCTCGCGTAAATCCGCCCAAAACCGGGCGGATTTACGCGAGCAGGGCCCTGCGCGCCGGTGAGCCTATTTTACATAGGCTCACCGGCGCGCGCAGAACCCCGGGACTCGCGTAAGTCCCGGGGTTTTCGGAGTGGGCGTGTCGGGAGGCGTGTCGGGGGGCGGGGCCGGAGCGTGCGGCGTTGCGGGGGCGTGTCGGCAGCGTTTTGGGGGCGGGTGCGGGGGCGTGGCTACGGCCCGGGGGCGTGGCCGCGCCCTCCATACCCGCCCCCAGGTCGCGGCCCGGCGCGCAGGAGGCCCGCTGGCGCGCGGGGATTTACGCCTCCCTCCGACAAAGGTAGGATGGGGGTTTAGACAGGGCCGGGCGGGTGGGTTAGGTAGGGGAAGGGAGGGGAAGGTGAGGGGAGGGCAAAGGAAAGTTCCCTTCTAGGCCGCTCCGATTTCGGAGCGGCCTAGGAGGGAACGGGGGTAGGCAGCGCGGCTCGGCGCGCGCAGGCTATACGAAATCGATAGCCTTGCGCGCGCCGATCCAGGATTTTAGCCGATACGCGCGACTACGCGCGTATCTACTAAAATCCAGCGTACTTTTGTTTGCGCCTGGAGCGCAAACAAAAGTAGGCTGTTCGCGCTCGTCTGAAAATCTACCCCTAAGAGAATGCATGGGGAAATTTTCTGGGAAGGCAGCTAAGTCAGATATATTAATGTCAGTGGTCTTCCTAATAGGAGCTATTACCCAGACGAGTTTTGGGGAGGGGAGTAAATTACAATAAAAAGAAAATAAAACCATACAGTGGTCTGTTCACGAAAGCATGATGCTTTAATTGAAGATTCAGGAATTCCTGCTTATTAGGGCCATGCCTAAGATGGTCCAATAGGGAGCCTTCTGTGGCTGGTCGCTCTAATTGTTACATTGCTTGATATTTACCAGGAAATTTTTGTTGCTTCAGAGTCCCTATGGCTCTGCCACTAGTTCAACTATTCCTGAAAACCTGAGTTCACAGGTTCAAATTCTACTGCCCCTGATAGTGACACAAGTTTAGGAATACTAAAGGCTTTGGAATACAGGGGAATAGGCCCATATCTACCTGTTCCCAGAAAAGGGACTAGAGCTCCATGTGAACGGGAAACTGCACACTAAGAAACAAAACAGGAAATCAGCTAATGAGGAACAAAAAAGACACAAACCAGGTACTATAGAAATCCAGTAAAGGAAGTCTACTGCAGTTGAGTTTTTGCACACCAGTGAAGGAATAGTAAAAGACCAAAAACAGGTCTACAGAAGACAAATCCTACCAGAGGCTGCATGAAGGAGCACACAAAGCAGCATGCTCCTTTGTGCATGTGTATCTTTGACATCAGTACATCCTTAAAATAGGACCTCCCCTAGCATCACTAGGTGAGCAGGAACTTCAGCTAAGAGCAAGCAAGTACAGAAGCCAGCAAGGAAAACAAACCTGTATGAGGGAATACAGCACCAGGGATACAACCAGCAAAATGAGGCAATCAGGCAAAAATTGAGGTGAGGAGACCTTCTGGCATCAGTACAATTCTTCAGATAGGACCTCCCCTAGTATCATTGGGTAAGTAGAAAACTCAACCAAGAGCAAGCAAGTTCAGAAACCAATGAAAAACAAACAAATCTGTATAGGAAAATACAGCATCATCCATAGATATCTATGGGGCAGGATTGATTCCCGGCGTCTTCTGCTTGCAGGTGCTGTTGCTCATAATGGCACCAGATGATCTGAGGCTGGTGCCATTTTGAAATGTTTCTATTCATCAAACTTCTTGGTTAACTGATGCCATTTTTTTTTTTATAGAACAAAATGGCACTGGCCTTGGGTTAACTGAAGCCATTATGTGAAATGGCACCAGTGGGACAGGAGTGACTGGAAATCACTCCAGTCCCATTAATACCCATGGATGGGATATCCAAGACAGGAGGGCTTCCTTAAACTGTGTTTTTTTATTTCAATTGGGAGTGGCCCTAACCTGATATTTGTTTTGTGTTTCTTTTGTTTCCCGTTTTCCTCCTTTGTGTTTGAATGTTGTTTTTTTTTAAATTTCAAATTAACGTAATGAAAAACAAAACAAAAAAATGAAGACTAAATTAGTGCAGTCCTCTAGGAAATACGTCCACCACTGCCCCCTGCCCCTTTGGATGCAGGAGGAGGAAGTATGCTTACCTCTTCCCTGCTCCATTATCCTCTTACCAGTGGCATTCAGACCTCATCACTAAAGCAGGAAAAAAGATAAGCACGCCTTTCCCTGCCTCCACAGGGTGGGGGGTATTGCTTGATGGATCAGGCTTACTGTCCATTGATTGCTTCATGCTTTCCCTAAAAGGAAATCTGCTAAAACAGTTTTGAAGAAGCCACTGATCTATCCCTTTATTTCTATACATCCATTCCTGCTCTCTTCTCCTTTTTATTAATTCAGTTTCATAACAAGATCAACATCTTTAAAACTTAGCAAAATCTTCTTTAAATTGTTTTCCCCTCTTATTCTTGACTACTGTAACTGTCTCCAGTCCTTAATGGTCTCCCTGCCTCTGCACATCATCCTCTTAAACACTTTTACAACTCTGCTGTCTGCATTTTCTTCTATTTCTCTCATCATTATCTGTACTAGATTTTGGTTAAATCGTAGACCAAGATCAGTCTTCTGTTACTTACCATAAGTATATCCATGATCTGGTCTCTCTACTATCATTCTACTCTAATCCTTTATGGCCCATCATGCTCTCTCTTGTCTGAATTTTTGTGGCCCCCTTCAAGAAACAGGCTTGTTTTCTTGTTTTTGTTACCTCCTCTGCACCCCAGAACAAACTGTTTCCTACTATTCAAAAGAATTTCTCCCTTACCGTATTCTTCTTATTATTAAGAAGGGAATGGTTAATAGAACGGAAAATGTCATAATGCTTCTATATCACTCCATGGTGAGACCACACCTTGAACACTGTGTACAATTCTGGTCGCCGCATCTCAAAAAAGATATAGTTGCGATGGAGAAGGTACAGAGAAGGGCAACCAAAATGAGAAAGGGGATGGAACAGCTCCCCTATGAGGAAAGGCTGGAGAGGTTAGGGCTGTTCAGCTTGGAGAAGAGACGGCTGAGGGGGGGGATATGATAGAGGTCTTTAAGATCATAAGAGGTATTGAACGAGTAGATGTGACTCGGTTATTTTCACTTTCGAATAATAGAAGGACTAGGGGGCATTCCATGAAGTTAGCAAGTAGCACATTTAAGACTAATCGGAGAAATTTCTTTTTCACTCAACACACAATAAAGCTCTGGAATTTGTTGCCAGAAGATGTGGTTAGTGCAGTTAGTGTAGCTGGGTTCAAAAAAGGTTTGGATAAGTTCTTGGAGGAGAAGTCCATTAATGGCTATTAATCAATTTTACTTAGGGAATAGCCACTGCTATTAATTGCATCAGTATTATTCCAACAAAAACATATAGGGGATTAATTGCTCGGTGATAATCTTGTACGGAGGTAGTTCTATGAGGGTAACCAATTTATGGTTATCCTCTTGTGTACCCCCGTCTATTATTCTTTTATTAATTTTTATTTAATTTACCAACATCTTTTGCTTTTTGTAGTTTTCAGTTTTTCTTAAAATCCCTTCTCCCCTGCTGCTTTTCCGCCCCACTAATGTTTTATTGCATACTTATCGGGACGTCGCCTCTATAATATCTCATATGGGCGCGGAGCTGCTCGTCCGACACGGGCCATGTTTCGGCACGGGGTGCCTGCTTCAGGGACTGTGGGAGAATAAGCTGTGTCCAACACTGGGTTCACAGCATGTGGCAAACCTTCAATATATGAAAAAGTCAATCTCAGATAACACAAGCCTTATGAAGCCTTTATAACTTATTTAAAATCACAAGACCCACCTGGCTTTTTTCAAAAAACTTACTGTTATGCCGCTTTCCTTTGTCATACTCGGGACGCCCGTAATGCTTATCTGGGCGTCGGCTTCATTCTAACCGTTTATATAGACCTGCCTGGGAAGCCTACCTCCTCCTCTTTGTCAAAACCGAGGCTATCTCAGGTGTGGATGATCACAATAGTGTCTTGAATTTCCGACGTGAGCGGACCTGATTGTCTCTGTGGGCGGCTTCAATTCAACCAGGGGCGTTTTCCAGGCGGGGTTAGTCACTTTCAATTTTTTCTGTTTAACGGGCGGGTCTGATCTCAACACAAGATTGACACAGATGGAACAGAAATACATATATACATGGGATACAGTGAACCCAAAAGGACTAAATCGGGAAATTGATTGGACAATATTCTGGTGAAGTTGAGTTATCAGCACCATGGATTATGGAGGACAACATCATCCCCTATCACAAATATCACACCGGGAGGTTCGCTAATGCCCGCAAGGAAATGACAGACAATGCCAGGATGCAAGAACGTCACCAGCCTCAGAGTAATTAAATGTGAAACAATAAAGAATTTCTGAACAGAGTCATTTAAGAATAGAGACAATGGAGTCATAGCTATATCATTGATAAGACAAGATAAGATAATGTTTCACAAAAAAATCCATAATATTCATTTGACAGATAAACGTGGAAGAAAAATTCATAAAGATATAAAAGGTGTTTGATTCATAAACAAGCGCGGCTGTCAGCCTCGCTTGAGAGACGCACCCAGTTGAATTAGACCTGCCCGCCAAACAAAAAAAGAGTAAATTGAAAGCGATCAGCCCCGCCTGTAAAACGCCCCCGGGTGAATCAGACCCGCCCGTTAAACAGAAAAAATTGAAAGTGACTAACCCCGCCTGGAAAACGCCCCTGGTTGAATTGAAGCCGCCCACAGAGACAATCAGGTCCGCTCACGTCGGAAATTCAAGACACTATTGTGATCATCCACACCTGAGATAGCCTCGGTTTTGACAAAGAGGAGGAGGTAGGCTTCCCAGGCAGGTCTATATAAACGGTTAGAATGAAGCCGACGCCCAGATAAGCATTACGGGCGTCCCGAGTATGACAAAGGAAAGCGGCATAACAGTAAGTTTTTTGAAAAAAGCCAGGTGGGTCTTGTGATTTTAAATAAGTTATAAAGGCTTCATAAGGCTTGTGTTATCTGAGATTGACTTTTTCATATATTGAAGGTTTGCCACATGCTGTGAACCCAGTGTTGGACACAGCTTATTCTCCCACAGTCCCTGAAGCAGGCACCCCGTGCCGAAACATGGCCCGTGTCGGACGAGCAGCTCCGCGCCCATATGAGATATTATAGAGGCGACGTCCCGATAAGTATGCAATAAAACATTAGTGGGGCGGAAAAGCAGCAGGGGAGAAGGGATTTTAAGAAAAACTGAAAACTACAAAAAGCAAAAGATGTTGGTAAATTAAATAAAAATTAATAAAAGAATAATAGACGGGGGTACACAAGAGGATAACCATAAATTGGTTACCCTCATAGAACTACCTCCGTACAAGATTATCACCGAGCAATTAATCCCCTATATGTTTTTGTTGGAATATTATTGAAAAGGGGAAGAGGTTGGTTAGTGACTATTAATTGCATCAGTAGCATGGGATCTTCTTAGTGTTTGGGTAACTGCCAGGTTCTTGTGGCCTGGTTTTGGCCTCTGTTGGAAACAGGATGCTGGGCTTGATGGACCCTTGGTCTGACCCAGCATGGCAATTTCTTATGTTCTTATGTTCTTAAGCTTATTTCTTTGAGACTGCTTAGCTCAAAACATAACTCCCAAGTTTATTTTCCTATCTAGTTCCTGCATCAGTTAACTTTTTGTATTATTGCTTGCAATGCTTTGTTTTTCTTTATAATTTACTCTGGTATGGTACTGCATAATAGCAATAAAGCAGCAGATGAATACATAAACTAGGAAATATCAGGTTTATAACATAGCTTGATTTGACAAAGAATTATTGGTAAATCCTTTTCACAAAATATACTAAAGAGATTTCACCACTAAGGTTGGTCTAATCTAGTCTAATCTCTCATTTGGAATACTTATAGTCCCAGCCACATTCTGATATTTAACTCAGGGGTCCCCACATTTGGTCCTCTAGGGCTGCAACTATTGTTTTAAGGATTTTCAAAATGAATATGCATGAGATCCATTTGCTTATAATAGAAGCAAATTTATCTCATGCATATTCATTGCAAAAATCCTGAAAACACCTTGTTTACTTGATAAGCTTCTGTGGATTCACAGTAAGTGAGAGGTGATCAACTTTGGTACTCATGAGCCACAAACAGTTCTGGTTGTCAGGATATAGATAATAATGAATATGCATCAGCTTTTTGCATATTCATTATGGATATCCTAAAAAATAGACCTGTTTGTAGCAATTGAGGATCAGAGTTGGCCAACCCTGACTCAGTTCATAATACTGCTTACCTAGGTGATGTTATCTATACTAAGAGGCCTATGTAATAAGGTTTAACATGCATGGTAAAAGCCTTTTGTGCATGCTAAAAATAGTGTGCTATGAAGTATGGCTTTAATATGCACATTAAGATGGCCCATTAAGACTTTAGCAAGGTCACTCTAAAGTTAGTGCACACCCACATGTAAAGGAGGGAGCATCATATATAAAGTATGCTTTACTTGGCCAACTGAAAATAGCTTGGTATACTACTCTCACCCACTATTTATCTTGGGTCTAGCAAAGACCAATAACTAAACAAATCCTTTGGAGTAGGTGTTAGCAGGCTTGGAAAGTCTTAAAATACCCTGTACAAAACTGGATCAAAGTGAAAGGGCTGGTTACCATGAGAAGTTTCCTTCCCCTACATCCCCCAGAAATAAAGTACTGATTACCCCCTGCAGGAATCTCACAACTCTCTTTGGGGTACCTCCCTGTTATGAGTGAACACGAGGTCCAGTCACCGGGGAGAGCATGAAGCCTTTGATCATGTCATAACCTCAGGGCAAGGCTCCAAGGTACATGCTGTGGGAGATGAGTATAACCGGGCTCGGACTAGTCAAAAATGCTGATACACTAAACTGTAGAATTTTCAGCAAATGGGGCATTATGCAGAAACTTTGAAATTTGGATGGTTTAGCATGCAAAGCCCCATTTTTGAACATTTTTGCAGATTTGTCCCTTTACAGTAGCACAATTTTGAGCATAATCTGTTATGTGTTAAATTTTATTTAAATTCAAAATGAATGACCTGCTGTGATGTAATATACAGAGCAGTTAATTTTGAATTTGCAGAAAATCAGCATGTAAGAAGTTTTGTGGGCCGATTTTCACAGAAAATAAAATAAATACATCTCAATGAGAGACTTTTGTAAGACGGAGGCTGAGGTACTAAAACTTGGGATTTTCTATGGATTAGTGGCCTGATCCCACATAAAATTTACTATGGATGTAAATGAGCTCTGTAGCAAATTTTCATATGAGATTTTGCTATCTTCCCAGCTCAAAAGGAGGTATAGCTTTGTGTGCTAAAAGCTTTAACATTTCGAGTTTCCATGGTCTAGTGCATTGGCATCTTTGGTTGGATTTCCACTAGTCTGTCATTGATTTTTCTGTTTTTCCTAATAAAAGTAAAATAATTCAATAAGAGTTGATATTTTTCTTTCTTTTAAAATGTCATGAATAGAGATGCTAGAAAAAAATTGTATGCTCTGAAAAATACTCATAGGCAATAGAATTTCCTAATATATTATGGGGCGGATTTTAAAAGGCCTGCGCGCGCCGGCTCGCCTATTTTGCATAGGCCGCCGGCACGTGTAAAGCCCCGGGACGCGCGTAAGTCCCGGGGCTTTCGAAAAGGGGCGGTAGGGGGCGTGTCCGGGGGCGTTCCCAAAACGACGCCGCATTTTGGGGGCGTGCCGTGGCGTTTCGGGGGCGGGCCCGTGGGCGTGGCGCCGGCCTAGGGACGTTGTCAAGGCCTCCGGACCAGCCCCCGGGACCAGAGGACGGAGCGGGGCTGCCGGCCGGCGCGCGCAAAGTTAGGGGGGGGTTTAGATAGGGCCGGGGGGGTGGGTTAGGTAGGGGAAGGGAGGGGAAGGTGGGGGGGAGGGCGAAGGAAAGTTCCCTCCGAGGCCGCTCCGAAATCGGAGCGGCCTCGGAGGGAACAGGCAGCACACACTGGGCTTGGCACGCGCAGGTTGCACAAATGTGCACCCCCTTGCGCATGCCGACCCCGGATTTTACAAGATACGCGCGGCTACGCGCGTATCTTATAAAATCCAGCGTACTTTTGTTCGCGCCTGGTGCGTATTTTTTAATGATCTTTCCCTATGAATTTACCTGTTATTTTAATGATTTTTGTAGTAGACCGTGAAAGCTGATTCAGAAATAAAATGTTTACACTTCTCTGATTTTAGAATGTTCAAAATAAACTATTGTTATTATAATATCTTTCTAGAATAATAGTGTCTTAACTTACCTAGGTCCACTGACCTGCAGTTAGTAAAACCTTGGTAGATTAAACCAAAGTAAGCACTTGTAAGTGACTAGGTCTTTAATAAATGCATTCAAAACACATAGGAAGGGCAAGTCAAAGCCATTCACATGAGTATAAAGGCATTTTACCCACAAAAATGGACTCTGAAAATTGCCTACCCTTAATGCAGGTAAAATTATGTGCATTGTTCTACAACACACGTAATTTTACCCACTTTGCAGGTGCTCCTGCAAGTAGCGTTAGGTCAGGGGAAGCAACATCATGCAAGAGTCCTGTTTTCAAAACCATGCATGTTGTTTTGAATGGAAAATATACCTCCGGAAAAAGTAATTACAAATGTCTGTAGGCACTTTTTCCTGAGGTATTTTATCAAAGGGAATATTCGCTCGAGCTGTCCCTTGTGAAAAATGGTACCAAGCCTGCAAGTAAAGATATCCACCGACTGTACCAAGGCAGGCAGTTTTGAAAATTGCCCCCATATACAATAAAGGGCATTGAAGGCATTCATAGGAAAATGGTAATCTGTTTTTTTTATCAATTGTTATTTGTCTTCTAACAGTACTAGTGTTAAATAGAGTGAGACAGAAGTATATGCTTTGGTCTGTTTGCAGCACCGCAATAATGAAACTAGAAATCAAGAGATAAATGGAGAATTATAAGGATGATTAGATTGGCATAAATATTTTACTACTTTAACTTGTCTTGGGTTGATCTAATCAGCTATGACACAGTAGGTAAGCTAAATTGCTACCAGTAATGTATCATAAATATTACATAAAAAAGAACATAAATCAATGTGTAATGCTCATGAATAGTAAATTCAACCAAACTGTTGATACTAGAGTATGTTTTTTTTATTTTTGCTTTTCAAATTTTCTTGCACTAGTAAACTTAGGAAACCATTTTCACCTTAACCTCCAGATAGTGACGTCTAGTCTTGAATCTGTCAAGCACAAGCATAGTAAGATAGCAAGCTCCAGAAATAAGAAGCATTATTATAGTGATGCTTTTTAGAAAGCTTGCTTCTGATTGATTGGCAGAGCTCCTTAAAGTATGCAATAAATTATACTTGAGGCTGTAACTGAAAAAATATAGATAACACAATTATCCATTTATGAAATATTTATTGAGTCCTCTTTTCTCATTCCTATTTTAAATCATTTTTTTAGGAGATATTAGTGGTCACATTTTTAGTAGCTTTACCTAACATTATGAAGCCAAGTAAATTGGGGCCTAGCTGATCAGAAGCCTATTTAGAAAATACATCAGTTCTATAAAGCAAGAACTGTTAAACAGTAGATTTGTGTTAGGTAATTTAATAAAAAGTGTGTGTGTGTGTCTGAAGGGGGGCACTTCTATTTTAAAAAAATAGCAAAGGTACAACATAATTATATATAAATCACAGTAAATATAGAAACATGGAATATGGTGACAGGTAAGGACTATAAGACCCATCTAGACTATCAAATGTTATGCTCAGGCTTGTGAACCCTTGGCTGACAGGAGGATGGTATACCTTTCGGAGGATCCGTAGGTTCTCTCGTCGGGTGGCGAGGCAGAGCAGAAGACGGGACCAGCTGACCCTTGGCACTGGAGACTGAGGCGACTGCGGAGGCGGATGAAGAGACGAGAAGAGGAGCTGTGTCTTCACCACCGGAAGTCTGTGGTCCCCCCAGGAGGAGCCCATAGGGCCCAGACCACTGGGACATAGGTGGACCTTTGAGAGGTCAGGGTGTCGGTGCAAGGGCTGACTGGAGCTTCGCCCTGGAAGCCCGCGGTCCCCCTGGGAGGAGCCCGTAGGGACCCGGGCCGCTGGGACTTAGGCGGGCCCTTGGAGACGGTAGTCTAGAAGGAGTCCTAGGTCGAGTGCCAAAGGGTCGCACACCGAGGGATCACCACTTGCCAGTCCGAAGTCACACGTCAGAGAATCACCGCTTGCCAATCCGAAGTCGCACACCAGAGAATCACCATAAGCCAATCCGAAGTCAGGAACCGGGAACACCAAGACAAAACAGGAACAAGATCCAAGGCTCAAGGAACTCACCGAAGCAAGCAGACTAGACAGCGCTGAAGGACGTTGCCAAGTCACTGAATGAGCAGAGGAAGCTTCCCTTTATACTTCCCCTGCCCAGGCTGATCAGGAGCAGGTGAAGCCAGTTAAAGGGATTAGATCCCTTTAAATCTGTAGAGGAGGTGCGGCCTAAGGATGGCGGTGGCCATCTTGGATATTCCCCCGCGGAGGAGAGACGCTGCTGGACACCGCGAGGGGGGAGCAGGATGGCTCCCCCTGCAGCGAGCAGCACCGGAGGCCGCGCGGGAGCGACAACCCGAATCAGAGCCCTCCCCCGGGGCTCCCGCGGTGAAGGAACGCCGCGGAAAAGGTAGGGGGCCATGGTCGTGGTGTGCCATGGCCTCGGAACACAACATCAAATTTCATTTTTGGTGCAATTCCATAGACCAGGCTCTGTTTTTCCCCTCACTTTTTCAAACACTGTGCTTATCCCAGCCTTTCTTCAATTATATTACTGTTCCTATCTCCCCCACCTCCACTGGGAGATCACGCTTTCAGTAAAGGCAAAGTTTGATGTTGCTCCTGAGTCTACTTTCTTGGACCCTCAAATCATTTTATTTATTTATTTATTTAACAGTTTTTTATACCGACCTTCATAGTAAATTACCATATCGGATCGGTTTACAGATTAACAAAAGGGAAAAACAACAAGAGTAACAAATCCACGTAAACGAAAGATAACAATAAGTAGGAATAAGTCAAAAATTACAATCAACAAGGGGAGAGAACTTGGAAGCTTGCAACAAGCTGGAAGGAAGATAGGCCGGTAAAAGAAATTTTACCATAGAAAGTACAAGTTAAAAACTTAGATGGTGTTTTAACCTTAATGACTCAGAGTCCATTTATTCCTTCATTGAAAAATGGAGTGCCAGACCGAGTAACAATGAAGGCCAACTATTGATTGTCTGGTTCAGGGAAGGCTTGTTGAAAGAGCCAGGTCTTAAGTCCTTTTCTGAAAGTTAAAAGGCATGGCTCCAGTCTGAGGTTTGATGGGATACTGTTCCAGATCGATGGGCCTGCTATTGAAAAGGCTCTGTCTTTGGTCATAGCGAGGCGTGAGGCTTTAGTGGGGGGAACATTCAGCGTGCCTTTGTACATGTCTCTAGTTGGTCTGATAGAAGAATAGAGTTTAAGAGGTATTTCCAGGTCAAGTTGAAGTTGATGATGGATAGTTTTATGGATTAAGGTGATTGATTTGTAAAGAATTCTGTAATTTACTGGTAACCAATGTAGATTCCTGAGAATGGGTGATATGTGATCGTGGCGGCTGGTACTGGTTAACAATCTTGCTGCCGCATTTTGAATCATCTGCAGCGGTTTAGTAGAGGATTTGGGAAGTCCTAGTAGCAGGGCGCTGCAGTAGTCTATTTTGGAGAACAGTAACGCTTGGAGGACTGTCCTGAAATCATGGAAGAATAAGAGAGGTTTAAGTCGTTTTAGGACCTGTAATCTGTAAAAGCAATCTTTCGTTGTTGTGTTGACCATTTTCCTGAGGTTTAGTCGGTTGTCTAGAATCACCCCAAGATCTCTCACCTGTTTACATGTGATGTGAGCGTTGAATGATGTTGGTTGATGGATATTATCATTTGAGGAGATGAGGAGAAGCTCTGTCTTAGAAGCATTAAGGACCAAGTTTAAGCTATTGAGTAGATTGGTGATGGAAAGTAGGCAGTTATTCCAATGGGTGAGCGCTTTTGCTATTGAATCTGTTATGGGGATTAGAATCTGTACGTCGTCTGCGTACAGATAATGAATTAGATTGAGATCTGTTAACATTTGGCAGAGGGGGAGGAGGTATATGTTGAAGAGGGTTGGGGATAAAGAAGATCCTTGTGGTACGCCAAGATTAGATTTTGTTAGGGGAGACTCTTTATTATTGATTTTGACTTTGTAAGTCCTATTACTGAGGAAGGACTTGAACCAGTTGTACGCAGATCCCGAGATGCCGATATCTGCTAGACAATCCAACAGGATGGTGTGATTGACGGTGTCGAAAGCCGCCGAAATGTCTAACAAGACTAGTAAAAAGGAATGTCCTTTATCTAACCCCATAATAATATGGTCTGTTAGTGAGATGAGGAGGGTTTCCGTATTGCGTGATTTCCGGAAACCATATTGCGAAGGGTGTAGGATCTTGTGGTCTTCCAGGTAGTCAGAAAGCTGTGTGTTTACCAATTTCTCCGTTAATTTAGCGACGAAAGGGAGGTTAGAGATGGGTCTGAAATTTGCTGGAACATTTGGGTCTAAATTGTGTTTCTTGAGGAGGGGCTTGAGTGAAGCGGTTTTTAGGATGTCTGGGTAGCTTCCTTGAGATAGGAGGCTATTTATTATACTGGTCAGAGGTCCTGAGATCAAGTTAGGGATTAGAAGCAGGAGTCTCGATGGGATGTTGTCAGCTGGATGGCTAGCAGGTTTCAGTTTATTTAGAAGGGATTCAATCTCTTTGGTGGAGATTGATTCGAAACAGTCAAATTTGGGTCTATTTAGAGAATTGGAATTCTCACCTGACTTTAGGGGGGTTGTATTTGTAGGAAGGAGGGCGAGGGTATTTAAGATCTTCTGTTGGAAGTAAGAAGCGAGTTCTATAGCTTTTGAGAGAGCTTGTTCATCTGGAATAGGTGGTGAGGTTGATTTAGTGATTTGTGATACGTAGGCGAATAAGGCCTCGGCATCGTATTGAAAATGGTGAATTTTGTTTGCGTAGTATTCCTTCTTTTTCTGTAGAATGGCGATCCTGTATTGATTTAAGAGTCCCTTGTATGATGAGAGGGTTGTTTTATTTGGGGTTTTGCGCCATCTATTTTCTTTCTGGCGTAAATCCTGTTTCATTCGTTTCAGTTCCGAGCAGAACCAAGGTTGGTTTCCCTTTTTTATTGGGTTGAGTGATTTGGAGATTATTGGACACCATTTATTTGCGACTGTTTCCGTAATCTTTTGCCAAGAAGATAGTGCTGAGTCCGGATTAGCTAGGTCTAGGTTGGAGAGTTCTTTAGATAGCTGATCGCCGAGTATGTCAGAAGGACATGTTTTCCTGAATTGAATGGTAGAAGTGTATGGAGAAGTGTGTGTCTGTTTGTGTGTGGAAAAGGAAGATTCTATTAGGAAATGATCTGACCAAGGGATTGGTGTACAGGACGGTTCTATTATGCAAGTGAAATTAGAATTGATGAATATTTGATCCAGGGTGTGACCAGCTTTATGTGTGGGGCTGTTTATGGTCTGAGTGAATCCCATCACGCCGAGGGTGGTGAGGAGAGCTTCACAATTGGTAGAGCGAGGTATTGCATTTGTATGAAGGTTGAAGTCCCCCATAATTATTGTTGGGATGTCTGCATTAATATATTTCACGATGGATTCTACGAGGGGTGATGGGTCCGTTTCTAGAACTCCCGGGGGAGCGTAGACTAACAGAATTTGTAGTTGTTTAGATTTGACTAGACCCAATTCTAATTTGGATTCTGTCTTGATAGTATGCGCAGTCAATCTGAGTTCTTTCTTCGTGGCTAGAAGAAGTCCGCCTCCTCTTTTTTTGAGTCTATGGAAGGTGAAGATGTCGTATGTCTGAATTGGTAGTTGATTGGTTAAGGCAATGTCCGAGTTTTTTAACCAGGTTTCTGTGATGGCACAGATGTCTGGGTTGCTATCCAAGAGGTAATCATTGAGGATATGTGTCTTCTTCGTTAAAGATTGCGCATTGATGAGAGTTACTGAGAGTAGCGTGAGGCCTAATAGTTGGTTCAATGGTGATGTCGTAATAGGGATGATTCTTTTTTGTAAGCTGTTGGTGATGTTAGTTAAGGGGGTTCGCCTTTTGTTGTGGATGATAGGGATATTAAAAGTGAGCATGGTGAGAGTGGTTCTGGTAGGTTTGTTTTGAGATACGGATTAATTGGGTCCGGGTTTGGAGGCCCAAAGGAGTGAGTCTGTAGAAATTCAAGAGGTGTCTGAGGGTGGGTGAGAGAGAGGTGTCTGTCTGTAAGGGTAGATGTTTGGATGAAAATGCTGAAGGTATTTGTAAGTTAGTGGGTTTGGCTGGTAGAGTGCTCTGTCCTCTGTAAGCTTGAGTGGTTGCCTGACTGGTTGCTGGGATGATTCTGGTCACAAGCAGTTACATCGAAGACTATTATATTCCGGCCTCCGATGATTAGGTTGATAGATAACATGCTAGAATGGTAGTTGGGTAGCTTTGGTTCCTTTGCTCTATTGAAAGGCCTCCTATTGGGAGGGATGGGTCTCGGGCTGGTCCCACTAATAGGGAGTGCACAAAGGGAGTGCACTAAGGAGCGCACAAAGGAGCAGGCTCCTTTGTCGAGCTCCTTAGGCGCGCGACGCTAGGCGCGCGACGCCTGGGTGTCTCTCAATTTAAATTAGGAGGCCAAATCAGGGCTGTCCCCTGATTAGCTGAAGGTGGTCGGCGTGCCCCTCGGAGGCGGAGGGAGGTGAGACGGATGTCGTCAGCGTCTCGGATTCGACGGAGGCCGGCGGGGGCTGCCTCGTGGTCGGGGTCGGAGGCGGCCGTGGGTAAGTGAAAAATCAGGCCTTACCCCGGCGGGTCTCCGGCGCCGATCGCGCAGGCCCTGCTTCACTGCTCCGCCGTGCTGCGTGCTGTGTCCGGAGGAAGAGGGCTCGGCGTTTCAGAAGAGGGCTCAGCGTCCGGAGGAAGAGGGCTCAGGCGTCTCGGTTCGACGGAAGCCGGCAGGGGCTGCCTCGTGGTCGGGGTCGGAGGCGGCTGTGGGTGAGTGAAAAATCAGGCCTTACCCCGGCGGGTCTCCGGCGCCGATTGCGCAGGCCCTGCTTCACTGCTCTGCCGTGCTGCGTCCGGAGAAGAGGGCTCAAGCCGGGAGATCTTTGAATTTAAAGGCCAATCAGGGCTGTCCCCTGATTGGCTGAAGGTGGTCGGCGTGCCCCTCGGAGGCGGAGGGAGGTGAGACGGATGTCGTCAGCGTCTCGGATTCGACGGAGGCTGGCGGGGGCTGCCTCGTGGTCGGGGTCGGAGGCGGCCGTGGGTAAGTGAAAAATCAGGCCTTACCCCGGCGGGTCTCCGGCGCCGATCGCGCAGGCCCTGCTTCACTGCTCCGCCATGCTGCGTGCTGTGTCCGGAGGAAGAGGGCTCGGCGTTTCAGAAGAGGGCTCAGCGTCCGGAGGAAGAGGGCTCAGGCGTCTCGGTTCGACGGAAGCCGGCAGGGGCTGCCTCGTGGTCGGGGTCGGAGGCGGCCGTGGGTAAGTGAAAAATCAGGCCTTACCCCGGCGGGTCTCCGGCGCCAATCGCGCAGGCCCTGCGCGATCGGCGCCGGAGACCCGCCGGGGTAAGGCCTGATTTTTCAGGCCTTACCCCGGCGGGTAAGGCCTGAAAAATCATAGAATGATAAAAATGAAATGAAATGAAATGAAATGAAAAAATGAAATGAAATGAAATGAAATGAAATGAAATGAAAAAAATCAAGAATGATAAAGAACATTCTTTCCTCTGTGTGTGTGTCAGAGTGGGGGGAGTTGCTTTGTTTACATTATCTATATCTTTAAAGAGCAATTCTAAAACTACTTGCATATCTGCAAAGTCTGCAGGCACTTTTTGACCATGGAATTTGAACTCATTTTGAAAGTAAAAGTGAGCTGGTAGTTTTATTTTGAAAATTGCCTAAAGAAAATGTATTTATTTTATTTATTTGTTTTTACTATACCGATGTTCAACTGGTTTTATCACACCCGCACACACCCGTTCCTCTTTCCAGTGCAGAATACTTTTTCAATTAAATCAAGTGCTTTTAAAAATTCCAAACTATGTGCATTATTTTATTCTCCACTCCACTTCCATCCCAGGGAATGCATCCCCCAAATACGAGTAAAATTACATGTATACTGGCAACTACACACTTACTTCTACACGTATACAGGATGGGCAATTTACAAAATAAAAATTATTCCCATGGGTAAAGCACCGTTTTACCCAATGGGAAAAGTTTAGAAAATTGCACTCATGAGGTACTTGAATTTCTCTCTTTGTCTCCTTTTTCCTTGTCTTCCTCCATACATTCCTCAACTTCTCCTTTAAATCTTACAATCACATCTTTGTCATTCCTCATTTCACTGACATCTCTGAATACATTCTTATTACCACGTTTTACAAACCTTACTATCTTTTATTCCATTGCACTGCTGCCATCTAGACTACCTTGCCCACTTCTCTCAACTTTTCCGTATATTCTTTCCTCTCCTCCTAGTTCTGAGATCCCTAGTTCATTTTCATTGCTACTCTTTTTTGCCCATACTTTCCCAGGAACTTCCTTTGAAACTCAGACCCATTTCCTTTTACCTTATTTTTACTTTCCCAGCTTAAAGATTGTAGTACTTCCCCAATACAACAAAAGCAGTACTCAAGATGACTAATCATAAATGGAGCTAAATTATCATGACAGTTCTTAACATTCTGTGGCTACAATCCCATTTACTACAGCAGTTGCAGCAAAGCAATGCAGAGGCCAGCTTTTAAAAGGTCAATAACTAAGCCTCATACATTACAAGACAAACCCAGTCACAAATATATGTTATTTTATTTATTTAAAGGCTTTTATATACTGATGTTCATGTACTAGTACATATCGCGTCGGTTTACAGGGAACTAAAGGTGGAAATTACATCGAACATGCAGGTACAAATAACAAAGCGAAACTTCGTATGGAATTATAGATAAGGCAAAGAAATTGTCTAACCACTATTACAAGTCATAGTCAATTAATGATAGTAATGGATAACCATAAAACTTAAATTTACAACAGACTTAGTAAACATGAGTGGATCATAACGCACATCTAACAGGTAAAATCAAGAGAATAAATTAAAACAGTGTATAGTTACAGTATCAAACATCAAGCGTATAGGGCTAAGAGATAGGGATAGAGACCTTTAAGTAAAGGCTTTTGTGAAAAGCCAAATTTTAAGCTTCTTTTTGAACGTTCGACTACAAGTTTCTAGACGAAGGTCCGTGGGGAGGGCATTCCAGTGAAAGGGACTGGCAATCGAGAAAGCGCATTTCTTGAGCAATGACTTGGCTGGAGGTGCATATAGGGTGCCTAAGTAGTTGGTTCTGATTGGTCTGGAAGATGCATGATGATGAAGTGGGCAGTTTAGTTCTAGCGAAGTTTGGGAATGAATGGACTTGTGGGTTATGGTTAGAACTTTGAATATAATTCTGGATTTGATAGGAAGCCAGTGTAGGTTTTTTAGGATAGGTGTGATGTGTTCTCCTCTACTAGAGTTGGTTAAAATCCTAGCGGCTGAGTTCTGTAACATTTGTAGTGGTTTGGTGGTGATAGCTGGAAGGCCAATTAGCAGAGAGTTGCAGTAATCAATGTTTGAAAATAGAATTGTTTGGAGGACTGTTCTAAAGTCCTGAAAATGGAGGTTTCAGTTTTTTTAATATGTGTAGCTTGTGAAAGCATTCTTTTGTTGTGTTCTTGACAAATTTTTTTAGGTTCAGCCTACTGTCCATGATAACGCCGAGGTCTCTTACATGTGTGGGGGAGATCATTAGAGGTGTGATTAGGTTGTTGGCATCCCGAGAGTTTCCATCCATAGTGATCAGCATAAGTTCAGTTTTTGACATATTGAGTACTGTTAAGGCTAGAGAGAAGGGAGTTTATGGACTGTAGACAATTGTTCCAGAAATTAATGGTGTTGGAGATAGATTCTGTGATTGGCATCAGGATCTGGACGTCGTCGGCGTATATGAAGTGTATGACCTTTAGACTTGAGAGCAGATGACATAGGGGGAAAAGATAAATGTTAAATAGTGTTGGGGAGAGGGAGGATCCTTGAGGGACTCCGAGTGTGGACTTGACTTGGTGAGAATCCTTATTACTTATTCTGACCTTGTAAGTCCTATTGTAAAGGAATGATCTGAACCATTCAAGGACTGATCCTCAAATGCCTATATCTGAGAGCCGATTGATGAAGATAGAGTGCTTCATGGTGTCAAAAGTGGCGGATATATCGAGAAGTGCCAGGAGGTAGGGGGTCTTTTTCTCCAGTCTGGTGAGGACACTATCTGTCAGCGAGATTAAAAGGGATTCCGTACTGAGGGATTTGCGGAATCTGAATTGGGATGGACTGAGAAGATTGTGGTCCTCTAGGTATTCCGAGAGCTGTTTGTTAACTATCCTCTCCATAAGTTTGGCGACAAATGGTAGGTTAGCGATGGGGGCGAAAATTGGCCGGGTCTGCAGGGTTCAGGTTGGGTTTCTTGAGGAGAGGTTTGATGGTGGCTAGTTTCAATGAGTCCGGTACTAATCCTTGGGCTAGCGAGCGATTGATGATCTCTGCTAATGGTTTCACAATGGTATTTGGGATGGTGAGCAGTAGTTTGGATGGAATGGAGTCCATCGTATGTGTGGAGGATTTCATCTTTTTGAGAATCAATTCAATTTGAGTGAGGATGTGGGTTTAAAAGATTATAGGTTTGCTTTCTGGCTGAAGGAGGGAGTGTAGCGAGCAGAAGTTTCTGTATTAGATGTTGCCAGAGGAGCTATTAGGTTGAGGATTTTGTTTTCGAAGAAATGAGCAAGTTCTGTGCATCTAGCTTGCGCTTGATCGTCAGGGATAACTGGAGAAGTGGGTTTCATGAGCTCTAAGACATAAGAGAACAGCGCTTTGGCATCGAAGGAGAAATTGTGAATTTTGTGGGAATAAAAATCTCTCTTTGTGTGAAGGATGATGTTTCTGTAACTGTGCATGAGGATTTTGTACTCTGTTAATGTAACATTGGATAGTCTCTTTCGCCAAGCGTGTTCTTTTTTTCTCAGTTCTAGTTTGAGGTTTTTTAGTTCTTGTGTGAACCATGGTTTTTTTGTTTTTACTGGATGGGTCTAGCTCTTTAGTTTTTAGGGGGCATAGGTTTTCTGCCACCTTGTTTGTGATGCAATGCCATGAAGTGATGGCTGCCTCTGCGTCAGAAAGATCGAGGTTAGAGAGTTCCGATGAAAGATGGGAGGTAAGGTCTTCCATGGAGCATGAGTTCCTGTAGTGAATTGTGGTTTTGGGGACTGGTGAAACTGGATTGTCCTTGATACAGAGATCCGTAGTGACCATTAGATGGTCTGACCATGAGATAGGGGAGCAGTGAGGTGGGGAAGAATGTGTAAGGCCTGAGTTTATGAATATAAGGTCCAGTGTGTGCCCCGCTTTGTGCGTGGGACTTTTATTTGAGAGAAGCCCATGGCCTTGAAGGCGGACAGTAGCATTTCGCAGTTGGAGGATAGGGGGGTCACGTCAATGTGAAGGTTAAAATTTCCCAAGATGACTGCTGGGGTGTCGTTTTTGATGTGTTTGGCGATGAGCTCAATGAGTGGAGATGGTTCCGAGTCTAGGAGGCCGGGTGGAGCATAGAGTAGACAAATTTGGAGTTGTTTTGAGCTAAAAAGCGCAAATTCCAGACGAGAGGTGTGTATAGTGATCTGTTGGGATAGTCTAAACTCTTTTTTTGCAGCTAAGCAGAGTCCCACCCCACCTCTTTTTTTGGGTCTAGGTATTGAATAGATATTGTAGAGGTGAAGGGGTAGTTGATTGATTAGGGTTAGGTCTGTGTGTTTCAACCAGGTTTCAGTGATGGCACATATATTTCTTTTTTTTATTTTATTTATTTAAGGTTTTTATATACCGGCATTCATGAAAATCACATCATGCTGGTTTACATATAAACAGGAGTGCAATAAATACATCAAACTGGAACTATCATGTAGGAAAGAGCAGTTACAAATAACAAGGACTGATGAACTGGGAGAAGATGGAAATAAAGGAAGAGATTAGTAACGGCTAAAACTATGTACAAAGAGATGGAGAAGAGCTGCTTGTTTTAAATATGTAGAAGGTGAAGGCATTAGTTTGTGTCTGGGAAGGCTTGCTTGAACAGCCAAGTCTTAAATCTTTTTCTAAAGGTTGGGAGGCAGGGCTCCTGTCTGAGATCGGGTGGGATGGAGTTCCATAACAGTGGACCAGCTGTAGAAAGGGCTTGATCTCTTAAGGAAACATGTCTGGTTGTTTTGGCGGGAGGTACTTGGAGAAATCTTCCATATGCGTCTCTGGTAGGTCTTGAAGAGTTGTGTATCCGGTTGTGAGTCCAGGAGATAGTCATTGACTAAATGTGTTTTTTTCGAAATGGATTGGGTGTTAAAGAGTGTTAGTGAGACTAAGGATAGCCCAAGGAATTGAGTGAATGGGGATGTCATTATGGGTATCAAACGCTTATGTTGGAGGAATGTAGGGTCGGCGCATTTTTTGCGGTTGTTGTAGAGGTTTTTGATGGTAGCATGATTGAAGATGGTAGCATGATTGAAGATGGTAGCATGATTGAAGATGAGTTGATGATGACTGGGCGAGGTTTGAAACTGTGACGGAATGCTGACTGAAAGGGATGGAGCACTTAGGGGCTGCACGAAGGGGCGTACGCCACAGTTGAGCGCCCTAATTTAAAGGCCGCTTGGGCCCGCCTCCCCGGCGTCAGTGGGACGCGGCTCCGGAGACCAGCGAGTGGTTTGGGGGCGCAGGGAGGATCAAGGGGCGGCACCCGGCAATGGTCAGTCTTACTTTATCTTTTTCTTTATCTTCTCTTATTGGTTGGTGGGTTTTTCCGTTGAATTTCACAGATTCCCTTCTCTTCTCTTCTTTATTTTATTTATTTATTTATTTATTTTACTTTTTTTTTTTTTTTTAATAATTTGTATTTAATAATTTTTTTAAATGTGTGCATGTTCTGAAAAGAAGGGCTAATGTAATATTAAACCTCAAATATTTTAACCATAGATATTTCTTTCATTTATACCATACTTCCAGTTCCTTAATACAAAACTGGCTCAATTAAGACATTTTTAATAGAAACACTAATGCCCAAATTTTAAAAGCCCGGCGCGTGTAAAATTCGGGAGATACGTGCATGGCTGGGCCTTGCATGTGCCAAGCACATTTTTAAAACGGCCCGGCCAAGCGCATATCTTCTGATATGGGCAAAAGTGCCAGGCTCGATCAAAGGGGCAGGCCAGGGGGCGGGGTCTGAGTGGGGAGAGGCGAGGTAGGATGGAGGCTGGTCGGGATAGTGGCCATTAGGCCCTGTCCTAGGGATGCACACACCGGCAGCTGACCAGCACGCAGAACTTACTTCATCTATTCATATGAAGTAGGTTCTGAAATAATAAAAAAAAGGTAGGGAAAGGGGTTCTGGGAGTCGGGAAGGAGAGAGGAAAAGGAAGCCAGACAATGAAGGGGTATAGGGAAGCTCCCTCCCAGTCCGCTTCTTAATTGGAGCAGACTGAGAGGAAAATGGGGGAGGCCCACTTGTGTCGCCACGCATAGGTTATAAAATCCCCCCCTCCTGCACGCATCATAGGCCACCTGCATATGTGTGCGTGGATTTTAAAAGCCGATGCGCATGTGCTCGTGGTCATTGGATTTTATAACATGTGCGCGTTGGCACGCGCATGTTATAAAATAGGAGCATCCATGTGTGTGTGCTGGGAACCGCGCGCACATGGACACGCGCACTCTCCTTTTAAAATCAACCCCTAAATTGCAAGCACTGCTAGACAATATAAAAGGAAACTTGCTGGGACCTGTGCATTAAAACTCACACTAAATTTTATTTTTTATGACATGCACACTGAGGAATGGTAGTGCACATGTTAAAACTCCACTTAATGGACAATACAATAATTTTTTGAGTGCCCCATAAAATGTTGCCACTATAGCATGTGCAAAATGACTGCATGTATATTAAGCCAAAATGGTTGGAAGTGCACCCTGCATTCTCAAAATCCCCCATGCTAATTGACCCAAAGTGAAAAGGCCAATTATTTTAGAGGATTTAATTCCCCAAGTCTCCCCAATGAGATCAGACTCACCTTTGATCAAGGCCTCAAAACCCTGATGCTCCAATCAAGACCCTAACTCCTTGATCCAAGCCTTAACACAATAGCCAATATTCATCAATATTCAAGCCCCACCTGCAACAAAAAGTGCTTCCCATCAAGATCTCCCCCAACTTCAAAGAACCCCCATCAAAGATGGACCCTTCAGGATAGTCTGACCCCCTCTCTTGCTCTGACCTGTCTAGAATGTATCCCTACCTTTCTGGAGGGCCCTAATGTTCCTTGACAGGTGGGGTATGACAGTCATCCTGCCAGCAAACCTGCACACTGCTGAGTGATACTGCCAAGTGGTGCTTTACCACTATCATGTGATAGTAGTGAGACACCTCTAGTCAGTATAATTCTGTAGTGTGTAGCAATACAACGAGGAGGGCTCTCATGTTCTCCCGCAAGCAAACTGAGTCAGGGTCTAGACTGGGAACTGGGGTTGGGGCTGTAATCAGGAGTCAGGGCTTTGATTAGTGTTTGGGGATGAAATCTTCCATGATAATTTTCCTTTTTCACTTTGAGCCACTTAGCACATTGGATTTTTGAGACACAGCATGCATATTAGAATAATACCCTGTTCAAAGAGGATGTTAAATTTTAGCCTTTTGTGGACATCCACTAAATAGCACATTGAAGAAAGCACACCATGGGGCGGATTTTAAAAGCCCTGTGCGCCGGCACGCCTATTTTGCCTAGGCCGCCGGTGCGCGTAAAGCCCCGGGACATGCGTAAGTCCCGGGGCTTTCGAAAAGGGGCGGGAGGGGGCGTGTCCGGGGGCGTTCCCGAAACGACGCGGCGTTTCGGGGGCGTGCCGTGGCATTTCGGGGGCGGGCCCGGGGGCGTGGCGCCGACCCGGGGGCGTGGTCGAGGCCTCCGGACCAGCCCCCGGGACCGGAGGACGGAGTGGGGCTGCCGGCCGACGCGCGCAAAGTTACGCCTGCTGAAAGCAGGCGTAACTTTGCCGACAAATGTAGGGGGGAGTTTAGATAGGGCCGGGGGGGTGGGTTAGGTAGGGGAAGGGAGGGGAAGGTGGGGGGAGGGCGAAGGAAAGTTCCCTCCGAGGCCGCTCCGAAATCGGAGCGGCCTCAGAGGGAACAGGCAGCGCGTGCTGGGCTCGGCGCGCACAGGTTGCACAAATGTGCACCCCCTTGCGCACGCTGACCCCGGATTTTATAAGATACGCGCGGCTACGCGCGTATCTTATAAAATCCAGCGTACTTTTGTTCGCGCCTGGTGCGTGAACAACAGTACGCGATCGCGCAAGTATTTAAAATCTACCCCCATGCTTTTTAGCCTAATGACTTGTTTGTTACATGCAGGTAGACACTCATTTAAGTACATACTCACAAACATCTTTTGAGGCTGGTTTAGTGTGTATGTTGGTGCCTTAGTGCATGACATACATGAAGCCCAAATAATAAAACTTTGCATGCTAAATTGGTTTGGATAGAAGTTAGTGTTTATGCACTAAAATTAACATGTAAATAAATGGAAGTCAATTCACAAAAGATTTATGTGGGTAAAATCTGCTTTTACCCTCATACATCTTGCCCTTTAAATATATCCACTCTCTGGCCAGGTAAATGCACAAAGATTGCCTGGAAAGAATGGGAGCAGGGCTAGAATTGTAAAGTGGGTGGGCTGACATATTTAGCCAGATTATGCCAAACTGAGCACTATCCTGCTAGATTTGTGCTGACAAGTAGATGTGCATAAACAGCAGATCTAAGTTATCCAGGTAACTTTACCCAGATATTCAGCAAAACATTTATCTGGTCACATTCCGCTGAATATTCAAATAAAGATATGCAGAGAACTTGAACATTAAGCGGGTTTTTTTTAATATAGACCCAATGTTAATTAAAGAATGTCAGATGTAAATGAATCTTTAAGGCAGTGTTTGCTTGCAGATGTTAATTTGTAGGATTTAGCAAGCTGTGAGCTATATAGCTCAAGGAGGAGAGCATGCTCTGCTATTTAGCATGCATCCATTTAAGCATTGTTTTCCATCCCTCTCCTGGAAACACACCTAACCAGTTTGGTTTTTAGGATATCTATAATGAATATACATGAGACAGATTTGAATACACAGTATATGCAGATCTTTCTGATGCATATTCATTGTGGCAATCCTGAAAACTTGACTGATTAGGTGTACCTCCAGGAGAGAGTTGGGAAAAACTGCTTTAATGGATGCATGCTAAACAGCTTGTAACTATTGCACTTAATGGCTTTCTTACTTCTGTCCTCATCATTGACAACCAGCTGCATGTGCCAGGCTTACTCTTATACAAATTTGCTGGAAGTGGGCTGTGCCATGAGGCAATGAGGACTACACATGCTCAATTTAGCATGTACATGATATTTTGCTCACACATGTTAGTTTTAGTCATTAGCATATATACTAAAAGCATGCTTATACTATTCTGGTCATTCTTAAATATGCCTATGCTCAAATTTAATGCATAGACTATTAAGTGCAATTTTAGCATGCACATTAATTCCTCAGGGATAGCACGCTAACATTTTTTTAGTGCAAGTTTTAGTATATAAGTCCCCAATAAAAGTTCTAACCACAACCAAAGTTTAATTTAAGAAAACACTGTACACTGCAAAATATATATTAAATCAAATATTATGGTGCATGCAAGGGCCCACGGCTTACCTGGGGCCGTGGGCCGAAGACGGGCGGAGGATTTGCCATCGGGAGCGGTGCTAGCTGATGACCTCGGGGTGCTTCTAGGGCGGCGCGGGCCTGCATCATCGGGGCACACCGGCGTGTCCCGATGACATCAGCGGCATCGCCATGCACTGGGGGGGGCGTTCCTGTGGGCCAGCATCATCGGGGACAGCCGCGGTCGGCCCTGATGACGTCGGCCCGAGTATGTAAGATGAGAGCCGCACCGCAGCCGGCCTCTTTCCAGGCACTGACTTCGAGGCACGGCTGCGGTGCGACTCTGCCCACCACCCATGTGGAGAATCGCTCATGGATGCAGCGATTACATCGCGGCCGATAAGAAAATAACAATTAAAAAAAAAAAATGGGCGGACCACAGGCTGAGGACCCAGGAGCAGCCAGGCGGGCTAGCAGCCACGTGGGAGACAAAATCAGAGCACCACACGGTGGCAAATTAAAAAAAAAAAAGAACTTAATACACTGCCCTCCACAGCTCTTGCAGAGGACCCGGCAAGAGCAGAAAAAGAAGGCACAAGGGTACAGGGCGAGGACCTTCCGTGCCAGGCAGCTGCACCACCCAGGAGGGGAAGGAAGAAGGCACCAAGCACAAGATCAGCGGCACAGTGAGTACCCAACCTGAATATGGGAAGGGGACCGAGAACCCGCTACGTGGGGCAGAGGGGCGCTTCCACTCAGGGTACACAGAGCCAAAGGGGAATGAGGATGGCAGAAGGGAGAGGTCATGGAAGGGAGCCCCTGCAACGCGGTACTGAGCGTATGAACGGGCAGAACGAGGATCGAGGTGCACTGAGGACACGGGCCCCAAAACAAAACAGGGGGCAGCGTAAGACAGCAGTATACTACAGAAATAACACCGCAGGTGTGAACCCAGGCACGGGAGACCAGACACAGAGCATGGGTTTCCCATATTTACCGGGGTTCCCTCCACCATGGGCCTGCGGACCTTGGATGCCGCCAGCCAGCACCGACAGCAGTAACAGCAACCCAGGGCTGAACACATTCCCGCAATGGTCACAAACGGCCTATGCTGGAGGAATGCCATACGCAGTATATCCGTGGGGATATTGGCCGGGACAGCAGGGCATGCAGAACAAACAAGAGGCCCAGGGGAGAGAAGATGAGAATCCACCAGCAGCATGGAGCAGCGGGCATGCCGGACGCACGGCAAGAGAAAAAAAATAGTAGTAACACTGCGGCCAAGAGTCATTCCGAAGGAGAGACCCAATGCAGCGAGACAACCGGAGCAACGATCGATAGCGACAGAGAGGACATGATACTACCGGACGAGCGTGCAGGGGACACAGTCGCAGCAGAAGCAGGGCTGGAGCCTCAACAGCTGGGTGAGTTATCAGAGTCTAATGTTTCAATTGCACAGCCCCCTGGTGACAGGGCGGTAGCGCATGCGTCAAAAAGGAAAGGAAGCGGAAAGCGGAGGAGAAGGTACAGTTCAAGTTCCAGTGACAGTAGCTCATCTTCGGACTCCGATAGCGCAGCCAAGGACAGCTTAACCTGGACACAGTTAGCACATGGAGAGGCGGCAACAGCCTTGATGCCAGCGAACAGTGTAGCCCCTCTATGGTTAAGTGTGCCGAGGAAGCTGCGAAAAAGGAGAAAAAGAGACTTATGAAAGGAAGGAGAAGCTCAAGAGACAAAAAAAAGAACATAGGCAGGGATACACTGCCGGAGGACAACAAGACCATACTGCGCAACATATGGACCTGGACCAGAGCATATCTCAGAATGATGAGTGTCATAACAAAAGACGATCCAAAAAAGACGACTCAAGGACCAGCCATTAATTCAAATCAGACACTTCCTCCTCAGCCAGTGTTTGTGGGGGTGGGACTGCTTTCTAGCTAAACTGCTTTTGGCAGCAGACTCAGTGTATTGCAGGGGGCATTCAAGTCCTCAGTCTGATTTGAACTTGAAGGAGACAGCCAGAAGCACAAACTCTTGGGGAGAGATAAGGAAAAAGCTTAAATTAGTTAGCCAAATTTGCGGGAGTGACTGTTCAAAATCAATATCAGATAGTGTCCAGTGAACAGTCCTGGCCAAGTGTTAACTGTTTAACCCGGGCCAATAGAGAATTATTAGACATAGGTCAGCTGCAGGGCTGACAAAAGGCAGGTTGTCAAAGGGGTGGAGGCTACGCCCGGAGGCAGGGCCCCCTTGCTTGTAAACACGGCGGGGGGGTCGGAAGTGATGTCGCCTTGCTAGAATCCTGGCTGGTGGCAAAAAGGAGAGTGGTCCCAGTAGCAGTGTGACCGAAGGATTGGCCCGGGTGGGTGAAGTGTTATAATGTTGAGTTCATATTAACTGTTATGTTAATAAAAGCTGTGTCTGATTCATACCAAGATTAATGTGTAACGTGCAATTATTTCGGGGATGGGTTCGGGGCAGGATGCCGAAGGGAGCCAGAGAGGCGTCACGGCTCCCAGAGTCAATCAATCTATTAAAGAAATATACTTTTATAATGATTCTAAAATGGAAATGTCATTGTAAAGGATTATACTAATTCAACCACCACAATAACAAATATAAGTGTCAAGTCAATATATTCATGTGGTATATCATGTTATCACTCACTACAGATATATTACTGCTAAATGTGACCACATCAAAACCTATCCATCTTAATGTTAAGACTTCTCAGATATATAAATAATCCAAAGCAAAAATTGAGCATAGTTCTATTAAGAGTGTTGTATACAAATTACTCCTCCTCCCCCCTCAGTGTTCCTAAACATATTTCAATAACAAATGTAAACCTTCAGTTCCATGAGAGGCAATAGGAAACCTGAAGGATGTCAAACTATTGCAAAAGGAGTGGTGCCAAGAAATCAAAAAGTAAATCTTAGAGTCAACCAAAAAATCTTATTTAATGAAATTAATCAATGAAAAGCCCAAAGCTATTGTGAGTACATCTTCAGGAGTTTTTCTATTGTGAATACATTTTCAGTGGAGTTTTCTGGAATGTCATTAATATGATTGTCACCTAATAAGCAGTGGATACTAGAGATGTAAATCGTGTGATCGATCGTCTTAACGATCGATTTCGGCTGGGGGGGGGGAGGGAATCTTATCGTCGCGGTTTTGTTTTTTAAAATATCGTAAATATCGTAAATATCGTAAATGATTTTAAAAAATCGTAAATGGTGCCGGCGCTACCTTTGCCCTGACAGGGCAAAGGTAGCGCCGGCACCATTTTGTTTTTTGTCCCCCGTCGTCAGGAGCATAGGAGATCGCTCCCGGACCCCCGCTGGACCCCCAGGGACTTTTGGCCAGCTTGGGGGGGCCTCCTGACCCCCACAAGACTTGCCAAAAGTCCAGCGGGGGTCCGGGAACGACCTCCTAAACTCGAATCGTTTTGCTGTACAAAATGGCGCCGGCCCTGTCATATGACAGGGCAAAGGTAGCACCGGCGCCATTTCTACAACGCACCGCAGGCCCGAGAGTAAAAGATCACACCGGGACCCTCCCTCTGGATCCCAGGTAATTTAAGGCATTTTGGGGGGGTTCGGGAGGGTGGGGGATTTATTTTAAAGGGTCGGGGTGGGTTTTAGGGATGTTTTAGTGTGCCAGTTTTCCTGCCCTCCCCCTTCCCCCGATTTACGATTTTTGACGATAAATCGGGGGAATTCCTATTGTATCGCGCTTCTAACGATTTTTGACGATTTAAAATATATCGGACGATATTTTAAATCGTCAAAAACCGATTCACATCCCTAGTGGATACATCGTGCTGAGTATTTATGGGGCATGAGAGTAAATACGCCATGAAGGTTGAAAGAACCAAGCGGTTTCATTGAACTGATAATCACCGAGAGTGCTAGTGAGCGCTCCTCTGCGATATTACAAAGTGCTTATATTGAATTATTGTTGAGAGTGTGAGTCAACCATGCATGTTTTAGTTTAGATGTCTATGAATGGTATTTTTAATAGATATGTGTGTTTGTGGGGTGTATGTGTGGGGTAATTGTTTTTCAAATGATATGAGATGCTTAATGTGGGATAAAGATTGTTATGATTGTATTTGGAGTGTTGTATATTTCATTATAATGTGTACATTGTATTTATGATAATAGTGGGGTCTACATATTAAACGTATTGAAATGATATTGGAGATGTTATTTGTGTTGTGAGCACCTTTTTATAATTGTTATAATTGCTATAATAAACATGTTTTGTGCTATTGTTTTTTGTATATTGTTTAGTTTTGAACTAGGGTCTTTCTCATCTCACTGTAAGAGGGGTCATTCTGAACTCAGGGTGAGGTTTTGGTGGTGTGCTAGATTTCGGGGGGGCAGTTTTACATGCACAGTCAGAGGTACGAATAGCACAGTTACCATCAGTTAAGATTTTATGTGATTTGGAATGATGAAAGGTATAAAAAAAAATGAGATTTGTACAATGTACTCTCGACCTAGCTTGATGCACTCTCTACCTAGCTGCTAGGTCACGAGTACAATGTACAAATCTCATGTTTGTGTTCCTTTCATCACTCCAAATCACTGAGGTCTACTGTGCTGTTTGTACTTCTGACTGTGCATGTAAAGCTGCTCCCCAAAACCTAGCCCACCATCAAAACCTCACCCTGAGTTACTAGTTGCTCCTTTTACAGTGGTATAAATAGTTTACTTATATATGCACCTTATAGAGAGTATCTCTCACTCTCTCTCTCTCTAATGCAATAAAAGCCTGTCTGGGCACCACAATAAATTTAACATGCATTCAGTTAAAATAGCAGTGGAAAATCCATAACATGCCCCTTTTTTTATCATGGGCACTATTTTTTGCAAATTTTATAGCAAAATGATAAATCTAGGCCTTAGCCGGCTAAGACTAGTTGGGCCAATGACCTGCCCTAAAGATAATCGGCTATATTCAATACTGCAGCTGAGCTATTGAATATACCTTCAAAGTTAACAAGATAAGCTCATCTGGCTTACACTTAAGACGCATAAAGCCATGATGGATTTTGTGGGCAGGATCCCACCATCACAGGGATGAGGTGTCACTGAGCTAGTTGAGCCGCTCTCCTGAAAAAACATTGCGGCTCTATGGCATTTTGCTTTGTTTTGTAGCCAACCTTGTGGCTTGCTGCCATTTAAGTACAATAGTGACCCCAACCTCAAGGGACCCCATCGCCTTAAAGGGCTGACCATTAACACCGGCAAATAAAAGTTGAGTGGGGGTCAGGGCTGACCTGTAAGGGAGATAGCAGATGTTCTACCCCTGTATGCAACAACATCCTGTTCCCAACAGAGGCCAAACCAGGCCACAAGAACCTGGCAAGTACCCAAACACCAAGAAGATCCCATGCTACTGATGCAATTAATAGCAGTGGCTATTACCTTAGTAAACTTGATTAATAGCAGTTAATGGACTTCTCCTCCAAGAACTTATGCAAACCTTTTTTGAACCCAGCTATACTAACTGCACTAACCACATCCTCTGACAACAAATTCCAGAGCTTAATTGTGCGTTGAGTGAAAAATAATTTTCTCCAATTAGTTTTAAATGTGCTACTTGCTAACTTCATGGAATGTCCCCTGGTCCTTCTATTATCTGAAAGTGTAAATAACTGATTCACATCTACTCGTTCAAGACCTCTCATGATCTTAAAGACCTCTATCGTATCCCCCCTTAGCCGTTTCTTCTCCAAGCTGAACAGCCCTAACCTCTTCAGCCTTTCCTAATAGGGGAGCTATTCTATTCCCGTTATCATTTTGGTTGCTGTTCTCTGTACCTTCTCCATTGCAACTATATATTTTTGAGATGTGGCAACCAGAACTGTACACAGTATTCATGGTGTGGTCTCAGCATGGAGCGATACAAGGCATTATGACATTTTCTGTTTTATTAACCATTCCCTCCTAATAATTCCTAACATTCTATTTGCTTTTTTGACTGCTGCAGTAACTGAGCTGACAATTTCAAAGTATTATCCACTATGATGCCTAGATCGTTTTCCTGGGTGGTAGCACCTAATATGGAACCTAACATCGTGTAACTACAGCAAGGGTTATTTTTCCCTATATGCAACACCTTGCACTTGTCCACATTAAATTTCATCTGCCATTTGGATGCTCAATTGTGTAAACATACACAATCTTTAAATCACAAAATTATACAATTTTTATACAAATTTAAAATTATACTGCAAATGCTTATTTAAAAACATCCGTTTTGAAAAGTTTACTAACAAATTTTAACGCCTCCATTTTTCTCAAGTTGTTTATAATTTTATTCCACATCTTTGTTCCTTTAATAGAAAAGACTCTATTTTGCATATCTTGTTACTTATAATCCTTAAAATTTGGCTCACTTATAAGAATTTGTTTCATCGAGATTTAAAAATTGGTTCACCCCAATAGTAAAGAAAACTCATTGGGATTATAGTGCCCCCTTGAGCACCCCCTCTTTCTTGGGGCTCCCAAAACCCTCAGGCATTCCCTCTACCCCAGACCCCCTCAGCCAAACTCAGCCTTTTTAATTAGAATGTATAAAAATGGAATTTCAAATGCTCAGTCTTCATTTGGAATCTGAAAATCATGTCCCTAGTGTTGAGTCAATTCAGAAAATGAAGTACCTCCTGTATACCCTGCCAAGCAGGGAGCAAGGTGTTAGCAGTTCTGCAGCTTAGCAGAAGCATTGGCTGCCACTTACAGATATTGCTCCAGCTTTCTTCTTGACTCCTTGCAGTTAACTCCTTCCTATCACTGCCACCTTGGTCTGCAGCTGCTTTGGTCCAGCCATGCTAGCCCAGCACAAATGCCACTGCATCCTTCTGTAACCTACCAGGCTGTCAGCATACAGCTAATTCCCTTTCACATATCACAGCACTGGCTGGCTCCCTCCCTGGGTCCTGCTGTACTGGACTGTTTGGCCAGTTGCCACATTCTTTTTGCACTGGTGCACCAGCCATATGCTGCTTCCTTCTCTCCCTTCCACCATGTTGGGCTGTCATTGTCTGCCTCCTACTGCTATGTAGCTCACACTGAACACAACCAGGTGGTACAAACATCAGGAGGGAGGCAGCTGTTTCACTGACTCAAAAGAGGGCAATAATTTGCTGGTCCATATTTTACACAGGCTACAAGAGAAAGAAGGAAGCAAAAGGTTACAGGAGAGGAAACGGGTGAGAGGGTAGAAGGTACGGTGCAAAGAGGGCAAGGATGAAAGGACTGAAGAGCAGCAAGGTGACAGCAGGGCCGGTGCAAGGGTATTAGGCGCCCTAGGCGAAACGTCAGCTATGCCGCCCCCCCCCCCCCCAGCCTCCACACACAATTAACTTACATTGTGCATTAATGAAAATAACGAAGTCTGTATTTATAACAGAACACTTATTTGACATTTTTATGCCATGTAAACCATTGAGATGATTTGTCTTATCGACGGTATAGAAACTTTTATAAATAAATAAATAAAAATAAATAAAATAAACATAAACCAAAGCTAAACTTGTTGCTCAAACAAAAAAAGCAGACACATCACATAATATTAAATAATTAAAATGGCAGTCAATCAAGAAAAATAAACTTAAAAAGCCATCTTTACTTACCCCCTCCAGCAGCTCTCTTACTCCCCTTCCATGCAGGCTGTAGTACACACCAGAAGCAGCAGTAGTGGCTAAGCTCTATACTCATGGTCCTCTTCCTTAAGGCCCATGTCTCTCACACACACACCATACCAGTCATGCCCCCATGACCAGTTTCTGTCTCTCACACACCAATCATCTCCCAAACAGTCTTTGACAAACACACCAGTCACCTTCCTGAACAGTTTCTCTCATGCCATACACACACAGGCTTCCCACTCCCGTGTTCCACTTACATATATGCGCTTCTCACTCTCATAATCACTTTCTCTTTCTCACACACACTCACCAGTCTCTCACTCTCATGCTTGTTCTCTCCACATGCACAGGCTTCTCATTCCCATAATCACTTTCTTTCTCTCACACACATACACAAACACACACACACCAGTCACCTGATCTCTCTCATGCATACACACACACAGGCTTCCCACTCCCATGTTCTCTTTCAGATATACAGGCTTCTCACTCCCATGCTGTATCTCACACACTCCCAGCTTTCTCACTCCCATGCTCACTCTTCACATGCACAGGCTTCTCATTCCCATAATCACTTTCTTTCTCTCTCTCACATACACACAAACACACACCAGTCACCTGTTCTGTCTTACATATACAGGCTTCTCCCTCCCAAGCTGTGTCTCACACACACCCAGGTTCTCACTCCCATGCTCACTCTCTTCACATGCACAGACTTCTCATTCCCATAATCACTTTCTCTGTTACACACACACACACTTATACACCAGTCTCTCTCTCATTTCCATGCTCGCTCTCCAGGTGCACAGGCTTCTCATTCCCTGAATCACATTCTCTCTCTCTCACATTCACATACACACCAGTCACACTGTCACCTTACCAACCAGTCTCTCTCTCATACATGCACACACACACAGGCTTCCCACTCCCATGCTCTCTCTCACATAATCAGGCTTCTCACTCCAATGCTTTCTTTCACATACACCCCCACAACACCAGGCTTCTTACTCCCAGGCTTTCTCACATACCCAGAGTTCTCACTTCCATGCTTTTTCTCTCTTTCACACACACAGTCACATCCCTGACTGTCTCACACTCTCACAAATCAGTCATCTCCTTGAGCAGTCACTTTCATTGTCTCTCACATATACACATACATCAGCTCTCTGACCAGTTTCTGTCAATCACACACATGCTCTCGATCAAATACATTCTCTCACTTACACACTGGCTCTCAATCACACACACATTCTCTCACTTACACACAGGCTCTCAATCACACACAGGCAGGCTGGCTGCTTCTCTCTCTCACTTCCTCTCCCCCCCCCCAGCACAAATGGTAGCTGCAACAGCCTCCTCCTCCAGCCCCCCGCAGGCCAAAAAGGAAGACTCCCATCGGCCGCGGGAGGCTCACGCTGCTGTCTCCTTTCCCGATTATCAGCTCCTTCGACTGCTCGGGGGCCGATGCTGCTGTCGCCACTATTTTTTCACGCGGCACGGCTCTTTCTCCTTCCCGCGCACCACTTCCTGTTCCGGGTCAGGGGGGGGCGGGAGGAAGAAAAGGGCAGCCGCGGATGCCACAGCTTTTTTTTTTTTTTTTGCACTGCTGCCGTTCCCGCTGGGCTTGAACGTGCTGATAGCCCGGCGGCAACAGCAGCGGGAGAGACCGGGAGCACGCGAACCGCTGGGGGAGGTCAGATGGGTCTTTTGGGGCGGGCTGCCGGCAGCGGCTCTTTTATTTTTATCGGGGGGGGCGGCGGCTTAATGCAGCTCTTTTCATTTTACCGGGGCAGTGGCTGGGCGCGGCTCTCTTAATTTTACCGGGGCAGTGCCGCCCCCGGGAAGCTGGCGCCCTAGGCGACCGCCTAGTTCGCCTAGTGCTTCCACCGGCCCTGGGTGACAGAGGAGTGGAGAAAAAGAGACTGGGAGAGTGGAAGAAGGTGGTAAAGAATGGGAAGATAATCTTACTACAGCCTTTAAGGCAGGGGAAGGAGGTGAGAACAAAAAGGAATGAAACATTAAAAAAAAGGTCAAAGAACTGGAGGAGGGGAATAATGATAAGGATGAAGAAAGTATCTATCTCTCTATATATAGGACAGGGAGATTTTTAAAGGAAAATATTTGTATGTATATTAGGTTACATAAATGGTGTTCCTATTTCAGCAAATATACCACATCATTTTGTAATCCTTACTACAAAATTTATCACTGAATTTCCGGTGATAGCAAACTTCATTCATAATGCATTATCAAACTAGATGCATGAAGAAAAATGCTACCAGGCATGGCTATGATCCAATCAGAAGAATCTTGCATATATAGTCTAATCAGGGTGATTTTTCTCTTTCACTTGTTATGTTGCTGGTTGTTAGGCCACTGGAAACAAAATCATTGAATACAATAAAATCTGGTCTTCATTTACATAAAAGCTTGAAAGGAAAAAAATAGTTTGTCTTAAGAAGGTTTTGAAGCTCATGCTCATGCATGACATCTTTTTTTGTTGGTCCTTTGAAAGATATCAACCTATTACGACTCGGTAGCCGAGAGGAGCAGCAGGCCCAGGAGGATGCCGGTGACTGAAAAGAGGAAGGATCCCATTCTCCCGCTTCTCTAAGTATGCCTGCCTTCTGGCATTCAAACCACGTGCAGCCAGAAGATGCTCTATGCTGATCTTGTGCATCGCGAGATCTGTATAGAGGAAGTGCTAGCCTCAAAAATTTTGAATACCATGGAATAGACCCAGAAGGAGCAGCAACAGCAGAATGGGCTCTCCCTTCTGCAGCCAATGGGGAGTCTGCCTGTGTTTTATTTATTTATTTATTTATTTATTTTGTTTAGAGTTTTTATATACCAGCATTCATGATACAATCATATCCTGCTGGTTTACAATTAACAAGGGGTGTAAAAAGAACTTGAAACTGTAACAAGAGAAGAGAAACAGTGAAGTTACAATAAACAAGGGTTGATCAAAACTGGGGAAAGAAGGAAAGGCTAGAGGAATTTAACATAAGGAGGAGCAATTATTTACAATGCTCTGAAGTGTCTGCCTATGGTTGTTGATGAATTGAGATTTAGTTGGGGTCTGGAAAGGCTTGTTTAAACAACCAAGTCTTAAGCCTTTTTCTGAATTTGGAAGGCAAGGCTCCTGTCAAAGATCAGGTGGAATGGAATTCCATATCGATGGTCCTGCTGTTGAGAAGTCCCGATCTCTAAATGTTAGATGCGAGTGGTTTTGGTATGTGGTACCTGTAGTGATCCTCTGTATGCTTCTCTAATGGGTCTGGAAGAGGTATGTTGTCTGAGTGGAATTTGTAGGTTAAGTGGAGCATGGTGATGGATGGCTTTATAGATAATGGTGATGGACTTATGAATATAATTCTGAAATGAATTGGCAGCCAGTGTAAGTTTTTGAGGATGGGGGATATGTGGTCTCTTCTCCTCGTGTTTGTCAGTATTCTGGCTGCCGCGTTTTGGACCATCTGAAGCGGTTTGGTGTAAGATGAAGGGAGACCTAGTAAGATAGAATTACAGTAGTCTATCATGGAAAAGATTATTGCTTGAAGAACAGTTCTGAAATCTTGAAAGTGAAAGAGTGGTTTTATTCTTTTCAATACCTGTAGTTTGTGGAAACAGTCCTTGGTTGTTTGGTTGATAAATGATTTTAAATTCAGACGATTGTCAATTATTACTCCTAAGTCTCTTGCTTGGATGCTGTGTAGGTTGGCTGGTGGAGTTGAAGTGGTATTACTATTTTCCGGAGAGATGAGGAGTTCGGTCTTAGATGAATTAAGCATCAGGTTTAAGCTAGTGAGGAGGCAGTTGATTTCTTGGAGGCAATTTTCCCAATATTCAAGTGTTTTAGTAATTGATTCTTTAAGGGGGATCAAACATTGTCAGCGTATATGAAGTGTTTTAGATTCAGTTTGGTTAGCAGCTGGCATAGTGGAAGAAGGTAAATGTTGAAGAGTGTGGGGGATAAGGAAGAGCCCTGGGGAACTCCTACGGAGGAGTTATAACGGGGTGATTCTTTATTGTGAATTCTAACCTGTAGCCTCTGTTGCTGAGGAAAGTTTTGAACCATGCAAATGCAGTTCCTGTTGTGTTTGTTTGTGTGTGTGAGTGAGTGAATGGTACCCTGCCTGGGTGTGTGTGTGTGTTTATGAGTAAATGGTAGCTTGCCTGCGGGTATGTGTGTGTGTGTGTGTGTGTCTATGACTGTTAGCCTGCCGGAGTGTATGTGTGTGTGTGTGAATGGTAGCTATGTCTGCTTGGGTGTGTGTGTGTGTGTGTGTGTGTGTGTGTGTGTGTGTGTGTGTGTGTGAGAGAGAGAGAGAGAGAGAGAGAGAATGGGAGCCTTCCTGGGTATGGATGTGTGTGTGAATGGTAACCTGCCTGGGTGTGTGTGTATGAAAATGGTAACTTGTCTGGGTGTGTGTGTGTGTATGTGTGAGTCTGGTAACCTGTCTGTGGGTATATGTGTGTGTGTGTGTGTGTGTGTGTGTGTATGAATGGTAACCTGCATGGGGGTATGTGTGTGTGTGTGTGTGTGTGAATAGGGTGTGTATGTGTGTATGTGTAAATGGGAGCCTGTCTGGGGGTGTGTGAATAGGGATCTGCTTGGGGGGATGTAAATGGGAGCCTGCCTGGGGGTGGGTGAATAGGGATCTGCTTGGGGGATGTGAATGGGAGCCTGCCTGTGTGTGTGTGGGGGGGGGGGTGAGAGAGAGAGAGCATGTGGGTGTGAAAGTCTGTATATGCATGTGAGAGAGCATATGAGACTGAGTGCCTGTGTGTGTATGTGGGATTTTGCCTTTCAGTGATAGGACTATGCCATCTTTGAGAATGTGTATTTATTATATACTGATATTTTTTTTTCTTCAGTGTTTCAGAATTCACAGAGTCTGGTTTCTCAGGCTTTCTATTTCAGTTTTGTCTGCCTATGCAAGATAGGCTCGGCGCACGCAGGGGCAGCTTTTCGGGGGTTACACACGTAACCCTTTGAAAATCTGCCCCTGTGTGTATAAGTGAGAGACCATTGGCATGTACTGTATATGAGAGAGGAAGTACATGAAAGAATGAATGTGTTAATATGTTTGTGTGAATGAGAGAGAAAGGAAATAGTTTGTGTGGCCTTACCTCCCCCAATTTACGATAATCTTAGGGTGAGTGGAAATCAAAAGATCCTAGGTGTGAAGAGCAGGAGATATTGTAATCCTTATTAGATTTAATTATTGGGTTTAATTTGAGGTTTCTATTGTTTGAAATATTTTATTATTTGGGGGGAATATTAGAACATTTTTGAATTGTTGAATATTTTATTCATCAGATGTTTTGAAATATTTTATTGGTGTCTGGTAAATATTATGACAAATTTATGTAAGTTTTTTTTAAATTATTGGATGTTTGTGGGCTGTTTTAATATTTATTCTTTTTATTAGTATGGTTTTAATATTATGAATGATGTTTTATATCTCTTGATTTTATTGCTTGATGTTTTGTGAGGAATGATGCATAATACAGTCGGACTTGTGGTTTCCAGTACAGTTTTTGCTGGTATATTTGGTGAAAGTTAATTTTTGCTGGTATATTTGGTAAAAGTTAGTCTATATTTTAAAGATCTAGTTCCTTTGTAACTTGAATTCTTGCTGTGAAAATGATGACACTTATCAACACTGCCTTTTACAGCATTATGGTCCTCTCTTCCTCATTTTTATTTTAAACAGGTTTGTTCTTTATTAATTTCATTTGCATGCAGAAAGCAGTTTTGAATGTTCTTCAGAAAATGTATTTATTTATTTATTTATTTGACAGCTTTTATATACCGATGGTCGTTGGGAACATCTCATCGGTTAACAAGAAACAAAAATTAGCAACAGGCTTTACAATGAACATAGAACTGGTGGATATATTAAAGGGAGAAAGGGGGGGGTGATTTGGAATAAGATAAGGGGGGGGGGGGGGGGCGGAGAGTAGAGAGAACTTGGAGGGGAGGGAGTAGAGGCAAAGATCAAGTAACAGGGAGTTATAGGACCTTACATTTAAAATCCAATATTTTTTTATTTACATATTTTATTGTAACTGTTGTTAGTAGATTAGGTGATTATTTTAAGGGATGGACTTAGCTAATTTTCCCTCTAAGGATTGGGTTGCTGTGAGCATAGGCTTTTTGCATTAAAGAAAAAGTGCTCACAAGATACTGCAGGAGGGTGCACTGTGTTCTAGGGCACCTGGCAGCAGCAAATTTTCTGGTGCACCACCAACTTCAGCAGTCACCCTACAACCCTGGCAAATAGCATTTATATCTCAAGTGCTGCAGAAAAGTAATCCTTTATGTACATTTGCTTTAGTTTTAAAATGGCTATCATGAGAACAATTTTTGAAATCCGTGTGGTTCTTGCAAACCCACAGGTACTTTGTACTCACAAACCTGCAAGCAAATTGCCAAAGTGAAACACCTCACAGGCACAGTAACTTTCAAACTGGTGTACGGGCGCACATTTGTACACGTGCATTGGCCAGCGCCCAGGGATGTGCTTATTTGATAACTTGCGCGCATATTTCTGCACATGTTATAAAATAGTCTGGCTGTGAGCACTTGAGTGCCATCTTTTAAGTGGGCATGCACATGGGCGCACAAATCCCACTTCTACTATGTAAGTCAGAGGATTTTAAAAGGGAAGCAGACTGATGCCATTACCAGTTTACCAGTTCATCCACCGATTCACCCAGTTAACAGATAGCTCCTCAAGACCCCCTGTATTGACAGTTTGTACTCCCCCCCCCCCCAGTTACCACAGACCCTTCCTCCAAAATGGTTCAATACTTTTTTTTTAACTTACACGCCATCTAAAGCTGAATTAAAATTACACAGCAGGGGCGTGTAAATATGTACATGTTGTGGAGCGCTAGGAGAGCGATCCCACTCCTGGGAGATGTGTGTGCCCTTGGGCCGCGGCTCGATGTCAGAGGGGTCTGGAGAGGTGCCGCGGGAGGCGTGGCATGCCCGAGCATGGGCTGGACGAAGGCAAGCTGGAAAGACTGGAAGACAGGCCCTCCTCCGGACCTGCACGCTTCGGAAGACCCAACAACGCAATGTTGGTCTTGTGAATAGTCCTCCAACCGTTCCCAGCCCTTTCGGACCTGCCGCAGGGTACGGCACGAAGCGGCAGGACAGATGGAGGCCAGGGCAGCGAAGACTGGAACATGGATTCAGACGAGACTCAGGAACGACATGGACTCAGGCATAGACGTGGACTCAGGCATAGATGTGGAGGATCCTTAGACGTGGACTCAGGCAAAGACGTGGACTCAGGAACGAGGTGCAGGATGCATAGAGGTGGACAGGCACAGACGTGGACTCAGGACTGGATGCACAGAGGTGGAATCAGGAACGAGGGCTGAAGGAAGACATGGGCACCATCCCTCAGGGCGCCCTACTCAGACCACCCGCGGGACTGAGTCGCGGACCACCCTGCCTCATGCGCGCCCTACTCAGCCCTGGAAGGCTGGTCGTGGACCACGCTGAGAGCGGGAGAGCACAGGAAAGAGGAAGCAGGTTTGCTGCACTCCTGGCAGCTCAAGGCAAGGATACACTGCACTCCTGGCAGCTCAAGGCAAAGATACGCTGCACTCCTGGCAGCTCAAGGCAGGTAAAAACATCAGGAACAAGGATTAAGACAAAATAAAATACCTCTAGCAAATGATGACATATTTGAGCAGCAATCTACTGCTATGATTGGGTATAACTGTATGGAGGTTGATATTCAAAACATTTATGTGGTTCAAATAAGCTTTCAACCACATAAATCTAACAAGTTCAATATTCCACTCACTGTCCAACTAAATTTTGTGCACACAAAATTGTTGTGGGCACAGATTTAGCTGGAAAGCAATAAGGGGTTGGGTCGAGGTATGCCCAGGTGAGGATTTTCAAATTGATTAAGTGAGATATTCGGCAGTTGGCACTAACTGGCTATATTTCTGCAGACAACTTTGCCTCCACATATGGCTGTCCTAAATCTAACCAGAAAGTTAGATTTTGTGCAGTCAGATTTACCCACATGTTCAGCCCCACACTTAACTGGTTGAGTTGACCTGAATAACCTTCTTAAACGTTGCTCGACCACAGCAGAATAACAATTTTATGGTGAACTAGAATATCATATGCTGAGTGAACCAAGGACAAAAGGCTTTCAAGACATTTCAAGCATATGCTTTCTTCCTCTACTTCATCAGGAAAGCCAGCATTTTAAATTGCACTCACTAAGGCATGTAGATTTGAAAGACATTAGCTAGATAATGAACTTTACACAGTAATCGGTATCTGTCAAATTACAGTACTAATATATGTGGTTTGATGAAGTGATGTCTCCCTGTTAGGGACTGAACCAAAAAAAATGCTTTTGTTCCTTGTATTACAAAAGATATTTATATAGACAAGGTTTTGCAGTTTTCCTTGTGGGTGGATTTCAAACTTCAGCACATTTAATGCTAAAAATAATGACCAAAAAATGCTGCAACATCTGAGTATGTTAGTGGTTCATGGCAAGGAGGAAACTGTACGCTTTAAGAACTTTTAAATGACTCGATTCTCTAGTCCCTTGGTGGTTTCAAGTGTCCAGAACTTTGACTCCATTCAGGGTGCTACTGGGACAGATATAGTGGCGTAAGGTTGATAGTTCACTTCAGAGACAAGGGTAGGTAGGACATTGTCTTTCTAATAATGCAGGACCTGCTGACAGCAACAACCATTAAGGAAACAGAAGCTGAGGATAATGTATGTATGTATGTAATGAGGAGCCATCATTACTTCTATAATTCTTAGGGGCTCAGCTATGAAATGCACTTTTTGCATGCCTTCTAACTCCCCCCCCCCCCCTTCCTCCCTAGCCTTGCACTGGTATGCAAACAAAGCATGCATGCTAACAGAAAGTATAGCAAGCATGCAGCACATAATATAGCAATATTCCTCTTGCTAACCAGAATGAAGTGAAAGGGCCAGTTAATATGGGGAAGTTTACCCCCCCCTCCCCAATCCTCAAGCAAGGTTGGACCCCACCTTCTTACACACACACACACACACACACACACACACAATGTAATGGCAACTTGGGGTGGAGCCTTTAAAAAATGTCATCGCATTTTCATTTTCGGTCTGGGGTGGGCCATTTCAGGTCCACTCCGGATCTTTTTTTTTTTCTATTTTCATGTTTTCATTTTTGTTTTCTTTAAAAAAAACCCACAGAAACTTCCCAACCATTCCCATTTATTATAGTATGGCGACCCCCCCCCCCCCACACACACACACACACACACACACATGCAGAATCCCACTCCCACTCTCCTGACACCCACATGACTCACCAAACATCTCTGGTGGTCTAGCAGGGGGCCCAGGAGTGACCTCTCCTTCCCGGGCAGGTGGCTGCCATTAGTCAAAATGGAGCCAGATACCCTTTGCCCCTACCATGTGACAGGGGCTACTAATGCCATTGGGCAGCCCCTGTCACATGGTAGGGGTAAAGGGCAGCTGGCACCATTTTTACTAATTGCAGCCACCGACCTGGTAGTGGGCCCCCTGCTAGACCACAAGGGATTTTTGGTGAGTTCTGGGGGGCGGAAGGGGGGGGGGGGTCAGAAAGGGGGATTAGGGTAGATGCAAATTACGCATGTGGGGGAGCTCCATATTGAAGGGTTGGGGTGGGTTCTATGTTTGGGTTTTTTCCTTTTATTTTTTTTTAATTCCTGAATTGCAACAAAATAGGAAATATCGTCTTTAATTCCTATTTCATTGCAAATGACTGCCCATCCCTAATCACCACACCCCCTATCAAGACTCATGCTCCACCAAGCTAGACCCTGTCTCCCATGCTAATAAAGTTATGCATCCCCCTTGAACTAAATTCAGCTCTATCTGATCAACCCTCGCATTATCCTGAACCACATCTGAATTCTTCTGCCATTGGCTCCTCTTATTCCCAGTTTGAGTACCCCTGTTTTATTGTAACTTTCGTTTATTCTTGGATATGTTAATGTTACTTCCCTATGTTCCATGTAAACCGATCTGATTTGATCTGTATCAAATCATATGTCGGTATATAAGAGCACTAAATAAATAAATAAATAAATAAATAAATAAATAAACCTTCATCAAGCCTTGCACTCTGCTAACAAAGACTCCCTCAAATATGACCCTGACCCAACCAAGACAATGTGTTCTATATTGTCCTTCATGAGAGACACATAAACTGTGCAATCTAGGTATTGTGGGAAAGAATGCTAACAACCAGCAAAGAGAAAAATCTTTATTAATAAGATATCTTAGGAGCAAGGCAGATTTGCCTTAAGAACAATAGAACATAAGAAATTGCCATGCTGGGTCCATCAAGCCCAGCACCCTGTTTCCAACAGAGGCCAAACCAGGCCATAAGAACCTGGCAAGTACCCAAACACTAAGAAGATCCTATGCTACTGATGAAATTAATAGCAGTGGCTATTCCCTAAGTAAACTTGATTAATAGCCATTAATGGACTTCTTCTTCAAGAACTTATCCAAACATTTTTTAAACCCAGCTACACTAACTGCACTAACCACATCCTCTGGCAACAAATTCCAGAGCTTTATTGTGCATTGAGTGAAAAAGAATTTTCTCCGATTAGTCTTAAATGTGCTACTTGCTAACTTCATGGAATGCCCCTAGTCCTTCTATTATTCGAAAGTGTAAATAACCGATTCACATCTACTCGTTCAAGACCTCTCATGATCTTAAAGACCTCTATCATATCCCCCCTCAGCCGTCTCTTCTCCAAGCTGAACAGCCCTAACCTCTTCAGCCTTTCCTCATAGGGGAGCTGTTCCATCCCCTTTATCATTTTGGTTGCCCTTCTCTGTATCTTCTCCATTGCAACTATATCTTTTTTGAGATGAGGCGACCAGAATTGTACACAGTATTCAAGGTGCGGTCTCACCATGGAGCGATATAGAGGCATTATGACATTTTCCGTTTTATTAACCAGGCAGGTCTTAGGTAAATGGAAGTGGCAAAAGTGCAGGTCCAGGACCAGACTAGGGTCAGAGGCAGGTGGCAAGCTAGAAGGGTCGATGTCCAGGCAAGGGTCAGTGGTAGGCAGCAAATAAGAATGGTCAAATTCTGGGCTAGGGTCAGATCCTGAAGTCAATCTTACAGCAGGCTTTGAAGGCATGCAGGGCAGGCAGGGAAGCAAGGGCTGGATTAGACAATGCTGGGCAGGGTGAAAAGATGAGGCAGGCTGGGTTGAAGAGATGAGGCAGACACAGGATCAGGAACACAGGAGTCAGGAAGCAGCAAACCACTCTACACACAGCTTGCAGAAGACACATTGCTGAAGTGAAGAGGAAGCAACAGAAAAGCCCTTAAATAGGGCTCTGGAAATAGCATCATCATGGGGAGCTGTGGCGTGTTCCCATCCAGGTCCTTTTACATCTGCTGGTACATGTAGATGGTGATGGCTGGAGCAGTGGTCTGAACGCGGGTGGAGGTCAGCGGCATCTGTCGAAGAAGGGAGGCCCAATTGACCAGCAGTGTTTAGGTGAGTGCGGTGGCTTGCAGTAGCCAAAGCTGGAAAGGTGCTAGGGTTCATAGTAGGGATATGCATTTGTTTGCAATGAATGGGTACATTGAAACAAATGAGAACATTTTTGTTTCATTTGTGGACCCCCAAAATAAACAGATGGTTCCCACAAATAAACAAAATTGTAAGTTTCATTCATTTATGTTTCCCATTCAAGACTATGGCCCATTGAAAAATGCTGAATGAAACTAGTAAATATAGCAATCAAAAAATTCCTGAGTGAGGTAGTAGCCAGGACAGAGCTGAGGTGTAAGAAGAGGGTAAGTAGACAAGATAGAGGACCAATAAAGGAGAAGCTGCCCTGTTTCTTATAATATACCTTGGGGGTCTTGCTATCAGTCAGCTTAGCTGCGAAACCCCACGCTGTACACATTAGGGATCTGGATGCCACTCTGCCTTATTGGTATACCTATTAAGCTACACTTGGGGATCTTACTGCCACTCTGCATATTTGCCATGTCCCTGATGCTGCACTTGGGAGTCTTGTTGACACAGTATCTTGCTGTTATACTCCATATGCTGCTCCTTGATGGTCTTGCTTTCCACACTTTCTTGCTGCTATACTCCTAATGACATTGTCTGGGGGGTCTTGCTTCCATCATGCCTTGCTGCCCTACCCCTGATGTAGCCTTGGGGAGAGGAGGTTCTTGCAATAGGGGTGTGCATTCGGTCCCTACGTATTGGCAATCCACAACGGATGTTGACATATCCGTTATATTCGTGGAGAAGTGAAACGTATCATGATTCCCCACGAATACACGAATCTTCGCCGAATTATTCGGCCGCCTAAATAAATTTATTTATTTTTATTTATTTTATTTAGCATTTTTTTATATACCGAGGTATAGCATAGTTGCCTTCACTCCGGTTTACATACAGAACAACTTGTTTACATACAGAACAACATAGCATAGTTGCCTTCACTCCGGTTTACATACAGAACAACAATCAATTTAAACAAACCCCCCACCCTCCTGACCCCCCCCAAGACTTATCAAAACTCCCTGGTGGTCCAGCGGGGGGTCCGGGAGCCATCCCTGCACTCTCACACCCTCGGTGCTGGTTTCATCATGGCGCCGATAGCCTTTGACCTACTATGTCACAGGGGCTACCGGTGCCATTGGTCAGCCCCTGTCACATGGCCATCGGTGCCATCTTGTGCACCTACCATGTGACAGGGGCTGACCAATGGCACCGGTAGCCCCTGTGACATAGTATGGACAGCCAACGGTCGGTCCCTGTGACATAGTGAGGGCAAAGGTGATTGGCGCCATTTTGTGTACTGGCATCTGACGGCCGAAGTGCAGGAGGTCACTCTCAGACCCCCGCTGGACTTTTGGCAAGTCTTGTGGGGGTCAGGAGGCCCCCCCCCCAAGCTGGCCAAAAGTCCCTGGGGGTCCAACGGGGGTCCCGGAGCGATCTCCTGCCCTCGGGCCATCGGCTGCCAGTAATCAAAATGGTGCTGATAGCCTTTGCCCATACTATGTCACAGGGGCTACCGGTGCCATTGGTCAGCCCCTGTCACATGGTAGGAGCACAAGATGGCGCCAATGACCATGTGACAGGGGCTGACCAATGGCACCGGTAGCCCCTGTGACATAGTAGGTCAAAGGCTATTGGCGCCATGATGAAACCGGCACCGAGGGTGTGAGAGTGCAGGGGATGGCTCCCGGACCCCCCGCTGGACCACCAGGGAGTATTGGTAAGTCTTGGGGGGGGGGGTCAGGAGAGTGGGGGGTTGTAGTTAATTTTAATTTTAGCTGGGACACAAATAGAAATCGCCGTATTAATGCATCGGGGCGCTATACAGCCGAATGCAACATATCTGCTCCCCGACAAATCCGAATCCCGAATGCAACGTATGGCGTCCCTCTGCACATCCCTATCTTGCAAACATAGCATTGCTACCATATACCAGACTCTACATAATAGGGGTCTTGCTGCAACTCTGCCTTCCTACCCTTCTTCTGATGCTAAATCTTTGGCATCTTGTTGCCACTCTGCTTTCGTGATAAAAAACATTGGAAAAAAAGGCAATAGTACCACAATAGTATAACAATGAACAAGCAGAGTGATACAGACAAATGTCCCACAAAAAAGGACTGCTGTAGATAAAAAACAGCTGTATCTCACAGGTCTTCTATACTTAGGACCAGATTTTCAAAGCTCTATGCACGTAAATCCAATGGATTTACGCGCGTAGAGTGGGTTATACGCACTGGGCCTATTTTTTAAAGGCCTGGCGACGCATGTAAAGCCCTGAGACACGTCTAAGTCTTGGGGCTTTGAAAAAGGGGCGGGGAGGGGGAGGGGTGGGGGCAGGGCAGTCCAGGGGAGGGGCGGGCCAGAGGCCTCCGGCACAGCGCCATTTGCCACTGTGTCGGAGGATCGTGTGCCGGCAGGCTGCCGGTGCACGCAACTTGCACCTGCCCGGGGCAGGTGCAAAAGGTAAATTAAAGGAATTGGGGGGGGGGGTGTTAGGATAAGGCTGGGGGCAGGAGGGTTAGGGGAAGGGGTGTGAAGGTTTGATTAGGGGGAGGGAACGGGGGAAGGCTGCGGGCGTCGGAGTGTGCAAGATGCACTAGTGTGCACCCCCTTTGTGCGTGCCAACCCCCGATTTTACAACATACACACGCTTGGGCGCGCATGTTATAAAATTGGGCGTCCAAGTGTGTGCGCCAGATAGCGTGTGCACATGTACACCCGCGCGTACCTTGGAAAATGTACCCCTTATTGTTAAAACCAAAAACCATACAGGAAACAAATACAATTTAAAAAATGCCTGACATGACCTTGTTTCAGCTAATGCTTGCCTCAGGAGCTGCATTTTATATCTAAAAAAATATAATAAAAAGAACAAATAACAGGTGCATTAAACTTAAGAATAAAATATGAAAGAGATTCATAAACATGAATAAAATACAGAAAATAATACATGAAAAATAGCAAATTAACAGTTGCAAATCACGTGTATACTTGAATGGCCAAAAGAAGGGCAATAAAAAAAAAAATACAATAGCCCGATTATATCTGTGTTAAAATAAACCATTAAAAAATGAAAATAAAAATTAAAGATAAAATAAAAATCTCAAAGAATAATAAACCCAAAAAAGTAGATAATATCAAAACCTATCTATGCCATTACTTAAAAACATCTGTCACTTCAATTAAGACAGAAGCACTATATTTCCATGAGTGGTGGATACCAATATTTAAGGAAGGAATGTAAGGGGAGGAAGGGTGGAAAGGCAGGGGGAAGGGAAGGAAGAGAAGAAAGAGAAGAGTATACATGGCTATTCATGTCACTTTTGGTGCCACTTTGCCACAGTCTTCATGTCTTGGAGTTCTCTTCCCCCTTCTTATATTGTCTCCTCACAAATTTCATTTGAGTTCATTAGAAAACCCCAATTTTCAAGCTCAAAATTGACTGCAATGGGAAACAAATTAATCAAACACAATTTTTTTGGTTGAAACTAATAAACAAATGGAGGTGACCTATGAAATGAATTAACAAACTGAAACAAAAATTTTGCCTCTATACATCCCTATTGCATAGAGAGAGGCATAACTAGTGGAAAAAAGGAAGAGATCATGAGGAAAGTGCAGGCCAAAGATTTTTATTTTATTTAGTTTCAGTTGGAATATTTGTTTTGTTTTATTTTGAGTTTCTTTTTTTTTCATGTTCAGAAGTTTGTGATTATAATACCATAGTTACGTGCTCAAAATGCACGTTGTCTATGCATATTGGAAGTTGTGTGCACTTCTAGTATGTGCACAATTACAAACTGAACACACAAATTCAGAAATTTGGTTTATTTATGTTGCGCGTCCCGGCCGCGTTGGTGCCGCGACCGGACCTGCTCACCTCACGCTTCCCTCCACAAGCTCTGGACACTCTTCCCTCGCCTCGGCTGCCAGCTCTCAGCGTCCTCTGCGCCTCCCCTGCTCACCACCATCCTCGCAGGTCTCACAGTGGAGCTCCCATCGGGGCTCCACGTCCTCGGCCCTGCTCCTAGGCGCACGCGTGGCCCACATTCCATACTTTAAAGGGCACAAGGCAGGAACCTCGACTGAGGCACCTCCCGGTGACGTCACATAGACTCCGTATAAAAGCGAGGGCCTTTTCCCCAGACCCTCGCCTTGGCAAACGGGTCGTCTCCTAGGAGAAGCTAGTTGCCATCCTGTGTTCCTGCGTTCTTCTTCCTTGCCTTGTTCCAGTGTTCCAGTGTTCCTGTGTCTTCCAGTGCTCCTGCCTTCCTGTGTTCCCGTGGTCCTTCTTGTTCTCCAGCGTTTGTTCCTGCTCCTGTCCCGCTACCCAGGTTGTACCTACTCGGACTGATTTCATGGTACTGACCTCAGTTAGCCTGACCACGTCTGGACTGATTTCCGGTATTGACCTCTGCTTGCCGCCGCCTGGAACTGACCTCTGCTTGCCTTTGATCACGCTCGGACTGATACCTGGAACTGACCCTTGAATTATTGAGCATTGAGTTAGTATGCACAGCTGCAACTCAAATAGTGCGCACTAATGGCCCGATTTTCAAAGGCCAGCATGCATTAAAAAATGGGAGATACGTGCGTGGCTAGATTGTGTTTGCGCCACAGTCATTTTCAAATGTCCGTGGCCACGCGCGTATCTCCCAGTATGTGAAGAAGAGCCAGCTTCAAAAAAAGAGACGGACCACGGGAGGGTCAGGATGGGGTCTGGGCAGGGCATGGGCAGGCCATGGGCAGACGCAATTAGGCACTGTCCCGGTGAAGCATACTGCGGCAGCCAGCTAGCCCACTTAATCTACTACTGCTACAGAGTGCAGGTAAGTATCGCATTAAAAAAACTAGTTAGAGGGTTTTTAGGGGTCGGGGAGGATAGGGGAAAAAACAGGCAGGATAGGGAATGGGTGTAGGAATTTTCCTCCCAGTCCACTCCTTTATTGGAGCAGATTGGGAGGGAACTGGGGAAAGGGCCTATCGCGTTGCTGCATTCATTTTATAACATGCCCCCCCTTATGCATACGAGTCGACACTCGCACATACATGTGCATGCCGATGTAAAATCGGGCGTGCATGTGCGCGTCAACGTGTACATGTTATAAAATCAGCGCATCCATGTACACATGCCAGGAATGGCAGGCACATGGGCTCCCACATTCGGGTATTAAAATTCCCCTTTAAATTAAAATAGTGCGCACTAAACAAAAGGGAAAAAAAATGAAAGAAACCCTAATGGAAAAAAAAAAGCAAAAAAGGGGAAAAACAAAACTAAACAAACAAAAGTTGTATCGATACACACTCCTAATAGAAACATAGAATATGAGGGTGGATAAAGACTGTAGGGTCAATCTATTCTGCTCATTTACCTTACCACTGGCTTTACTTTTACTTCCTCACAACTAAGCAAGCAGCCTCTATGTTTATCCTATGATTTTTTGCCTCCACCTCCTCCCCTGAAAGGCTATTTCATTTATTTGTATCTACCATCCTTTCAGTACAGAAATACTTGCTTATGTTGTCCTCAGTCTTCCCCCTTTTTGCTGAAAAGAGTTTGCAGCATACAAATGTTTTCAAATAAATAAATAATACATTTGAGATATTTGTTATATCTCTTTTTACGCTTTCCAACATACAGAATGTTGGAAAGAATTATGCAAAAGAGATCAATGCCCATCTGTCTGCCTGTACGTAAGATAACTTTAAAAACAGGGATGACAAACTTGGCAAGCAAGAAGAAAATGTAAACATCTCAGATGAATTTGAAAACCAGAAACATCAGATCAGTGTATTGAGGTGTGTTGGAGAATGTAGAAATGTACTTTTGAAACACTTTTTGTGCTATCTTTTGCCAGTTGCATCAATTATTTTACCTGTCTCTGCCTATCTCTGCCTGTGTGGCTCTGGAAAGTGGGATGAGGATAGGGGCACATTTGGAATGGAGTCCTGGTCAGCATTCTAACATTATGAACAGCTTCTAACAGTTTACCATCAATTAAATAAATCAGTCTCCCCAAATACCTCCCTACACATCCACCCATACCCACTCCTCTGCATGGTGAAAACTCACACCTCTACCAACCACACCCCACAAATACAGATATCACCCCACACACAATTCTACCCAACTCCACACAAATCCATCCCTCATACTCCACCCCGCATCCACCATTCCCCCAAATAGAAACTCCCCATAGTCACACTCCACACTCCACACTTTACACCCATATCCACACATACAAACCTTCTACAAATTTATTTTGGAAAGTATTGCAAGGTAGATTGGCTGAAACTGTTTGCATCTCAGCCACTTTTCTTAGGGACCAGAACTATATTATACCTCTTTTTAGTTTATAGGAGTGATGTACAATGATGGACAGTTACATGAGACATTGCTTAAATTTGTTTTGCAATACCTACAAATCAATCTGGATTTAAAAGTGTCTATATCACCCATGCCAAATCAGTTCCAACTCACTTCTCACACATGCATTGCAAGCTAAATTCCCAACATATGAGTAAACTAGTCCAAGTCTTATGTATACTTGGCAAGGAAGTAGTGTGCAACATCTTTCAATCTCTCAGATGCAATCCCAACTGTCATATCCAAGATCTAGTCTTGGGGCTGCCAACATCAAAAGAGTTCAGCTACCCTCATGGCTTAAGCAGGAGACAGAGCCACAATATCCACATTTGAATACATCTCTTATCAATCCTGGAACAGCAGATGGCTTTCAGAGAGAAAGAGATTTCAGACAGCTTTCAGCAAGTTGCAGACGATGGTATGTAGGTTTCCAACACATCAAGACAGGCAGGGATTGTGCAAGTGTAGCAGACAGGAACTTGGCAATTAGGCATGAACAGGGGTTTTAAGAGACGTGCCAGTAGGAAAACTCACATCTTCCTTTGATTTCTTCTTCTTAGTTAGTTAGTTTGTCCTTTGTCCTATATTTTCCTGGGTCTATTAATTCCTCAAATAAATGCTCAAAATCTACATAAATAAGCATACATCACTGTCCATTGGTATATCATTGATGAGCTTTCAGAAGCTAATTTTCTTCTTAGTAGGCAGGTTCAGTTGACAGTGAATGTGCTGGTAGACACAGCTTGTTGATTTGAATGTTCTAATTAGAGAATTACAAAGTCTGTCAAGGCCATAGCAGCTTCAACAAGTTTGTGTTTTAGCTATGTTGGCTAGTTTTAGTCAATGTCCTGTTTATTAAACAATAGCAGTTCTTTGTCTCCATACAATTCTGTGGTGACCATCTTGTGTTGCTCAGATCTATCTTGTTGGATCAACTAATAGGGATGTGAATCGTGTGACCGATCGTCTTAACGATCGGGTTCAGCTAGAGGGAGAAAAAAATCTGATCGGTGGTGATGTGAATCGGAATCGGTTCTGATTCACATCGTTAATTTTTTTTTAGTGAGGCCCGACCCTTTAAAATTGACCCCTTACCTTCCCCACCCTCCCAAACCCCCCCAAAACTTTTTACGAGTACCTGGTGGTCCAGTGGGAGCGCGGGGACCGATCTCCTGCTCTCGGGCTCATAAAGATGGCGCCGAGGGCCCTTTGCCCTTACCATGTGACAGGGTATCCGTGCCATTGGCTGGCCCCTGTCACATGGTAGGAGCACTGGATGGCCGGCGCCATCTTTATGAGTGGCAGCCGACGGCCCGAGAACGGGAGATCGCTCCCGGGTCCACCATGTAATTTTAAAATGTTTTGGGGGGCTCGGGAGGGTGGGGGAAGCTAAAGGGTCATTTTTAAAGGGTCTGGTGGGGTTTTTTTTTTTATCAGGCCATCGGCGCCATTTTTGAGTGGCAACCAAAATGGCGCCGATGGCCCGAGAGCGGGAGATCGGTCCCCGCGCCCCCACTGGACCACCAGGTACTCGTAAAAAGTTTTGGGGGGGTTCGGGAGGGTGGGGGAAGGTAAGGGATTAGTTTTATAGGGTCGGGGTGGGTTTAGGGGTTGTTTTGGTGTGCCAGTTTTCCCGCCCTCCCCCGATTTACGATTTCTCACGATAAATCGGGGGAATTTCTATTGTATCGCGACTCTTAATGATTTTTGATGATTTAAAAAATATCCGACGATTTTTTTAAATCGTCAAAAAATGATTCACATCCCTATCAACTAACACATACACATCTTTAAGGATGATTGAGATAAGATCCTACTATATTCCTAAAGCCATGCTCCAATATGTTTCCCCTTCTTGTATTTTCTGCTAGGCAACCCCCCTACCAGCAGGGGCCCTCACTGGGCCATGCTTGGACCCATTCTACCCTCTGCCTTGAAGGCTGCATAATGAAGCAAGACCAGCCTTATAAAACCTTCCCTCACTGTTACTCCCCACCTCAGCATGGAGTCTCTTCTCTGAATGTGGCCCCTTATCCTTGTATTCCTTGCCTAGTGTCCCTGATCTGGGTTTCTTTGATCTTGTATACCGTGCCTTTGCTCTGTTTAGGTTTCCCAGTGGCCTTTCTTACTTGTGTGTTCCTAGCATGGTCCTGTCCTGTGTTAGGCCTCCCAGTTGTCTTTCTTGACTGAATGTTCCTAGCTTTGCTCTTGTCCTATGTTAGGCCTTCCAGTGGCCTTCTTATCCATGTGTTTCCCTTGTGCTATGTTGTTGTTCCATGCTTTGTCTGGTTCCTTGTTTGTTCTCTGGAGAAACCCTGCCTTTTGCTTATTTGTCAGTCTCTGTCTTGTCGATGCTCAACCCTGTTTGTGTAGCTTCCCATCCTCTTGCTTCTCACTGCCTGCCAGGATCAGTGAGCTTTCTGTCTCTGATCCGGCACAACTCCCTCCATAAGACCTTCCAGCTACCAGCACCAGAGGGCCCAATCTGAAGGGAAGGTAGCTAGTCAGGCAGAAGACTTACGCCTGTCCTGCCTCCTCCTGAACCCTGCAGAAGACCTCACGCCTGACCTCCCTGCTCTTGACTCTCACAGATCCCTACCTAGGGGGTACCATCAAATTGGCCAGTATGGCCATGACATGCAGTTATACATTAATAAATCACACCTTGAAAAGTAAGCCAGAAGATGGCATTGTAAACATAAGAGAAGATATTCCATAACTAAAAGAAGAAAACCTAATTTAGCTTATTTACAATTAGGGTGGGATCAAGAAGTGAAAAAAACCTGAGATCATGGTTTTGTTCCATGAAATAAGGTAAAAACCAATTTAATAAAGGAGGATATCCATGCCTAATCAGGAAGGTACAGAGAAGGGCAACCAAAATGATAAAGGGGATGGAACAGCTCTCCTATGAGGAAAGGCTGGTTAGGGCTGTTCAGCTTGGAGAAGAGATGGCTGAGGGGGAATATGATAGAGGTCTTTAAGATCATGAGAGGTCTTGAACGAGTAGATGTGAATCGGTTATTTACACTTTCGAATAATAGAAGGACTAGGGGGCATTCCATGAAGTTAGCAAGTAGCACATTTAAGACTAATCGGAGAAAATTCTTTTTCACTCAACACACAATAAAGCTCTGGAATTTGTTGCCAGAGGATGTGGTTAGTGCAGTTAGTGTAGCTGGGAATAGTCACTGCTATTAATTGCATCAGTGGCATGGGATCTTCTTAGTGTTTGGGTAATTGCCAGGTTTTTGTGGCCTGGTTTGGCCTCTGTTGGAAACAGGATGCTGAGCTTGATGCACCCTTGGTCTGACCCAGCATGGCAATTTCTTATGTGATTATGTTTTAATGTAACTTAAAGGTCTGCAACAGCCCCAGTACAAATACCCTTAAAGAGCCAGAAGACAGAGGATTCTGAATTCCTAGACTCTAATAAACTATAATAGTGATAGTTTGTAGAGCACACATTTGGTACTAGATTATTTAAAAAAAACATTTACAAGGGAAGTGAATAGTCACAGAAGCATTTAAAGACGATGCCTTTTGGTGCATAATCAAAAATGTCCTCCTTCAATCACTAGATATCAATTATTTTGTGATTTTCTTTATTTGTTTTATTTTGTGATAGTTTTATTTGTACATCGCCTAAAGTATTGATACAGACAATTCATAAATCCTAATAAATATAAAGATAAATTGTAGATCTTCATAGGTCAGAAAAAAATCCAAACTGTGTCCCATAAACAAAGAATCATGATTCTGAATATACAGACACAATATAAAATGTCTTTTCTGATGGAAAGTGAAGGAGACCAGAAGAGTAGCTCTATTCTGCTCCTTAACTGATCTTTCTGGAAGAGCTGAAAGATTCAAGCTGTCTACAGACAGATTTCCTCCAAATTCATCAACCCTAGCCTCTCGTCTTCTCCCAGAGGGGAAGAGCAAGCCTTGTTAATAGGAGGCAGGCCCTCCTCTGACATTTTCAAATTTTCTGAATGATATTTTATAAATAAGTCTACAGGAGAGAACAAGGCAACCTTAGGAAAACTCAGAACCCAAAGATAAAAGTATTTGGTCCGTGTGAGGGAATAAATAAGGAACTCCCTCAGAACACCTTAAAGGACCAGCCATAGCTATCTGACCAGTACTCGTTAAGTCCCAATGCAGCAAGGGATTGTGGGCTAGCGTGTATCACTGCAGTGCAGGGCTAAGAGCCCAGAGTCCAGAGGGTTGGGAGAGGCCCTAGAGAGCACAAAGAAAGCCTTCCTGTGAGAGGACATATTGCAATTGATGTTTGAACGCTGTCAGAACAGTATAGTAAACTGCAAATTTTTTTCTGTTTTGCTTTTACTGTAAATAAAAGTGCACATAAAGAAGAAGCCGGGCTGTTTCCCAAACCGCTACCACCCAAGTTACCATATATGGTGTTAAAAGTGGGATCTCTTGCCTAAGCAGGAAGCACAGATGGAAGACCACAGCCACAGCAGGGAAAAAAAAACCCCTACAGTTTTTTTTTCCCTTTCCTTTTTCCTGGGGCCTCCCAGTTCCACTCTCTCAGCTGAAGCTACAACAGGCCAAGGGGGTTAGTCCTGCCTGTACAGTAAAAGTTCAAGTCAGGGCTGGACAGGCCAGCAACCTTTTTTTCTTTTCTTCTTCTTCCTCAGAGAGATATCCTGGCTACAGGCAGCCCAGGAAGCAGAGAATATGGAGCAAATGATCCATGTCCTTAATACAGAGCAGCAACTATTTCAGAATGCTATACAAACACAAATTGACCAGCAGCAGAGCAACTTATGCAGCAAAAACCAGTGCTAACTCGGGTAGCACAGGCTGTTTGCAGACTGCTGTGACCAGGATAACCAGGGTGAATCCATTATCTCAGATCCTGTTTAAAATGAAGGCAGACATGGACCCGGATGTCTTCCTGAAAAACTCTGAGAGGACCGTTCACCTTTCAGCTTGGCCCAAAGCCAAGTGGACAATGGTAACAGTCAAGTTTATTTTAATTTTTGTATTATAAGTATTATTTTATTATAATTCCTGTTTTATATTCATTTGTTATTTTTCATTTGCATACTTGTATTTTATTTTCTGTAAACCACCAAGATTGTCCACCAGATTGATGGTATACAAATAAAATAATAATAATAATTTGCTCACAGGCAGAAGTCAAGTGGCCTTCCAATCATCCAACCCAAATGGGAAGGCAACCTTTGTGGAAGTCATGGTCACTATCCTGGAGACAATTGGGTATACCTCAGAAACATACCAGTAGTGGTTCCAATGTGGATTCCTGAAACCAAGGGAAAACCCATGAAATCGTTTTCATCACATGAAGGATGCTGGCTGGAAGTGGATATGGCTGGAAGGAAAAACTGGCCTCAAAGTAGCCTGACAGGTGCCTCTAGAGCAGTTCTTAGACATGCTTCACCGGCCTAAGAGGAACTGGGTCTGCCAACACACAGGGCTCATGCTGGAAAGAGCTCTAGAAGTGGTGGACACCTTCCACCAGGCACACTTAATGCCCAATGTGATATGAAGGCTAGAAAGACAGTATGTACAAACTTCTCGGTGAAGCACAGAGAGTGGAGGCTCCCAACAACATCCCTCGGAGGTGGATAACGTCTCTTGTGAACTCAGAACCCAGGCCATAGTCTCATTCACATCCTTTAAGTATGGTCAGAGGTCATTTGGCAAGGGACTGCCAATTTGAGAGACCAGAAGTTATGGATGTCAGCTTAATGACCCAGCCCCCACCAGAAAGAAAGATTCCTGGGGAGAAAGGGAAAACTCCAAAGCAGGAAAGACCCTCATCTTGAAAGAAGAAAGGTACATCACAGGCTCAAGCCACCTCAAGAATAAAACTTCAGATGCTTTTACTTTCTATGTCCTCTGCATGGGAATGGCTATCAGAAGGACTTTCCCTTGAGGGAAAATATTGAAAGCCAAGGGGAACCCACCCAGTGGGCATGCTCTTTTTGTATAATGGTGGACCATATCATTGAAGAGTGTCCATGGTTAGACAACATTGAGTGCGAATGCAAGCTGGAGGAACAGTGCAAGAAAAAGCAAGGGGCAATGATGGAACCTCAGAATGAGAATGAAAAATGGGACATGAGTAGATGAACATGTTCAAAAAACTTCAGAATTGTAGCTTAGTAGATATTCCTCAACAGCATTGTAAGGATTTCTTGATCCAGGTGGAAATGGATGACATTCCCACCCAAGCTTTGGTGGATTCAGGATCTGGCAAGACTCTTGCTCATGAGGATCTGCTCCAAAAAGAGCACGTCAATCACATGAGAAAAGAGACATTTACTTGTGTACATGTAGAGAAACAGGAGTACCCAACCAGTCAGGTCCTGTTGATGACCCCAGCAGGTCAAACTGTTATGAAAGTGGGACTCCTTCCTGACCTCCTGAACCCGCTTATTCTGGGATGCAAATGACCACAGTTTATGGCCCTGTGGCTCCAGCTCACAGGAAATCAGGGCAACCCACCCGGGGATGACTCATCTATGAGGTGGAGCCTGGAAGTTTCCCTGGTACAGCTGAATTCCAAGCCTGACAAGCCCAAGCTGAGGGGGAGGGTATGTGAGGGAGTATATAAGAAACTCCCTTACAACACATTAAAGGACTGGCCATAGTTATCTATATTGGTCCTCCTTAAGCCCCAACCCAGCAAGGGATTCTGAGCTAGGATGGATCACTGGAAACCACGGATAGGAGATCAGGGCCCAGAGGACTGAGAGAGGCCCCAGAGAGCAAAGAGGAAGATTTCCTGTGAGAGGACAGGTTGCAATTAATGTTTAAATACTGTCATAACAGCAAGGTGAGCTGCATCTGTTTTTCTGTATTGTTTCACTGTAGATAAAAGTGCATATAAAAAGAGCCAGAGTCTACCTCCTTTGTTTTTCTGGCCGTTTCCCAAGCTACTACCACCCAAGTTAGCACAGTACCATTTTCCAGTCCATGCTGAAATACAGCATTATCATGGATAAGTCCTGATTGCACAGGGGTTACTGCAAACTTTCATATTTCTCAATCCTATGGATATGAAATGCTGACTTTTATTGCCTGGTCTACATTTTAGAATGGATATCAGAAAACCAAAGCAATTGAAGAAAAGGATTATTGAACAGATGCCAAAAAACTCCACATAATTTCTAGCATTATAATGGAAGGCGTCTCCAGAGGTACACTCGGTGTAAAACTGGGGATTGTCACATCAACAGCCATCACCGTAATTGATCCATCTTCCAAAGTTGTTCCTGCAGCAGGAGGAGGGCTGCCATTCTTTCAACTGCCTCTCTTGCACTGTCTGCTGCTTCCATGACTCCTGCCCAAAACCCTCTTCCGTGGAGCTCCATCCTCTAGGCCCTCATCAACACCAAATTCTAGGACAGTTCTCCATGGACTGCAAAAGGAGGCTGATGGATATCTCCACATGCAGTCACCACCTCTGGACCAGCACCAGACAATCTTGACAAGCAAGTAATTGAGTGAGGGAGTGTCTCTAGGATAGATGTCTGATAGATGAGGAAAAGAAGCTGTGGTCACTGGAAGGGCTCCTTTCAGCTTCCCATTGGGCTTTCACAAATTCCAAAGCTGAAGGAAAAAGTTTAAAGCAGATAATACCAGAGCATCTCACTGTGCTGACTCCTCATATGCCACCATTTTCATAAACTTATTTGAATGTCTTTATCTTCTTTCACCTCTCCTCTAGGGCAGGAGTAGGCAACTCCAGTCCTGGAGTGCCAAAAGGTTCTGGTTTTCAGCATATCCACAAATGAATATGTACGAGGTTTATTTGCATGCACTGCCTCACTGTATGCAAATATATTCCAGGTGTATTCATCGCAGATATCCTGAAAATCAGATCTTTTTGTGGCATTCCAGAACCAGAGTTGCTTAACTCTGCTCTAGAGTATACATATTTATGTCCTTAAGTCTCATTTTATTTTATAGGATTTAAAGGCCAGACCTTCCACCATTTTGGAAGCATTTTTAGTACCAGAAATCAATGGAAATAGCCATAGAAACTGTCAGATATAGCAAATTGCATTTAGATTTTAATGATAAGGACATAAGTCCACGATGCCATCTATCTAGAATAGAAGCTAGTTCTGAGGGAGTATATAAGAAACTCCCTTAGAACACCTTAAGGGACCAGTCACTGCTATCTGGTCCGGTCTTCCTTAAGACCCATCCCAGCAAGGGATTCTAGGTCCAGGGAGGATCCCTTCAGCCTAGCATAAGAAGGAAGGGCTCAGAAGGGTGGAAGAGACCCCAGGAGAAGACAGGAAGTCAGCCTTTGTCAAATCTACTTATAGTAACATAGTAACACAGTAATCGCTGCAGAAAAGGAGCAAATGGTCCATCCAGTCCACTCAGCAAGCCACTCGGAGCAGGTTATTCCCATATTTCTCTTAAGGGTAGTAATTGTCGCTCTGTGCAGATATCCCCAAAGATACCCATAGTTATTTCATCTTGTAACATATTTTACTAGGTGATGAGCTTTCTTGAAAATTCAGACACTGTTGCTTGAAGTGCTTTGCTTAAGGACTTGGCTGTAGGAGCAATGCTATGATTTTTCCTTTATGTATGCATATCAGTAACCCAGACCATAGAAATCAGGGCCCTCTTGGTTGTTGTCTGAATTTAGTTCCCCTTTTCCCCCTGCCGTTGAAGCAGGGAGAAATGTTTCAGTTGCATTTAAAGTATCAAGCCTTATTAGTTATGGGTAGAAATCTCCATGCTTTCTGCTAAGTGTAGTAACTAGAGATGTAGTAACTAGAGATGTGAATTGGAACCGGAATCGGTTCAGATTCCGGTTCCGATTCACATGTGTTTTTTTTTTTCATCGGGCCCGATCGCGGTTTTGTTTATCGGCTGCGCGCGAGCTGATAAACAAAAAACCCACCCCGACCCTTTAAATCTAATCCCTTTGCTTCCCCCACCCCCAAAAAACATTTTACAGGTACGGCCATCCAGTGCTCCCTCCATGTGACAGGGGCCGGCCAATGGCACGGATACCCTGTCACATGGTAAGGGCAAAGGGCCATCGGCGCCATTTTTATTAGTGGCGCCGATGGCCACTAATAAAACCAGGACCCCCACTGGACCACCAGGTACCTGTAAAATGTTTTTGGGGGGGTCGGGAGGGTGGGGAAAGCAAAGGGATTAGTTTTAAAGGGTCGGGGTGGGTTTAGGGGTTATGTTTGTGTGCTGTTTCTCCCGCCCTCCCCCAAAACGATAAGAGAACCTCCACGATCAATATCGTGGGGTTTTCCTATCGTTTCGGGGGAGCACCCGATTTCTGACGATTTTGAAAATATCGACGATATTTTCAATTGTCCAAAGCCCAATTCACATCCCTAGTAGTAACTGCCACACCAGCAAGTTACCCCCATGCACACTTTCTCCATTTCCTTTAAGACTTGGCTGTAGAAGCAGTCCTGTGTTTTTTCCCATATGTCTGTGTATCAATATCCCAGACCATAGAAGTCGGAGCCCTCAGTTGTTGTCTGAATCCAATTCCTCTTTCTCCCCCGCCGTCTAAGCAGGGAGCATCTGTTAAGGGTAGTAACTGCTGCACCATCAAGTTACTCCCCTGCATGCTATTCTTCATTTTCGTCCTCTAGCTGTCTAAGCAAGGAACAATGTTGCAGATGCATTAAAAACCTCAAGGCTTATTGGTTATGAATAGTAATCTCTATGCCTTTTGTTGAGGGTAGTAACCACTGCACCAGCAAGTTACTCCCCCACCCCCAGCATGCTTTTCTCATTTCTGTCCTCTAGCCTTTAGAGATCACTTAGAGTGATTATCACATGCCCCTTTGCATTCTTTGACTGTTTTTGTCTTCACCACATCTTCCGGAAGGGCATTCCAGGCATCCACCTCCCTTTCTGTGAAGAAATATTTCCTGATGTTCGCTCAGAGTCATCTCCTTTGGAGTTTCATTTTGTGACCTCCTAGTTCTATTGTTTTCTTTCCAATGGAAAAGGTTCAAAGTTCATGCATCATTAAAACCTTTCAGGTATCTGAATGTCTGTATCATATCTCCCCTGCACCTCCTCCATTTTGGTCACCCTGGTTAAGCAAGGGACTGCTGAAGTAAGCGACCTTTGCGCTGTATATTTATTTTTGCCTGTAAATAAAGCATTTTGTTTGTGTGCAAGCAGCCAGAGTTTGGCCTCCTTTGTATTCCTAGCCGCTTCTCAATCCTTGGCTGTTTCCGAGCACCCACACTTGTTTAATAAGAAGCAGACATTAGCAGCAGATAGAAGCATGGAAAAAACATCACTGATATTTATTTGCTTTATTTGAATTTCACCAGAGCCAAATTTCAACACCAGCTAATCAGGGGACATTCACATTATACAATCCCATCAAGGGCTAAAAAAACAAAATGAAGGTTTCAGAAAAAGGGGACAAGACCACTAATTTTAAAGGCAAGGCAAAATAAGTATTCAGGTAAAAATAATTTAAAATTTACCATGATAGGAACAGAGAATAGAAAGAAGAAACAATTCTGAATGCAAACAACAGAAGAGAATAAATAGTGACACGAGTAAGAACGAGGACAGACTAACGTGTACTGGGACTGAGAAAGAAGCCTACAAGAAGGTAAGTAAAATGAAAAGAGAGCTTGAACAAAGAATGCTCAGAAAAAAGTTTATGAAAGGCTGAACATTTTACCTAACATCAAAATAAAGAGGGACAGTAACTTTCAAACAAGTGAGTGGGCGCATATTGGCTGCATATGAGTCAGCGTGCACTCAGAGACATGGAGATTTTATAACATGCAAGTATATTATAAAATAGGCTGACTGCACACCCATGTGTGCTCAATTTTTGAGCAGGTGTGCAAATCTCAATTCTACCACATAAATGGGGAATTTAAAAAGGGGTCACACGCTCAGGCTATGGCAGAATTTACCAGTTCGTTCACTGGTTCACTCAGTTGCCAGCTAAGTCCTGCCAGCTCCTGCACTCCCCCATTTAACCCATCAGATCTCGCTATTCTTTTATTTTTTGTAAACTTACAGCTGGTCTTTAGCAGAAGTAAAGATACATGGCCAGGCGCTTAAAAAAATACACTCTCATCTCTTGGCCCACCCTGTAAATCCCAAGCCCCACCCAATTCCATGCCTATGCCCCACCCCCTTTTGAGACTGAGTGAGATGTGTATGCCGCAGGAGATATGCACCTATGTATGCACCATTTAAAATTCGCTCTGCGCGCGCCAGCCCAACATAGGCACATACCTCTCTATTTTGGAACATGCTGGGCTTTTAAAATTCACCTTTAAGAATTGTCAAACATGGCACGGAAAAAACTGAACTAAAATTCTTCTTTATTAGATTATATTAAAACTAGATCAGGGCGCTTTGTCCCAGACAAACAGTAATTGGAACACCAGCCCTGCTGCACATTTTACATTTCTTCTTATTCTGAGATTATGTTGTAGGGTTGCCTAGGTCTTCCCATAGAGTGAGTGGAAGAATATTTCAGCAATGAGAGGTTTTAAGGGGCAGAGTGGATTGTTTGAATAATAGTGGGGATCCATCCCCCAACAAGAGTGGCTCCATTCTCGAGTCTATATAGCGAATAACTAGAGGACTTTGTGTGGAAGTTGGTGTTGGAATTACAAGAGAAGTCTGCCAGGAAGCTGGACAGGCAAACAAAAAGTTATGCTTCTCCGGATTGTTGGAAAGAAAGATGGTAGTTTTTTTCTCTTTCCCATATTAAGGTTCGAGTGGTTTCACAAAGGAGTCATCTACAGGAGATTTTCCAATCCCAAGGTCCTAGGGATAAAAGAAGTCATTTGAGTCACTAGGTTTCCAACCAGGTAGTGTACTCCCATTCTGACTGGGAGAAGAAGGTTTTACTGATTCTAAGGGGTTCAAAGGGAGAATAAACCTTTTGGGAGAATTAGAAGACATCCCCTGAATCCTGCCCACGTACTCAAGCAGATCTTTTATTCTATTTCTTGGACTACATACCTGCATTACTTTTTACCATTTATTTGTATATCTGGATTGTTGTTTTGCTGGACTGAATTAGATTTTTTTATCTTCTTTAAAATATATTTTCTTTGGAATACAATACTAGTAGTGTGCGTTTTTTAAAAAAAAAATTATCTCAGCACGATCCCTTGAGCCTTACGGGTTAGCCTGTCCCCCATTAACAGAACCTAGTTTCCAGATGCTGACCCAAGAGGAAAAGCTCTCTGTAATGTCTGAAGTGTGTGCATGTGTGTGTGTGTGTGTGTGTGTGTGTGAGGGGCGGGGAGGTTTGCTCCATGTCCACGCATCCAATCAACCTCCAAAAAATGTAAATAATTACCCAGATTGTATAGTCTACTGCTATAACAAATCCATGCAGTAGACAATACAAATTTGTAGACTAGAAATTACAAAATGAATGTAAGAAAAAAGAGCAAAATCAATTTATAGGTATAAACTATATCTCTAGCTCTATTTTGGTTCCTGCTCCTCTCTTCTTGAGTCCATGCCTGCTACTCATTGCTTCTGTCCTTATTTGTTTCAGCTTTTTTTTTTTTTTTTGCTCCCAGCCCTTGCTTACTCCTATCGGACTAATTTCCTGGCAATGACCTTGGTCTGACCTGGATTTTCTGCCCCTTCTGTTCTGTGGCTTTAGATACTTGCCTTTATTCTTTCTGTTTCTTTGACATTTAGTTGTGTTGGCCATCTATCCCCATAAGCCTAACTATAGCACTGATCTGTAGAGATTGCAGCTTATACTGTATATCAGCTTTCCCTTACCCTGCTAGAAAGGTTAGAAAATTAGATTATAATAGAGAGGACTACAGAAGACATGGGAAAAAGGGAAAAAAGAAAGTTTTGGAAAATATAAGAAAAGAAGAAGAAGAAGAAGAGATGCCAATTGTTTTTCAAACATGTTCAGATTTCCAAATGAAAATGTGTGCTTTTGTGAGGTCTAGAGTGAGCAAGGGGAGGGGGAAGAAGGCAACATCTGGTTATAAATGGGTAACGGGAATTAATAAGAGTTACCAGTGAGGAAATAAAATGGGGAAATAGTAACACTGGGGTGTCCTGGGAGAGGGAGAGCAAGAAAAGAAACATAGGAGAATGCACATGAAATTATATGAATATAAAGAATAACAGTAATATAATGCAATGATATGCAAAACTGAGAGAAAAGGAACGCATGCTGATTTGATAATGGTAGGGTAGAAAACAAGGTAGATGCAGGACAGCATATGGTTAAAATTATGTCAAAGCAGTAACTGTCAGAGTAATCCAGATCAGAAGAAACAAAGTGAAAGTCGATTAGATTCATTAAAAGGAAATAATAACTGGGAAAGAGCTAAAGTCAAGATTAAGACTAACATTAAGGATGAAGGTAAGGTAATTAGTAAAACACGGGATAGATTAGCCAGATAAATTGAACAGAGAGAATCATTAAAATGATTGAGTTTCAAATATTTTCTCATCTATGATTTTATATTGCTCCTATTTTTTAAAATTTCACATACAGCTGACAAGGCTTATGTGGTCTTGAAAGCTCTTATACTACATCTTGTGTTAGTCCAGAGAAAGGTATCAAAAGCTATTATAAATCAGAACCTTCATAATGAGTGTCAGCATAATGAGTGCAGGGATGTGGTTGGTGCTGACATGTAATTTAATGGCACTACCAAATCCTCATTATCCAAAATGGAACAATCTGTCTGTCACACCCCAAGATCTGGGATTTGTCTGAGCATTTGAAAATCAATGCAGAAAAACAGACAAACTGACATTGTCAGCTATGTGATAGTTTATAATAGTTTATTCTATTATATCATGTTAGTACAGCTTTAAAAAGGCATACATTAATTCTTAAAAATGTAGACACCAATATTCAAAAGCTATTTTGATGGATAACTCACAAGTTATCTATCTAAATGGATAATGTGGCATATTTATCCCCTTATCCAGCTAAATTATAGCTGGTTACCTACCTATCAGGCTAGAATTTAGGCATGTAAAAAAGGGGCATTTCAGAATGCCCCTGGGAACTCCTACCGACCACCCTCAATTTTATTACATTTGAAAGGGGGTTGGGGTGAATGCTCCAAAAGGGCAGTATTGCAGGTTAGGGAAGAAAGTTGCAAAGTGGCTGTAGGCCTCTTACAATCTTTTAAATTCTTACATTCATAGCACTACTTATCCGGATATCTTTTCAAGATATCCGGATAAGCAGCAAGTTATCTGGCCACACAAGGCCGGATAACTTAAAAACCTAATTGGCTACATTCAAACATAGCCGGTCAGGTTTTTAAGTTATCAGGCTACATGTAGCTGGATAACTTTAAACAAGTATATTTAGGGGGGCATTTCTCTCGCTGAATATATGGGACAAATTGTCCAGCTAAACGTAGCCGGATAACTTATCCACTAGCCATCCTACTGAATATGGACCTCGTAAATGTATTTTTTTTAATGAAATGTAGTTATTTGAATGTTATACCAATGTAATCAAACACTGAAGGATAATACATTACAGTTCATCACAATTTTATGGTTACTTGAACCAAGTTGCTCTTCTATGTTGTCCTCTAAAGAACACAAGGAAGAATGATGAAAATGTTAAAAGCACAAGCAACAAGGTGTTTATTATGGAATAAATGAACTGCTAGCTACAAAACAGATTAATAATCAAGCACTTTTACAATGAATCATTTGTGACTCAGTCCCATTATTAAGAAAGAACATCCTTTTACCAGGCAATATGATAGAAAATGTTCTCATTTCACAGATAATGAAAGCACATAGAGGTAGGCTGATGGTACCATTCACAATTTGTAGATGTATGAAATCCGAGTCCCCCTTTGGTCCTGGCATCTTAACAGGTACCTGCTAGGGGTGTGCATTCGGTCCCTACGTATTGGCATTCCGCAACGGATGTTGCCATATTCATTGTATTCGTGGGGAAGTGAAACATATCACGATTCCCCACGAATACATGAATCTTCGCCAAATTATTCGGCCGCCTAATAAATCAATTTAAACAAATCCTCCACCCTTCTGACCCCCCAAGACTTACCAAAACTCCCTGGTGGTCCAGCAGGGGGTCCGGGAGCCATCCCCTGTACTCTCACACCCTCTGTACCGATTTCATCATGACGCCGATAGCCTTTGACCTACTATGTCACAGGGGTTACCGGTGCCATTGGTCAGCCCCTGTCACATGGCCATCGGCGCCATCTTGTGCTCCTACCATGTGACAGGGGCTGACCAATGGCACTGGTAGCCCCTATGACACAGACTTACCAAAAGTCCAGCGGGGAACCGGGAGCGACCTCCTGCACTCCGGCCGTCGGATGCCAGTACTCAAAATGGCGCCAATCGCCTTTGCGATCGGTGACATAGTGAGGGCAAAGGCGATCAGCGCCATTTTGAGTACTGGCATCCGACGGCCGGAGTGCAGGAGGTTGCTCCCGACCCCCGCTGGACTTTTGACAAGTCTTGTGGGGGTCAGGAGGCCCCCCCAAGCTGGCCAAAAGTCCCTGGGGGTCCAACAGGGGTCCCGGAGGATCAAGAGAATAGGAACCGGCGTAACAATATCAAAATAATTGGCCTTCCAGAATCCGTGTCAGACCAAGAATTGTATGATCTTATTGAAGTCTGGCTGCCAGCTCAGGTGGGTCTGACTTTGATTTTTGGTCGCTTGCGCTGCGAAAGGGTACACAGAATGGGGCCAACCAGGGAAGCGACTAGCAAGCCTCGGCCTGTGATGGCCAGAATTTTAAACTGGTCCCACAAAATTCAACTTATGAGAGCCTTTCGGCAGCACAGGGGTGTGGAATATCAGGGCCACCGGACCATGCTGTTTCATGATTTCTCCGCAGCAGTCTCAGCAGTGTCAGCACAGCGTAAAGCTATGTCTCCTGCATGCACAGAGTTACACAAAAGGGGGATCCAGTTTGCACTACTTTTTCCTGCCAAACTCCGAGTGCAGCACAATGGTACTACCCTGTTTTTCTCTAAAAAGGAGGAAGCCAATTCTTTTATATCCTCGCTGGAACAAGTCAATGCTACTTGAATGACGCAGCTCTGATGGATTGAAATTCGCCAGCAAGTCAGGTCTTCAAATTCCTAGCGGTGTAAGTCTGCTGGCTCTGTATTTGCAAAAGACTTTGTTTTTCAATTCACTGTAGTTACCCGATGACTGACTTTGGGTCCCTAATTAAGGGTACAATTCTCATCTCCTCACAGTTTGTTTTTTTTTTTATTACAGTTCACTGTTCTTTGAGGGGCAGTTCAGTGGTTTAGAAAACTTCAAAGTGTTTGTTTCATTGTCACCAGCTGTAGTGCCTTAAGGAAGGGGGATGGTGGTGGCAAAGGCTTGGGGGGGGGGGGGAACAGAGGAAAGCCCATGGCCCTATGGGGCAGATGGGTATTTCGTACCTCTTGTGGAGCAAAAAGTTATGGGGTTGGATGAGACCCGTATGCGTGGAGTATGTGTGGGTATGGATGCGGACCGTGTGTGTGTGAGTATGTGTGTGGGAAACAGGTTGGGGGGGGGGGGGAGGGTTCAAAGATACGCCCAGGAGCCCTTTCGGTTTCTTAAATCTGTCTGGAAAGTTTTTCTATTGATTCGGATGTGGGAGGCAGGGCGCCCAGGCTGGGGGGGGGCGCTCGGTCCCGTCACTGTCATTGTCACTTCTGTACTATCTGCTGTTATTATGTTCCCTTTAAACAGCTGGCAAGGTATCGGTTAAGATAACATCTCTGAATGTGGATGGCATACATTCGCCAATCAAAAGGAAAAAATTGCTATCCATGTTTCAGCGTTCCGAATCACAAGTGGTCTTTTTACAGGAGACTCACTTGACGGAGCTGTAACATAACAAATTGAAGCGGGAGTGGTTCGGGCGCAGCCGATAAACAAAAACGCAATTGGGCCTCACTAAAAAAAATTAACGATGTGAATTGGAATCGGAACCGATTCCGGTTCCGATTCACATCTCTAGAAACTACCAGATAGCAGATTTCAAATGGATTTAATAAAGTATTTTTTTCAGTCAAAGCATAATTACGTTATGAAACTTGTTGGCAGAAAATGTGGTTAACTGAGTTTATGAAAGGTTTAGACAAGCTTCTGTAGGGCAAGTAGACTGGTTTCTCCACCTCTTAACTCTTGAGGAGAGCAAAATGAAATGGACTTTCATACTGAGATTCGCTGGGTACCTCTAAGTGACCCAGATTGGCCACTAAAAGAGATAGGATGCTGGGCTCAATGGACCATTGGTGTTACCCAGCATAGCATAATATATGTTCTTATATAGGGCAGAGAGCCTACCTACTTCTATCCTTATGTTTAATAAATATTTGTTTCAGCACGTTTCCATTGCTGCCTATTATTTTTATTATTAATTGTTTCCTCATATTGTTATAATTCACCTTCCAGTCATGGGACTTAGATTTTTCTAACTTTCTTCCAGACTTGAAAGCAATATATCTAATTTCAAAGCTGCCGTCAGGAGCTGGGAATCATATTTATTACAATTGGTATTTTAGATATATTTTGCCAGAAAATAAAGGGCCAGATTTTAATACCTACGCACGGGCATCAATTTGTGCGTGCAACCTGGCGTGCACAAATCTATGCCTGATTTTATAACTGAGTTTATACCACCCATATTTCTCTTTATCGTGCCCTTCTGTAAACCGTTGTGATGGTATTTAACTTAACGACGGTATAGAAAAAATTTTAAATAAATAAAATAAAAATAATATGCGCACGCAGCCGCACACATGTTATAAAATCCAGGGTCGGCGCGCGGAAGGGGATGCACACTTGTGCACCTTGCGCGCACCGAGCCCTAGGGGAGCCCGATGGCTTTTCCTGTTCCCTCCGAGGACGCTCCGAAATTGGAGCAGCCTCGGAGGGAACTTTCCTTCTGCCCCCTCCACCTTCCCCTCCCTTTCCCTACCTAACCTGCCCCCCAGCCCTACCTAACCCCCCCTCCAACCTTTGTTCCATAAGTTGCGCCTGCCTCTGGGAAGGCGTAGGTTGCACGCGCCAGCCAAGTGCCGGCGCACGATCCCCCGGCACCACCACTGTGTTGGAGGCCTTGGTCCTGCCCTCACCCCACCCTGCCCCTGCCCCGCCCCTTTCACAAAGCCCCAGGACATACTCGCATCCCGGGGCTTGCGCGCGTAGTCGGGCCTATGCAAAATAGGCTCGGTGCGCGCAGGAGGCTTTTAAAAGGGTTACGCACGTATATTATGCGTGTAACCCTTTTAAAATCCACCCCATTGTTAATTGTAAATACCAGAAGACTAAAATTAAGTTTTAAGGAGTTTGAATGTATGGCACTAAATAAAGATATAGACATAATAGACATCTTAGAGACCTGATAAAAAGAGGATAATCAATGGGACACTGTGATTCCAGGGTACAAACCTTATGAAAGTGATAGGGCAAACCAGATTGGTGGAGATGAAGCACTATATGCTAAGGATGGCATAGAGTCAAGCAAGATAAAATGTATCCAGGAAATAGACTACTCTGGAAGCTTTATGGATAGAAATTCCATGTGTGATGAGGACATAATAGCTGTGAGTATATAGTACTACTACCCACCTGTCCCAGATGAAAAGAGACTGAAATAGGGATGTGCATTCATTTAAAACAAAATAGACAAATATCAATGACATTGTCTATTTCATTTCAGTTCGTTGGAACAATGAAACAAAAGAAAAATATGCCAAAATGTCAAGGGTTTTTAAACTTTGTGTTTGTGTGCACTAAGTTCCGCTAGAGTGCACTAACTGGACTTAGTGAGTACTAACCACAAAATTAGGAAAAAATGAAAACAAACAAAATGATATATATCTTTAGTAAACATTTCCCACAGAGAAAAGGCAGAAGACTAATTAGGAGTGAAAGCTATACAATAACCTTTCAATGGCTATAAATGTGTTGTTTCTGGCTTCATCCATGAATGTTTAGAGGAAAAGAATGGTATTGACAATTTTATAGTTTAAGAGACATTAAAGCCATACATTTTAACAAAATAAGAACTAGAATTTTATGATTGCTGTGAGAACCATTAGTATGAAATTGAAGTTTATTTTTAACAAGATGCTTCTGGGTAAAATAATATTTTAAGTGATTTCTGTTGCGCTGGAGGTGGACCCTTGGCTTGGTGCAGAATTAGTACGGCCCTCCGGTCGGACCCGGAGAGCTCCTGCCACCAGGAGGCAGAGCACAAGAGGAAACAGAGGCTTGCAGGAGCTTCACCAATAGCAACCTGGGGTTCCCTCAGGTTGAGCCCTTGGTTACCTGGGCCGCGTGGACTTAGGTGGGCCTCGCAGGGTCTTCTAGAGAGAAAGTTCAAGGGAGTGCCCACCACGAACAAGGGTGCGCGGTCAGTGTGCAAACAGGGAAGTCCAGAGGTCGCAGGAGGCCAGAAGAGTGTATCTGAGTGTATAGCAAGGATCAAGGCCAGAGTATCAGTCCAGAATTGTCAGCCAAAGCAGGGTTTGTAACAAAGGTCAATCTGGGCGTAGTCAGGTCAGGCAAAGGTCAAGTTCCAGGCGGCGATCAAGAGTAGTCAAGGCCCAGGCAAAGGTCAAGTTCCAGGCGGCGATAAAGAGTAGTCGGAGTTCAGGCAGAGGTCAGGTCAGGCAGCAATCAAGAGTAGTCAGAGGACTGGCAAAGGTCAGTACCATGAGATCAGTCCAAAGGGTACTACCAGGAATGGAGAGATGAAAGGAACAGGAGACGCTGGAACAGGAGACACAGGAGACGCTGGAACAGAGGAACTGGAGACACAGGCGCAAGACACTGGAAGGCAGGGAGGCAAACTAGAGACACCGGAGTGTACGACCCGATTGCCAAGGCACCATTCAGGGGAACGAGCCTTCTCTTTTATACTGAGGGAGCGTGATGTCATTGGGGGAGTGCCAGGTTCGGGTTTCCTGTGCTTGGCCCTTTAAGTAGAGCGATGTCGGCCGCGCGCATGCCTAGGGGCGGGGCTGAGGAGCAGGAAGACATGGAGCCCCTCTGGGAGCTCCGCTGCGAAGCCGGCATGGGAGATGGTGTGCGGGGGAGCCGGGGATGCCGCACACTCACTGCAGCGGCCGAGGAGGTGAGGCCGGAGCTGGTAGATGGACGGGAGCGGTGAGCAGGACCAGCCGCGGAGTGGACGCAGCCAGAAAGCGCAACAATTTGTTTCTTGTTATCTCTTAGTTTCCATATAGCATTTTTCTGCTTTAGCACTTAGTATCCGATGAAAGAAGAAATTAAAATTTCTTACTGAATATTGATTTACTCTAGATCATCACATATATGATCAATTGGTAAAAGCCATGGAAGATTATTGAACTTAATGGATTTAAAATCTGTATTCAAACCACAAAAGCTAGGCAGTTCTAGAAAGGCAATATAATTTCCCAAAGTACTACACTATCATATGAGGGAAATTTTCTAACATATTAGCTGTGCACTCTCTCCAACATGAACTTTACATATTTTTACACAAGAACATATCTTGCTATTATTGGTTTCATTTTTTTATTGATCATGGTCAGAATCTGTCTGCAAACAAATATACCTACTCCTAATGAACAATTTCTTTGTGAAAAGTGGAACTTTTTTCTGCTACTGTTGCCCAAGGCTATTTCTCTATACCTGTGCAGCATGGGTGAAAGTATCTTGGAAATGCCTTTGAACCACTGCTTAGGCCAAGGCCTACTTATGTTAACAGGCCAGCTGTACTACAATGTAGGATAGTGACATTCATCATTAGTGAAATAAGCACAGTCCTGACAAAACAGCCTGTGTAAGGGGACCACATATTATGGCCACATTGATTTCCATTGACCTGATGTGCCAGTGTGAGATAGGTATAGATAGGATTGGTTAGAGAAGTTTGACACTGCTTAGTGGGAAGGTTCATAGCTTTGACAAACTTTTCTGCACCCATATGATGCAGGGCAAGATCTAGTGGAGTCAGCCTGAGCTCCACAAGGGCGGAGGGTATGAGTACTTCTCCTTGCAGAGGATACTTAGTTTCATCTCTCCCTCTACAGTGAAAGTACCAGGAGATTGAACCGTTTCTCACCTGAGAGGAGAAGGAGAAGTATTCCTGTCACACAAAGGTAGCTGGAGCCCAAGATCAACATTCTCAGGACTTCTAGGAAGGAAAAGTTCTTGGGGGTTTAATAAGGAGAAACCTGAGTGGTCTGAAGTGAAGAAGTTGTCAGGAAGAAGATTGTAATTTATCATCTGACTTGGGAGAATCTTGTTCACTGAGAAGGAATTTTGTTCTTGGTTGGAGTTTGAAAGAGGAAATTATACCCATTTGAGGAAGGTTCCTGAGGAGTTCATGGTTGAAAGAGGGTTCAACAAGATAGTTGACCTGCTTGGATGAGAAAGCAGCACATTGCTGGAAAAAGATTTATTTGTGTGCTCTTACATAAGAACATAAGAAAATGCCATACTGGGTCAGACCAAGGGTCCATCAAGCCCAGCATCCTGTTTCCAACAGTGGCCAATCCAGGCCATAAGAACCTGGCAAGTACCCAAAAACTAAGTCTATTCCATGTTACCATTGCTAATGGCAGTGGCTATTCTGTAAGTGAACTTAATAGCAGGTAATGGACTTCTCCTCCAAGAACTTATCCAATCCTTTTTTAAACACATCTATACTAACTGCACTAACCACATCCTCTGGCAACAAATTCCAGAGTTTAATTGTGCGTTGAGTAAAAAAGAACTTTCTCCGATTAGTTTTAAATGTGCCCCATGCTAACTTCATGGAGTGCCCCCTAGTCTTTCTACTATCCGAAAGAGTAAATAACCGATTCACATCTACCCGTTCTAGACCTCTCATGATTTTAAACATCTCTATCATATCCCCCCTCAGCCGTCTCTTCTCCAAGCTGAAAAGTCCTAACCTCTTTAGTCTTTCCTCATGGGGGAGCTGTTCCATTCCCCTTATCATTTTGATAGTCTTTCTCTGTACCTTCTCCATCGCAATTATATCTTTTTTGAGATGCGGCGACCAGAATTGTACACAGTATTCAAGGTGTGTTCTCACCATGGAGCGATACAGAGGCATTATGACATTTTCCGTTTTATTCACCATTCCTTTTCTAATAATTCTCAACATTCTGTTTGCTTTTTTGACTGCCGCAGCACACTGAACCGACAATTTCAATGTGTTATCCACTATGACACCTAGATCTCTTTCTTGGGTTGTAGCACCTAATATGGAACCCAACATTGTGTAATTATAGCATGGGTTATTTTTCCTTATATGCATCACCTTGCACTTATCCACATTAAATTTCATCTTGGACTTTACTGTCTGGTACACTAGTCATTGGTGTATCTCTTCTTTTGGACTTTGTTTTTCCTGCCATCAGTACCAGTAAAGAACTTATTTTCAAACAACAGTTTTGGTGTCTATTTGGTGTCTGTTGACAGCGACTGGGCTGAAGAGCAGGAAAAAGCCTAAGGGCCTTGAAAGAGGCTTCTCTCCTTCCATCCCCCACCCAGTGTGAGAACTCTGGGGCCTGCTCTAAGCCATGACTGTCCCAATGAGAACTTTTGCCCAAACCAAGATCAGGGCAAGGGCTACACATAAGTCATGACCAACAATAGTTAGCTACCTTGCTACAATAAGTTCAAAGACAAGAAGCCCATGTTCCTCACAATTCTGATTATAGAAGTACAAAGAATATGTTGAAATGTGTCCAATGAATATAGAAAAAGGAATTAGAGAAAAAAAAGAGCTATAATCTTATTTAAATTCTAGTTTATTTATGTGTGGCTAGCTTTGATATGTGACCAGTTCAGCAAGTTTTTCATCCAAATGAGAAACTGATATAAGTTGGAAACAATTTGCAGTTGCATATCATGCATAAAGATCCCTTTTACAATGTTAACTACAATGACAATTTTCAGTTATGCTATCCTTTCATGAATATAATTAAGGAAAATGCAATTGCCAATTATATTTATTCAGGAATAAGATATTATTGACATATTTCATGTTTTAACCTATAATTGGGTCAAAAAGTCACAGTCAGTAATTGCAATCTGCCATCTATCTAGCTGGTTATATATGAGGTTTATTGATTACAATTTTAGGACCTGATTTACTAAAGCCTTTCTTCCATTCTGTATCTATGGGAAAAAAATGCTTAGGGTTCATTCCATATCAAGTAGACCAGGGGTCCTCACTCAACCTCCTCCAAATCAAACAACATTTTGCACAGAATGTTCTCTAGGGTCTCAAACAAAACCATACTAAATTTTTCACCAGGATCTCCATTGGATGGAAAACTAGAGGCAATTGAAGGAGGTCACCTCTACCATGATCCACGCAACCTAAAATGGCCATTTTGTCCAGGTGCTACAGCCCAACAACACCTCTCAGGGGCCTGAAATTTTGTAGATTAGTACAACCTCTGGTGTTATGTCCCAGTCAAAGTTTAGAACATAACGTGAGCTTGCCTCCCTTTTTATGGGCCAGCAAAATATGTAAAACATGTTACAAAATAAATATAAGGCCTACTTTGAATCCTCCTATACTTTGATTCAGGCCCTGACTGGACCAGTAGTCATGGCCCATGGCATATACGTATAATATTTGAGGCTTTACAGGCAACTGGAAGCAAAGATATAATTACATAAAGACACAGTTTAGGAGGTTATTGAAGGCTGATTTTTTAGGCAGGCTTTTGTTATATCATGATTTATGATACTGTGAACCTTTGCATAATTATAATATATGTTATTGTATTGGCAATGATTTGTTTGATTTTTCTTATTTGATTTATTTATTGTTTCATATGTTAAGTTGCGATCCGTTTAGCACATAATTTTAATATTAATGGAATATAAAAGATTTTAAATAAATAAATGTCATGTTTTATGCAAACATTTGACAATTTTCAGATACAAATATCTCTACTGTATAGTTTTTAATTCTTTTCTTTTTAATGTCATTTGAAAGATTTTCTTTTTTTCTACAAAAGTCACCCTGTTTCACTTTGGACCCAATCTTGCTTTGGTCAGAATTAAGGACCCAACGACATCCATCATCTGCATGCATGAGTGCTCTATGTTAAAAAGAGGCATCTTTGGTGCCCTGCTGTGTAACACACAAATGAGCTAGAGATGTGAAATTCCACAGTGCAGCAAAGCTTGTTGTGCTTACAATCCTTGTAGCTTATGACACATCTTGCTCTGACATGCTTTTATAAATGACCTCTCAGAATGGACATTTTATAGTGCTGTGTTATTTACTGCATGCAAGCCTGAACATGCAAAAGTATAACTTTCACATGGAACTAAGATGATGTCATTTTAGCAGTGTGTTGAGGCAGAGATTTTGGGAACATGCCATGGCCTGTGACACCATTGTGCTCTTTGTGTCCATGTGAACAGATTTTTCTTTGTGTCAAAGAAGGACATTGAAGTAATCAGACCTGTTCAGGATAAGAGGTTTATCAAACCTGTGAGGGAGTCGATTGGACCATTAGATGACCGAGGGGTTAAAGGGACTCTTAAGGAAGATAAGGCCATTGCAGAAAGACTAAGAACATAAGAAATTGCCATGCTGGGTCAGACCAAGGGTCCATCAAGCCCAGCATCCTGTTTCCAACAGAGGCCAAAACCAGGCCACAAGAACCTGGCAACTACCCAAACACTAAGAAGATCCCATGCTACTGATGCAATTAATAGCAGTGGCTATTCCTTAAGTAAAATTGATTAATAGCCATTAATGGACTTCTCCTCCAAGAACTTATCCAAACCTTTTTTGAACCCAGCTACACTAACTGCACTAACCACATCCTCTGGCAATAAATTCCAGAGCTTTATTGTGCATTGAGTGAAAAAGAATTTTCTCCGATTAAATGTGCTACTTGCTAACTTCATGAAATGCCCCCTAGTCCTTCTATAATTCAAAAGTGAAAATAACAGAGTCACATCTACTCGTTCAAGACCTCTCATGATCTTAAAGACCTCTATCATATCCCCCCTCAGCCATCTCTTCTCCAAGCTGAACAGCCCTAACCTAACATCTTTGCTTCCGTGTTTACTAATGAGGATGTTGGGGAGATACCAGTTCCTGAGATGGGTTTCAGGGGTGATGAATCAGAAGAACTGAACGAAATCACTGTGAACCTGGAAGATGTAGTAGGCCAGATTGACAAACTAAAGAGTGGCAAATCACCTAGACTGGATGGCATGCATCCTAGGGTACTGAAGGAACTAAAAAATGAAATTTCAGACCTATTAGTAAAAATTTGTAACCTATCATTAAAATCATCCATTGGACCTGAAGACTGGAGGGTGGCCAATATATCCCCAATATTTAAAAAAGGCACCAGGGGCGATCTGGGTAACTATAGACCAGTGAGCCTGACTTCAGTGACGGGAAAAATAGTGTAAACTATTCTCAAGATCAAAATCATACAGCATATAGAAAGACATGGTTTAATGGAACACAGTCAACATGGATTTACCCAAAAGAAGTCTTGCCTAACAAATCTGTTTCATTTTTTTGAAGGGGTTGATAAACATGTGGATAAAGGTGAACCAGTAGATGTAGTGTATTTGGATTTTCAGAAGGCGTTTGACAAAGTCCCTCATGAGAGGCTTCTACGAAAACTAAAAAGTCATGGGATAGGAGGCGATGTCGTTTCATGGATTACAAACTGGTTAAAAGACAGGAAACAGAAAGTAGGATTAAATGGTCAATTTTCTCAGTGGAAAAGGGTAAACAGTGAAGTAGGGGTGTGCATTCATTTGCAACATATTGGCAATCCGCAACGTATATGCCATATTCGTTGTATTCGTGAGGATCACGAAATATATGGCGAACCACCACGAATACAACATATCATTAACGAATAAACCCCCACCCTCCTGACCCCCCCCCCCCCAAGACTTGCCAAAAGTCCCTGGTGGTCCAGCGGGGTTCCTGGAGCGATCTCTGCACTCGGGCCGTCAGCTGCCAGTATTCAAAATGGCACCAATAGCCTTTGCCCTTACTATGTCACAGGGGCTACCGGTGCCATTAGTCGGCCCCATGTCACATGGTAGGAGCACAAGATGGCGTCGGCCGTCCATTGCTCCTACCCTTGCTGGAACAAGGGAAAATCATCAAGACCATTGATGCAACTAAAGTTTGCATTAGCAAAATTTCAAAAGATGTCACCTCATTCATTGCACGTGTTCTAGAACATGAATGTGAATATTTTCATGCCTTTCAAGTATCTAGCTTCCAACCCGATCAGTATTTAGCTTGCATATTTGATAAATCCTGGTGGATTATCCATATATATGAAGTCTTAACTTGAGGAACATAATGCCAGGTCATTTTACTAGCCGATCCCATAGAGACACCTGTTGGGTTCCAAAATAGTACATTATTTCTATCCTTGATACACCCATAGAACTTCATCAGGCAGGTAGTACATTTATTTTCAAGCCACTTTGTCACGCATTGATGGGACATTCAAAAGCATGTGCAAGGCAGGATCACTAAGTGAATTTTTGTGAAATCTGCAGTTTAAGCAATTCTCATATGCAGTGTCGTTCCTATACTTGTTTTGTGCTTAAATAAAAGCTTGAAAACCTGTGGCTAGTACCTTGTCTGGTTGTCTCTAGTGGCCCCTAGGCAATGGGGTTGTCAATTTTGCTGAACTGGCAGAGGCTCAGCCACCACTGACCAATGCAAGGTAACTAATCAACATACAAAGTTTTGCACTGACTTTGATGACTAATTTATGAAAATGTGTCTAAAAGCTAAATATGTGTCAAAAGCTAAAAGTGTGGTAAGCCCAGTAAACTGAGCTGCTTTGTAAAATTTCACATCTCTAGCTTACTTGCATATTTCACATTTGGGTGCCAAAGATGGCTCTTTTTAAGATAGTGCATTCACACATGCAAATGATGCTAGCCTTTGGGACTGTAATTCTTACCAAATCAAGGCTGTGTCCAAGACAAAACAGGGGTGACTTTTGAGTAAAAAAAGGTGCTCTTTGAAATGACATTAGAACGAAAAAAATTAAAAACTATACGGTAAAGATATTTGCACCCCAAAAATGGCAAAAATTTGCATGAAAAGATGGCATCATGTCTTCAGGTTTAAACAGGCATTTTACAAAGAGAACGGAGAAAGTAAATAAAGGCAAGCACCACAAACGCAGCACTCAGCACTTAGTTTTACTATGTGCTTAGTTATTATTTTTATCCAAAATTTCACTGATAACTGTATATAGAATTTGAATTACAAGAAAGACCTACATGTAAGTTAAACTTTGACACATGTATCAAAAGGACAAAACAAACATATTCATCATATAATTGTATATTTGAATACAATTTGTTACCGAACCATTTTTGGCACTTCTATAACATTTTAACTAGTTTAAATAATTATTGTTACTATATGTGCCTTCCTGTAAACCATTGTGATGGTAAATAACTTAACGATGGTATGTAAAAGATTTTAAACAAATAAATAAGTAAGTAAATAAATAAATGTATCTTTGCTTCCAGTTATAAATAAATAAATATATCTTTGCTTCCAGTTGGCTGCAAAGCCTGACATGGGCCATGGGCCATGGGCCATGACTACTGATCCAGTTATGGCCTGTATTGAAATATACATCAAGAGCAATGAGGAGACAAAGCAAACCTTAAATTTATTTTGTAAAATGTTTCATGTAGTTTGCTGGCCCATAAAAAGGGTTGCAAGCTCATGTTATATTCCAAAGTTTGCGTAGGAATTTAGCACCAGAGGTTGTAATAATCCTCAAAATTTGAGGCCCCTAACAGGGGTTATTTGGCTGCAGTCCCCAGACAATATGGTCTTTTTGTGTTGCACAGAGCACAGTACTCTAAGAGTGACCTTTATTCAGATGCCTCTAACTCTTGAACCAATAGAGATCCAGCCAAAATTTTTTGCATAGTTTTGTGTGAGGCCCTAGCAAACATCCACACAAAATTTTATTCAATTTGAACGAGGTCAAGCATGGATGATTTTCTAAAATGGTCCACTTGACACGGAATGTCCTTTAGTAAATTAAGCCCTTAGGGGCGGATTTTCAAAGGGTTACGTGCATATATTATGCACTTGACCCCCAAATCCCACTCCTGCGCACGCCGAGCCTATTTTGCGCGTATGTCCCGGGGCTTGAAAAAAGGGGCGGGGTGGGGCGTGGCCAGAGGCCTCCGAAGGCCTGCTAGGCTGGGGAATACTGGCGCGCACAACCTACACCTACCCAGAGGCAGATGCAACTTAAATAATAAAGGTGGGGGGGGATTTAGGTAGGGCTGGGGGGGCGGGTTAGAAAGGGGAAGGGAGGTGAAGGTGCAGGGAGATGAAAGGAAAGTTCCCTCCGAGGCCACTCTGATTTCGGAGCGGCCTCGGAGGGAATGGGGAAAGCCATCGGGGCTCCCCTAGGTCTTGACACGTGCAAGGCGCACAAGTGTGCACCCCCTTGCGCGCGCCGACCCCCGATTTTATAACATGCGGGTTGCGCGCACAAATCTACACCCCACGCGTAGGTTAGAAAATCTGGCCCTTAGATTGTAATAACATACATGCAAGAAATCAGGTTAAATTGTAAAGTCCCAGGAATGAAAACATGCTGCCATTTTTTCAATTTATTGGGTTCTTAAGATTGTACTCCAAGCCACCCTTCTAATGGGTAAATACCCAGATTACAGATATAATTTAGAAGAATAATCACTGATCCTGATAATCTGGTTCATCTCTTGTACAATTTACCATAATTATAAATCATTTATTTGTATTTATTTATATTCCACCTTTTATGACACATCAAAGTGGATTACATTCAGATACTGTAGGTTTTATTGCTAACCATTAACAGGATCATGATGCCGTAGCCTCAGTAGGGAATCAATTCGAATTCCACTGAAAACCTAAAGTAAGAGGAAATTACTAGGCTTACAGAATACATTTTCATATTTTTATTTTTTATTTTAAAGATATCTTTAGATATAAGAAACATAGAATATGGCATCAGATAAGGCTCATAGCCTAGCCTATATAGTTTGAGAATTTCTATATAGAAATATTCTGATGCTAAATCAATTAGAAAGGGGAAACTCTTTAAAGTTCTTTGAGAATGAAGAGATCAATAGTGCAGTTTGATTTAATATCTCTCTAGAAGAAGACTGATAAGCTTCAGCAACAACTGTCTTGGCTTGGTCTACTCATATTCAGCTTTTGGTTGTTTTGCCCAAATAATCATTGTTTTGGGTTTGAATTTAAATTTTTCAAAGCCCATAATTACAAAAAGTCATTTTATAAATAGGAAACTTCCTGGAAATGGCAAAAGCTCATTAGGAATTATTTTCCAAAAGTGTGACCATTTGCTGACCTTACTTGATCTCCAAGTCAGGATGATCTTCTCATTATTTATTGGACATAAGTAATAAAAGTTTTCTCTAATCAATGACAATGAGCATTAGAATCTCAACTAGACAGATTGGATGGGCCATTTGGTCTTTATCTGCTGTTATTTACAATGCTAGTAACATTTTAATTTCATGCCAAGACATCTCTATTAGAGATGCTAAAGGCATTCAATTTTTTTTTTCTATTTCTGATCTTAGAATTAATGGCCAAATGTTGTCTCCTCTAGCTATGATTTGCTCTACACTTGTTTCTAATTCACTTACTAATTTATGACCTTTTCAAATTACTTATTCTGGATTTAGTTCAAATACACTATTGAAGCCTTAACAGTGTAAGGTGGGTGGATGAGTTATGCACTCTGATAATTATAATGCTCTAAGACTGAACAAAACCTCTCAAGCTTAAAAATGTATAAACCAGTTGGATTGGGCAAATAGTCCCAATCACTAATTATTTCTTGCTGCCTCCTAGCCACAATCAGTAACAAAGTGTTCAGTGGAATTCCCAGATTTATAAGAATCTGGCAGAGACCTCAATGAGAATGTGTGTGCTAAGTCCCTGGAACTGGACTGAGGCAATAGCTCATTTTCACATAAGCCACTTTTATAATACCCTACTGATCTGAGCTGAATATGAGACCAGTGGTCTAGAAATAAAGGTCTTCGTAATGCTATGATAAACCCTCTAAGCCCCGCAGTATCTAAATAATGGCTAAATAATGTCAGACATAAGAATTAATAGTCCAGCTTTATTTATTTATTTATTTATTTATTTAACATTTTTATATACCGAAATTCATGTAGCAAAGTTACATATCACTTCAGTTTACATTATAACATTGACAAGCATGTAAGAATGCGATTACATTGAACAAAGAAGATAAACTTGGATCAAAAGGAACTGGGGAGTAAAACAACGAATAAATAAAATACAACGAATAAATAATTATTATTATTATAACAATTATAGCCCATAATAATTATAGCCCATAAATGGGTGCATGTATGTTTCTGTAGAATTGTGTTTGGAAGGAGAGGGACTCTGAGGAAATGTGAAGAAATAGCAGTTTGCTAAAGGGCTGGCCGAGTGGGTCAATGGCAAGTATTGCTCAGTGATATGCAAAGGAACTGGATTTGACTCTTGAGTCAGATCTTCTGCTCCATAGGTTAACTGGGGCTAGAGATGCTGTGGAGGTAGCATTCACGTCTCTTGGCACAAGAGAAGGTATCCCAGTAATCATCCAATACTGGTTCCTAGTGGCTGGGCTTACCATTCCAGTCTCCGGCTAAGGACTTTTGCTGCAAGGACTAGAATGAGTTGAGAGGGGATCTAGAATAGGGAAAAATATCCCCAGGTAGTTGCAAATGAAGGTTACAGACACTCTAGCCTGTCAGAAGCTCATTCTGCTTATGCTGGAGGAGGAAAAGCTGAGGAGGAAACTGCTGAGCCAAAAAAAAAGTTGGTTGGTGAATACCATATCAGCAAAGAAAATAGCAACCAACATGGCCACAACATTCAAAACATTCTTTGGACAGATATATTGTGTAAGGGAGAGCAATGAAGTCTTGGTAGGCAAGGTCAACTGGACAGACCAGGAGGTCCAAGAGGTCATTATCTGCCATGAAGTACCACATTAATATGTATTATAATTGTAAAGAATATTAGGATTAGTTTTCAAGACAGGCCAGTCTAGTTCTGGTTTTACCCTCACTGTATGCATGAACTTGCAGTCCTAATTATCCTAGTCAAATCACTATAGAATCAGAAGTATGTGGGGTAAAACCAGGAATGGATAACCCATCCTGAGAAACTGAAGCAAGCTAGTAGAAATAGTTGATCCTACACGGCTGAAAAATTCCTCATAAATGTGAGCTACTATTATTAAATTAGGTAAATGGAGTTTTGGATTGCTCTTGCAACATGGAATTAGAAAAAAAAAAGTCCAAAGATTTGGTAACAAACTGTAGTTACTCCAGGTGTATCTAGCTGAAATCATATCTTATGAGATTTGTTCCTTTTTCTGGGTTCTTATGCCATGCCATGCCATATGCTCTTGTTTGATTAGCTGAAGCCATCCCCCAGGTCCTCATTCCCACAATTTGAGTTTTACCACCCTTGAAATGCAAGAGGGATTGTTGTGCTGCAAAGGTGAGCAGAGTAGCTGTGCTCTCAGAAAGCAAAGACAAAGGAGTTTCAAGTGCATTACGATTCTGTGAAGATAGGTAATACAGAAATAGTATATCTGATATCTCCTGAGCCAGCTCCCACTCTCTGTAGTTTCCCCTCATCCAACAGTCAGCTCGATACTGTAACCTGCGGTTGGAGATTCCCCGTCTGTAACCCGCTGTGGGCGCACAATTCCAACGCGTAAGGCGATCCTGCGATACAGTGTCCAGTTTCACGCGTCCTTAACACTTCTTGAAACCGACGCGTAACCCTTTCCGCACCCAGCATGTATATGACATGTAAATGAACGAATTAGCTATTTAATGAAGGAATTAGCTATTCCCCTCCGATACTGTGACGCGCGCTCCGATTATCTCCTTTGTAACCCGCTATTTTGCCGCGTCCTTAACCTGTTAGTTACCGCCTACCCTCTACCTGGTGTTAGTGTGGTGTTCGAACAGCTACGTACCGGACTGCACCATATATACTAACATTTGCAGCGTAAAGTTGTTATATATATATATATATATATATATAAATACCTGTCACTTTCTGAATCCCCCATCTCCACACGGGCGAGGCGGCGGCAGGAGCCGATGGGCGGGTGGGCGCCGTTCATCCAGGCGGCGGCGGGAGCCGGCGGGCAGGTGGGCGCGCGTTCGATCCAGGCGGCAGCGGGAGCCGGCGGGCAGGTGGGCGCGCGTTCGATCCAGGCGGCAGCTGGCGGGTGGGCGCCCATTCATCCAGGCGGCGGCGGGAGCCGGCGGGCGGGTGGGCGTGCGTTCGATCCAGGCGGCAGCGGGAGCCGGCGGGCAGGTGGGCGCGCGTTCGATCCAGGCGGCAGCGGGCGGGTGGGCGCCCATTCATCCAGGCGGCGGCGGGAGCCGGCGGGTGGGTGGGCGCACGTTTGATCCAGGCAGCGGCGGGAGCTGGCGGGCGGGTGGGCGCGCGTTCGATCCAGGCCATGGCAGGAGCCGGTGGGCGTGCATTCATGCAGGCGGAGGGAGCCGGCGGCTAAAGCGGCCTCCGGCAGCCCCCGCTGGCAGTGAATGAATGCACGCCTGTGTACGCCCGTGCAATTTCGGCGCTCAAGGCAGTCACATGCCGTGACGTCAAGCGTCGTGACGTCACGCCTTGAGCGCCGAAATCGCACGGGCGTACACAGGCGTGCATTCATTCACTGCCGGCGGGGGCTGCCGGAGGCCGCTTTCGCCGCTGGCTCCCTCCGCCTGCATGAATGCACGCCCATCCGCCCGCCGGCTCCCGCCGCCGCCTGGATCGAACGCGCGCCCACCCGCCCGCTGGCTCCCGCCGCCGCCGCCTGGATGAACAGGCGCCCATCCGCCCTGCCGCCGCCTGGATCGAACGCGCGCCCACCCGCCCGCCGGCTCCCGCCGTGGCCTGGATGAACGGGCGCCCGCCGGCTCCCGCCGCCGCCTGGATGAACGGGCGCCCACCCGCCCACCGGCTCCTGCCGCCGCCGCCTGGATGAACGGGCGCCCATCCGCCCGCCGGCTCCCGCCGCCACCTGGATCGAACGCGCTCCCGCCACCGCCGCCGCCGCCTGGATGAACGGGAGCCCACCCGCCCGCTGGCTCCCGCCGCCGCCTGGATCGAACGCGCGCCCGCTTTGTTTTTTACACTTTATTCCCTTTTGTTTTAATTTTCGCCCTGCGCCTTGCTTCGGGAGGGGGGGAACCATCCACTTCCTGGTACCTGTCATTTCAAATGTCAGTTGAAATGACATTTGAAATGACAGGTACCAGCGCACCCAGGATACTGTATAGGCGCTGTATTAAGCGCCTATACAGTAAAATTGGTTGCGCAGGCCTAATGCTTCCCTAATGCTTCGCAGACGCGGCTTGCATTTGCAAGCAATTTACATAGAGTATCGAGCGGTATGTAAAGAGAACTGTGTGTGCGGGGAACGAGGGTGCGCCCGGCACTGCCGCACTCTTTCTAATGCGGCCTTACAGTATCGACCTGAGTGATGGCAGAGAATTCTCAGGTTAAGATTAATGAGATTTCTGACTGCAATGTTGTGAAGTATACAGCAGACAAGGACTATCTTAGCTACTTCTTAAAGACCATATTGTAAGATATCCTTACTTGGCAACAGCTAAGGGCATAGTCCCAGAGACATTCAAGCAGGCAGTGGTCAAACCCCTACTCAAAAAACCATCATTAGACCCTAACGATCCATCTAACTTCCATCCTATCTCAAACCTCCCATTTATCTCCAAAATTATGGAAAAGGTAGTCAACTCACAACTCATGGATTACCTCGAAAACAACAATATTCTTCACCCTACACAATTTGGCTTTCGCAAGCACTTTAACATGGAAACCCTCCTACTCACCCTCTCTGACCACCTCATCAGAGGAATGGACCAAGGTCACAGCTACCTCCTACCCCTCCTTGACATCTCCTCTGCATTTGACACTATAAGCCACAACCACCTCCTCTCCCATCTCGTTGACATTGGCATCTCTGGCTTAGCCCTCCTGTGGTTCAAATCCTACCTGTCTAATAGAAAATTCTCTGTCAAAATAGGTAATGCTGAATCTACCCCTTACTCCCTCTCACAAGGGGTCCCACAAGGTTCCTCCCTCTACTCTACCCTATTTAGCATCTACCTTACACCTCTCTGCTAGCTTCTCTCAGACCTTGGCTTAAAGTTCTACTTATATGCCGATGATGTCCAAATCATCATACCTATCCATGACTCTATCTCTGATTCCCTAAAGTTCTGGGAAACATGCCCTTCTTCCATTAACACTTTACTCTCAAACCTCCACCTCGAACTAAACACCACTAAAATGGAACTGCTCTTCATCTCCCAACACCAAACTCCTACATAAGAACATAAGAATATAAGAAAATGCCATGCTGGGTCAGACCAAGGGTCCATCAAGCCCAGCATCCTGTTTCCAACAGTGGCCAATCCAGGCCAAAAGAACCTGACAAGTACCCAAAAACTAAGTCTATTCCATGTAACCATTGCTAATGGCAGTGGCTATTCTCTAAATGAACTTAATAGCAGGTAATGGACTTCTCCTCCAAGAACTTATCCAATCCTTTTTTAAACACCGCTATTCTAACTGCACTAACCACATCCTCTGGCAACAAATTCCAGAGTTTAATTGTGCGTTGAGTTAAAAAGAACTTTCAACGATTAGTTTTAAATATGCCACATGCTAACTTCATGGAGTACCCCCTATTCCTTCTAGGGGTAAAAGAGTAAACAACCAATTCACATTTACCCATTCTAGACCTCTCATGATTTTAAACACCTCTATCATATCCCCCCTCAGCCATCTCTTCTCCCAGCTGAAAAGTCCTAACCTCTTTAGTCTTTCCTCATAGTGGAGCTTTTCCATCCCCTTTATCATTTTGGTCGCCCTTCTCTGTACCTTCTCCATCGCAACTATATCTTTTTTGAGATGCGGCAACCAGAATTGTACAAAGTATTCAAGGTGCAGTCTCATCATAGAGCAATACAGAGGCATTATGACATTTTCCGTTTTATTCACCATTCCCTTTCTAATAATTACCAACATTCTATTTGCTTTTTTGACTGCCGCAGCACACTGAACCGACAATTTCAATGTGTTATCCAATATGACGCCTAGGTCTCTTTCTTGGATGGTAGCTCCTAATATGGACCCTAACATTGTGTAACTATAACAAGGGTTATTTTTCCCTATATGGATCACCTTGCACTTATCCACATTAAATTTCATCTGCCATTTGTATGCCCAATTTTCCAGTCTCACAAGGTCTTCCTTTTGTGTGGCCCTTGGAGGAGATGCCCCTCTGAAGAAAGGGGTTACATACAGATTGTTCTGGTGCATCAGGCTTGATTTCTTGCAATTTCACATACCATTACATCTGTACACACCTAATAGGACTTTAAGATCAGCAAAGGTCTTTTGCAGAATCCTTCCGTTCTGGGCACACATTTGAATGAAGTCAGGGACAGATCTATTTCAGTGGTGGGACCAAGTCTAGAACTGAGAATGGAACCAAATAATAAGCTTTTTAAAAAGGGCTTAAAAACCTGGTTATTTGGCATTGCATTCTCGGTCACAAATAAAAAATAACAGCAAACTTAAAATAGATCAAAGGTTCTTGGAAAATTGATATAGTGGTCCAATTTGCACCTTATGATTTTGTGATTTTTAGTTTTATGTATAAATAGATTTTATGTATTTGTATATTTTGATTTTATTGTAAACTGCCAAGATTGCATTTCAGATTGACGATATATAAATAAATTAACATTAACATTAACTTTTAACATGGATAGAATCTGATGCAAATATAGCAGCTCTTGCATACCTATTGCTATATGACTGATTATTAACTACACTTCCCATTCTGTGATCCTTAAAAACTATCCAGCCAAGCATGACATACACCTAATACCCCTTCACTAGCTGCAAGAACAGTGAAATCTTGTTAATTCATTATTGGGATAAATTATCAAGGTAGTCATAGTTCAATTGATCGCTACTAGTGCCCTATTCATTTCTGCACAAAATACTTTGGTTAGTCACCTTCAATTAATTTAAAACTTAATTCAGCAAGGCTTTTTGAATTTTTACTCCGGATAATGAATCATCTTATTGAACTATTGGACACCAGGGCTATCAAGAAAACATCATTACAGGGCCTATGAATCTCCTTGCCTGCCTGCTTGCATATCTGCCCACTCATTAAAGGACCAGAACAACCAACTCCTCCATTCCTGCTCCTCAAGTAGCACTTCAGGAGATCATTGCAGGGCCCAGAAAAGAAGCATATGGTGCTACAGTGCTTTATCATGATGCCCATGCTCATTTGCAATTCCTCAAACACTCTACTATTTCATGCCTGCCCTTCCATTTCAGTCCATTGATTTTTTTTAATTTACATATTTAAAGCATTTATTATACGCTCAAACAAAATGCTCAGATCAAAGTACAAACTCTAAAATAAGGCAAGCAAATCAAATACATATATATAAAAAGAGAATCCATGTAATTGATATAAGCATTAAAAAACTCCACGTAGGATATTATCGTGGGACCCATGCAGGAAGAAGCTACTGTGACCATAAACTCCTCCATATGCTAAAACAATGAATCCATGGGTAGGTCTTGCACCAACAATTCATGTCAGTTATCCCTACCTACTATTCTACCTCAGTAGCCATATCAGAGGCAGTGGCAATACTCAAGCTTAAAGCTTTTGGTGGCAAATAAGCTAGATCTTAATATCAACAAAAACAATACAATTCACTGCTATGGGTGAATTTCTGGGGCTATCCAGCCACCCAGTCCAATGGATTGAAAGATCTGAGGCAGCATGATTTTAACAGAGATAAATCTTGTCAGACGAACCTGATCAATTTCTTTGATTGGGTGACCAGGGAGATGGATCAAGGGAGAGCGCTAGACGTAGTGTACTTGGATTTCAGCAAGGCCTTTGACACAGTTAGAAACTGGCTGAGTGGGAGGTGACAAAGGGTAGAGGTAAATAGAGTTTTCTCTGAGGAGGGGAATGTTACTAGCGATGAGCCTCAGGGAAGGGTCCTTGGACAGATTCTTTTCCAGTTTTGTGAGTGACATCATGGAAGGATTGTCAGAAAATGTTTATCTTTATGCCAATGATACCAAAATCTGTAACAGGGTGGACAGCCAGGAAGGTGTGGAAAACATGAGGAGGGATCTAGTGAAGCTCAAGGAATGTTCTAAGGTATGGCAGCTAAGATTTAATGCTAAAATATCCAGAGTGATGCATTTAGGATGCAAAAACCCAAGGGAAAGTTGCACTATTGGAGGTAAAATTCTTCTAAACACTACGGAAGAGCAAGATCTGGGGGTCATTATATCTGATGACCTTAAGGTGGCCAAACAGGTGGATAAAGGATTGGTAACAGCCAGAAAGAAACTTGGCTGCACAGGGAGCAGAATGTTCAGCAGAAAAAAGGAGGTGATATTGCCCTTGTATAAGGGTTTATCCACCACCCAGATTTATCCACCAGAAATTTGCTGATCTTACCCCATCTCTCTTCTTCCCACTGGAAGAAGAGCAGTGCTTCTTACCTGCGTGCAGCTCCTACGCCAGCTTCAGTCTGTTGTTGGAACGTGTGGGGGCCCTGTAATCTCAGAGGATCGGCCTGTTCCACACATTTAGATGTCAGATTGAAGCTGACAGAATGAAGCACACGCAGGTAGAAAGTGCTACTGTCCTGCTGCCAGTTAGGGGGAGGGTGGAGGGAAGTGAGAATTGTTCAAAATTTGGTTTGGTGCACCACGAGGAGTGAGCAAACTTGAAAGTGTGCCATGAAATAAAAATTGAGAAGCACTGCTGTAGGATTCAGCAAGCACCAGAATTGGAAAATTCAAACTGCTGTTTGTGTTTACTAAGTCAGATTCTGTCTGGATTACACAAATAAAGAGTCATTGCAGTAGAATCGATAATTTTTTTTGTGCGGCCCGAACGCGGTTTTGTTTATCGGCTGCACCCGAGCAGATAAACAAAAAAAACCACCCGACCCTTTAAAACTGTTCCCTTAGCTTTCCCCACCCTCCCGAACCCCCAAAAAACTTTTTACAAGTACCTGGTGGTCCAGTGGAAGTCCCGGGAGCGATCTCCCGCTCTCGGGGCCGTCGGCTGCCACTAATAAAAATGGCGCCAATGACCCTTTGCCCTTACTATGTGACAGGGTATCCGTGCCATTGGCCAGGCCCTGTCACATGGAGGGAGCACTGGATGGCCGGCACCATCTTTAAAAATGCCCTGGGGCTGAAGGAAGTTGCACACGCTGGCTGACTCCTGGCGCGCGATCTTTGGCACAGCGGCAAATATGGCCGCTGTGCCGGGAGCCTTACCCCGCCCTCTCCCTGCCCTGCCCAAGCCCGCCCCCTCCCCACTCCTTTAATAAAATCCCGGGACTTTCACGCGTCCCGGGGCTTTACAAGCATCGCCGGGCCTTTCTAAAATAGGCCAGGCGCGAGTAACCCTTTTAAAATCCGGCCCTATGAGTACATTATTTAAGTTACGTTTGATTAAGCCTTTAAGGAATTTTCTTTTACTTCAAGACTTTAGATTAGTTGTGCAGACCTTAGTATTGCCTAATTTGAATTATTGAAATTCTTCATATATTTGGATTGCCTCAATATCTGATGACTGTTTGTAATTGGTGTGGAATGCTTCCATGAGAATAGCATTTGAGGTAATGGAGGGAGAATATTATTTATGCTGTATTGAAAGAATTGCACTGGTTGTCCTTCAAAGAGTACAATTTACATTGCTTATATTGCTGCTTAAAGCTATATATTAAGATTCCTTTGGTTTGAAGGCTAAAATCTCTTGGTACATTCCATCTTGATATTTACATTCTTCTCAGTTTGCTTTCTTCTTCTTCATCTATCACTGAATATAGCATGCATGGGACAAATACTAAAGTATTTTCAGTATTTGGACCAGGTTTGTGGCATACTATTACCTCGAGGTCTGCAGTCAATCTGATTATCTTAAATTTCATACAAGACTTAAAGCAAGCTTTTACAAAGTAGTGTCTCCATTTTTACTCTTATTTTATTGTTTTGTTTTTTAATTGATGTAGTTTATCTTAAAATGGAGCAGGCAGTAGAACATCAGCACACAGCACTTATCTCAATAAGTTAGGATTTTATTATTTTATCTTACTGCTAACGTAAGTGAAAATATACAGTTCATAAGAACTATACTTGTAAATAAAAATGATACATGTATAAAAGGACAAGATTTTTTCACATTCATCAAACAGTATGTATTATGAAATTATGTAACTGGATCTTAATGGCACTTGTTTGGAATGTAAGACCCTATACATTTATCAACATTAATTTATGTGCCTCTCTGTAAACCGTTGTGATGGTTACATAACTTAACAACGGCATAGAAAAGATTTAAAATAAATAAATAAATAAATCTTATTATTGTGGATTGTTTTGTTGTATTTTGCTTTTACTGTTTATTAGGTATGTATGTTGAAATCCACAATGGATAGTATTAGAATTGAAGAATATAACTTCTCCTTTAAGATATTGACTATGGGTGGGGGTGACCTCTCCCAGCGTGGCTCTTGTGGAACTCAGATCCTTCTTGGCATTCTTGAAAGGCTGCAAGACTTTTGCCCTCTGCTTCATGTGTTCCCTTTAATGATACCTCAGGGGCGATCCATAGCAGTTTTACTTTCTAGACAAGTCATTAAGAGCTGTCCATTGCTCCACTAACCTCTGTGGTAAAAGATAGGTGCAATTCCACCAGTGCAGCCTGCAGAGGCACTCTCACTTCTTCCTGATTTTCATGTTGCTGCTGTCACTTTTCATGCCTTGATGAAAATGCCCTATGGTTTTCCTACACCTCTCTATAATTTCCTTCCGGACTAAGCAGCCACATTCTTCTTTGGCTCCTAGAACATCCTTTACTGTCAGGACATAAAATGTGCAAAACAATGGATCCCTCTCATAGTCCCCCATCTTCCACTGCATTTTTTATGTTTGCACCAATATCTCTAACAAAAAAACAGGAAAAGTCCTGTCTCTTTACTCTAGCTGCCAGCCCTCCATCATCTTCCTAATTGTTCCTAAGATAGTGAATGAGCTATGGCTGATATCCTTCACCTAAGTGTGCAGCACAGCCTACCTATATACTGCTGGTGTGCCCCCACTTGAACTGGCTGGCCCTGTCTCATTCACCTGCCACCAGTGTGCTGTCACAGAGAGGTAGGTCTATGTAGCCTGATCCAAATGTCATTGGTGAAATGGATTCTACTCTCCTACAACTTAGTCTGTTGCACCTGGATATGAGTAGGGCACTATGGGGTAGATTTTTAAAAAAAGCGCGTTCGCGTACTTTTGTTTGCGCACCAGGCGCAAACAAAAGTACGCTGGATTTTATAAGGTACGCGCGTAGCCGCGCGTATCTTCTAAAATCCTGGATCGGCAAAATCGGAGCGGCCTCGGAGGAACTCTCTTTCGCCCTCCCCTCACCTTCCCCTCCCTTCCTCTACCTAACCCACCCCCCCGGCCCTATCTAAACCCCCCCCTTACCTTTGTCCGTAGATTTACGCCTGCGAGAAACAGACGTAGATCTACACGCGCCAGCGGACTGCTGGTGCGCCGTGCTCCGACCCGGGGGCTGGTCCGAAGGCCTGGACCACGCCCCCGGGCTGGCGCCACGCCCCTGGTCCCGCCCCTGAAACGCCACGCCCCACCCCCGAAACGCCCGCGTCATCGGGTCCCGCCCCCGACACGCCCCCTTCCAAAAACCCCAGGACCTACGCGCATTCCGGGGCTCTGCGCGCGCCGGCGGCCTATGGAAAATAGGCGCGCCGGCGCGCAAGGCCCTGCTCGCGTAAATCCGCCCGGATTTACGCGAGCAGGGCTTTTAAAATCCGCCCGTGAGTGTATAGGATGGGGATCACATGCTTACTGAATGTTGTCTGGGAGAGAACTTTGTAACTGGGGGCTAAGAGGTGCAGCTGCTTCTTAAATCTCACATCCTCCATGATCTCCAGGGGCTTGCATCCAAGGCAATCGTTTTCCCCATGCACTGTCTCACCCTCTTTAATGCTGCATGTCTTTAGCTATGGGCAATGATATGGTAAAACCTCCCATATGCTTCATGGTGGCTTGCCATGTACATGAGGGTATGGGCTGTTTGATTGTCACCTCATCGGGAGAGGGGGGAGGGGGAGACTGGGTCAGCTTAGGCTTCAGACATCCCCTTTCTCTGGCTTTTCTGTTGCTTTGAGTGGAATTCAGAGCCCACAGACTTGGCAATCTAGAACTGATGGTCTCCCCTGAAACCAACATCAATGGGTGTTCTTTTTCAAATAAGATGAGCCAGTATCTTTCCTCTATTGATGGATGCCCTTATAATAGTGAATTCATTCTGCAAAACATTGGCTCTCCCTAATTCAAAAGGGCCTCCACATCTCTTTTGCCTTGCTGGATCCTCTCTCCTCTGGGTCCTTGGGCACTGCTGCTGCTGCTGGGGCTAGGTTTGATGGTAGATTGCGAGGGTAAAAACCAGGGGAATCTCTCACACTCTTCACTGCCTACTGTTCATGAGAGTGTGTGCGGTTGACTTTGTACTGGCAGTATCACTTTCTGCCACCTGAACCTGCTCAGTGGAGGATAGCATAGTAGTAACTAAACTCTCCAAATCCTCCTGAGTTCAACATCCTCCGAGTTTGGCAATCCCTCATGTGAGTCATCTGAATCAGCACTTTCTCTAAATATCTCCTGCAGACACTGCTCAGAAGGAATTAAAGGTGAGCCTCATGCTCCTTTTGGGCGTTCCACTCCTAGTGCCCCTGCCACTCCATTGCTGATATCACTCGTGACTGATTCTGCCTTCTTCTGCCCCCTGAATCAAAGTGCGACTGGGAGCTAGCAGCAGATGCTCTTCCTGCTTGAGTTTTTTTCTTGCCCTACCCTTCCTCTGGTCTCTTTCTGCTAAAAAAATAAAAAAAAAATCTCTTTACCTTATTTGTGGGGTTCCTGGTCTTCTCACTAGTGCTGCCAGTAGTGCCGCTTGTGCTGGTCCTCATCCCTGTATAGGAGAATGAAAAACCTTTCTTCTTCCTTTGTGATTATTGTCCCCACTACTGCCATAACTACCTTGTGCTCCCAAAGGAATGATAGCACTTAAAATATTCAGTCACTAGTAGTGGCTAGGGAACTTTACCGTTATGATAGAAAAAAAGCAATTACTCAAATATTACATAAATGAAAGCAGTGTAGTACTGTGTATATACCAGTACAAGTATGGAAACACAGAAACAACAGAACAGATTAATTTAATTTAGTATTTAGTTCCAGGATTTGCAATCACTTTTGTTACAAATCATGCCACAAGCTGTCTGCTTGCTGACTGTGACTAGATTTCTACTAGTAGATGAGACAGGTTATGGAAAAAGCTATACATAAATACTATAGTATATGCATACTGACTCCTTTTTCCACATACATGAAGTCAGAGAGAGCAGTCAGTGATCAGGGACACAGCAGCTAGTAAAATCAGACCGCTGTTCATGCCGCACGCAGAGATACACTCTTACTCCTGCCTGCTCAATGATACAGTAACTTTAACAGTGGACAGATTAACTTGCAAATGTCTTCTCTCACACAGGGACACTACGGGAACAGCGGAGACCACCTTGTGAAGTTTCTCTATCCTTTCCAAATCTTTTTTTTTTAAGTTTTTCTTTGGCTTTGACAGAGAGCTTCAGAAGCACATCCTCTGTATGAAATCCAGCAGAGGAGTGACTGAACACAAAATGGTGAAGGCTCAAAGCTATATTTTGCTTTCAGTTTCAGGTGAAAGAACTCCTTGTCAATCCTTGAGGGTGCCAGCTGGGGTAAGCTTAGTTGAAAAATGATTGATCTTGATTTTGATCCTTCTTCTTCCTTGACCCTTCCCATGCCAGCTCAGTTCTAACTGACTTGTGTTAAGTAGACAAAAAAAAAAAAACAAAAACCTGCAGTTTTGCTTGCCCCCATAGATGTGAATGAAGTTCAGATTATCTCAAGCTTGCAAGTCCATTTAAATGAAAAAATAAATATGCCACACATGGATACAGGCAGACTAATCAAATGGGGACAACTGGGTGGCACACATCAGACCAGGGCCCCATATAATATTGTTAATTACGGTATAACTTTCATAATAGTATATCAATTCAAATATTACATGCATTGTATAACATCTGTCAAATCAATCCTGCTGTCTGAGAAGGCTGCTGCCAGCCAGAGTCCAAGTCCAAGACAAATTGGAAGGCTGCCAAAACTCATCAAACTTCAGACCATTACCCCATGTTGCCAGCTATTGGAGGTCAGAGTACATATGGTAATAGGGTAGATACTACAATACACCATTTACAGAATAAAATTTATATACAAATACCAAAAGTGCTAGTGGAGAAAGCTATTGGGTTGAACAGGATGCATCTTTGAATATTGAGGAAGCTCAGTGTGAGGTTATGGCGGGTCCAGGATCTCTTCAATGGATCTTTGACAATGGGGCAGATTTTAAAAGCCCTACTCGCATAAATCCAGGAGGATTTAAGTGCGTAGGGGGGTTACAAGCGCCGGGCCTATTTTCAAAAGGCCTGGCGGTGCGTGCAAAGCCCTGGGACGCGTGTAAGTACCGGGGCTTTACTGAATGGGCGGGCAGGGGGTGGGGCGGGAGCAGGTGGGGGGGCGGGTCATGGGCAGAGTTGAGGCCTCCGGCACAGCAGCCTTTGCCACTTGGCCGGCGCACGCAACCTACGCCTGCCCAGAGGCAGGCCAACTTATAAAATAAAGGTTAGGGGGGTTTTTAGGTAGGGCTGGGGGGCGGGTTAGGTTGGGGAAGGGAGGGGAAGGTGGGGGGTGGAAGGAAAGTTCCCTCCGAGGCCGCTCTTATTTCGGAACGGCCTTGGAGGGAACGGGGAAAGCCAGCAGGGATCCCCAAGGGCTCGGCGCACGCAAGGTGCACTATTGTGCACCCCCTTGCGCGCGCCGACCCTGGATTTTATAACATGCACGCGGCTGCGCGCGCATGTTATAAAATCGGGCACAAATGCATGCCCGCGCGTAGGTATTAAAATCCGGCCCTCTGTGTGTGGTCTTGATGGACTAGAGAAGCACTGATATGGTTCTTCTTTATAACTATGGCAACAGCAAGGGCTGTGAGAATTTGAGAAACCCTATAGGATCCCTTCCACCTCCCCCCAATGAGTTAGATAGCACACCAACATCTTACAAATTTATGTTATAGGATTTTTTGCTGCTCTGCCCAAAGCTTTTGCTGATGCCTTGCTCTGAACTATAGTTGATCTCTGGCTTTGCCTTTACTTCTTCTCTAGTAGGGGGTCTTCTGTGCTTATCTCTTATTTTTTTTAAATTCTGTTACTGTTTATACCTCCATCACCAAACAGTGGAAGACTGTTCTATTCATGAAAGGGAGAGAAAGGAGAGAGTGGGAAGAGAGTCACTAAAATATTAGAAATAAAAGGACAGTAATTAGAGCAAAAGACACCAAGAAGCATGAGAGACTAGGAGTAGACATAACCACAGTAAATAAGCGATGAAAAGAACATAAAAATGATATAAAAATGAAAACCTATTGAATGAAAAAAATAAAAATAAAGAGCGTTTTCCCATGGAGGAAAATGTTTAAAACAAAGCTCCCTGTTTGGAATTTTTCAGAGATTTTGTAATTGGGCAGGTCTAGAACTAAGAAATTCTGAGCTGGAATTTTAAATACCTTCTACCCCTGACTTTTTCTGTTCCTTGCACAAGTCACTTCACGTTCCTGTGGCCAGGCTACTAAACCATAATGAGATAATAATTCTGAAAACATTGTTTTTTCCCCCTTTGAAGATTTTTGTGCAGTTTGGATGCCTAATATTTACTTACCAAAATCAAATCAGAATTTGCTATACCTATCTTTTTCCCCTGTTATAATGTAAAATATTGTAGTATCTTGTTTGGATGACAAGTGTTAAGTCAATCCCCCCAAAATATTTTTAAGCCAATATAGTAAACAAGCATACAGCTACCAATTTTTTTTAAACTATTGTCAAATTCAACATCTAACTCTGATTACAGAGATTCTTAAAAAACTACTCTGCATTTAATGTAGATATGAAGACATCATTTGCATGTTCATGTAAGGCACATTTGCTCTATTATCACTGAAGAAAAAGCATCTACTACTAATAGCAAGACTCAGACCTTTTAATCCAAAGCAGTGCCATCAGGAGAGTGGATCACAATAACATGTTCCCATTATCTATCTAGAAGGAAAAATGCACTGTACAACCACAAGGAAATGACAAGCTCTGTTTAAAACAAAGTGCCTTCTTTGAAAATTCTTTGTCAATCTAAAACCCATTATGTGAACAATTCCATATGCCTGATCATGCTTTCTAAAGTCTTTATCTGCATCACAAACATTTTTTCCTTTCTTCATTTTAGTTTTAAAATCTTTCTTGCTTATGCAGGTGAACTGTGTTTAGGCACTGAGGTCCCAATCTAAAAAGCTACCCTCAGTTGTACGCACATGTTCGCACTTGATTGTGCGTACATTTTTGGTTGTGTGTACATTTTCCCTAGTCATATAGAATATTAAGAATCCTTGCAAGTCTTTTTTTAAGTGACTGTGTTTATTATAGAAAAAAAAGGCTGCTTTCCCCACCCTCTCTTGCCCTACTCTCACCCACCTCTAGGGAGTTTTCTTCTTAATTAGTTCTTCCAAGGGCTTAGGTTAAGTGAATAATATAAGACCTACGTACAATCTTACAACTTGTATATTAGTCACTATTAGCAAAAATTATTTTATTCAGTATAACAATTATGGCGCTTATGTCCAAAGGCCTACCATTTGGAGAATTATGGATTGTCCAATTTGCCTTAAAGCTATCTGCAATGAAAAAAGAGCTGACTCATCTGAAAGATGAATTGTTCAAGTTTCAAATAACCTCCCCTTCCTTGCAGCATTCAGAACATCTCACCCAACTCCCACAGAGGATTCAGAAACCAGGTAATAAATGCTTTACAGTGGACTCTGAGATATACAATTTCTACAACTTTGAAGCATCCTATATATCTGCTCCTACTCCCTCAGAGAAGTTAGACATCAATGATTCAGAAACCCAGGAATAATTGGATTATAGTGGGCTCTGGCAGAACACGGCCTGTGATGAAGAGATACCCACTCTCCCCACTATTACCCTTATATAACACCTTTTCTTCAATGGAAAATGAAGAAGTTCCAGCAATAAAATATGAAATGATGTCTGAAAGAGATGTAGTCACCAAATGCATCCAGAAAACCTTTTAACATTATCAAATGTCATAAAAGAAACATTATTCTGCTGGGAGACTTGATTATCAGAGGAATCAATTTGGGAACTCATTTTAATAGTGACATGACAGTTAAATGCCTTCCAGGATCCCCAGCAAGTAAAATGCAAACCAAGTAATAAAGGCAATGCTAGAAGAAAGTAGAAACTCTAATATCAATGATACCATTCCTCTGGGAACCAAAACCCTCAATAGAAATGGTATCCATACAGTACCAAAAGAATCTAAGGAAGAAGATTAGACATATGGCAAAGATTAATGTCTTTTCGGAAGTATTACTTATTCATGGAAAGAGAAAGGAAAGGCTATGCCATATAGATAATTTCAATTCCTAGCTCAAAGCTTGGTGAAAAGAAAATGATTTTGGATACATTGAAGGCTGGGGCTATTTATGGAGCAGTAAAATGTTATATGGTAAGGATGGCCTTCATTTGTCTGTGGCAGGAAAGAGGATGCTAAGTGAGAAACTCGGATTATACATTATCAGGCATTTAAACCTGAGGCTGAGGGTGGCAGGAGGTGGTCAATGAAACTGGAATGTCAATCCCAAGCAATACAGCAAGTGGGAGAAGAAAATAAAATAAATCAGTTCAAAAAAAAGTAGAAGAGGAACTAGGAAGCACAGCAAACCAAGGGAGAAAAGTTGGAAACCTATAACCACAAATGCTTATAGTCTGGTCAATAAAATCCCAGACCTGCAGATTCTAATGGTGTAGGAGGACTTTGACATTGTTGACATGATTCACTGATTTTCATGATTGGGAAATGGAATTTCTGGGCTATAACTTGTTAAGAAAGGACAGAGAGGACAGAAAAGGGAAAGGAGTAGCTCTTTATGTAAAAAAATAAAATAAAAAAATAAACAGGAACTGAATTGCAAGAACATAAGCTATGCCATACCGGGTCAGACCAAGGGTCGTCAAGCCCTGTATCCTGTTTCCAATAGTGACCAATCCAAGTCACAAGTACCTGGCAAGTACCCAAACATTAGCTAGATCATAAGCTACTATAGCTTATTAATTAATAGCAGTTTATGGATTTTTCCTCTAGGAACTTATCCAAACCTTTTTTAAACCCAGTTACCCTAACTTCTCTAACTACATCATCTGGCAATGAATTCCAGAACTTAAATATGCACTGAGTGAAAAAGAATTATCTTCAATTTGTTTTAAATGAGCTACTTGCTAACTTCATGGATTTTCCCCTAGTTCTTCTATTATCTAAGAGAGTAAATAAACAATTTACATTAACCTGTCAAGACCTTTCATTAATTTGTAGTCCTCTGTCATATCCCTCCTCAGTCGTCTTTTCTCCAAACTAACTTCTTTAGCCTTTCCTCATAGGGGAGCTGTTCCATGCCCCTTATCATTTTGGTTGCCCTTCTCTGCACTTTGTCCAGTGCAACTATATCTTTTTTGAGATGCGGTGACCAGAATTGCACACAGTATTCAAGACAAGATGCGGTCTCACCATGGAGCAATACAGAGACATTATGACATTCACAATTTTATTTGTGATTCCCTTCCTAATAATTCCTAACATTCTGTTTGCTTTTTGGATTACCACAGCACACTGAGTCAACAATTTCAATCTATTATCTAGATCACCTAGATCTCTTTCCTGGGTGGTAACTCCTGAGATAGAATCTAACATTGTATAACTACTACAAGAGTTATTTTTCCCTATATGCATCACCTTGTACTTGTCCATATTAAATTTCATCTGCCATTTGGAAGCCCAATCTTCCAGTTTTATAAGTTCCTCTTGCAATTTATCACAATCTGCTTGAGATTTAACTACTTTGCATAATTTTGTGTCATCTGCAAATTTGATCACCTCACTTTCCTTCTCATTTATAAACATATTAAAAAGCACTGGTTCAATTACAGATCCCTGAGGCACTCCACTGTTTACCTTTTTCCACTGTGAAAACAGACCATTTAATCCTACTCTCTGTTTTCTTTCTTTTAACCAGTTTGCAACCCACAAAGGAGATTGCCTCATATCCCATGACTTATTAATTTTCTTAGAAGACTCTCATGCGGGACTTTGTCGAATGCCTTCTGAAAATCCAAATACACCACATCCACTGATTCACCTTTGTCCACATGTTTATTCACCCCTTCAAAAAAATGTAAGAGATTTGTGAGGCAAGACTTCCCTTGGATAAATCCATGCTGACTGTGTCCCATTAAACCATGTCTAGTTATATGTTTTCTGATTTTATTCTTTATAACAGTTTCCATTTTTCCCAGCACTGAAGTAAGGCTCAGGGGTCTATAGTTTCCCGGATCATCCCTGGATCCCTTTTTAAATATTGGGATTACGCTGGCTACCTTCCAGTCTTCAGGTACAATGGCTGATTTTAATGATAGGAGATGTGGGGTAGGGAAAAAGCATTATGGAAGTCCTAAAAAAAAGAAGATGGTTCTATCATTTTTACTGGTGTGGTGACTCAAACAGAAGAATTGAACAGAGATCTTGTTGAAGACATGCTAAAGGTGGGAAAGAAGAATGAAATATTGATCATTGGAGATCTGAATCTGTTGGATGTGGATTGTCATATCCTTTCTGCAGAATAAACAGAGAGATAGTGGATGCCCTTCAAGGGGTTCTACTCAAACAAATGATAATGGAACCACAAGGGAGAGAGTGGTACTTGACCTAATGCTCACAAATAGGGATAATGTCTCTAATATCTGGGTAGGTGCCCACCTATGCACCAGTGATCATTAGATGGTATGGTTTGATATTGCAAAAAGGATACATGAAGACCCAGGTTTTGAATCTCAAAAATGCAAAATAGGGACATAAAAATAGGGATCTACCTGGAGGAAAAACTAGAAGACTGGGGGAAAATGGATAAGATGAAACAACAGTGGAACAAATTAAATGGAGCTATTATATAAGATAACAAAACTATATGTTAGAAAAGTAAACAAAAGGAAAAGGAAAAAGAAACCCACCTGGTTCTCAAAAGAGAACGCTGAAAAAATAAAGACAAAAAGAACAGTGTTCAAGAAATATAAAGGATCCCAGAAGGAGGAATAGAGGGAAGAATATATGATGAAACTGAGGGAAATAAAAAAAGAAAGCAAAAAAGCAAGCAGAAGAAAGGACTGCCAAAGAAGTAAAGCAAGGTGACATAACATTTTTCAGACATATCAGAGAAAGAAAGAAGGCCCAAAGTGGTATAGTGAAACTGAAAGGTAACAAGGAGCAATGTGTAGAGAGAGCTGAAGAAATAACAGAAATATTAAACAAATAATTCAATTTGCTGTACATTAAAGAAGACCCTGGAGAAAGACTGCATTGATGGGATTGGGGTAGATGCAACTCAAGGATGCAACTCAAGTCAAGGAAAACTGAAAGAGGACAAGTCCATGGGACTGGATGAAGTACATCCAAGATACTGAGGGAGCTCAGAGATGTGTTTGCCAGTCCACTGAAAGACCTGTTCTGGAAACAGGAGCGGCACTGCCAGATTGGAGAAGAGTGGTTGTGGTCCTGCTTCACAAGAGTAGGAGCAGAGAGGAGGCTGGAAACTACAGGTCAGTTTGCCTCATCTTAGTTGTGGGAAAATTAATGGAGACTCTGCTGAAGAGAAGGATAGTGAACTATCTACAATCTGATGGGTTGCTGGACCCAGGGAGCATTGATTTACCAGGGGAAGGTCCTGTCAGACAAATCTGATTGGTTTTTTGATTGGGTGACTAGAGAATTTGATTAAGAAAGAGCACTTGATGTGATTTACTTGGATTTCAGCAAAGACCTTGGGTAATAGTATTTTATGATCTGAAGAAAGCGAAGCAATGAAACAAGGTGATACTAAAGCCAGCAGAATAGAAAGAGGAATAACTAGTAAGAAGAAGTTGATAATGCCTCTTGTACAGATCCTTGGTGAGGACTGTGCTCAGTTCTGGAACCCATATCTCAAAAAGGATAGAGACAAGATGGAACAGTCCAGAGAAGGGTGAATAAAATGGCATGTGGTCTGTTTCTGAAGACTTATGAGTAGAGGATGAAGGATCTAAATATATTTACCCTGTAAGTAAGAGGTGCAGAGGAGATATGATACAAACCTTCAGATACCTGAAATGTTTTAATGATGCATGAACTTCAAACCTTTTCCATTGGAAAGGAAACTGTAAAACTAAGGGTTACAAAATGAAACTCCAGAGGGATGACTTAGAATCAACATCAGGAAATATTTATTCACAGAGAGGGTGGTGGATACCTGGAATGCCCCCCCCCCCCCCTGGAAGAGGTAGTGAGGCTGAAAACAAAAAAACAAATTCAAAAGGAGATGAGATAAACACTGTGAATCCTAAAGGCTAGAGGACAGAATCCTAAAGGCTAGAGGACAAAAATGAAGAAAAGGGTACATGGGGGTAAGCTGCAGTTAGTACCCTTCACAGAAGGCATGGGGAATACAAGTCTTAACCAATTAGCCTTGATGCTTTGGATGCAACTGCAATATTGTTCTCTGCTTTGACGGCAGGAGAAAAAAGGGGAATTGGAATCAGGCAACAGCGAACGCTAGGCCCCAACTTTTACGGTCAGGGGGTACTGTTATGTAGACATTAGGGAAAAAGCACAGGTCTGCTTCTATGGCCGAGTCCAAAAGCAAAGCACATTCAAGCAGTATTGTCTAAATTATTAAGAAGGCTGATAAATATCCAACAGGAGTAATTTTGTTATGGGTTTGATAGTTGCTTGCTTTTGTTTGTAAATATTACTACTCTTTTCGTAAGGCTTTGGGGTAACTGTCATGAAGCAGCAGTTGCTAGTAAAGATGTGATTCGGCCGAACCTTTTGGTTCGGCCTTCGTTATTGGCCTGCCGTAGGAAATTTCATTTTCCCATGGTTTGGGCCAATTTTATTTCGGATGCCCATGAACCGCAGCCCAAAATCTGCCCCAATCCTTCAAAAATTCAATTATTACAATGGGGGGTAGTAAAAAACTCATCTAGACAGGTGCAGGACAGAAAATGAAGTTCCATTCAAAATTCAAACGTGTATTTATTATATAACTGAATTTTCATAGTTCATTCAATACGGCAACTCCTTCAGGTAAACAAAGAATATTTTAAATACTTGTCCCCCGACACGGTCCGTGTTTCGTGTGAACTGCATCAGGAGGGACCGCAGTATATTATGATCTACAATAAAACGATACATATCAAGAATGGAACAAAATAGGCTGCAAGAAATATATATATATACAGATGTAACGTAACAGGTACATACCTTTAAAGAGATCACAGGAGCGCGAGCGCCCTATAGCAATGACAGCCATTTAAAAGGAAAAAAGGCGCGAAAGGAAAACCTCTCGCGAGAAGCTGGAGAACGCCAGAGCGCACAGCCACACACATGTCGAATTAATAGGCTATTAATAAAATTGGTACCATTCGATCTCCTTGTTTAAGCCATTGGGGAAAACTGAATCCAATGTGAAAATCCAGCGCTGCTCTCTCCATCCTAGCATCCCGGAAAAGTCTCCCCCTCGTTGGGGACATGCGACCACCTCCAGGACCAGGAAGGAGAGAGCATCGATGGAATGGCCAGCCTGGAGCCAGTGTGATACAAGAGGCTCGTCAATCCTGGAGGATCTAATATTACAGCAATGCTCTATAATCCTTGTTTTTATCATACGCGAGGTTTTACCCACGTATAACAAAGGACAAGGACATTTAACCACATAGACCACCCCTCTAGTTGTACAGTCAGTATTGGAAAACAGCTTAAATACCCGTCCAGTTTTGGGGTGTACAAATTCCCTCAGAGGTTCTGTATGTCGACACATAGCGCAATGACCGCAAGGGGAGTGCTGACCCCTCCTATCAGATCTCGGATCACTAGGGCGACTTGCTGTATGAACCAGTCGGTCCCGTAAATTAGTCCCTCTCTTAAAAGTGAACCGAAGTGATCCGTGCATCAGAGTGTTGAGGGAAAGGGCTGCCCAATGTCTCTTAATCATGTTAACTACAGTCCTCCCAACTATAGAGAATGGAAGGATGCAGTTCAGCGATGTATCCTCAGTGGCCGTGGGGGATATAAAGAGCCATTCCCGGTGCGTGTATAATGCGCGTTTAAACGCTTTTTTGATGACCCGAGGAGGATAGCCCCTTGCCTTGAACCGGGCCGATAGAATTTGAGCTTGTGAGAGAAAGTCAGTGCGGTTTGAGCAAAGGCGACGCAATCTTAGAAATTGCCCCGTCGGGATATTCTCACGAAGAGCCCGAGGATGGCAGCTATTATATGCCAGTAACGTATTCCGATCAGTGTCTTTACGGTACAGTGAGGTCTGAAAATGGTCCCCCATCCAGAGAATGGAGACGTCCAAAAAAGAAATATGTGTGGGATGAATATTGTAATTAAATTGAATGTGGGGATTCAAAGAATTAACCCAGTCAAAAAATACATAAAACTGTATATCAGTACCCGTCCATATAATGAAAATATCGTCAATGTAACGAAACCAGGAATTAATAAAAGAAGACCAATCCGACGTATAAATCTTAGATGTTTCATAGTCGTCCATATACAGGCACGCCAAACTCGGGGCCATTGTCGCCCCCATCGCAGTCCCCTTATTTTGTTGGTAAATTTGGTCCTTAAATTGAAAAAAGTTTTTTGTCAACGCTATCTCTGCCAATTGTACCAAAAAAGCGGTAGTGACCCGGTGTGGGACTGGGCGAGTGTTCAATGCCCTCTCAATAACTGTCAGTGCCTCAAGTTGTGGTATGTTGGAATAAAGAGAAACCACATCGAGGGTAATAAGAAACAAGTTGGATTGGGTAATCTCTAACTGTTCCAACATAGACATAAAGTGAGAGGAATCCCTCACATATGACTTAATACAAGGTACAAGTGGTTTTAAGAAAACGTCCACAAACTGGGACAACGGCTCTAATAAGGAGCCAATGCCAGAGACTATCGGGCGACCCGGAGGATTTGTCAAGGATTTATGCACCTTTGGAAGGGTATAAAACAGTGGCATAACTGGATGGGATGCTACTAAAAATCTAGCCTCTTTGTTCGTAATGATACGTGCGTCTAGAGCCATTTGTACTGTAGATTTAATCTCCAGGAGCAAAGCCTCCGTGGGGTCCGCAGGTAGTGGGGTGTAAAAAGACATGTCTCCCAGTTGTCTCAGCACTTCAGTTTCGTAGTCAGATCTATTTAACACCACTATACCACCCCCCTTATCTGCTGGCTTAATCACAATGGAGTAATCTTTAGATAATTCCCCAATGGCTCGAGCCTCATCTTTTGGCAGGTTATACCTAATGTATGGTTTTTGTGAGCAAATCAGGTTCACATCTCTACATACTAGGCGCTCAAATGCCCCTAAAGATACATCAACCACCCCCGGAGGGGTCCATTTTGATCTCGGGTGAACCACAGACATGGCCCCGAGTTTGGCGTGCCTGTATATGGACGACTATGAAACATCTAAGATTTATACGTCGGATTGGTCTTCTTTTATTAATTCCTGGTTTCGTTACATTGACGATATTTTCATTATATGGACGGGTACTGATATACAGTTTTATGTATTTTTTGACTGGGTTAATTCTTTGAATCCCCACATTCAATTTAATTACAATATTCATCCCACACATATTTCTTTTTTGGACGTCTCCATTCTCTGGATGGGGGACCATTTTCAGACCTCACTGTACCGTAAAGACACTGATCGGAATATGTTACTGGCATATAATAGCTGCCATCCTCGGGCTCTTCGTGAGAATATCCCGACGGGGCAATTTCTAAGATTGCGTCGCCTTTGCTCAAACCGCACTGACTTTCTCTCACAAGCTCAAATTCTATCGGCCCGGTTCAAGGCAAGGGGCTATCCTCCTCGGGTCATCAAAAAAGCGTTTAAACGCGCATTATACACGCACCGGGAATGGCTCTTTATATCCCCCACGGCCACTGAGGATACATCGCTGAACTGCATCCTTCCATTCTCTATAGTTGGGAGGACTGTAGTTAACATGATTAAGAGACATTGGGCAGCCCTTTCCCTCAACACTCTGATGCACGGATCACTTCGGTTCACTTTTAAGAGAGGGACTAATTTACGGGACCGACTGGTTCATACAGCAAGTCGCCCTAGTGATCCGAGATCTGATAGGAGGGGTCAGCACTCCCCTTGCGGTCATTGCGCTATGTGTCGACATACAGAACCTCTGAGGGAATTTGTACACCCCAAAACTGGACGGGTATTTAAGCTGTTTTCCAATACTGACTGTACAACTAGAGGGGTGGTCTATGTGGTTAAATGTCCTTGTCCTTTGTTATACGTGGGTAAAACCTCGCGTATGATAAAAACAAGGATTATAGAGCATTGCTGTAATATTAGATCCTCCAGGATTGACGAGCCTCTTGTATCACACTGGCTCCAGGCTGGCCATTCCATCGATGCTCTCTCCTTCCTGGTCCTGGAGGTGGTCGCATGTCCCCAACGAGGGGGAGACTTTTCCGGGATGCTAGGACGGAGAGAGCAGCGCTGGATTTTCACATTGGATTCAGTTTTCCCCAATGGCTTAAACAAGGAGATCGAATGGTACCAATTTTATTAATAGCCTATTAATTCGACATGTGTGTGGCTGTGCGCTCTGGCGTTCTCCAGCTTCTCGCGAGAGGTTTTCCTTTCGCGCCTTTTTTCCTTTTAAATGGCTGTCATTGCTATAGGGCGCTCGCGCTCCTGTGATCTCTTTAAAGGTATGTACCTGTTACGTTACATCTGTATATATATATATTTCTTGCAGCCTATTTTGTTCCATTCTTGATATGTATCGTTTTATTGTAGATCATAATATACTGCGGTCCCTCCTGATGCAGTTCACACGAAACACGGACCGTGTCGGGGGACAAGTATTTAAAATATTCTTTGTTTACCTGAAGGAGTTGCCGTATTGAATGAACTATGAAAATTCAGTTATATAATAAATACACGTTTGAATTTTGAATGGAACTTCATTTTCTGTCCTGCACCTGTCTAGATGAATACTTGCTTATGTGCAAGGTTGGCTTCTGTTGATTGTTTGTTGGGTAGTAAAAAACCCCACCCCAACCCTTCAAATTTAATTAATTGCAATCCCCCCACCCTCCGACCCCCTCAAAACTTGCCGAAATTCCCTGGTGGTCCAGCGGGGGTCCTGGGAAGGCGCAGATGGTCCTGGGATGGCGCAGATGGCCCTTTGCCCTTACCGTGTGAGGGGGCTATCGGTGCCATTGGCCAGCCCTTGTCACATGGTAGGAGCAATGAATGGCCGGCACCATGTGACAGAGGCCGACCAATGGCATCGATAGCCCCTGTCACACGGTAAGGGTAAAGGGCCATTGGTGCAATTTTGATAAGTAGCAGCCGACAGCCTGACAGGGGGAGATCGCTCCCAGGACCCCCGCTGGACCACCAGGGACTTTTGATAAGTCTTGAGGGGGGGGGGTCGGGAGGGGGGGTTGCAATTAATTAAATTTGAAGGGTTGGGGTGGGTTTGGGGTTTTTTTTTGTTTTTTTAGTGTGCCCTTTCTCCCCCCTCCCCCTCCCAAAAACGATAAGAAAACCACACGAAATTTCTTGGGTTTTTTTATCGTTTCGTCCCCCCCCCCCCCCCCGAAACGCGATGAAATAGGAAATATCGTCTCTATTTCCTATTTCATCACAAATGAATGCACATCCCTAGTTGCTAGCATTAATTATACGACTTGGAGGTAATCTGCACAGAGTGGCAGTTACTATCATAAGAAACTTGTTGGGCAGACTGGGTCGATCATTTGGTCTTTTTCTTTCGTCATTACTATGTTACTATGCTACTATATTTTTGTACCAACTACTTTACTTAATTCCCTATTAACAAGGAATTTAGAGCACAGGAACTGTACACTAAAGTAAAAGTGTGCACACAAATTTGTACTTCTCCATGCAGATTAAGGCATTCAATATTACTCCAATGGAGAGAGATGCACAGGCTTAACTCATGTTTTCTTAATGTTTGAAATTTAACTCCTGCTCAGGAGTGCAGTTAAGTTTCTGGGGCTAGTGTTAGTCTACAAGACTGAACCTGAAGTGGGGATCCGGTATTCTGGATTTTATGCATATAACAAATGTGCACAAACCATGTTTTCTGGGCAGAGAGCATACTTTGTGCATAAAACATTATTTATGCATATAAATCATATTTTGTGCACAATAAGCAGCCTTTGTGTGAACATTTTTGGGTCTGCATGCTTTAAAAAAAAAAAAAACACTCCAGATGCATTAGCATAGCATTACTGTTCTGCATCGGGATTTAACTTTGGGTTTTTTTTTTAGCATGTGAGTAAACAAAATGTTCCTGAAGTGCAGCACACATCTTTTACTCTCGCCTTATTACATCAGAGCTTGAGAAAGAAATCTATTCTAAAGAGGAGAAAAGAATAAGTATTTCATGGTGTTAAGGCTAAACTCACTCTATACAACACACAAAACAGGGCAGTGGAGATTAGCAGAGATGAACTCAATGCCAGAAAACCTGCCACAGTGATTTAATGGATTTAAAAAAAAAAAAAAGTGTTATTCATGATCTTTTTTTTTTAAAGGATGTACTGAAAGAAAGATCACTGAACTGCACTAACAACCTTTTCGATAATTCTTGTAATGTGTGTTTATTGAGAAAAGGTGTAGCTGGAATAATTAATGCACTTTCTGTTGCCAGTTTGATAGCCGCTTATTATCTGCACACAATCAATGCATGTTTCAGTAGCAGACCACATTTGTTTTGTGGTTTCAATTATAGTGGTGAGTAACATATAACTCATACAGTGACAGGAATTTGAAAGGACTGTATAACTGCAAATAATTATATTCTATTGTTGGTTCAGCTTCTGGAAAAATGGGCCAGTTTTTCTACAACACGAAAGAAGTGCAGATGAGTTTACATAATCTTGGGAAAGAATAACTTGGTTGAAGCTTTTATTCCATCTTTGTATTATTTATTTTTCTGTACAGAGACTGGCTATGGTATCTTTTTTTTTAAAACTATATCTGCCAGAAACAATGTGGACACTGACAAAATGTCAGCACATGTGAGGATCCTCTGCTTTTATAAATAGGATTCCCTACATATTGTTGTGCTTCATGGGTTTTCTTGGGGGGGGGGGGTTGTATTTTTAATCTGGTGCTGACTATGCACAACATTACACAAAAAGGGGTAAAGTATGTGGATATTTTACTGCACATACTTGCAGCTAGATTTCAGATACACTACTGGAGCAAGTTCTCTTTGAGAAATAGCTAGTGTATACATGCTCAAAGTGCTCATATAGGGGCAGATTTTAATAGTTACATGCGCAGCCTACATTTGTGCGCTACCCGGTGCGCACAAATGTACGCCTGATTTTATAACATGCGCGCGTAGGGCTTTGAATATCTGCCCCATACTTTGCACTTGCTATTTGTGCAGGCAGTGGCCTGGGACAATAAGTGTTTGCACTCTTAGAAATCCCAATGTTCAAATCTTGGTGTTTTCTTCCTCCTAGCCTACCCACCACTTACAACCTCTTTTTATCACATTGCGGAAACCCATATATACTTTTAACACCCTGATTTCCTTTAAGGTTAACTGACACAAAAATGTGTAAAATAATTCAATTATGCTTGGGATAATGGAGAGAGATGAATGAAGATGACAGAATAGTGTGTGAAGCATCACAATAGGCAGGGTCAATGAGGAGAATGAAGGCCCAATATAATAAAATGCGAGTAAAAAATACGAGCTAAACTTTAGCTCATTTTTACTGTGATAAAAATTTCCAATCTAGAGTTTGATTTACTAAGGCTTTTCTCCCATTTTGTACCTATGGGGAAAATGCTTAGTAAATGAGGCCCTTAGTAGGCTCATGCTTCAGGAGTTTAAAAAACATCATGCTAACCCGAAAATGTGTACAGAAATGGAGGAAAAGGAAGTTGGTGGAGGGAAGAAAATAGGCTGGCAGACGTGGATAGAAGAAAAGGGCCCAGCTGAATTTCCCTGCTTAAGAGGGGAATGAATAAACTGACTTAAAAGTAATTGTTCCCTGGACCCCTGCCAAGGCTGGTTCTTAAATGTACCTGAAACAGCTCTGTGCCAATTAATAGCCTTAATCAATCAATCTTTGGAACAAGATTCTCTTCCTAGGGCTCATAAAGTAGCAGTTATTAAGCCTTTGCTTAAAAATGCCCTGTTGAATCCGACTGGGCCAATTATCTCCCAGTCTCAAATTTACCAGTTGTGGCTAAGCTAATTGAATCTACAGTTATATCACAGTTAAAAACATTTTTGGAGGATCAGGATGGCTGGGTTCCACCCAGTCCAGGTTTTAATCCATCTTTAGCACAGTGATCATGCTCGTGGCTTTGAGAATGAAAGAAGGTTGCTTTGGGATCAAGGAGAATCAGGATTTCTCGATCTCTTTAGTCTTTGATATCATCAACCAACAGAAACTACATTCTTGACTGCGGGACATGGGGATGGTTGGGTTAACATAGAATCATAAGAACATAATGGCAGAAAAAGACCATATATCCTAGCTAGTCTTCCCACCCACCTCAACTATTCAGATTTATAATCCTACTACTCCCTCAGAGATTATCTATGCTTATTCCATACTTTAGTGAATTCAAATACTGTCCTTGTTTCCAGCATCTCCAAAGAGAAGCTGTTCCATGCATCCACTACCCTCTCTGTAAAGAAATGTTTCCTTAGATTACTCCTGAGCCTAACCTATCCATCCTCATCCCATGACTCCCCTCATTCAAGCGTCTCCTTTCCATTGAAAGAGGCCCATCTCCCGTGCATGGAAAATATTTTGGTTTGTTCATTCATTGTGTAGGTCCCTTCCATTTGTTTGTTAGTTTCAAACAAAAACATGTGCTTTTGTTTCCTTTGTTTCAGATTTGAAACTGGAGTTTTCTAATCAATTTGAATGAAACTTGTGGGTAAAGGAGAAGACAATGCCATGGCAACTAGACTGTGGCAAAGTGGTGCCAAAAGTGGCTTGAATAGCTTAAGGCACCGTAAAGAGAAATAGGGTAGCAGGAGTGGCAGGGATTCTCCAAGGCACCATCAGAGGAGTAAAGCAGCAAAAAGGCTTCAAAAAGGGCACCAATAACAGGTGCATGAACCCTCGAAGAGAGCATGAAAGGGGGAAAGTAGCAGAAGAATAGCATTAACATCCTAAGGCATCATGAAGGGGAAACAAAGCAACAAATTCCCAGGCACTGACAGAGGAACACAGCAGCACAAAGAGTGACAAAATGACCCCAAAACACCATGAGAGGTGCAAAGCAGCCACTCACAGTGGCAAGAACACCCCAAGGTGTAGAGTCTGGGATATGCGAGCAAGGTAGAGTGGCAGAAAACAACCTAAGGTGTAAAGTCTGTGGTGTGGCAGAAAGAACCTCAAGGTGTAGTATAAGGAGTATAGCACCATGGCAGAGTGGCAGCAAGACCCAAAAGGTGGGGCATAAAGGTTATATAGTAACATAGTACATATTAATGTCAGCAGAAAAAGGCCTAAGAGGTCCATCCAGTCTGCTCAGCAAGCTTTTTTTTTTTTTTTTTTAAATTCTTAGAGTAATTGTTGCTTCATGCAGGTTACCCTTTTCTTCATCTCCATCATTTTTCCACTAGGAATCCTCTATGCTTCTGCCATGCTTTTGAATTCCATTACCATCCTTGTCCTCTTTACCTCTACTTGGAGGACATTCCATGCATCCCTTTCCATGAAGATATACTCCCTGATGCTGGTCCTAACTCGACCATCTTGGAGCTTCATTTTATGACCCCTTGTTCTACAGTTTTCCTTCCAGCAGCAAAAGTTTGATTGCACAAAAGTTTGATTGTACATTAGTAATATCTTTTAGGTTTTTAAAAGTCTGTATCATATCACTCCTGTCTCTCCTCTCTTCTACTGTATACATATTTAGGTCTTTCAATCTCATCTCATAACTCTTTTCATGCAGATAGGTCCCACACCATATTGATTGCCTTTCTCTGGACCGCTTCCATCCTGTCTTTATTCTTTTTGAGATACAGTTTCCAGAACTGAACACAGTACTCCAGGTGAGGCCTCACCAACAACCTGTACAGGGGCATTATCACCTCCTTTTTCCTGCTGATAATGTCTCTATGCAGCCCAGCATCCATCTGGCCTTAGCCAACACCTTGTCATATTGCATCGCCACCTTTAAGGAGCGGACTGAGAGGGAACTTTTCTATCCCTAACCCTAACCTTTCTACCCTTTCCCCTCTCCTCCCTGACCCCTAACTCCTTCGTACCTACTTACTTTTTTTTTTTTTGTTTGATTACTTACTGCTCCTCTGGAGCAGAACTAATCTCTGTGCGCCGGCTGGCTTCTGGCACGCACTTCCCCGGGACAGTGGCTAATGGCACTGTCCCGGCCCTCCCCCTGCCCAGACCATGCCCCCTGGGCCACCCCTTTCTTTAGGCCCGGCACTTGTATGTGTATCGGTGGTTACACACATGGCTGGGCCCTTTAAAAAATGTGCGCAGTGTGTGCACGGCCCGGCCACGCGTGTAACTGCTGGAATTTGCACGCATAGCCTTTGAAAATCAATCTGTAAGTATTGTAGCCCTGGTCGAAATTTGGAAACTATATGTATATTTTTCATTGTACGTTATCTTTACTACTTAAGTCTACCAATCATCAGATTGGGTGGATGGTTCTGTAGGTACAGAAAAGCACTTATTTGTCTAGGCCTTTAAGTATGTGTGCAAAGAGATGACCTCTAGATGGGGTATGCTCTGAATATGTAAGTCTGAATGCAGTGTGAAGCGAGAGATTGAGAGACAGAGTGAAGAACAGTACAGAGGAATGGGACCTGTCCCTGAGTGCTGCGGTATCTATTAAGGCCATCAGGTTGCCAATCCAGAAGTGGCCGTTCTTTTTTGACCATGGAGGTTGGTGTACTAAATGATTGCTCCTAGGTGCAAACTTCTTAGTCTTTCATCAGACAGGCCTAGGAAGGACCATGGAAGCAGATATCTATCCAGTTCCCTGACAAGAAGAAGTCTGTGCTAATAGGCTGAGGCTGGTGTGAGTAATACCTGTTAACATGGAGTCAAGTAAGAGAGAGTGCTTTTTTTCTTTTAGATTACTGGAGCTATTTGAAGTTCTAATGGCTGTGCTGCTTTGAAAATGTGGCTGGCTATTGGTATTTCTGTGACTCATTTTTGTTGGCAATTGCCTCTACATTTTACTGCAGGAAACATCTAAAAGATAAAATAAACTCTGAGTTAGAACCAAAATTTATGGTGTGAGACTACCTTTGTGACTTGCAAGGTATGGGTCTAACAGGGAAGAGGCATTCTGAAGAAGGTCTGAAAAGGGATACTGACGTTTGACTTTGGGGAAAAACAGATAGATGTTGATTTTCCTGCAGAGAAATGCACACCGTTGCCCTCTGAACTAGGTCCATTGCAACATCTCGCCCGATCATTTTCGTGAACCTACAGAGCAGTTGCAGGACAAAAAAAAAATCCCATCAAGAATGTTTATATTATGTGCCTCTAGCAGGGGTTACAAATAGATCAAGCCTTAAAAGCTGATGATAATAAAATGGAAAATGTGTCAAAGTAATATCCATACAGGATATTATGGGCATCACATTTTGCTATAAGAACCTTTATAGCAAAATTATTAGTTGCCAATCAATTTGTTCTATGGTTGGGACCTCTGTAATGTACAACATAAGAACTACCATCTCGCTTAGACCATCTATACCAGCATCTCCTCTCCCACAGTGCAGCTTGCACTTAAAGGAAACATATAAGAACAAGTCATGTATAGAATAGCCCAGCCATGCCTTTCCAGTCTCCAGAGGTCTTGTTTAGGGATGCACTGAACCTAGGATGACATCTCTGATTATTATATTTAAATGCCTGCGACTGAAAATAAAAACATCTTTTATTCATAATTTCTAACTTTCTATTAGCCTTGCTGGTTGTTGCACACTGGATCAGTGTTTTTAGAGAACTATCCATGATGACTCCATGATCTATTCCCTGAATATTATTTGCTAAATGAGTGTCCATCATTGTGCATAACCTTGATACCAGGTGTTTGAGATATCAAAAGCAATACAGTAATCTGAGAGGTATAGAATTAACTATGTAAAATTGAACATCACCAAGTTAAAGTCCAATGAAAAAAGATGCAAAACTTAATTCTCTTTAATTTTAATAGGTTAAACTATTACAAAATGAAATCCAATGCTTTTTTCCTTTGAAGGAGATGACACATTACCTGTCTTGGCATTTAGTAGCATTCAAATCATCAAAAATCCTAGTTCACGTATTCTTCAAATATATGGTTCTATTCTTATAGATGGTGGGCACTCGTGTTAATACAATAAAATCTAAAGGTCATTTCAAATCATAGATCTCAAAATTACTGATTTAATTAATAAACTGTCTTACAGCCACACAAATAGCTTGTCTCATTTTCACTCTATTACTCACTAAGGAAAACATTATATGCATGACCTTTCCCACATTTCTAAAAACCTTTTGAAGGGTATAGGATCCAATCTGCTTTAATGACCTCAGCGGGACATAAAGGCTTCATACAGGAAGATGTTTTTAAGTCTTTTTTCTTGTGATAAAGCACCATTATCATAAACATTACAGAAACCTAGCTTCTCAGAGACAGTTTGATGTGCAAATAGAAATGTGAAATTTCCAATAAAAATGGAGGAAACAGGTTGCAGAATCACTTTCAAAGACAAATATACTGCATTACATTACATTTCTAAATAGTCTACAGAGTTTTGCATACAGACTACAGCAGTATTCAGTATTTATCTACACAATGTGTAAGTCCATCGTCATCCATATAAAGCTTAATTTCCTTGTTGGTTCAAAATATATGCTATCATGCAAACATATGTATTTATTTTATTTATATATTCTTAGATTCCTTAAATATCCGACCAGTAGTTCAATGTGTATTATAAAACATTAATAACATATGAAAATGAATACATTCATAAAACATAGCCACATATATTTTACAGTAAGGAAAAATTGTGAGATTATCCAATGAAATAATATGAGTGGCAAAGATTTTTACCATATTCTATTAACTTGAAACTGACCAATTTTGCCAGATTTTGCATATTTACTATCTTCTCTTCAATGTCTTCATACATTCTAGTACTTAACCACTCTAAAACTGAGGAGTTAAGCTGCATGGTTTAGCAAGTTAGCTGGACCCACTTATCTGGCTAATTTAGCGCTGCTGAATATACTAAGCTATCTTAAAGTTAGCCAGATAAGAGGATCTAGTTAATTTTAGGACAGTCCTGTGGCCCGACTAGAGTTAGCTAACTCCACTCCTCCCTGATCCGCCCATTCCCTGCCCCTGAGTTATCCAGCTAAAAACTTAGCCAGATAAGTCACTTATCGGTGTATGTGGTTCCCACTGACCGTAGCCAGATATTCAGTGGCACCACTTAGTTGGATAAGTCTGACTTTTCTGACTACGGTTTTTTTTATATATCAGGCTCAAAGTCTTTTATTTTCCAGTATCTGTTCAGGTTTCCCATCTTTACTTTGGTTTTCACAATGTTGATACTCTGCCCCTGGCTCCATGCAAGTATGCAAAAGGTTTAGGGTGGCTATGGACCAATCTTTTTTGCTCCATCTATACATGTCAGCTCTCTGCTTCTCTTTTCATTACTAACTTTCTAACATTTACAAATCTGCACCTCACTTACCTTTGAGACCGGTCAGCTCCTCCTTCGCGCTTTTTTCTTTTATACCTGGGTTATTGCAAGTCTCCATAACTCATAATTATTTCCACTTTACCTTCTCCAGAACTCAGCTGCACACATTATTTTCCAGCTCTCCACTGCTCTTATATCACTCCTTTGCTCTGCTTCCTGAATTGGCTACTGATAAAATTCCATGCTCATCTTCAATTTCTGTTTCTCAATATATCTCTAGTTTGGCTCTGGTTTACTATTTCACTACCTCTGGTTTTTATTCTTCACTATATTCCCCCTCCCAGATTTCTTTATACCTCCTGTATAATACAAGCAACTTCTTATTTCTGAATAAGCTGTTGCAGTTTGTGTTGTTCTGCAACAATTATTATTTTGCATGTAATACAAGAGATGAGGTTCCAGGTCTAATTCCACAGGCTGAAGAAAATTCATGCTAACTTTTGTGAAACTGTCTGCTAACATCTGTGTTCCAAAATAGAATACTACAAATATGATAGTGAGAAAAGCCAAGAATAACATATTTACTGGAACTGCTGAGAACTTAAGTTTCTATAGCTCCTGTGTTTGGCCACATTTCTGCTTTCCTCCTATTTTGCCAAAACAACAAAAGGGGCCACATCTCTTCATGAAACCAAAACACATGCTGAGTGCAAAGTTACAGAGACTTTATTCAGAGGGTATGCAACATGACCCATGATTGACAAGGATATCACCTGTGACTGCTATACATTTTTGGCAGTGTGCATCTAGGACATTAAACAAGAGAGAAATTTTGGAGGAAGAACAGTTTGACAAAATGACAGTTGTCCTATTGTATTGCTTGCAAGAATAATAAGCAGTAAACCTTGCTTTCTGTTTATATATCCTATCTCTAAAGATCCCCAGTGAATGCAAAACATCCAACTTTCTGTATAATCATATGCTATGATCTGATTAGTGCTGTAATTTGTAATGTTTGTAGTCCTTCAATAAAATATTTATTATAGGTGACTTTCTGGTCTCCAAGAATTATTTGGTTTGATTTGTAAGTCTGATTGCATCATTTTAGCATTGTTACCATCCAGAGTTAATTCCCCTAGCAAAGCTGCTATCTGATATCCAAGATTCAATTTCATTGACTTTTCTGCATTCTACACCTTTGGAAATATTTTAATTGAATAAGGCCTTCTGTGTTACGCGCCCCGTTCGCTCCCGTCCTGCACACGGGCCTGCTCACCTTCATGGTTCCACGGCAGGTCCCGGGTCGGCCTCCCTAGCGGGAGCTGCTAGTACTTCCAGGCCCTGGCGTCCCGCGGCGGCGGTCGCCGGGCCTTCTATTGCGAACCAGGCCTCATGCCGGAGCTCGGCATCTTCGGCGCTTCTGGCCACGCCCCTATGCACGCACAAGGACCGCCCGGCCTCTTGTAGGGCCAAGGGTGGGTCTTAGCTCTGCGGCGCGCCCTGATTGATTCCCCGTTATAAGGAAGTCCCTGCCTGCACTTCGGTTGCTAGATTGTCTCCACGCTTGTACCTGTTCCTGTCTTGTTCCAAATCTTGTTCCAGGATCCTTCTGTTCCAGTTCTGTTCCTGCCTTGTTCCTGCTTCCTAGTTCCAGTGTCCTCCTGTTCGTCTGTTCGTCTCCCCAGACGCCCGGACTGACTCTCTGGTACTGACCTTGGTTTGTTACTTGACCAGTCTGCCTGCCTGCCTGCCTTCTGACTCCAGTCCGTTCCTCAACCTGCCTGTCTGCTGCCTGCCTCTTGACCTCAGCCTGCCTGTGACCACATCTGACCTCCGGTACCTGACCTCAGCTTTGTTGACCTCTCCTCGGACTAACTCCTGGACACCTACCTCTGCCTGTTTGACCATGCCTCCAGATTCTGGCTTTGCTCCTAGCCTTGTCATCTCCTATGCTGTTCTTGCCCTCCTTGCTCCATCTGACCTCCAGTCTCGAACCTGACCGTGCTGTCCTCCTGTCTGTGGGCACACTGGACTTTCACTCTCTCAGGAGACCCTGCGAGGCCCACCTAAGTCCAAACGGCCCGGGTCCCTGCGGGCTCCTCCCGGGGGGACCTCAGACTTCCAGTGATGAAGCTCTCTCTAGCCTCTGTCTCCTCCTGTGCTCCGTCCCCTGGGGGCAGTTGCCTTCTGGTCCCTACCAGGAGGCGTATCTCCACTGCCACAGGCAAGGGTCCACCCCCGAGTGCAACATTCTGCTTTTCACTCAAAACTCATCTTTCAAGCCTGCTTATCCCAATACCAAGTAACTCCTCAGTTTATCATGTCTCAGATAATTTGTGTTCCTTTATTATAAGGTTGCTCATTTGGAGTTTGATTACAATGTCTTTAAAAACTGTAAATAACTACATGGCCCTTGTATTAAAGGGAGTTTGTGTTAACACCCATATTTAACACATGTTAACATGGTCATCAGGCCAAGTAACAACACACATTAGTTGCATTCAGTAATGCATATAAAACTTGAGCCCATTAAAATCAAAATGAATTCTAATGGCCTCATTGGATATTAGTGCTCTATAGTCCAATTGAGTCAATATGTAAGAGGCTTAACATAGGCTACATAATGCAGGAAAGTTAACTAGGCCTCAGAAGGTATAGTGAATCCCCTACCCCTCGCCTCTCCTCCTCCCAGTCTTGGAAGAGACTTAGCCCATTGGATGTAGCCTTCATGCTTTAGCTTCTGGGTCAGAGAGTATGCAGCACCATTTTGTATTTAGTGTTGCAGCTAGAAGGAGAAAAAATGACTCCCTCCTGCAATTAATGATTTTGGGACATCCTGTAGACATGATACGTGATATCTGGGAGGAGGGTAGAAGGGCCATAGATAAAAAGGCCTATGATTTTACAGGGGGAGGGGGGAGGAGTGTGGGCAGCTAAAGGTTTGTAACATTTTGGGAAATGGTCCAACAACCATGACTTTTCCAGGAGGTGGTCCCACAGACTAACTTTTTCAAGGGGTGCTTCTAGGTAGGAAGGGTACTAAGGTCCCAAATTCTTATGGGGGTGGTGGGGTTGCAGGCTCCGAAGCCTGATCATATTCCAGAGATGAAACCTTCTATTTCCCTACACTAACCAGCCATTCATACTGGGTCAGTTAGCACAGAGAAAGCTGATACACAGAACATAGCCTTTACTACCACGACAGTCCTGTCTTTAATGAAGTCAAGATAATACTATCACATTCTGCATATCATTATATTACAATGAAACAAACCGGAAGGTGGTCCCACGTAGCCAAGGCAAAAAAACAGAAGGGACTACCTTACACCGTGGAAAGACTTTTATTAGAATTGCCCGACTCAAAATACAAGCTGAGTTTTGCCAAAAGGCTGCATCAGGGGCTAAAACAATCAAGAACAATAGATATTACCACAAACATGCTCTATATTAAAAATTATAAACAATCTGCTAGAAAATGGATGATTGCTCATCTCTATGTAACTCTACCATAATAGTCTACACTCATAATATTCATATATAACATACATATTTAAATCATTAATGTGCAACGTGACCCATTCACTCTATTTTAAACTTACTACTATTTAAAACAAACATCATTTTTATAAAAAAATTGTTTTAAAAAATAGTTTTAAAAAATATATGAAAACACTGAAATCATTACCTTTATGCTGTAACCGTATACTCACAGCTACATATATCAGTATATCAATCTGACCATTAGTTGTTGCAGTAAAGCTGTTAATAAAAATGATCATTAAAAAACATAAAATGAGAGAAAGTCTCGTATACACAAATATATCAATAAATAATATTAAGAAACCATATGCATGTCAAATCACACGTACAGACTATAAATAATATTCATAATACACACATCTAAAACTGAAAATTATAAAAACAGCAATCAAACTATTACAGTAAGTTCAATATCAGTGCACTCATAACTTCTTCCATTTAAATGACAACAATGCAGATATAATTAAAACTGCCTGATAAATAAAACAAAATTGTATTGACAAATCGCACTAAACACATTTTAGCGCAAAAACCATTTTTTATCGCTAAAACTTAGTATAACACACAAATAAAGTCTTAAGCTGTTATTTTAGTAATCCCTAAGTTGTTGTGATATATATAACTAATACTCAACGAGCAGCTCTACAAAAAAAATTTTTCTTTACATCTTGCAAAAACTAGCACTGCAACTAAGAAAAATCCTCTGCTATGTTGTCATTTATATGGCGTTCTTCAAAAACAAAGTCTCACATTCGGACTATGAAAGAGACATAATACACACATCTAAAAACTGAAAATTATAAAAACAGAAAATAACCTATTAACAATGAGTTAAATATCAGTGCACTCATAGCTTCTTCTATCTAAATGATAACCTCACAGACATGAATGGCCATAGAGATAAATAATTAAAAATTAAAACTACCCGGTATCTGAGGCAATAATGTATTGACAAATCACACTAAACAGATTTAAGCACTAAAACCATTTTATATCGCTAAAACTAAAATACAATCTTAAGCTTTGACTTTACTAATCCCTAAGTTGTTATATTATATATAACTAATACTCAACGAGCAACTCTACAAAGAGAAAATTTTAGAAAGTAGTCTCAGGGCTATCTACTTTACCTTTGTCAGTCAATGAAACATCTCGCAAAGACTTGCACTGCAACTAAGAAGAGTCCTCGGCTGTGTTGTCATTTATATAAAGTTCTTCAAAAGCAAACCGGGCCAAAAAACTATGACATCATTTCCTGTGAAATGTGTCAATCACGTAGTCAAGGAGACAAAATACTAGAGAACCAATTTCGATATTAATCAAAAGCATGGCTATTTTCACTGCACCAAAATAAACATTACATCATTTCCTTTATTGCACGGTTTATGTATATTTATGAAGGCTGACACTTAAAAAGAGGACTGTGTTGTATATATCTAGATATACCATGATCGCTACTGTGTCTATATGAAACCAGGCTTACTATGTAACGTTTAAAACAACAGAAGGAAAATTTATCCTTGTCAAGATCGCTACAGAGTAGCGCTTAAAGAGGAAAATATGACCCCCCCAAGGCTTGCCAATAATCCCTGGGGGTCCAGCAAGGGTCCGAAAGCGATTTCGTTTTCGGCTGCCAGTAACCAAAATGGCGCCGATAGCCTTTGCCCATACTATGTCACAGAGGCTTTCGGCGCCATTGGTCAGCTCCTGTCACATGATAGGAGCACAAGATGGCGCCGATGGCCATGTGACAGGGGCTGACCAATAGCGCCGAAAGCCCCTGTGACATGGTCGTTCGGGCTATTCGGCACCATTTTGGCGCGCGGCTTGCACTGGCACGAACTAGGGCACGGAGGGCATGGCAAATGGAAGCCGGGACTCCGCTGGACCACCAGGGATCTTCGTAAGTCTTGGGGAGGGATCGGGGGGGTGGTGTATTATAATTAATTTAAATTTGGGGTGGTTTGGGGTGGTTTTTAATAAAAAAAAAATAATTTTTGCCCCTCTCCCCAGGCAAACCCGAAAACGAATTTTCCCCCGAATTGCGGGGAAAATTTCGTTTCCGGTTTCGGGGGCTCCGAAATAACGGCGTTTATGTCGTGTTTCGGATACTCCGAAACAGAAACGAATTAGGAAATTTCGTTAAATTTCCTAAATAAGGCGAAAAACGAACCACATCTCTATTAACTTCATCCTGACACATAACTACTTCAGCTTCAATGATGACATCATTACAGTTTATGGGAATCACCACAGGCACCACCATGGCAGCACAATATGCCAACTTTTTTATGTTAGAACGGAAGAAACATTCCTGAGTGGTTTCTCCAACAAACTTTCAGATATGACTGGTACATTGATGACATTTTCATGCTTTGGACTGAAGGAAAGGAGAACCTTAAGCAATTTTTAAACTCCTTCAATTCATTCCATCCCAAACTCAAGACTGACTACTCCATGAAAAGAGATCACTTCCTAAACACTACAATCTCAATCACAAATGGACACCTGCAAACATCTTATGCAGAATGCCAACAAAAAAACTATAGAAAGATACGGATACCTTCAAAGCAACGTGTTCCATCCTTCACATACACACACATAATATTTCATTGTACACAGTCAAACTATATGATACCACACTATTTGTTCTGAACCAAAGGACAGGAAAAAATGACTCAAAGCTGTAACTGAATTCTTCAAATAAAAGGGCTATCATCTCAAAATCATCTTCAAGAAAATTGTATCCTCACTCAAAACACCTAGGAAAAACCTACTACAAAATTATAAATGATCTACAATCACTATTATTTGAGGAACAATTAGTGAAAGAAATATTCCCTATATTCCCTGCTCCCCCAGTCCTAGCCTTCGGCAGTTATCTAACCTGAAACAAAGAATTATAAGCAGCAAGATCCAAACAGAAATGCAAAAATAAGAAAATGGCATAAACCCTGCAAATTTATCCCCCAAAAAATCCCACCCTATGATGTGATCAATAATTTTTTGTTAATTTTTACTCTTTTTTAATTTTTTAATTGATAAAACCCTGCAAAACATCAGGCTGCAAGTTGTGCCAGCACATATCACAAAACATGGGAAAAATATTCAAAATAAGAGATTCACATTCAAGTTTTTCTAATCCATAAATATCGTGCATATGATCCAAAGGAAAAAATGTGAAAGATTTTAGAAACAAGCCAAAAATTAAGGACAAGAATCAGTTAGGGATGTGCAGCCATAAAATGTTTGGTTCGGTTTGTTTTTTCATTTCAGGGATTTTTTCATTGTTTTTTTTTTTTTTCAGTTTGTAAAACAAAAAAAAAAAGAAAAAATTAAACATCCCACTCCAAAAACAAAGAAACAAAAAAAAACCTGAAACGCTTCCAAAAACAGGCCTCTGCTAGGACCAGGCCTCATCAATGAAGCCAGATCTGAGGCCTGCTCCCAGTGCTGGGGCCCAGCTTGAGATGTGATGCTGACACCAAGGCCCAACCTGAGCCTGGCCCTGGTGCAAGGGTCTAGCTTGATGCTTGGTCCCATCAGTGAGGCCCTATCCAAGACCTAGTCTTGCTGCTGAGTCCTAAGCCTGGCCAAAGATTTACTCCTGGCAGCAGGGCCTTGCCCAAGACCTGGTCCCAGTGCTTGACCCGAGGCCTAATCCTATTGCCTAGGCTACAGCCCAGTTCCAGGCTCTGGCCCAAGGCCTGGTCCCACTGCCTAGGCATAGGCTCACTCCAGAAACCTAGGACCAGGCCTCTTGATTTCTTCTTCAATCTTCAAAATTGATGCTGTCCATTTGAAGGACATTCTGCAGTGATGTCACTGCAGCACCTTTGTAGATGGAACCATTTTGATGTACAGCCATACATTTCAACAGCTTTACATTAAAATTGCACAATTCACTCAGGGAGAAACCGCTACAGATATATCACTGCAATGAGTCTTTCAAGTTTTTTGAAAACTGAAGAAAAAAGAAGGCATCTTAAGTACTGACCCTTGGCTTCTGGGCTGGGACCCAGCACTGGGACTGGTCTAGGCAAAAAGACCAGGCCTCGGGCTGGGTCCCAGTGCCAGATCTAGGCCTTGACAATGGGACCAAGCCTTGGCCAGGCCTTGGCACTGGGACTAGGTCATGGTGAGCTCTGAAACCACACTTAGGCTTAGGCCTCAGCAATGGTACTAGGCCTCAGGTCAGGCCCTGGTACTGGACCTAGGCTTAAGCAATGGGAATAGCCCTTGGGTCAGGTCCTAGGCCTTGCGCTGGACCCTGATGTTGGGCCTAGGCCTCAGTGATGGAACCAGGCCTCAGACCTTTAATAAAAACCACAAAAATACCAACAAATCAATCTTTATAGACATAACATAAAACATTGCAGAGTAAAACAGAATAAGAGCTCAGTGAACACTTTGCAATAAAGGACTATTCCCTTAACGATCTCACAATTGGGATACTTAAAAGGAACTTTAGAAGTACACAAAATCAGAAAACATTGAAAATTTGTATAGTCACACATTTTGACACAGAAAAAGAACTTTATAAGAACATTGCCTTTTCAACTATGATCAAATATAGGCCCTTTCAACTGCAAAGTTTTACTGTCTCATCACCTCTGGCATTCTCCTTCTCTCCCCTCTCTTTATTGAACTGTAATGACATATACAGACAGCCTAAGACCTAGATGACTCTGTATTATTTAAACCCAGTGTAACTGTGCTGTTTCTTCCCTGACCAGAGGAAGAGAGGATAACTCTCAAAAGCTTATCACAGATGTATTAAATTAGTCCAATGAAAAAGTAACACCTGCAATTTGTTTGTTGACCCTTAATTGCATATATATAAAATAGACAGGATAAGTGTGCATGTGAGGATGAGGTTGAGGAGCTAATACTGTATGTGAAACAACGGCTGGCTGAGCATATATGTAGACACAGCCTGGGTCAATGCATCTGTAGGTGACAAAAGTTAGCTCTCTCCATATATCCCATTGTACCAAAACTGATTGTATCCACAGAGCTGTCAATATAGCATATTTATTATGATGCATGCCCATGAATCTTTTAGAGGTAAATTTTTAATTTTATGCTCCATTAGTACCGTTTCATGTCACTAATAGCTGACAAAGGTTGCATTAAGTTGCACTTTTATTTTTAAAATACATCAATACTTTACTAAAACTCAATACTTGAATGTTCATATCACAAAATATGAGTCATAGTCAATGCTTTCTCTATCTAGTCATGAATTTTTAACAATTTTGCTGATAGAAAAGAATAGTGAACATGAACATCATTAAACAGTTTGTCCGACAATTAGTTTATGTTTTATGTTTTATACCATATGTCAGTTTATTTTACTATACTGCAGAACAGGGCAAAGGGTAAATAAAAATAGGATTAAATTTCATCTCTTTGACCCGGGGTCAGGGGCTCTGTGGTCCTTTCAAGATATACAACACATATATGATATCAGGAAACAGGAGTTCTTTGCATACTTGCAAGCGAGACACTATGTGCATGCATTACTGGGCACATATATGCTGGGAGGGGTATGGTCCCATATATCTGAGATTACAATGGTTCTGGAAAAATGTGTTCAAGTTTCTGAAAATGTTATACTTCAGGAAGTGGGGTTCAAGGTTATCCACTGTATGTACATTTCACAAGCTCAGAGGTTTGCGGCGAAGCTTTGTGATTCAGCAGTATGTATTAAATGTGACAAGGAAAAGGGGACCTTCCTACACAGCATTTGGGAATGTTCACAAGTGGATGTTTTTTGGACAGAGGTGATTTCCAGTTTGGAAAAGATCTTGCGCTTCCCAATACCTAAAACTTTGCAGTTGTGTCTTTTTCGTATACCGCAGGGGGACATACTCGACCGACCGGAAGGAGAGATTAGATTTTTAGAAAAAGCGTGTCTTGTTGCTGTTCAGACGATTTTGTCCCAATGGATTACAAAGGACCGGCCGACGGGTGGCCAATGGCGTACGAGGCTCACGGCACTAATGCAACACGAACTGTGGACGGCACACTCACAAACCACTGCGAAAAAAGACTTATGTGAAGCAATCTGGCGGAAATATTGGCAGTCCCTTCCTACCGCCACACGTGAGATGATCTTGAAGGTGACAAGCTATACCTACCGGAAGGCCGGAGAGCCTCTGTCGACAGCCTAAAGAGTCAGGACCCTCCGGACTGTGCAGGGTTTGCCTACCCGCTATGGACATGGATTGGGGGGGTGTGCCCGGGGAGTGGGAGTGGAAGATCAGGAGGGGGGGGGGGGTTGGGGAAGGGGGGGAAGGGGGGGATGGCCAGGGTATTGCGGGGTGGTGGAAGTTTGTAAGTTCACCTTGGTTGTTGAAATGTTTTGAAAAGTTAATAAAGAAAGTATACAAAAAAAAAAAATAGGATTAAAATGTTTATCGTACTCTGATATTAGTAAACATAAAACCACTTGCATAAAACATCTGAAGAAAGAATCTATGTGGTATTGAAAACTAATGTGCAGCAATATCTTTCGCTAATTCTAATATTGATTGACATCAAGGAACCTACTTGAATAGATGTAAATCTTGTAAAATATTCCTGGCATGAGTGATCATTTGTATACAATTGTAGTATGAGCGCGTCAGTCTTGCCATCTTTTAGTCATACCACAAAGAAATGCACAATGTGAAATATTGGATAGCACGTAGCCTATACTTTGGTTTGAGTGTGCTTGCCTATGTGTTATCCTGGTATGATATGAAGACATTTTTGTTGATGAATCTATCGCACACACAGCAATTTGGCTGCTCTAATATATTTATTTATTTATTTATTATCTTTTATATACCAACATTCGTTGGAGTACATCACATCGGTTCACATTGTAACAGGTGTGATAGCATGACAGGGGTGTCATACTATTTTACATTGTAACCTTAAACCTAAAAGAATCAACATAGAACAAAAGTAACAATATAAATTAAGTATAGGAAGTTGAGGGAGTCAGAAGTTGAAATGGGCTATGGGGCTTCTTAATAAATAAACTAAGATAAATATATATAAAAAAAAAACCTAAGATACATTATATACAAGGTGGCATGAGACAGTAATAGAATACACAGTGAGGCGTGTAAATGATATATATCTTGTGATTAGGGAGACTTAAGGGATATATAAGTTATATTATATATTTTATATTATATATATATATTATATATTATATTATATAAGTTATATTTAAACAGTAATGCTACAGGTCTAAATTCTCGAGCCCTGTATTCTGCTCTAAGCTGAAGCCATTGTAAAAGGGTTCCATTATGCTGAAGAATGTGGTTTGATAGAAAAGCTTTGTAGTGCAATAAGTTCCTTTGTATGGATCATTGTGTAAATTGCAGAAATTTTCAGTGACCGCAATTTGCTTGGATTACACAGTGTCATATACAGTGCCTATGGCTTATTATCTACAGAGGACTGTAACACTGGGAGTCAGCTTTCAAAGAATTGCTGAGCAGATAAAATCATTTTAGCTGTTATGTTTATAAGAATTTTTAGCTAGATTCATTTGACTAGACCTTTGTTTTCAGCTGAAAACTTCCTAAATCTAGCCTTTCAAATTTTGACTGGCTAGATTAAGATTTAGAACTGCTGCTGATTATATGGCTGAAGTTGCCCATACTAATGAGTTGAATCATAAGCCCATCCTAGTATTGGTCCTGGAGCTGCCCCTTTTTTGACTGACTCAATTGGGCCACCATGTGGATTTAGGCCAATGGGGAAAATTTTTTAAAAGCAAAATTTAAACCAGTTAAAGCCTGAAGTTAGGAAGTTAAACCTTTTGAAAATATACTACATTGCATCTGAGGCCAAGATCTATTTTCTGTGACCCCCCCCCCCCACACACACACACACACACGTTGAGCTGCATAGCAATAATGGTAACTAGAAATAAAAATAATGCACAATTCAATACATCATCTCATATGATGCTATAAGAAGCATAAATTATTTATAGCACCTATGACTGTACAATGCTGGGTAGTAAAAAGCGAAAAACAAATTTAGTGAAAAAGTGAAAAAATAAATGAAAAAACCTATGAGAAATTATCTGGCACCTAAATATTTTTGGCTGGTGCATGTTTTGTAAATACTGCCTTATGGGCCCAGGAGCAGTTGTAATTGAATGGAGGCCTTTGGCAATGAGCCAAAGTGAGCAGTGCAGGACCCTGGAAACAGCTGTAGGAGGAAGGCCTACTTTTGAAGTGACTTTGGGCTATAAATGTTGCTGACCCCTGGTAAGCCCAGGAGAGTACAGCAGAGCAGATCAGAGGAAGCAGACTGAGGTCGGGACATAGGATGGGGATAGAGGAAAGACAAAATACTTTGGCCTTGGCCAAAGACTAAATGTGGCATAACATTTAGCAGGGTTATAACCACAAGGGCAAACAAATTAATTTGTTTGTCTTCAGGGGCTGCTTCGGCTAGCAAATAATATCCCATGCTTAACTCTTAATCCCTGGGGATTCTTTTTATGGGGGTAAGTTCTCGCTTGTGGGCCAGATGATGTTATGTTGCTCCCAGTGTTATGCTCAGGCTTGTGAACCCTTGGCCGACGGGAGGATGGTATACCTTTCGAAGGATCCATAAGTTCTCTTGTCGGGTGGCGAGGCAGAGCAGAAGATGGGACCAGCTGGCCCTTGGCACTGGGGACTGAGACGACTGCGGAGGCGGATGAAGAGACGAGAAGAGGAGCTGTGTCTTCACCCCTGGAAGTCTGTGGTCCCCCCAGGAGGAGCCCGTAGGGACCCAGACCGCTGGGACTTAGGTGGACCTTTGAGAGGTCAGGTGTCGGAGCAAGGGCTGACTGGAGCTTCGCCCTGGAAGCCCGCGGTCCCCCCCGGAAGGAGCCCATAGGGACCCAGGCCGCCTGGACTTAGGCGGGCCCTTGGAGATGGTAGTCTTGAAGGTCAAGTGCCAGAGGGTCGTCGCTCACCAGTCCAAAGTCACACACCAGAGAATCACCGCTTGCCAATCTGAAGTCGTATGCCAGAGAATCACCGTAAGCCAATCCGAAGTCAGGAACCAGGAACAGCAAGACGAAGAGGAACAGCAATCCAAGCTCAAGGAACTCACTGAAGCAAGCAGGCTAGACAGCGCTGGAGGATGTTGCCAAGTCACTGGATGAGCAGAGGAAGTCTCCCTTTATACTTCCCCTGCTTAGGCTGCTGAGGAACAGGTGAAGCTTGTTAAAGGGATCAGGTCCCTTTAAATTAGTGGAGTAGGCACGGCCTCGCGCCTAAGGATGGCGGTGGCCATCTTGGATTTTCCCCCGCGGAGGAAAGACGCCGCTGAATGCCGCGAGGGGGGAGCAGGACGGCTCCCCCTGCAGCGAGTAGCACCGGAGGCCACACGGGAGCGACGGCCCGGATCAGAGCCCTCCCCCGGGGCTCCCGCGGCGAAGGAACGCCGCAGACAAGGTAGGGGGCCGCGGAACACAACACCCAGTAAGTGTGTAGACTGTAGGTGCATCTCATGTGGTGAGAGGCTGTAATAAATTAGACAGGACTAGGATCTGGGTGTGAAAATAAGAGTTTACTGATTTGTAATCATAAACTAAATTAGTCAATAATGTTGACATTACATCTGAAATGCTGGTACAAGTGTAGTTCTAGGTAGGTAGGTGTCCTTATATTCAGGCATCTAGGTAGAACCCAATGGTGATATTTAATGCACAAAGCTTACCATGTGGCTATCCGGGAATCCTAGTGGAGGGGCCCCCAACTTCACAGCAAAAATCCTACCTTAGGTCATCTTCTCCTCGGACACTGCATAGTGTGGAGATCTGGTTAGGGCCTCCCAATCTTGTTCTTCCATCCTTTTTTATTGTTTCTGAGGGGGACTTCTCATGGGGAAAAGTCAAGTGGGATCAGGCTAATTCTCAGCACTGCAATCCCAGTGGGAAGGAGGGATCCAAAATCTCCCCACACTGTTCAGAGTCCAAAAAGTACTTCAAAGTTAAAGATACATCTTCTGCCCTCACTGTCTCTCACAGCAGGATACATCATTGGTGGTTGCCCACCTACAGTAGGCTCATGGGTCCTCTGGTGAGAGCCCTTTCACCCCAAAAAGGTGTAAAAATATATCACTCTGTAAATTAGTAGGAGAAGGACCCTCTGGCAGGGAGTGCACAATGAGGTATCACTTCAAAATGAAACTCCATATGGGTGAAGCTGGGAGGCCTCACCAGAGTGTAAAACTTAGAACATCCTTACTGTTCAAAGGCTTCCTCAAATTGATCCTGGTGTTCTAAAATGGCTGGGCTAAATAGTGTGTTCAGGCATTCAATGCAGACCCTCCAGGTGGGAGGGGATGAGGGGAATGGAATGTTCCTTCAATGTGTGGTTCCATACAGGGATAGTGACATCTGGTGGCCAGGCTCTGGTGGGGGGCCACAGTGGGATGGAGTGGGGCAGAGAGAGAGAGGAGAGGGAGATGGGTCATGGTATAAAAGGGAGAGGACAGACTAATGGGAGTGAGAGAGAAAAGACCTGTGATGGAGAGAGAGAGAGAGCAGACTTGGGATGGGGTTGTAAAAGAGGGGATCCTGTATTGAGGGGGAGGAATCTAGGGAGATAATGGATATGGAAGGGATGAGGAAAGGATGAGAGTACATAGGAGAACGAGGAAGAGGAATATGAAAAAAAACTTAGGAAGAGGTGTCAAAGAAGAAGGGAAACAGTAGAAAAGAGCAGAAAAAAGAAAGCATTAAAATTTCCATTGAAGGAAAGAGACAAAGAAGGAAGAGAGAGAACTGAAAGTGTAATGAAAAAGGTGCAGGAAAACAGAGTCTCTGGAATTAGTTGGGAACTCAGAGATGGAAGGACAGCAGGGACATGGTGATTGGGTGGATTATGAATGGGGTTTTAGGTGCTCTGGGTGTGTGAGACAGAGTACAAAAGGGTGAGGAGGAGTGGAGACGTTGTATGAAGAACCTGGAGGGGCTAGGAAGGGGCTGAGATAGTGTGAAAGAAAATGAGGGCTGTGGAGAGAGAGAGAGAGAGAGAGACAAAGGAAAAGGACAGGTCTGAAGGGGGAGCTTTGAAATGGGCTGGGGAGAAGGTTAAAAAGGATTAATGGGAAGCTATATAGGGAATCAGAGAAGAGAAGGGCTGATGCCAGAATTATCTGCCACTGGTGAGGGGATGAGACCTGAAGAGATTTGCTTAAACTTAACTTCTGCTCTGATCCAGGTTCTAAAAAACCTGCTTTAAAAAACCCGCTCTAATGCCAACATGGCTCTCTGCATTGCCCTTGAATAGCTAAATGCCTCCTTTGCATGGCATTGGCATGGGCTTGCACTAAACAACCGTGGATACTTGAGCAGGTTTGTGCGAGCGTTTTTTCCACATTATTACATACAAGTGTAAGATTAGCGTGGGAAAACACGCGTAATACATGCACAAAAACCCGCGGCAGATCTCCGTGGCTTATTACATCAGCCCCAAAGTGTCTGGCAGTGGAAGGAGTGTGTGTTGCGGTTACTGAAATGAAACCAGAATTTAAATATACTATTTACTATGTGAGTTGTAAGGGGAAATAGTCTACCTTCATTTTGAGGGGAATTTCTGTGTATTCAGTATGTGTTACAGAACTAGAGGTGGGGGTTTATATTGAGATTCTGTCCCATCCTTTATAGGCTCTAGACTTTACTTCCATACAGAAGAAATGGTTGAATGATACTATTAAATAAGTTTAATGGTAACTTTTACTGGGTAGTTGAAACTGACTGGAGAGTTCGTTATTGCATTGAAGGTCCTAGGGACATTTTTGTAGAATCCTTCCATGGCCCCTTCCATACCCAGCTTGCTTTCTGCCACCTCCTCCCTTCAAATAATTCTGTCTAGAAACGCCAATTCTTTTAGGGCCAGCAAAACTCTCTGTGCAAGCCGTGCACTTACACATTGTAGAGGGATCTGAGGATGCAGTGGTCTGGGCTACCAGTGGCCAAAATGGAATGGAGGCCTCAGGCCGCCCAGCGCACCCCACCCTGCCAGTGGCCAAAGTATAGAAAAGGCCTCAGGCCACACGCAGCATAGGAGCCACTAAAGGAGACTTGCCAGCTTAAATTGTAATAAACTGCACAGGAGAGGGAGAGGAGGAAACCCCTGGGGGGGAGGGAAGAGGCTGAAAGTGAATGTGTGAGAAGATGGGGGAAGGGCATAGTGAGGGGGATGAAGACAATAGGGATGTGAATCGTTTTAGGACGATTAAAATTATCGTCCGATAATTTTAATATCGTCTTAAACCGTTATGGAACACAATACAATAGAGATTCTAACGATTTATCGTTATAAATCGTTAGAATCGTGAGCCGGCACACTAAAACCCCCTAAAACCCACCCCCGACCCTTTAAATTAAATCCCCCACCCTCCCGAACCCCCCCAAATGAGTTAAATAACCTGCGGGTCCAGCAGCGGTCCGGAACGGCAGCGGTCCGGAACGGGCTCCTGCTCCTGAATCTTGTTGTCTTCAGCCGGCGCCATTTTCCAAAATGGCGCCGAAAAATGGCGGCGGCCATAGACGAACACGATTGGATGGCAGGAGGTCCTTCCGGACCCCCGCTGGACTTTTGGCAAGTCTCGTGGGGGTCAGGAGGCCCCCCACAAGCTGGCCAAAAGTTCCTGGAGGTCCAGCGGGGGTCAGGGAGCGATTTCCCGCCGCGAATCGTTTTCGTACGGAAAATGGCGCCGGCAGGAGATCGACTGCAGGAGGTTGTTCAGCGAGGCGCCGGAACCCTCGCTGAACGACCTCCTGCAGTCGATCTCCTGCCGGCGCCATTTTCCATACGGAAAATGGCGCCGGCCATATGCGTATGGCCGGCGCCATTTTCCGTACGAAAACGATTCGCGGCGGGAAATCGCTCCCTGACCCTCGCTGGACCTCCAGGAACTTTTGGCCAGCTTGTGGGGGGCCTCCTGACCCCCACGAGACTTGCCAAAAGTCCAGCGGGGGTCCGGAAGGACCTCCTGCCATCCAATCGTGTTCGTCTATGGCCGCCGCCATTTTTCGGCGCCATTTTGGAAAATGGCGCCGGCTGAAGACAACAAGATTCAAGAGCAGGAGCCCATTCCGGACCGCTGCCGTTCCGGACCGCCGCTGGACCCGCAGGTTATTTAACTCATTTGGGGGGGTTCGGGAGGGTGGGGGATTTAATTTAAAGGGTCGGGGGTGGGTTTTAGGGGGTTTTAATGTGCCGGTTTTGCGATTTTTAGATTTTTAGATTTTTCACGATTTTTCACGATTTTTCACGATATTTTACCCCCCAAACGGCAACAATACGATTCCCTCTCCCTCCCAGCCGAAATCGATCGTTAAGACGATCGAGGACACGATTCACATCCCTAGAAGACAATGGGTAAAGGATAGAAAGTGGTGAGAAGAGGTAAGGAAAGAGCAAGGGTGGGAGAGGGCGGAAACAGCCTCTAGAGGAAAGGAGAGGGGGTAAAGGGGGAAAAAAATGAAGTAATGAGGAAAGAAGGTGAGAAGGGGAAAAGCTGAGATAGTGACTCACTAAGGGGTGAGAAGAGGGAGAAGAATCTCTAGAGGGTCAGGGATGGGGAAAGAAATGAGGTAGTTTGATGGGGAATATTTAGAGGGAGGCAGGGAAGAGTCTCTGGAGGGAGAAAAGGGATTGAAAAGTGGGAGAAAGAGCAAGATAGTGAGGGAAAGGATAGGAAGAGCTGAGGTAATGAGGGAAGGGGATGGGAAGTGAGGGAAAGAGCAGAGGCAGTGAATCCATGGACTCTCTGGTGTACATTGCCCCGTCCAACGGTGGCCTAAGTAGTGAAAAGGCTGTGGGCTGCTGATAGACCCCATTTCTCCAGCAGCCAAAGTGGAGTGGAGGCTACCTCTGACCCAATGGAGGCCAAAATGAAGAGGTGGGCCCAGGGCTGCAAGAGGAGCAAGTGGAAGAAAAGAAGATGAAGCCCATGTATGTGAAAGAGCATATATATGTGTGTGTGTGTGTATGAGGAGTGCATGCATGTGTGTGTATATGTATGTATGAGAGAGGAAATGCATGTGTGTGTGTGTGAGACAGAAGGAGCATGTGAGAGAGGTAGTATGAATTTGTGGAAGTGTGTGAGTAAGAAAGAGCATGTGTCTGTGTATTTGCGAGCATATGAGTGAGAGGAAGCATGTGTGTGTGTGTATGTGCAAGTCCAAGCGTGTGTGTGTGCATGCATATCTGTGAGAGAGAGGGACTGTGTGCGTCTAAGAGAGGAAGCACGAGTATGTGAGCATGAATATGTATGAGAGAAAGAAAGTGTGTGTGCATATATGAGAGAGAGAGAGGAAAAGGTTTGTGTTCTCTCCCATACCCACTAATCCACAACAATCTCCGGGTGACGGGAAACCAAAAGTTCCCAGTTATGGGCAATGGGAGATTTTATTTTTGTCCTTATTAGTTTTAATTATTGGGTGTTATTGATGTGACTGCTGATTTGAAATATTTTACTGGTGTTTGGGAAATTTAAAAAAACAATTTATATGAGGTTTTTTAAATTATTGGATGTTTAGTCTTCAGCTGTCTTGAAATATTTATCTTCATTATTAATACACTTTTACTATTATGATGTTTTAGATTTTATGATTTTATTGTTTTATGTTTTATGATGAATGGCGATGTTTCTGTTGTTGCATTGTTTACAGAGTAGAGATGTGAATAGGAACCGGAATCAGTTCAGATTCCGGTTCCAATTCACATCGTGGTTTTTTTTTTCGTCCGGCCCGATTGCGGTTTTGTTTATCAGCTGTGCCCAAGCCGATAAACAAAAAACCCACCCTGACCCTTTAAAACTAATCCCTTAGCTTCCCCCACCCTCCCGACCCCCCAAAAACATTTTACAGGTACCTGGTGGTCCAGTGGGGGTCCCGGGAGTGATCTCCCGCTCTCGGGCCGTAGGCTGCCACTAATAAAAATGGCGCCGATGGCCTTTGCCCTTACCATGTGACAGGGTATCCGTGCCATTGGCCGGCCCCTGTCACATGGAGGGAGCACAGGATGGCCGGCGCCATCTTTAAAAATGGCACGGCCATCCAGTGCTCCTACCATGTGACAGGGGCCGGCCAATGGCATGGATACCCTGTCACATGGTAAGGGCAAAGGGCCATCGGCGCCATTTTGATTAGTGGCAGCTGACGGCCCGGGAGCGGGAGATGGCTCCCGGGACCCCTACTGGACCACCAGGTACCTGTAAAAAGGTTTTGGGGGGGTTGGGAGGGTGGGGGAAGCTAATGGATTAGTTTTAAAGGGTCGGGGTGGGTTTAGGGGTTATTTTTGTGTGCTGTTTTTCCCGCCCTCCCCCAAAACGATAAGAGAACCCCCATGAACAAAATCGTGGGGTTTTCCTATCGTTTTGGGGGAGCCCCCGATTTCTGACGATTTTGAAAATATCGACGATATTTTCAATCATCCGAAGCCCGATTCACATCCCTAATACAGAGTCTTTCTTGCTTCAGTTTTCAGTTCAGTTTTTGTCTGCACATCTCTATTTATATTTTATGGTCTCTTTGTTCAGTTTTTGGTGATGGTTTGTCTGAGTTCTGCAACTGTGACCAAGGTGAGATATTCTGCTAGCATGCAGCTTCTGTGTACGGATGTATAACATTCTGGCTTGTTCTGTTTTCCTAATAGGAGGTGTATTGATATTTTAGGAGCTGGTATATTTGTAGTGTTGCTGTTTCATAAATAAGATTGCTAATGTTTGAGTGCTGGCAGTTAGTGCTGTTTTGATATAGGAGGTTTGCTATATTGTATTCTGAAGGTCAAACCCATAACCAACATGCGTTACAATAGGCCTAATTTCATATGTGTATTTTTGCAGGGTTTTCTGGTTGCCACCACAGCAATGAATGTAAATATAATATACAGGTTGTTGAATGTGATATTTTTACTTCAAAAGACTGTACTCCGAATGTTCTTTTTAATGAAAAATCAGATATTGTAAACGCATACATTTTAATTGTGTGTGTGTGTGCGTGGGTGTGTAGAGGGCCGGATTGAGGAGGGGGGGGGGGGGGGGGGGGGGCATTTAAAGTTTGCCTAGGGCATCTAATAACCTTGCAGTGGCCTTGGGTTCCAGAGGAGAGGAGTGAACTCAGGTAGGAAGGAATGTCAGATTTTAAAGTTTAGATTACTGGAGAAAGATGACTGAAGTGGGGGCAGCACAGTAATTATTTGCACAGGGCAGCAAAAAAGCTAGTACAGGCCCTGATTCTTCTATCAACTTGTCCAAATTCACTTTAAACATCCTCCAGCAGCAATCAAATCCCATAGCTTAATTGGGTCTTAGAAGAAGATATCTGATGCTTATTCATTAAGGATATCCTGAAAAACCAAACTAGCTACAGGGCCCCGGATGGCTGGGTTTAGAAACAATGAAACACTGGACATTTTCTGCCTGAAGGGAATGAAGATCAGGGTACCTAGGATGGGTTACCTTATCCCATACACTAAAATTCCTAGGGGGGGGAGGATCCTCTGTCACAGCCTTAAATGTATGCCTTTTTCTCCCCCTTATGGTGCCACAGTCAAAATGGGCTGCTTAGATTTTATACAGAAAGCTAACCATTTTTGGGATCATGCAATTAATTGTTTCTCTGGGAGATCAACCTTCCTGAAAGAAATGATGGGTTTGGGGTTTTTTTTTCTGTGTTCAGCTTAACCATCAGTTGATGGGTAGAAGAGATACAGCTGCAAGAGGATGAGCATGAAAGGCCAATGAGAGACAAAATCTATCTTATTATTTTACTATGCTGCCCTTAGTCAAAGGAAAATAATGAAGCTGAAATATTAGCCACCAAGCTCAAAACAAGAAGCAGAAAAAATGGCTATGTGAAAGATGAAAGCATAGAACACCCCCAAAAACGTTGTTTGTGGAACCTGCTAGAGACTATAACAGCACAATTGTTCTCCTCCAGCAAACAAGGGGTTAAGACTCACACCTAGCCATTACCAAACCCTGAATAGGGGGAGGTGCGATTGGGAAGGTTACCTAGCAACATGGTAATTAGTACCTAGGTATCCCACTAGCTTGCATTCTGAGTTATTTCCTGTGTATTTCTCTCTGCTAAAAATTATTTTCTCATGAACACAACTCTCTCTCTCCTAAATGAAATGCTCTTTTGCATGAACCTCTTTGTTGTTTACCTTAGTCTCTGGTAAAATTATAATTGCAACCTACACCTGGAGATTTGCCAATTTTTCTATTACAAAGTAAGGCTCTGACTGCTGCAACCACTGCACACCATGCTTTGCCCACAGGTTATTAAGCCCAGGTTAAGGCTAGCAACTGATTAATAATGCTGGGAACCCAGAGTGCTGATAGAAAGACAACAAGCCGAGTAGAATAAAAATAGCAGAATGCTTTTTAGAGTGCACACTAGTGCTGACTTCAGAGTAGGGGTGGCAAAATTAAACGGAAGCAATTACCAGCTATGGTAATTTTTATAAAGGAGATACTGCTCAGAGAAAGTTTGTGGAAGATAATTAGCACAGACTGATCAGTGGAGAGAAGCAAAAGCAATGCTTGCCTTGCCTGTAGAGGACATTCAGCTAATACACATCAGGTGAGAGGCTGGGGTAAAAGATATGTGAATTTCACTAAAGAAAATTTATGAAAGAAACTTAACAGCAAGTCATATCTACTACATAAACTACTGTATATACAGTGAGACCCCAGGAGAGATAGGAAATTCTGGAGCATACAAAGGCTATGCTAGAAATTGCCAACTAGTTAAAGGGCATTGGAGAATAAATATAGCAGCCTGCTTAAAACACACAGTATGATGCCTTCCTTAATGCCATTGAAGCTATACCACAATCTCAGTTCACACTGGTGTAGGATCCTGCTAGACCCCTATTATATTTATCCAAGGTTATACCATTCGGTGTGGATAGAGACAGTTTTAGGGATAAAGTGTTTTTGCAGTTCCCTCTGTGGAATGTTTGCAATGGAACTCTCCTGTTGGTTTATACGGAGAGATTTTACCCTGGTGGATCTCTGTTGCTTTTGAGGAAGCAGCATGTCCTGCGCAGAGCTCCGACTTAATCTAAACCTCCATGGAGTTCTTTCTTTTAAATGAGAGTTTATTTCCACTTTCTTATTCCATTTATTTGAGTTTAGAGTGCAAAATCCTTTTGGACTCAATTAAGCTTACTTAATTTTGCTCCTAACTCCAATGGGAGAGGTTCCCTTCCAGCAAGAAGAATCTGAGATCACCAAGATCCAAGGAGAGGATGACTTCCATCATTTTTTTGAAGTTGTTAAACAGAGTTATTTGCAGCCAAGTATATAAACTATACCCCTGATGCAGGTGTGGTATAGTGCCGAAACATTGCCAATGTTAGGTAATTAATGGAGCAGGAGAACTGAAGAGGTTCTCATATAGTAATGATTTGTGCTTGAAAATACTTAACAAATACACTGCAGGCTAAGTATATTTTTTTTCTATTTTTTTTATAGAAACATTTTTGACAGTTTGATATTGAATGCAACATTGTTCATAATAGAAATTTTTTCGACTAATTGTATAATAAAGATTTCACTGAGTCATAGGTTGGTGGGTCGGAACTGGTAAATGATGTGATTGCTTCCAGACGATATAGTTTGTAGCCCATAGCGGGCAAGAGACTGCAGATTATGTCGCTGAGCACAATTATTTACTGATACCAAGTTCTTTATATATTTACATTTTGCATTGAATGCTCTTACATCTTTGCAGCATTAGCTGCTTTTTATTTTGTTCATTTTAGGGTGTGTTTGCTCTGATTGTTTTTTATTAATAAGAAGATGACGTCCAGCCATCCTGTGTGTGAGAAGAAGAAGGAGAAAGGAGAAAGAGGGGAGATGGACTACATCAATGGCCCATGGATATCTAATGAAGACTGGGATATGAGAAGACATTACCCTTGATACTACAAGAGGAGGTAGGAGATAAAAAGACTAAAACTTTAAAAAATACACCTTTGATACTTCAACTACTATGGGAGGGAAGCATAAAAGCTTTGCCCCGAATTAAATGGGAGGAAAGAGATCAAACGACTAAAAGAATTACATCAACTGGATTTAACATCTGAGATTAAGAAAGACTGTTAAAGAAGTCACAAACTTACAAAAGCATTTGTAAGTTGTAAAGACTTTACATCATCATTTATACGTTATCAGTAAAAGAGAAATGCTGGAATATCAAATAACTCTCTTGTGTGTCATTGAGTAAGGACTTCATTATTCTCTAATGCTGTGATTATCAGTGCTGTGTACAAAAGACTTGAAAACTGGGAAACATTAAGAGCAATGAGACATTTCGCCCACACAAGGAACCCTGGAACAATATCATGTGGGATGGGGACACTGTCCATCTAAATAGAAGTGTGACATATGGCCTCTGGAACTGTTATACAGGTTCAGCCATCAGAGGGGTTACATTGGAAAATGTGGAAGGCAAATTGATTATTGAAGTCAGACAAGTCAGATTTAATATCCACGACTTGATTAGTAGGTGTGAAAGCTTGTGCACACTTTGAATGAACATATGCATGTCCTCTGTTTATAAAATATCTAAATGTGCATGTGCTTCCAAAGCAAGCTCCAGAAAGCTCTTGAAACTCCTTCTTTCTGTGCCCATACTTTTCTGCATCTCATCAACATTAGCCAACTTCTCCCACCTTCTGAAAATGTTCTTACATACAGGTCATACAGTAAAGTGGGGCCGCGGTTACCCCGCTCCTAACCCGCTTTCAACTCACTTCCGGCCGCGTTAGCCCTTCCTGCGATACACAATCCCCTTTAACCGATTCTTACCGCCTCTTTAAATCACCGGGTAACCCCTTCCGCACGCGGCATGTATATTAAATGTAAATGATCGAATTAGCTATTCCCTCCCATACAGTACGCGCGCCCTGACTATCGCTATTTTACCCTGCCGTTTTTCCGCGCGTTTAACCTGCTAACTTACTGCCTACCCTTACCCCTGTGTTAGAGAAAGGGGTAATGGTAGACGGCAAACTTTCCCCCAAAAGGAAACCTCTAAAACCTAAGATCCCCTCCTCCCGAAGCAACTCGACATTACTTTTTGTTGCTTTCTTACTTTTTGTTGCTTTTCAGCCCCTTCCCTTCACTGCCGCCCTCTGGAGAGGGCAGCCAGTGGCAAAAGCAGCTCGCAGCGTTCCCTCCCGCTCAGGTCCCGGTTCTCCTGGCTCGGCCCTCATCAAATTGTGAAGTCAGGTGAGAGCCACTGTTCTGTGCTTTTCAGCCCCTTCCCTTCTCTGCCGCCCTCCGGAGGGGAGAGCCGGCGGCGAAAGCAGCTTGCAGCATTCCCCCCCGCGCAGGTCCAGGTTCTCCTGGCTCAGCCCTCATCAAATTGTGAAGCCAGGTGAGAGCCCACTGTTCTGTGCCCTCTGCAGTCACGGCGCGAGCGAAGCGAAGCGTACTTTCATTGGCCTGAGCGCCCGTCAATTTTGGGCGCTCCAGCCAATGAAAGCACATAGACGGGCATGCGTGACGCACGCCGTGACGTCACGCGCGCCCGTCCATGTGCACCCAAATTGACGGGCACTCAGCCAATGAAAGCACGCCTGTCTATGTGCTTTCATTGGCTGGAGCGCCCATCAATTTGGGCGCTCCAGCCAATGACGCACGCCATGACGCACGCCATGACGTCATGCGCGCCCGTCTATGTGCTTTCATTGGCTGGAGCGCCCAAATTGACGGGCGCTCAGGCCAATGAAAGTACGCTTCGCTTCGCTCGCGCCGTGACTGGAGAGGGCACAGAACAGTTGGCTCTCACCTGACTTCACAATTTGATGAGGGCCAAGCCAGGAGAACCGTGACCTGCGCGGGGGGGAACGCTGCAAGCCACTTTCGCTGCCGGCTGCCCCCTCCGGAGGGCGGCAGAGAAGGGAAGGGGCTGAAAAGCACAGAACAGTAGGCTCTCACCTGACTTCACAATTTGATGAGGGCCGAGCCAGGAGAACTGCGACCTGCGCGGGGGGGACCGCTGCGAGCCGTTTTCGCCGCCGGCTGTCCCCTCCGGAGGGCGGCAGAGAAGGGAAGGGGCTGAAAAGCAACAAAAGCCACTTCGGGAGGAGGGGATTTTCGGTTTTTAGGTTTTCATGGATTAAAGTTGGGATCCACTTCCTGGTGCCTGTCATTTCAAATGTCATTTGAAATGACATTTGAAATGAGAGGTACCAGAACACCCAGGATACTGTATAGACGCTGTATTAAGCACCTATACAGTAAAATGGGTTGTGCGGGCCTAACGCTTCGCCTAATGCTTTGCAGACGCGGCTTGCATTTGCAAGCAATTTAAATAATCGAGCGGTATGTGATCAGAACTGTGCGTGCGGCAAACGAGGGTGTGCCCGGCACTGCCGCACTCTTTCTAACGCGGCCTTACTGTGTCGACCTGATGGTAAGATAGGAACATAATAGAGATGTGAATCGGAACCGGAATCGGTTCGGATTCCGGTTCCAATTCACATGTGGGTTTTTTTTTCATCGGGCCCGATCACGGTTTTGTTTATCGGCTGTGCCCGAGCCGATAAACAAAAAAACCCACCCTGACCCTTTAAAACTAATCCCTTTTCTTCCCCCACCCTCCCGACCCCCCCAAAAACATTTTACAGGTACCTGGTGGTCCAGTGGGGTCCCAGGAGCGATCTCCCCGCTCCCAGGCCGTCGGCTGCCACTAATTAAAATGGCGCTGATGGCCCTTTGCCCTTACCATGTGACAGGGTATCCATGCCATTGGCCGGCCCCTGCCACATGGTAGGAGCAATGGATGGCCCGCGATCGGGCCTAAACCAGTTCCCTCCCAGTCTGCTCCAATTAAGGACTAGGAGGGATCTTTCCTATCCCTCTTCCTACGCTGCCTCCATTTTCCCCTCTCCTCCACGACCCCTAAAACCCCTTTTACTACCTTTTTTTTTGTTTGTTTTGGAACTTAATTCATCTGAATAGATGAAGTAAGTTCTACGTACTGTCAGCTGGCCGGCGTGCCCTTTCCTGGGACAGGGCCTAAAGGCTGCTGTCCTGGTTGGCCTCTGCCCTGCCCACACCCTGCCCCCCTAGCCCACCCCTTTCAAGGAGCACGGCACTTCCATGCATACCGGGGGATACGCGTGTGGCCGGGCCATTTTTAAAATGGTGATGGGCCCTGAGGTCATAGGTGTCAGGTTTTCCTCTGTTGGTGTCTGCCTCCAGGAGCTACCTACTAACTGGCTATAAGAAATGAATAATAAAGACTGTCTCCCTGGCACCAAGTATCTTCTGCAAGCTAAACATCGTTCTAGTGCGGATGTCCTGTGGCTTGGTGGAACTGATTAATATCTAGCTGTAGAAAACAAAGATAATAAAACATTGTCCTGCCTTTAATTTCAGGGGAACAGTAGTCACTTTTTCAATGTTTACATCTTCACAGTTCCCTCTACCTAGAACAGGTTTATTAGGACATGTTCTTGTTCAACTTCTTCTATTAAATAACTAACCTGTCCCTTTTGTCTTTACCTTCTAGGGCACATGAATCACTCTGAAAACTAGAATCTCTTTCTGACTAACCTGTCCTTTTTGTCTTTACCTTCTAGGGCACATGATTCACTCTGAAAACTCTTCCTTCGTCCAGATCTCCTAGTAACTCATTAACAGCAGGTGTTCTTGTAGCTGTTCCCCTCTGGTGCAGGTTGGCTCCACCACAAATCTTTTGGCTTCTGGCAGAGCTGACAGTCAGAACATCTGCTTTCTCAAGGAATTCTTCTGCCTTCTGCTCAAGACCTCACATGGAAAACCTCTTTCTCCCAGAACAGATCCTTGCTCCTCTGATGTCACTATAAAGTAGTGCCACTATTAAAACCCTTTTTCTTCCCCTTTCACTGCCACTCTAAGCCTTCCTGGTGACATGGCACAGGTGTCAGTTGGCTCTTTTTAATTTTCCTTATATTTTAAAATAGCTAAGCTGTCCCATGACAAGGTACCAGGAGCTTGTCACTTTACTTTTTAGTGTTCCTGTGCTGGGCAAATCAATGACAAAAGCCACGAGGCTAGCCCTCATGTTTTTGTTCTGCT